>NC_141999.1:3545760-4150344 GCF_049901715.1 Pseudonaja textilis
AGACTAAGGAATGGGGGGGGGGGGACTCCTCTCCCTTCAATCTTTCTGACTAATTTACACTCACTGGCTAACAAGATGGATGAAATTCATCTCCTAAATAGATGGAATTCTGATTTTCATAATTCAGCTGTTCTTTGTTTTACTGAAACCTGACTTAATCCACAAATTCATGGGGACAACACCATATACATCCCAGGATTTCAGACATTTAGATCAGACAGAATTGAAGAGACATCAGTTAAAACAAAGAGTAGAGGATTATGTGTATATATCAACAACAGCTGGTCTCAGGATATAATTATAATATATATGTTTTGTGATGAAAACTTAGAGTCTTTACACATCAACTGCAAGCCATTTTACTCTCCACGTGAGTTCTCCTCATTTCTCCTAATAGCTGTGTATGTTTCTCTACAAGCCTGTGTAAACAAGGCATTATGAACTCCTGCTGATCAAATTATGGAGGCTGAAGCCAAACACCCAGGTTCCCTTCTCATCATTTTAGGATATTTCAATCAAGCAAATTTAAGGAAAGAGCTCCCAAAATATTTCAGCATGTAAATTGTCCCACCAGAGGCAAAAATATTTTAGACCACTGCTACACAACAGTAAAAGATGCTTATAGGTCTTTACTACGAGCAGCTGTGGGACACTCTGACCACTGCATGATTCACCTTGTACCTGCCTACAGACAAAGACTTAAAACCATTAAACCAACAATTAAATCAATGAAGACTTGGTCGGATGAGGCAAAGCTGAAACTCCAGGCCTGCCTTGATCGCACTGATTGGAATATTTTTGAAGATGCCTCTGCAGACCTAGATGAGCTCACAGATACTGTAACATCATATGTTAGCTTCTGCGAAGACTTATGTGTATCAACAAGGAACCTGCAAATATATAGTAACAATAAACCTTGGTTCACAGCTAAACTTAAGCAGCTACGTCATTCCAAAGAGGAAGGCTACAGAAAAGGTGAAAGAATGCTATACAACCAGGCCAGGAACATATTAACAAGAGAGATCAGAGCAGCAAAAAGAAGCTACTCTGAAAAGTTAAAGAATCAATTATCAACAAATGAACCAGCAAACATGTGGAAAACGCTTAAAAACATCACTGGCTTCAGCAAAGCTCCTTCCCAGGCAGAAGGAAATCAAGAACTAGCAGATGACCTGAATGTGTTTTACTGCAGGTTTGAAAAGAAACTACAGCCACCTATCTCCACAACCCACATCTCAAACACACCAACAATAGCCAAACTCAAACATACCTACAACTGGCCCCAATCCATTGGTCTCACAACCTCTGGTGATCACAGAAAAAGAACTGCAAGACCTATTACACAGACAGAAGCCAGGAAAAGCACCCTCCAAGGCTGTGTGCTATCTCCACTTCTCTCCTCCCTATATACCAATGACTGCATCTCAAACAATCCATCTGTTAAAATACTGAAGTTTGCAGATGACACAACAGTGATTGGTCTCATTCGAGACAACGATGAATCTGCATACAGACAGGAGGTTATACAACTTGCCTCATGGTGTAACCAGAACAATCTGGAACTGAACACCCAAACCGTAGAAATGGTGATAGACTTTAGAAGAAACGCTCCCGTACTACCACCTCTTACAATACTAGACAACACAGTATCAGATAACAGACACAGATAATCAGAGTTGGAAGGAACCTTGTAGGTCATTTAGTCCAACCCCCCACCCAAGCAGGAGACCCTACACCATTTCTGACAAATGGCAGTCCAATCTCATCTTGAAAGTCTCAAGTGATGGTGCTTCCACAACTTCCAAGGGCAAGCTGTTCCATTGGTTGATTGTTCTCACTGTCAGAAAATTTCTCCTTATTTCCAGGTTAAATCTCTCCTTGTTCAGTTTCCATCCATTATTCCTTGTCTGGCCTACAGGTGATTTGGAAAAGAGGTTGACCCTTTCTTCCCTGTGGCAGCCCCTCAAATATTGGAAGACCTCTATCATGTCTCCCGTGGTCCTTCTCTTTACTAGACTAGCCAAGCCCAGTTCCTGCAACCGTTCATTGTATGTTTTAGTCTCCAGTCCCCTAATCATCCTGGTTGCTCTTCTCTGTACTTTTTCTAGAGTCTCAACATCTTTTTTTTTTTTTATAAATTTTATTTGAGTTTTCACAAAAAGAAAAGAAACACAATTAAAACATCTTTTTTGAAAGCAGCATAATCCCGGGTTACATTTCTTCATGCAGACACAATTTCAAGTTCATGCTCATTTTTATATTCTATTCCATATCTTATTACAATTTTACATTTTCTACATAGCTTCTCCCCTCTTTTAATTTCCTCAATTTTATTATATTTATTTCACCTCAATTCAAATAATTATATTTATATTTTTTGTCTGTCCTGTTTCAATTGTCTATTATCTTTTCTCATTAAACAAAATTTCTCCTGTAGTTACTGATTGGAGTATGACGCCTTTATATCTTTCCCCTAAAGTTATAACACTCAATATAATACATTGCTTCCATTCGGATTCTGTTTGGTACATTCTTAAACTACATACAATATTCTTATAAAAAAGAAAAAATTATAAATGTATATAATTAAAACAACATCCCATTCCAATTCAATTCTATCATTAATATTAAAATTCATTAAAGTCTTAAGATTTTTCACATTACTCTTCAATTAAATATCATACCTCTATGGGAACAATTATTAGCTTTCCATAATCAATTCCCCCTCTCTTCACTTATATTTTATAAAACATTGACTAATTAAAGTGTTCCCATTCCTTCCTAATTCAATTTTCTCATTTATTTCATTTACTTTATTCACAAATATTTCACTAAGTTACACTAACCATTCTATCCCGCATTCTAATCATATGTTGTTTCCAATTTTCTAAAGTTATTTTTATTTCAAATATAACAACACAATCTCATGTACCTTTACAGAATCCCCCTTTCAGTTAAATTTTTACCCATTATCTCTAAATAGGTCCTGTTTCTTTATATCTTTCTCCAGACCTTTGTAACTTCTTTTCCTTTCCTTCTTCCTTCTCTTCTTCTCCTTTTACCCCTTTGTCTCTCTACCTCTACTTCCCTCTTCTGTATTCCCCTTTTCTGTTGTCTTCCAGTATTATACTTATTTTTTGAATTATTTTTCTTTTCTTTGGTTGTTTTTTTTAAATCTTAAATTCTCCATCCTCTTTCCCCCCTTTCCTTTTTCTTCCCCACATAGAGTTACTTGTTCATTAAAGATGGCTTCTTCTTTGTCCCAGTCTTCTTGTTTTGCAGTCTTTTCTTGTTGTTTCTCATAGTTCCAAATCTCCATTTCTAAGAATTGAAAAACGAAGCCAAAAGAACCCTTCCCTTCTTGTGCATCTTCTTTTTACTTTTTAAGTTCCATTTTCAATTCATCCAGAAGTGGTGCCATTGTATAAACCTTTAAACAACCACCCGATTGATTTTAGTCATTCAAATATAATAGCCAAAAATCCAAAAGTCACCAAGTAATCCAAATACACTCAAACTGTTTCTTTTTGCTCTTTCTTTTTTCCCCACTTTCTCTTCCTGGGGTTACTATTTAGTTGCAAAGTTTCAGTTAAAATGTATCTTTTAGAAGTCTTATTGAAATTTTACTTTAGATTCTTTTAAAGTCCAGGCAGTCTCCTCCCTCTTCCAGATCCTGCCCTTATTCTTTTTCTCTCCCTTCCTGCTTATAGAAGAAAAAGTTTTTAATGTCCAGAAATCTTTATTGTCCCTTTGGCATTTAGTTATATTTTCAGCTTAATTGCCTGTTGATGCCCAAGCGGATTTTTCCAATTTCTTATTCTTAATTGTCAATATAAGGAAGGAGAGAGAGAGAGAGAAAAAAGCCAAACCTTTCCCTTTTCACTTTCTTTCGCTGCTTCCGACTCTTCTTTGGGAGCGATGTTATTTCTTGTAAAATTTAAATTCCAGGGTACCTTAGTTATTGCTTTTTCAACTTAGCCCGGTCAGCCAAAACTTTCATTTCTTATCTTCCTCCTGCACATTCTTTTCCAGTTGAGTACTTCTTTGAGGTGGCCATTTCTGACCACCGCTCCTACTGACTTCAGGAAAGAGAGTTTGACCAGCTGAGGAGGAGAGATGCGGCTCTCCTTGACCCTGCTGGCAGTCTCCCCCTTCTTCACCACCTCTACGGGGTGGCTTAGCCCCGAAGCCAGCCGGCTTGGGGCGCTCCAGCGGTGAGCCCAGGCAGAAACCACACACAATTGCTGATTCCTGTCTGTTGCTGAAGCCCTTCAAACTGGAAGTCGAGTCTCAACATCTTTTTTATAATGTGGTGAGCAAAACTGGATGCAGTACTCTAGGTGTGGTCTTACTAAAGATTTATAGAGTAGTGTTAGTACTTCCTTTGATCTTGATTGTATCCCTCTGTTAATACAATTTAGGATTGCATTGGCTTTTTTGGTTGCTGCTGTACATTGCTGGCTCATATTTAGCTGGTTGTCCACTAAGACTCCAAGATCCCTCTCACAGCTACTGCTATTGAGCCTGGTTTCACCCAGTCTATATGTGTACTTTTGGTTTTTCTTGCCGAAGTGTAGGACTTTACTTTACTCTACATTGAATTTCATTTTGTTAGATACGGCCCATTGTTCTAGTCTGTCAAGATCCATCTGGATCTTGAGCCTATCTTCTTGGGTGTTAACTATTCCTGCCAGCTTAGTATTGTCTGCAAATTTGATAAGTTCCCCTTATATTCCCTCATCTAAGTCGTTAATGAAGATATTGAAGAATAATGGGCCTAAGACTGAACCTTGTGTCACCCCATTGCTTATTTCCCCCTGTATCAACAGTAGAGACCTTCAAATTTCTAGGTTCTACTATATCACATGACCTAAAATGGACACCTAACATCAAAAACATCATCAAAAAAGCACAACAAAGAATGTTCTTTCTGCGCCAACTCAGAAAGCTCAAACTGCCCAAGAAGCTGCTGATACAGTTCTACAGAGGAATTATTGAGTCTATCATCTGCACCTCTATAACTGTCTGGTTTTGTTCTGCAACCCAACAGGACAGACACAGACTTCAGAGAATAATTACGATTGCAGAAAAAACAATTACTACCAACCTGCCTTCAATTGAGGACCTGTACACTGCACGAGTCAAAAAGAGGGCTGTGAAAATATTTACAGACCCCTCACATCCCAGACAACAACTGTTTCAACTCCTTCCCTCAAAATGATGCTATAGAGAAAGCCATCACTTTGCTAAACAAATAATTCCCTCAACACTATTTACAGAGTGTACACTACTATTACTGTTAATCTTCTCATCACTCCTTATCACCCATCCCCTCCCACTTGTGATTGTAGGACTGTAACTTTGTTGCTTGTATCCTTACGATTTATATTGACTGTTTCCTAGTATGATTTGATTGTTGATTGTACCCTATGACTATCATTAAGTGTTGTACGTTATGATTCTTGATTCTTAACGAATGTACCTTTTCTTTATGTATACTGAGAGTATTTACACCAAGACAAATTCCTTGTGTGTCCAATCACACTTGGCCAATAAAGAATTCTATTCTATTCTATTCTATTCTATTCTATTCTGTTCTGTTCTGTTCTGTTCTGTTCTGTTCTGTTCTATTCTATTCTATTCTCAATAATATAAGTATATATATATATATATATATATATATATATATATATATATATATATATATATATATATATATATATATATATAATATATATTATTATAAAGTCTAAAATATTATGTTTGTTGAATAGGGGGACTTAATCCAAGAATTTTGAGTGTTGGTGTTTAACTTTTTACCACTTGTTTAGGCAAATGATAATTTTCCTTATTAGATTTAACCATTATGTTTGCATATCAAATTGATTCATCACCCACACAGTTTTATGAAGAGTCATTCTAAGGTTTCTTTAAATGCATCTTGGAACTATATAGTGTCAGAATAAGAGGGAAAATATTTATTTAACATCCACCCAATAAGGACAACTTAAACCTCTCTTACTCTTGGGGTAAGCATAGAAATTATCCCAATATTCACTTTTTAAATGAATTAAATATTTTAAACTACCCAATAGCTAAAAGTCTCTGGGCATCTTATGATAATGCACACACATACACACAAATATAATTTGAATAAAAAACAAAAATAATAAAACACAAAATTAGACACTAGACTAGATAAAATTAGACAGACTAGACAGCTGTAGGCTAATTATTCAAAAACAAATAGTATAAATTAAAAGTGAAAAAGAATGAGAAAATAGACAGGCCTTCTATGGGCACTACTGAATAAAGCTCTCCCTCTGGTAGAGAGGGTTTGCTGGCAGCCCTCAATAGATGTCTGGGTACAGGTAAGCACACAACAGAGAATGCTATTTCATTTGATCAATTATTAAGAAGTTTCAAATTTAAAGGAGTGAAGAGTGAAAATGAAAGTATTTAGTTGCACCTATTCATCCTGACACCAGAATAAAAAGAAAAGTTTATTTATCACAGGCAATGCAAACAAAGGCTAAGAAGGCTGCCTCAAAGTAGTAGGAGTGGAAAATGGAAGTTGGAAGACTGTGATTAAATTTCCAGAGCTGGTGATGATGATGGAGTTAAACACGTCATCAGTTTAGAGGCTTTGTGTTGCCACAAGTCCAGCCTTCCCTGAAGTCCGCTGACCATTATCTGCTGCCAGTTTACTGCTCAGCGTTAGTTGACCAAATTTGTGTGTCTAGGTTTGAATAAGTTTTCCATGCTGGAACTTTATGAATGACCCTGATTCTTTATGCCTGACAGTGTCTCTGCTGTAGAAATCTCTTTTGCATGGTGAAGGTAGAAGAGGGCTGTGCTGAAGAAGTCAAAATAGTGGATATGACTTCAACTGTGAAGGCCTGCCCCTTTTTAGAATTTTCATTCATTCATCATTCGTTCAATTTAAACACCACCCATCTAGCCCATGTCACTCTGAAAAATGAATAGGAGCAGGTCTTCAATCACATATTGGTGGCTGCCACTTTGACTTCTGGAGACAATTTAATCAATGCAATGGCTTGCCTGCTGGGATTATCCATCACTGCAGATGTTCAAAAATAGGCTGGCATGGTATAAGGTATCCTGCCTGAGCAGGAGGTTACCCTAGAAGATCTCCAGTCCTATGATTTTATGTTTTGTGTCATAAGTTGAGGACAACCTGTACTCATTGCACCAGCTGGAAATAGGCAAAAGCACTCCAGGCCATGACTTCTATCTGTTCTTCTAAGTAGGATGTTTGAGAATTCCAAATGTGGACCTTGATTTGCAGAATTTTGAGAATCAAAGTTGGACAAATCCAAGAATCAGCAACCTTGAGTTGAATCAACAAGACTTAAAGGACCCATTTCACCCCCTGAGTTATAACTATGGCCTATGGAAGGCAGAGGTGGTATTCAGCAGGTTCTGACCATTCTGGAGAACCGGTAGCAGAAATTTTGAGTAGTTCAGAGAACCGTCCAATACCACCAATCTGACTGGAGATTTTACAGTATCCTTCCCCTGCCATGCCCACCAAGCCATGCCCACAGAACCGGTAGTAAAAAAAAATTGAATTCTCACTGATTGAAGGGTACGGGCTGGGGCAAAACAAGCCAAAAAATATGATGCCTCAGGCTCAGAAGCATGAAAGGTTCTCCTGTGAACCTTTCAAATCAAAAACTAGTTGCAAATGTAAAGTCTGGCTGCCATCGAGGGAGATGAGTTTCTACGGGCACTATCACACCTACCCCACAAAGTAGCTTTACACCCAGGAGTACTGTTGCCTAGATTTTCAAAGAGCTTGGCAACAGGACTGTCTTATCTATCCAAGCCTTTGAACTGGTGATTTCATGCTTAAAAATATTTTAAAAGGAAGGAAATCACCCGGAAACTTGTGGTCAACAAAAGCAATGAATTGTCCTAGTACAAGACTCTTAAATTACCTACCCTCCATTTTATGTAAAGTGTAATGAAGAAAAGAGGACCCAGCTTTGCATAAAGAGATTGGTTTAGGCCAAGGGCACCTGTGAGCTTGTGTGGCTGTGTGATATCCATGGGAAAGATTAAGTCAAAATTGCAGCTGAGATGGTGCACTGAATTTGTCCCGTCATTGACTTTATTGATCTCCCTGCAGTTGTCTTTTTGTTGTCCACGGGAAGATCAGCAAAATGTTATTATGTTCAGTGACCGGAATTTACCTATAGATAGCAAAACCAGTGCTATATACAGCAAAAATAAAAGCAAGTTCATCAGTACTGTCAATGCAAACAAATCTCAGCCAATTCTACAAAGGCAGAATTTTACCTTGTTCAAAGAAATAAAATTGACCAGTCAGACAGAAGCAACTGTGTATAAATTAAAAAGAACTGTATTGCCTGGAAATTTTTATTTAAAAAAGGGATTATAATGTAATCATGCTTCTTTATACTGTAAAATGAATAGGAGCATCACAAATCATGGTCAAAGGACCACAGAATGTTGCAAACAACTGTAAATATAGGCCAGTTGCTGAGGGCCCAAAATACAGTGACTTTAAGATGAGAACAGCTGTCAGAAACTGTAAGTCGAGGACCACTTTTGTAGAGCACAGCTATCCCTGCCCCTATTCTCAACAATACCCCTCTGCTAATGCAACACAAAATTGAATGGGCTCTTTTGGCAGTTACAGCACCTTCCTGATTCGTGCTCAATCTGTGGCTTACCAGGATACCCAAATCCTTGTAGAAAGTACTAATAGCAAGCCAGGTACTATCAGACTTGTGTCTGTGCATTTGGTTTTTCCTACTTATATGTACGAAACTACATCGCCAAAAAGGCATTAAGAGTTGTTAATCTAATCCTACGTAGCTTCTTCTCTGGTAATATCACACTACTAACTAGAGCAGGGGTGGGCAAACTTTTTGGCTCGGGGGCCTCATTGACTTTTAAAATTTGACAGATGGGCCACCACCTGGTGTCAAAATGTCTGTCATTACAAATCAAAATCAAATGAATGCAATCATTCAATCATTCACATCAAACCTTAATTCTGTACCAATCTTCGGCGGGCCGGATAAAAAAGACCAACGGGCCAGATGTGGCCCCCGGGCCGTAGCTTGCCCATCCCTGAACTAGAGCATACAAAACATTTGCTAGACCAATACTTGAATACAGCTCATGAGTCTGGAACCCATATCATGTATCTGATATTAACACAATTGAAAAAGTCTAGAAATATTTCACAAGAAGAGTTCTCCGCTCCTCTCCTCATTGCAGAATACCTTATGCCACCAGACTTGAAATTCTAGACCTAGAAAACCTAGAACTATGCCGCCTTCGGTCCAATCTAAGTATAGTATATAAAATCATACATTGTAATGTCCTACCTGTCCATGAATCCTTCAGCTTAACATAACATAACAATCATAACAATACAAGAGCACACAATAGATACAAACTCAAGGTTAACCGCACCAAACTTGACTGCAGAAAATACGACTTCAGCAACAGAGTGTTCAATGTTTGGAATACTCTACCTGACTCTGTGGTCTCTTCCCCAAACCCCAAAAACTTTAACCTTAGACTGTCTACTATTGACCTCACCCCCTTCCTAAGAGGCCTGTAGGGGGCGTGCATAAGCGCACCAATCATGCTTACCGTCCCTGTCCTATTGTTTTTTTTTAATTTTTCTTATAAGTATCTATCTCATGTATTCAAAACTATGTTTATTCTTATACCTGTATCTTGTAAGCGATTGACAAATCAAATAAATACTAAAAAAAATGTAGAGCCCTGCCTTTTTTCCACTGATGACAAACATTTTGAGAGATACATCTGTGGAGTAATATAATCTAGAGTCATAGGCAGGAGGGGCTTTTTCCCAGGGAGCAAATAGACAAAGAAGTTTGGAATCTTTGGTATGCAGAAAAAGGGCCAAGGTGACCTCCTGCCCAGCAGTTTTGCAGAGTACTTACAGTTAGTAGTTATGCAGGTTAAATGCTTTAGTCTGGCAATATTATGTCTATTGGAAAGCAACAAAGACACTACCCTGAAGTCACTCTTTGTGTAATTCTTAGTTCTTTGGGTCTGACATTAATCTAAACTAAAACACTTATCTCAGGGGTGAAATTCAATTCCCCCCCACCCCTTTACTGGCTTTGTGGGCATGGCTGTGGGCATGGCTTAGTATAATAGTTAATAGCAACCAGGGGCAAATTGTCCCGAACACCTCTGCCGAGCTGGGCCGAGGTGGTTCACCCCTGACTTATCTGCATAACTATTAGATATACTTTGTGCTCATGGGGGTGGGTGGGGGGTGCATTTTCCTGCCTTTGAAGCTTCTTTGTCTCTTTGCTCCCTGGGAAAGAGCCCCTCCCTCCTGTGTCTCTGGACTACAGTCCACCATAACATCTCAGTGTTGAAATCTATCACTGTTTCTCTTTATATCTTGTTTCAAATATTAGAAATGTGGCAACGCGACAAATATAGCTGCAGCTCGATCTAAATGAAAATGAGTAGGATTTTACATCATGCTTCAATTTTTTTTCCTTCTCTGTTTTTTTTACCCTTACAGCTTCCTCCAAACTGACCTAAATGAGGACATTCAAACATTCTCAGGGAGACCTTGCTTTCTGCCCCAATGCAATTTGAAGATAGGATCACTCACTCTGTTACCAGCCTGAAGTCCATATTGTTGCAAAGATAAAATGATCTACCCGTTTCCCACTTGCAGATTTGAACTGAAGTTAAGAATCCTGCAGCTGCCTCTAAATCTTTTAGGATTAAACAGATCAGATAGCCAGTTGACAAAACACTTTCTCTGATATGATTACTCAGCAACCTTAATTATATGTAATAACCATCATTTAATGAGCAGAACCAGCAAGTTGCTCCAAGGGAGAAGTATTTTAAAAGAAAATCTAAAAAACAAAATGGGAAATTCAAAGCCTTTTGCAAAGGCAAAATTAACAGCATACATTCATTAGAAATTTAACTTGACAGGTAGCCCTTGGACTACAATTATTCATTTAGCAACTGTTTGAAGTTTCAACAGCACTGAAAAAAGTGACTTACAACCAGTGGTGGGATTCAAATAATTTAACAACCAGTTCTCCCAAACTGGTGCAAACTGGCTGAAACCCACCACTGTTACAACTGGTCATCACATTTACAACTCTTGCAGCATGCCCATATTCACATGATCAAAATTTGGATACTTGGCAAACATCATGTATTTACGACAATTGCAGCATCAAAAAAAAATCAAAATGGCGATTGCAACAGTGAGATACAGAGGTCCTGGACCCCTTTCTTTGCATGCACATAAAATGGGCAGGGCATCAATTTTTCTATTTCAGGCAACCATCTTGAATCTTTTGATCATGTTCTGCAGACTCCCCTGCCCTAGTCCCTGTATTTCCTTGACTGTCACTGGCATGCTGTTGGCATGCAGTGATCTCTGTCTCACTCTTGGGGATTAACAGCAAAACATTTTGCACTTGCTGTTGGAAGAAATGTCCATCTGGACTCAGTTCCAAGTGGGAAGAAAGACACTGGAAACATGGAGGCTATTTTGAAGGATGGTTTAATGGTGGACAGGACCACGTGGGGTTTGAAGTCCTGGGTAGCTGACCACATGGAGTAGAGAGTGAGATATATACCTTCTCTTGGGCTTTGAACTTGCTTCCTGTTCCTGTTAAAGAAATGTATTCTGATTGGTTATCAGACTCCCATGAAGGGGTAACTTTGTAAGTTGTCTTGAGTCCCAGGCTTGGTTGAATCTTGCTGGGTGATGTTAATCTTCCCAGATGCCATGTGGTGAGATGGGTAGAGGGCTAATCCTATCATGTCCTGAGGGCCACGTCTTAATCCCACCACCCTGGAGCTGAAAAGGGGACAGGGAGCTGCTTTGTCTTTAAAAACATGTTTCTCCTTTTCTCATCCAGGGAAATATAATATTCTGCCTTTTTAATATTTCCTAGAATATTTCATTTTTCTAGGAGAGGGGTGGGTGCTAACTTTCTACATTGCTTTGCTTACTCATATTTTACAGAAAAGTTGTATTTATATTTCTATATGCAATCTTGCTCTCTTTCATCTATTTATCCTATATCTATCTATCTATCTATCTATCTATCTATCTATCTATCTATCTATCTATCTATCTATCTATCCATCCATCCATCCATCCATCCATCCATCCATCCATCCATCCATCCATCCATCCATCCATCTATCTATCTATCTATCTATCTATCTATCTATCTATCTATCTATCTATCTATCTATCTATCTATCTATCTCTATCCTCTCTCATTCTGCAGTTGTTTTATTGGATAATATTAGATAATGAAATGTTATAATCTGGCAAAAGAGCATCTTTGAAGCCCCTCCAGGTGATTGTAACTCCCCTGGCCTCCCAGGAATGTGGTCTCAGTTGTTGGATAAACTCATCACTGTCACTGAGTGTCAAATCTGGTTTCAGGCTAGAAGGTCTGACTCTTTCAGTGTGGCTCTTGGGAAGATGGGAAGCACTACGGCAACACAGAACTGAGCGAAGCATATTGAACTGCTGTTTTTCTAAAGCAAAGAACAAAATGAAAACCAGTAATTTTGGGTAGAAAGGAAGGATTTGGCACTCAGGTAGTATCATCCTTTCTGAGTTGACATTTCTAGCATCTTAGCTTCCACACAGGTATTCAATATTGGTGCCCAAAGAGCAAGTATAGCATAGGAAACCACAACAGAAATATGAGTTCCTTGTTATGCATGGCTTCAAGAATACAATTCAGCTTCAAGAATGTAATTCAGCTTCAACAATATAATTCAGCATATTGGACCTGTTGCTTGCACATCAGCAACAATGATGGACCCCAATTTCCTCGTGATGAGATAGAAACAATTTAACATGTGAATTGTCTTTTATATCATCCCAAAATGGTTCTGCTGTCATGAGATTTGGGACATTTGCTTCAAATGATTTTCAAGAACCACATTTATTTAACTCTCTTTTCCCTTCACCGAGAGAGAGAGAGAGAGAGAGAGGACTTAGTGCTTTTGGTATTAAAGAATTTATAGCGGCAAAACGCTTGGGCTGCGGACAGGTCCTTAGGAAAAAACTACTGAAGGATGAGTTACATTCATCAAAGAATCTGCACACTTACATTTTTATTGTTAAAGAAAATCATTTCAGGTCCTCACGGTTCATGGAAGAAAGTTTTTTTTTACAGATGAAGATGGTATTTTCAAAAGCCTTAAATGGGAGCTTAGCTTCAAGGACAGGATTGCCCAGGGATTGTCAAAAAACTCAAGATGGCAGCTGCAATCAAGAGTCACTGATAGTGAGATGGCCAGCATATACATAATAAATAAATAAATAACATACAATAAATAATAAAATAAAATAATCAAAGCTCTTTTTTTAAATGTGTGCATGGACCACAAGCGAAAATGGCTAGTTTTCAGTCAGGCAACTACAGCCACCTTATTCATTTTTTGTACCCATCTGTGTGCATGCCATCCCAGCTGTGGTGGTTTCCCGTAAATACACAAAATGTTAGTTTGGAAAATAATAATTTACTAGTCCTCATGGTTTGGGAGAAAAGCTAGAAAACGTGGAAATGGCTCATTGCAAGTAAATAAGAAAAAACATTCATGGCGATTTTCTCCTTGACCATTGGCCCAAACAGGCTCCTCTTTAGGAATACCCATCAAGAACAGATCACTTTCATCTTATTTACAATGGTGACAGCCTCTCCCTGGACAGGGCTTGTCGAACATCTCAGACAGATGGTCTTTCAGGCAGGTCTGTGAAGAAATGCCAGTTTGACTCCAAGACCTTCAGAGATTTGCCATCAACTGATAATTATGACAGAGTGACAGAAGTCCATGTCTGACCTGAATGGCAGAAGAGAGGAAAGGCCATAAAATAGGAAGTTAATGGGGCCTGGAAATCACAGCCTTTTCCTTGATGAATTTCCTGACAAAGAGACTTAAATGCCCAATATTAGTTATGTCAGCTCAGAAATGTCCAGAGGAGTGAAGGGCTTGACCAACACGGATGGATGCTGAAGTTGCTAGAAGGTAGAGTCGAAGAAAGTCAAAGTGCCAAGCCGTGATTTCATAATCAAAGCCCTTATCTTACCTTTTTGGGCTCCTCCTGTGGAAGCCCTATTTGGATCTAGATCAGGGATAGGTCTGGAAAATGTGCTATGGGTGCCCCAGTTTGCTCATCTCCTTATCTCACTGAGTTTATTTTTAATGCAGCAACTTAGGGAAGATCAACATGATCTATCCATTATGAATTCATGGAAAGATGTAACAAGAGACCAGTGGCAGGCAGAAGACAAAAACTCCTAGCAATGAGCTGACATCTAATCCCTAAACCTAAACCGAAAGACGTAGTAGGTCCAAAAGAAGAAAAAAAAAGGTGCCCCTTTACAGTGTAAAGACTGTAAACGCCACTAAGACAAACAGTACATTTATGAACCTCACCAGAAAACATGATGAAAACTTAATTAAACAACGTATAGACAGACTTTGCCATCGTTTCAACTGGGACACTGGGGGAAATCTACACCAGGGGCCAGCAACCTTAAACCCTCAAAGAGCCATTTGGACCACAGAAAAGAAAACACTGGGAGACACCTAACCTGGATGGGGAGTGGCCAACTCAATGTCACTGACTCCCACTCAGTCACATGAACTTCTGCTAGCCCCGCACAGCCCCACCTCACCCCTTCCCCCTCAGGCACCTCTTGCCACACCTGGCCTCACCTTGCCTCCTGCCTCAAAGGCTTCAACGTATCTATAGATCTGTACAAATGTTGTTCACCTTCTCTCTCTCTCTCTCTCTCTCTCTCTCCCTCCCTCTCTCTCTCCCTCCCTCCCTCCCTTTCTCTCTCTCTCTCTCTCTCTCTCTCCCTCCCTCCCTCCCCCTCTCTCCTTCTCCCTCCCTCTCCCTCCCCTCCCTCCCTCCCTCTCTCTCTCTCTCTCTCTCTCTCTCTCTCTCCCTCCCTCCCTCTCTCTCTCCCTCCCTCCCTTTCTCTCTCTCTCTCCCTCCCTCCCCCTCTCTCCTTCTCCCTCCCTCCCTCTCCCTCCCTCCCTCCCTCCCTCCCTCTCTCTCTCTCTCTCTCTCCTTCTCCCTCCCTCCCTCCCTCCCTCCCTCTCTGTTTCTGATTCTTCAGCAGCTTATCTCTAGCTGGGCCTTGTTGCCCAACAGACCGCAGAAAACGGAGGGCGGCTACTTTATTAATATGGATTCTTATGTTTTTATATAGTTTTTATATAGTTTTATGTTATTGTTGTGTGCCACCCAGAATCACCTTTGATGAGCTGAGTGGCTATTTAGAGTTGATAAATAAATACTTTCTAAAATCTAAGGCTAACTCTGGGAGTAAACCCTTTTCTGCAGCCAGTCTCATCTAAGGCAAAAATATTCAGCGGGACCTAAAAGCCAATGCAGCTTCTATAAAAGCATTTGCAGGACTGAACTATTCCTATAAAACCTGGGTGAGGTTGCATCACCTTACAAGATATTCAAATACCTGGGAAGGAAGTGGAGATAAAACCTCCAATGGCAAAACCCATAAAAACCCTGATCTTGAGTGAGGCATAGAGCAACTTGTGAAAGCGATCAACTGCGTCTCATCTCTTGCTGGGTCTCACAGGCGCTTCTTCCGGCCCTTGTTGGTGCTGGATGTGCCTTAGTTGCTTGGAGAGATGCACAGCCTACTCTCTGCCCCTAGACAGTGGCTTGAGCCATGCTATGGCTAATGCTGCTGCTATTGCCAGGGGCAAATGGGGCAGGGCCGCATTGTGGTTCCACGTTGCAATGGGCTCCAGGAGGAGGAGACCCTGTCGCCCCCATTATGAAGTGCACTAAATTTCACTGTGCTGTGCAAGGCACTGGGAGAGCAGCAGGCAAGCCATGGAGCCGGCAACAAGCCTGAAGTGGCTTACAGCTCTGAGCCTGAAGCGGTGGGAAGCGAGGGCTGCCTTGGGTGCAAATGTACTGCGATGAAGGCGGAATGCTGTTGCCATGCAAAGGAAAGTACAGGGATGCTTTGCTCCTGCTCTGGGATATGGAGCGAGTCTTCATTCCCCGCTCTTGCCCTTACCTTCTCAGGCCAGGCCATGAGTGACTGGGAGGCAGGGGTGGGATTCCACCAGTTCGGCCTGGTTCGGGTGAACTGGTAGCTCTGAAGATCAGCTGGGAGCAAACTGATTTTCTCTGAAGATCAAGGTATTTCCTCCCCCCCCCCCATTACCAATCAGCTGTTTCCCAAAGATCAGCTGTGCCACGCGATTTAGATTAGCTAGAAAGCAGGAAATCATTGGATTTCTTGTTTTCTAGGTAATCTAAATCACGCGGCACAGCTGATCCTCCCCCTCCCTGTTGTACTGCTTCACCCGGGAGGCTTTCCTGAGGCCCAGTAGGCAATTTTTTATTTTTTTATTTTGAGATAAATAACATCTACATACCATTCAAAATGCTAGACCAACAATCAAACAGCAAACAATATCTCAATCAAAGGACTTACTAAATCAGACAAACAATTAAAAAAAATTAAACAGCCTAATCTATGAATCACTAAGAATATTCCCACCAACACTGACAGGGCAAGTCATTTGTATATAAACAGAGAGCAAAAGCCACTCCCTTCTAGCACAGAAGATGTTACCTATTTGGGTTATGAAAGAGAGCACCAAGGACCTCATCCAATCCCTTGCCCTGCCACTATGATCTAGGATGGGGATTTTGAACTGTGTCTACACAGCAGAGCTGTCCTTGAAGGTTGAACTTTTCATGATACAAATATCATAAGCTATGACCATAATGGGCAGACTTCATATCTTGGCCTGTACTTGGTAGCTGTCAAACCATCATCCTTTTGTCATCCACAACATCTACTACAAGACAACTGAAGATGCTTCTGAGACTTCAGAGATAATACAGGAGATTAAATGTTACACTTGTGGGAGAGATGTTTTGACTACTTCCAATTCTGCTGATGTGGTTGTGGCATCAAGTCATTTTGATCCCTAGTGATCATGTAGAAAAAGAGTCAGGTTCTGAATCATTTAAGGGGCTTGTTTATTTCAACTGAACAGGACATTGTTTAAATTTCTTGAAGATAGTCTGAAGATGATCACAGTTCAAATACTTCCTGTTGAATCCCCCTAAAGTGACATGAGATATGCTCGATGGATATGGGAAATATAATTGATCTGAAAGTTTTGATACGCAGCAATCCTTCTCAAAGGACCAGTATGGGTCCCTCTGAGTTATTTTTCCCTTATAGGTGTAAGCTGGGCATTTGCAGCAATTGATTTCCTTCCTACCTTTTCTATTTGGTGGCGGCACTGATTTCTGTGTCTCTTCAACAGAGATTAGCTGCCCCCATCAACTGGAGCCCCTGGGGGAAAGAAAAGACTGTTTAAAAGCAATTCAATGAAGCCAAAGTAATTTATGGGAAATTAGAGTTTTGTCACTTTCCAATCATGGCGGGTTGGTTCTTCCCCTTACTGCCTCATTTTCTTGAGACCAGAACCATAATAGCCAGCTCATCTGCACTCTGGAGATGTCTCTCAAGGTGATATTTTAAACAAATCTCTCGAGTCCGATAAGCAGAATCATTAATCCCTGATGAACGGGGCTGCGATTAAAGACGGGAGGAAAGGAGAGGGACCGGGTGGGCAGAGGGACAGATTCCTTTTGTTCAAGCCCAATAGAGCTAGAAAACAATTTTAATGAAAAATTTAAATAGATACCATTCACCTGCTGCCTGCCTGCCTGATTTGATTGGGGTTTTAATATTGAATTTGATTAATGTGTCTGTGTCTGCATGTGTGTATAAGGAGTTCAGACTTTCCCGAGCTCCTTAACATCTTCGAATCTTCCTCTTAACTTTATTTTCATAGCGCAAAAGGAAAAGCAGTGGATCATTGCCAGCTTGGAATTGGGAGACACTCCTGACATTGGAAGGGATTCAGGTTGGATTTGGAGAAGGGCAGCCATTCAGCATTGAACACCCAGCATCACTGCAACAGTGAGATAGGTAGCGTAAAAATCAGGGGACCCTGCAGTGCTCATTCCCTTCTGAACTCAGCTGACCGTGGTTAATCTTTGCTTCTCCCTACTCTGTTAGCTATGAAGGCCTAGTAAGGCTCTTACCATGGGCTTCAAATAGTCTATTCAGGTTGCCTTCCACTTGCAACCACATCTGGGACCAGAATTTCCATTGCTAAGCCAGTTGCACCCAATTTAATGACCTTTTTTTGCCATGCTAAGTGTCTCACTGCAATTGTTAAAGGAATAATATATTAGATCTATCCAACCATCCACCCAACCATCCATCCACCCATCCATCCACCCATCCAGAGGTGGTATTCAGCAGGTTCTGACCAGCTCTGGAGAACCAGTAGCAGAAATTTTGAGTAGTCCAGAGAACCAGCGGTATTCTTCCCCCTGGAGTGGGGTGGGAATAGAGATTTTACAGCATCCTTCCCTGCCATGCCCATCAAACCATACCATGCCCACCAAGCCACATCCACTAAGCCATGCCACGCACACCAAGCTATGCCCACAGAACCGGTAGTAAACAAATTTGAATCCCATCACTGTATCTATCACTATGCTGGTTGCCAAGTACCCACTATAGGGTTGCTGCGGAGATCATAAATGTAAAGGCTAATTGCAAATTACTTTTTCCCCCAGTTATTGTAACCTTGAATGATCACCATACAAATAGTTGTAAGTCAAGGACTACCTTACTTCTATTAAATTCACAAAGTCCCTGACTTAGCATTCCCTAACTTGGTGGCCCCAGGCACAAGCTGTACCTTCTAGAATCCTAGGATAGGAAGGGACCTCTGAATGCTTCCAGACCAATCTTCTGCTCAGGAATCTGAAAACAAAGATCTCACACAAAGAGCTGTTTAGTATCCTCCTGAATATGTGCAGTGAAGTATGACCCCGTGACCTTGGTCATTACATTGTCAAACTTCTCTTCTAGTTGGGGAGTTTTTCTAGCATTCATCCATTGGTTTTTATTCTCTATACTCACAGTAACTGCTGAACCCAAAGAACCAAGAATGACATGTGGAGTTACTTCTGAGTAGCTATTTTATTGTTATTCACCTATAGACAGAATCCTCTTTTCTTGCTCACCAGACCCTCCAAGCTCCACTCTCTCTTTGCCCTCTAGGTGATTCCGGTCTACGTTCACCCACAGATACAGGAAGCAGATCTTGTCTCCTTGCGCCTCTCTTCTGGCCCTTCAAAACTGCTTTGTTTCTGTCCCCTATTTTCTGTTCTCAAGGCTAAATGAGTCCCATATTCTTGATATATCTTCTTAGCCCCCCTTCCCCGCCCCACCATCAATCAAATTCTTGTCTTTCACGTAATTTCTTCACTGAAATGTAGGCATTGGAAATGGACAAACTATTGAAATGCACTCTAAACAAGGAGGTAGATAATGGAACTATTATTTCACACAATTTGTAAGGTTTATTTCTAAGGATCCAGCCTAACATGCTATTTGTTCTTTTTTTTAAAAAAAACAGCCTTGGTGTCACATTGCTACCTCATATTCAGGTTGTGATCAGTGACAGTTCCAGTTCATTTTCACAATTACTACGACCAAGACAACATTTCCAACACACTGCACATCTTGTGCGATGGTTTCTTGAAATTTCCTGAGGAGAGATATATTTATCTCAGCCTTGGCAACTTTAAGATGTGTGGACTTCAACTTTCAGAATTGCCCAATCAGCATGTTTGCTTGAGGAATTCTGGAAGTTGAAGTCCAAACAACTTAAAATTGCTAAAGTTGAGAATCAATGCTCTAACTTAAGAAAACAATTTAGAATTTTATTCCTGCTTACTAAATCAGCT
This sequence comes from Pseudonaja textilis, assembly GCF_049901715.1. Taxonomy (NCBI): domain Eukaryota; kingdom Metazoa; phylum Chordata; class Lepidosauria; order Squamata; family Elapidae; genus Pseudonaja; species Pseudonaja textilis. Next base: position 3,565,655 of record NC_141999.1, read on the forward strand.
ATTCCACTCTGTTTATGTTGTTTACGCATCTGATAAGAATTCTTTCCAGTTCTTCCCTTTGCTTCTAAATCATTAATGAACATGATGATGAGCCCCAGCCTAAAACAAAACCTTGGGATGTTGAATCTAATATTTTCCCCAGGATGATAAATCTTAAAAACAAAACAGGAACCAAACACATTTAGAGAAAAAAGAACTTTGACAAAACCAGCCCTAAGCCCCCTCATGCCTTCCTCTTGTTTTATGAATGAGATGGTCATCCCTGCCTAGGAAATCAGTTAATCTTATCAATATTCTCAGATCTTCCCTCCAAAGCCCCTCCAGATGGTGTATTCACAAAGGACTTTCTGAGTTCACCTTGAAATTCACATTAGATAAAAGAGACTGACAGCCAGAACCAGAATGTGAAGATCTCATGCAAATTTTAAAGCTCTTTATCCAAGGTGCATAAAAATCAAGCATAACTATGAAGATCAATAGGGGAGAGATGATGGGAAGGGAGAGAAAGAGAGAAAGAAGCCCAAATCCTCAGCTACATTGTTTGATTAGGATCAAACAAAATACTGCACCAAACAGTCATTCTTAACCTTGGCAATGTTAAGACGGGTGGACTTCAACTCTCAGATTTGGGGGATTCTGGGAATTGAAGTCCACCCATCTTAACTCTGCTAAGCTTGACACACACACATCATTAGAGAGTCTACAATTTCTTCTTTAGGCAGGATGCTCTAAGAAAATATTCTCCCTTACTTTGTGGGAATATCTTTCTAGAATCTGATTGAAGGATTGTTGGAAACTTACATTTGCAACCTTTGTTTTGTTTATTTTTAAATGTTCCTAAAAGGGTGTGTGTGGATTCTGGGTAAATTTTAAATGACTTTTTTGGTAAACTAAAAAGCCTTTCTTTGCTCTATTTCTTACAAGTCCATCTTCTCCAGCAATACCAAGTTGATATGCTCCCTGGGGTCATAGTCTTCCCTCATTTGGAGAACCCCATATTTGAACCTGAGAAGACTCATCACCACTAAGCTATGATCTCTTTGTGTAAGTAACTTGCAAGTCATTCCTGAAGTGTGAACCTGACAAAATTTGGGGATCTATTCTCCAAGCCAAGAGCTGAAAGGATCTGGGGCCAGATAGCTCACGGATCAGTGTCTCTGATGTAGCTTTGGTAGGACAATATATAGAGCAACATTAGACTTCTTCTTTTTTTGAAATTGCTTTCTCTGTGCTGTGTGCTAAGGAAGCTTTGGAGTCCTCTCCCAGTGGTGGTCTCTCCTGACGTGCAGCTAAGAATTGCCCAGTTGTGTATCTGCTTGAGTATGTGCCTATTTGACTGTGCTGTCAGTCTATGCGTACGGCCTCCCACAGTGGACGCAGAGGCCCTTTTAATCACTTGCACTTCACAAAAAGAGTGGGGATAGGAGGTGATCAGTGGAAGGAGAGCTTCTTTTGAAAGTCACAAACACTGGTTCTTGGCAAGGGAATTAATAAAGCTGTTGAATTATGGATGGACTTTGAGAAAGTAAACACGTCCAGAGCCAGCTGGGATTGGCAATGCAATGTGGTGTTCCAATGCTTGGCCCCTCTTTCTCTCAGCATGCTCCACTGTCTTCCATTCATAGTAAGCTCCTGGTAGCTTAGCAGGGTAGCTCCAAGCATTAGGGAGAGCAGAGGATAGTGGCAGCGTTCACATAGAAATAATGTGAAACTGCCAATGCATTTCTGCGTTCTTGATTCAGCCCACATCTGAAAATCAAAGGGAGGAAGAGAGAAGAGTCTTGTTTATTCATATTTTGTGATGAAATGTGCAGGTGGAGAAGGGGTGGCAGCAGCGGCAGAGGCATCAAAGCAAAAGCACTGTGTTTTCCCAAGGAGGAGGTGGCATATTCCAGAGAAGGTCCTAAGACAAGAGGCTGTGTGGTCCTGATGGATGGGAAAGGGAGGAAGAGGTTCATTTAGCCACACTCTAGAATCTTCCAGGGCCTATCCATTAGGTTAGAAGGTTATAGCTTTAGTCTGGCAAGATTATGTCTATTAAATATAAGTAAGTGAGCACAGTTAGTAAATAAGTAAATGATGGACTCATTTAGATGTAATCATATCTTTGGCCTTTGGTCTTGACATATTTGGACAACATTAAAGGTCCTCCCCCCCTTCCTTAATTTCAAGAGAGGAAAAAGTAGGAGCATTTGCAGTGAGTTGGGGGTGAAAACATTTCATCATCTCAGCCATGAGGGTGCAATCAAAGCCCTGCTTCTTTTTATAGAAAGAGTGCAGGTCTTCAATCACACAGTTGTGGCTGCTGCCTTTCTGGATGTCTCTGTAAAAAGGCATGTCTGCAGTTTGTTGTGGTTCTCTTCCCATTCTGGTCTTTGACAGAGATCCCCACTGCTTGGCCCATTCCAGAAGGCAATTCTGATAAAACAAGGAGAGATCATTTAGCCTTCTAGCCCTCAAGTGTGCGAATTCACGGAATGATTTGAACGCTATCCTTTTCAATGGTTACCTTATCGGCTTGTTTTGAAGATGCATGACAGTACTGCAGCCAATTTGTGCCATGAAAAGTGTGCCAGAATTACTTAACTGGAACCTTTCTGGCCCTAGTAAGCCATTGCTGACACATGGGTTTTGACCAAATGACACTATAGATCTTCTTAAATAGATTCCAGTTCCATTTTCAGCTTGTGAGCTTTTGGGTTTCTCTCTTTTGTTCCAGGTGCATCTGGATATGTAGTCAGACAAACATTTCCCCCCAGGATCCTGGGTAGTTGCTGAATACTACCAAGTCTGGCCATTTTGTGCCCCAAATTAGCCAGCAACTCCACTTGAGGTTTCCAACCAAGATCTGTTCTAACCCTCCTTGGTGAAGTCAGGGATTGGTTAAACCTTGCTAGTTACAGTGGAGAAGGAAAATACATTGCCTGCTTTGGATAATTATTGTGGGTTATTTCCAGTTTAGTTGCATCAAGCACACTCCTGGTCAGTTCCCAGATCCAGATCAAAGCAAGCCTACACCATTCAGTGGAGCTAGCAAAAAGTCTAGCTTTATGTTCATTTATTAAATATCAGCCAACAGCAAAACCAGTTAACTGGCAAAAGGGGATAAAAGGCAGGGAAAAGCAAGGAGAGTGTAAATATGAATAACAGGCAAGAATGTACATTATCTGTCTGCATATTTATCAAAAGGAGGCAGAACTTTATAAAGCTACTTGGAAGAGTTGTACATGTGTAATTAATACGGGCAATCCCCAAGGGAGCAACGTTTGCTTATTTTTTTAAATAATTCTTTTGTGCATATTATGGGAGCAGAATAGAGATGAAAAGCAGGTCACCAGGTGATCCGTCTCTTTTGCATCATGAAGGAGACTGTTTGCTGGACAGGGGTAATGGAGCTTACAGGCTGTTTATCAGTCAGCATATCACGGCCTGTTTTCAACAGGAGTTAACATGTAATAGGCAGAAGGAACTTGTAACAAGAGGAAGAGACACAATCAACTCAATAGGAGTTAAATAAAAGAAATCCGAGTCCTACGCAAAAATACAGTTTGAAAAGGGATCTCAGACACGCCCCTCCCTAGTTTTTATGAAGATGGGAGGAGGGAAAGAGATGTGAATTTAGACTTGCAAGATTGTGTTACTAGAAACTTTGTTAGCCAGCATCACCGCTGGATTTGCAAACCCAGCTCACAGCCAGACAAGAAACGAAGGGGGCAGGTTATGGGTTGGAATGCAAGGGAGGTGGTAATAATAGAACGCAAGAGCGCAGACTCTGCAGAGACACATACCAGCAATTCAAGCTTACCAGCTAGGAAAGTTCACCAAAGTCTGTTCCCCAAATAAACTGAACATAATTGATTGGATGGAGTAAAGTGGCAATAGGAGGGCAAAGGAAATGGCTTCACTGCTTCTGTATTCATATCTTCACATTACATTATACTCTTGGAAACAAAGAATGGGCCAGGAGTCTTTAATTTGCTGCATGCACTGAGTATGATGGCTGACAGCCACTTTGGTGTATTAGTTGAAGTGCTGAACAAGAAAGCTGTATTCTAGCTCCACTTTCGACAAGAAAGCTGACTAGGTGACTTTAGGCCAAACACCAGAAGACAATGAGTTCTAGCCCTGCCTTAGGCATGAAAACTGGCTGGTTGACTTGGACCAATTACTAGAAGGCTGGGAGTTCTAGTCCTGCCTTAGATATGAAAGGCAGCTGGGAGATTTTCAGCCAATCATTGTATCTCAGCTCAACCCACCTCACAGGGTGGTGGCTGTGGGGAAAATAGGAGGAAGGAATATTGTGTTCACTGTAGTATCTTCACTGCCTTGAGCTATTTATAAAAAAAACACAATAAGGATGGGCTACAAATGAATTAATAATAAAAATAGCTTTAGCTTACATGTCTTTGATTTCCAAGTTTGGTCTACTTTGGAGGGTTGACATCAGGAGAGTGATGGGGACTGAGGATATCAGTAGAGAAGTTCACCAAAGAAGGAAGCCAGATAGAGTTGAACTGGACGGGATGAATTCCATTCTCCCTTTAGCCACCTCCTTTCAAAGGCTTCTTTCTGTCTTTTTCAATTATTCAGACCACAGTCCTGGCATGTTTGGATTCTGGGTTTCTGGGAGAGCCAGAAAACCACTGCTCCATAGCTCATCTTCTCTCTTATATCCCAAGAATTTCCTCTTCTGTGTTTTTTCCTTGTGATTACAGTTTTCAGGTACATTTTTCTTTGCTATTCTGCTTTGGTGAGAATAGATGGAACAAAAGGATTCTTTCTATAGCATCAGACAAGTCCAATTACATTTTAATTGAAATCCCAAATTAAGACTACAGATTTGTCAGGATGGAGCTGTCAGTTCCTCAGTGAAATTACATCTTATTTTGCAAAGAGAAATGAACTTGTTCTTCTGATTGTCCCACAGCCTGATGAAGAATCTTTGAGACCCTTGCAAAGTGGGGACTGCAGTGCCAGGATGAAATTAAAGCAATAGGGGATTCTGAAGAGGGATATTTACATCTGGATTAACTGTGCATTTGTTTGCAATTTAACAGAGGAATAATAAATACAGAATAGAAAAACGATCTCTATCCAATGAAACATTAAAAAGAATGCACAATGGACAGGAATTGTGGTGGAATCATTGGCTAAAGGGGAAGGGAGAGTTAAGAGATTTGGCAATATGGAGTTGCCCCGAAAGAGGAAACATCATAAACGAGTCTAGCCTTATCTTCTGATTCCCAAGGGAATGTAGTCAGTCTGTGGCCAGTTTGGTGGGATTCTTATATTATCAAGATCAACAATAAAGAGATTGCTTTGGCCCATTGACACACTTGATCTGGTTCTTTGCATCTGACATGAATAAAGGAAGGGTTGATGAAAGGAAGCAAGGCTTCTCCAGATCTTTTGGCTGATTGGGTTATTTGGAGGTTGGAGAATAGACTATGGGCATTGGGATGCCCAAGTTTTGCTGTGGAGGGCATGGCCAATCACAAATGAGAAGGAGCTATAGTAGGGCTACTTAACCTGGCTTGCAAATGGTGGGATGACCTTCTGCATTTTGCAGGTCAGGTGTGGTGACCACCTTCTTTGTTCTGGAGCAGTATGTAGGATAGCTGGTCTCTTAATATTTATTCATCTGCACAATACGAGTTTCTCAAGCAAACAGACGGAACTGCTTCCTTGGAGAAAATAAATGTGTGTGTGTGTGGGGGGGGGACTAAAATATTTAAATGGGAGTTTGATCACTTGTGGCTACTAGCTATTTGCATCTCAACCAATGAGGTCGGTCAGTGTGTTGAAATGGGTCATGTAGCAGGATTCATTCTTCTCCTGACTATTTTCAATGTATAAAATCCTGATCTTTGGTGTCTAAATAAAGGTTCTGTCAACACATAAAATATTCCTATGCCTGTTTTAGTAGTTGCCATAAAAAAAAAAAAGGGGGAGGGGCGAGGAAAGAAACCAGGAAGAGCAGTGCAGCAGTTTGAAAGCAAAAGTACATTCCAACTCTTATTTTTAAAAGATTGTAACTAAAATACCAGAGTTTTTGCCCATGAATATTGAATTGGAGAACGTGAATGATGACACCCAGCCCATGAACATGCTCAATTGGAGAATCTGGTTTAGGAGACATCCGGGGGAGAAGGGGGAGACAGGGTCACAGGTGACTGTAAATTACCTATGCCAGAGTTGTCTTCATCAGGGCAGTGCCAGTATGTCATCTCTAATAAATCTTTTGAAGTTTTTTGAAGTTTGGCTCGAGAATCATGATTGAATTAGGGTGATTGCTGGAATCCTGACAGGTTCAGCATTCACCAAGGTATAAAAACTGTTTTCCTTAGAATGAGAAATAAGGAATGGCTATATTTTCTCTGACTAAATAAACTTAATTAAACAACACTAAACACTGAAACCAGGGGACCTCAAACCCTGGGATATGGCTCAGTACTGGCTCATGGCTTGTTTGGAACAGGTTCGTGCAAGTGATGGTGAATGCATGCGCAGCTGCATTTGCATAAGCAGAGGGCACTTGCACAAATGGAACTTCACATGCATGTGTGAATGCCTGCTGCATGCATGAATACACACACCTGCCCCCACCAGTCTGCAAAGCTGGTAAGATTAGGGACCAGTGAGATCAATCAGAAAGCTGATTCTTGATGTTTTACGTGTGCGGGTTAATATGCACCTTCCTCTCTTTCTAAGGAAAATTATTGCATTATTTCTCCATCCTTATTGCAGCTACAGAGTGTTGCTCCATGGCCCTATTTGGGACCACCTGGCTCCTCCCAAGACAGGAGGGCTCTAGGCCATGGAGAGGAATTTGTGAAATAACTGATGGACTCGGATTATTCCAGTTGGAACTCACACGTAGTGCAGATCTATTACAGATGCCATGGGAAAGGTCTTATCCAGTTAATTGGGAAGAGTGTGATCCTCTTGGATCTGATGGTGTGGACAGAGTCCTTGATGCTGTCAATTCCATCACCTGTCAATCAGATGCACCTGAACACAAGTGTTATACTGACTACTTCAAAAAAAGGAACAAAATATGCTGCACCATTAAAAACTGGTAATTTGGGTACTCTAAGAATTACAATAATGACATAAGGTAAAAGAAAGGGGTTGCTGAAGGGGCTATGGAAAACAGCAGGTAGCCCCTCCCTGTGGACAGGTGTGTGTGTATGTGTGTGTGTGTGTTTGAATGTCATGGATTGATGAAGTGAAGGTATCTCCAGATTCCTAAGTGCTCATTTATATTTTTATGATTGATATTCTATTTTTCTGCCTACCGGCACTAAGGCAGCTAACAATTTTGAAAAAAGAAGAAGAAGAAAGGATACAGATGATGGTATAAAGCCAGGAGATTGATTTATTCATGGATGGTGCACAACAAGAGAGAACATCCTTTGGTGAGGAGCAGCTGCTTTTCCTGTCTGTTTTAACATCCTATTTGTGTTGCTATTGTTGACCGTGCTAGCATTTTAAATACCTCCTATATTATTTAAAGATTTCAAAATGGGCTGCAGATATATTTAATATAATTGGTCCTTCTTGGCACATTGTCATTTGGAGGACAAACAGCAAAAGCTTAATTAACTTCTTTTGGAATGAAAACTCTTTAATATTGTCTGCAATCAGAGAATGATGTGCTTTGGAGATGGGAGGTGAGGAGGATCAGGCGAAAAGTACCTCTTCTGCATTGTCTGAAGATGCACATAAAAGGCTCCCTGGTCATGGAAGACTACATTATTCTAGGAGGTTCTTCACTCTGGGGGAATCAAAGTATCATTTCCATAACAGTTTCTTCATCCAGCTGTGGACTGTGTTTGCTGGTGAAGCTGAAATTTGAAAAAAGGATAAAGTTGTGCAGATCAACCCCCACCAGAATCATTAATTTTGATTCAGAAATTCAAACCAATTCTGAAAATCAAGTTGATTCAATATTTCCATTCAGAGCACTAAATAGGATTGATTCAATTTTCTAGATCAATGTGCATAACTGATTGTCAAATTAACTCAGGAGCCCTTGCTTAAGTCAACAATTCAATTAGATTTCCCCAATTTGACTCAGCAAACTGATTCCATTTGGAGATTCAACTGAAACCACTTCATGTTGAAGCTCTCCAATTAAACCATGAATGCTCCCAAAGGAGAATTGCTGAACTCAGCTATGCTGGCACCCCTTCTCATTCTCTTCCCCAAATTTTGTTTAACAGCAAATATCTTTGACCAGAGTTGGCAATTGTTTATAAACTTTTTTGCACTAAAGTCAAAATCCCTCCATGGTGTAGGACTAGTTCATGCATTTATTTGTTGGTTTGTTTATTTAACATTTTATAGTAATGAAACATATTAAACATTGTTATATTGTATTGTTAAATGCTAGACATATTTCTATGCCACTGCAATTAAGACAACCCTTGGAAGTTCACAGAGAAAAATACAACCCAAAAATAAAAACATAAGAACACTACAACCATACTGTCAGACCTGCCCCATTCTGATCTCCTAGGGAAGGCTCTATTTGGTTGAAGTGAAAATGCACTTTTACTAAGAGATGCTGATTTCAGTAAAGTCAAGCGGAATCCAAAATTCCCAGGTACCAATCCAGAATGAAACCCCTGGTTCCCCCTAGCTGCCCCTCCCCCATAGTCCACCCATGTGTAGCCAATCCAGCATCGCCAAGATTTTTTGGGGGGAAAATGCTGAGGTATTTGGGCTGGTGAAAATCCACTCTCAGGGCAAACTACGTTGAAGATGCCGGTGTACCAGCCGGAACCAGATTCCAAAGTCCTCTGTTCTTCCTCAATTGTCATTCCCTTCTCCCAATTTCCCATAATAAAGATATACAGGCTATACTGCCCAATTGTTCCCCCTCTCTTCCCCGATTGATGACAAAACACCAGCAAGGCACCAAGCCGAAGATGGTGGATCTGACACATACAGTCTAAGATGATGACTACGTTATCAAATGGAACCAAACCAACAAAACCAAGCCTCTGCACAATATCAGAGCTGCAAGAGAAAAGCAATGTCTCATCACCTTGGTCTTCAAATGTCCACAAGGTATAGAATTTCTGATAGAGCTAATTATTTGGTCTGATACTGGCTAAAGAAGATGGTCCTGAAGTGCCAAGCCATGAAAGATTTTACACATTAAAACTGTGCTGAGTCTGCGAAGCCAGCTTCATGTCCTCTCAAGATCAGAAGTCCAAAAGTATGTGGACCTCTGCGATCTGAACCAACTACAGCATCTAAATATTCAGCCCCAAGTTGAGTGCCTTGTAGCCCTGTAGTTGGGTGGACATGAATTACTCTACTATTGACTTAGCACATGCTTTGCCAACTATAACTCCTGTCCATTCCACTTCATACTAACTTCCCCTGGTAGTCAAGATGAAAGCAAAAAGTAAGAATATAGAAAGACTATCCTACAGAGATAGAGCCTGGAGATTGTGAGGGATGTAAAATCATTTTGGGACTTCTCCATTTCTTACCTTCTCTGGTGGCATCCTTGGTATTCCCTGAGCTTGGTTGTTTTCTTGGAGACATTTCTTATCATCTGCTGTGATACATGTATGTACATAGACAGCGATATCCTGTATGCATATTTTCAATGATACGTACTTTCCAACCCAACCAATGCACTGAGATTTTGAAAATAATGTCCCTGAATATATTGCATTTCTATATCTTTTAAAACATCATATCCATTCCTTGTTTGGTGGCATTTTTAAAATTGTGGAACTGCACTGCAGGTTTTAGGGAATTCGACATTAAGAATGAGAGCTCAGTTTTAGTCTGTATTACTTTTGGGAATATGAAATTTCATAAAATTCATACAGAAATGGGAAACATGTCTTTCTCTTCCTGGGCTAATTGTCATTGCAGACTGGACACCATGAGTGAAAAAGGGACAGACAGATATTTTCTCCACATGAAAATAAATAGCAGATTTTTGGAATGGTTTCAAGAATCAATTGATCCATTATCCATCTATCCATTTATCCATCCTCTCACATCCATCTACCTCTGTCCATCCATCATCCATCTATCTGTCTGTCTGTCATCATCTATCTATCTGTCTATCTATCTGTCTGTCTATCTATCTATCTATCTATCTATCTATCTATCTATCTATCTATCTATCTATCTATCTATCTATCTATGTCATATTTATACAGTTGCTGATCTCACCTAGTGGCTCCTACAGATACATACTGTATATTCATCTTTACTATTTAGCTTATTTACTTATTCACTAATTTAGAAATAGTTTGGTCCAATTTTGAAATAATTAGACACCATTGCATTGGATTCAATTCCTGGCAATTGCATAGACAAATGCTTGCCTTTCTGATCAACTGTCTTTAATTGCATTTTAGAGCTCTAAGCATCTACTGTGCCACCATTTTGAACTCTTATAATCAACCCAATGTTATTTCCTCATTCACTGCTAGATTGCTTATAATTTTGCCACTCCCAGACATCGCTACTTCTCAAGCCTGAGGCTTAGCTAAAATCTACAGCAGGGGTCCTCAACCTTTTTTTTAACAGCGGGCTAATTCTTCAGAGTGTTGGGAGCTGGACCAGCTGGGTGGGCCTGGCTAGGTCATCATGTGACTGGGTGGGCATGGCTAATTTAGCAGTCCAATACACACAAATTAAATTTTAATTTGTTTTGCTTCTGGGGGTGTTTTATTTGCTTTTGTTTGCATGTTGCTCTTTTGGTTGGCTTTTCTTTTTACTAGATCATTTTTTCAGTTGTTTAGGAGTCTAGTGATCCACTTCAGGAATCTCAGTTTTGCAGCAATTCTTCTCAGCCCCAAGGAGCTTACACTCAACAAGTCCCACCTCCCTTTCCCTCCCTCCATCTCTCTCTCTGTCTGTCCCTCTCTGACTCTGACTCTGCCCCCTGGGGTGGGCGGAAGGAACCCCTGAACTGGTGGTGGATGGTGGGAATCTGATGTCCGGAGGCTGATGAGCAGCGTGCTGAAGACCACTAGCTGGTGAGGAAGTGGGGCAATTCCATGGTCTCCCCAAAAGTAACAAATCTCTTGTTGCTTGAAACTGGGGCTAGTCCGGCTGGCGGGTAGATGAGCGGCCGGCCCTCTTCCTCCAATCCAGTCCTCCTGCAGCACTCTGCCAGCCACACGGAGGCCCCAAGAGGCCTCTGCGTGGCCCATTTTTGGCTTCCCCTTCCTCCGGAAGCACTCTGACAGCCAAAAGTGTTGGCCTTACCTGCCAGTTCCAGCCTGAAGGGTGGGGGCTGGTGGGTGAGTGGGGTGATGTGGGTGGGGCAGCCTCATTGTTCTGTGTGGGCCAGATTCAGCAATCCTGATTTACCCCAACCATTTTTTTCTCATAGGAGGAAGAGTAGAAGACAAAGGATTTATAAGAAGAATCACTTAATTAGCTGCTTGGTTAATGAAATCCTCCCCCACACCACACACCTTTTTAAAACTCAACAAAGTCAGTATGCAACAACCATTATTTCTTGCAATAACAACGTATCACATCATTAAATTATGCATGGTGTGATAAACTTGTTTTTCCAAACTGCGACCTATTAGCAGTCAGCTTTATTGAATAAACCTCGTATGTGTGTGCATGTGTGTTTTTGTGGTGTGTGTATGAGAGTGTGAGAGAAAGAGAGGTTGAGACAGACTGAGCAAGAGAGGGAAGTTGTATGCCTTCCTCCATTGTTCTTCTCATATGATTCTACCTGTTCAGATGTATACCACAAATACATAGGAGAGAGCTACTGGATTTATATTCTGATGCGAGGTAAGTGTCTCCACTTCTTCTGCTGCTTTGAATGTTAAATGATGCCTGTTTGTCTTGATGTTGCCCACAAGATGTGGGATCCCTGCTCATTCACTTAGCTTCACAGACACGTATCTCCTGGAGGAGAAGCAGGGGAGACCTCAGCATTGACAGGTCCATCGATCATCCCTTCTTTTCCAGCCAGGTACCACCACAGGCCTCATCCATCACGAGACTCCAGAACTGAGAAGACAAGGCTGCTTGTGGGGAGGGAGCTGCAACAGGCATACGCTGCTCCCTTTGACGGATCAACTCCCCCTCCCCCCATGCCTAGCCCAAATTCTGAAGAGTGATCTACCCAGACTCAAAAGGGGTGACTTCCCTGCTCAGGGAAAGGGGGCTTATTTCATCAGGAAGGGACAACAAAATCGTCTGAATGTGGGTGCTGTATTTTCATACAGGTGAACATTCACTTGGCTATTTTTGTGAACTATGAGGATGAGGATCAGTGGTGGGATTCAATTTTTTTTTTTACTACCGGTTCTGTGGGCATGGTTTGGTGGGCGTGGCATGGCTTGGTGGGCGTGGCTTGGTGGGCATGGCCGGGGAAGGATACTGCAAAATCTCCATTCCCACCCCACTCCTGGGGGAAGTTGCCACCAGTTTTCCAAACTACTCAAAATTTCTGCTACCAGAAATGGTCAGAACCTGCAGCAACTCCAGAACTGGTTAGAACCTGCTGAATACCACCTCTGATGAGGACGAGGATGTCTTGTCCATTTACATCTTATTGCTTTAAATTTTGAATATGGTTAGGACCAGGCTAAATATGAATGCCTTTGTGGAATGATAGGAGACTTTCAGACAATTTTGGAAAGTCAGATTAAAAATGGTCCATATCTGTGTCGCTCAACCTTGGCCATTTGAACAGGTGTGGACCAACTCCTAGAATTCTATGCTATGCCGGCTGAGGAATTCTGGGGGTTGAAGTCCACACCTCTTCAAATGGCCAAGGTTGAAAAAGACTGGTCCATGTAATCTTTTTTGACGTTTACAAAACACTTGGGATAATAATGGTACACTTCAGGCACCTTGTATGAATATTTGATTATACTTAGAACTATCTCTTAAACTAACATCCCTGCAATAAGCCGTTTTGGCACATTAACATTTCAATCCTTAGAAACACCATCCTTTGAAGTGCTGAAACTCAGTACAGATGGACTGCATTTGTAGAATTGTAATTCTAGTTTTTACAGGGAAAATCTCCACCAGTTTTCCTCCTTGGGTGATTATCCCCTGACTTTTCTCTTCAGCTGACAAGCCCCCACCCATTTGCCCTGGGCAATGGGCCATGGCCCCTCCATCCCACACGCTTCAGGGGAAGCCAGATTCACTTCGCAACTGTGTGTCTCACTTAAGAGCTGCAACTACTTGCTTAACAATGGTGGCAAGACCGTAAGATGGGTGAAAGCTCTTGCTTAGCAATAACATTTTGGGCTTAATTGTTGTAAGTCGAGGACTATCTCTGCCTTCCTGTGCATGGCAGCCTTGCCAAGTAAATTCCTTCCCTTTTCTGGGAATTACTCCTGTGTGTTAAAGGTACCAAAACAGAGGTGATATTCAGCCGGGTCTGAACACTTCTGGAGAACAGGTATCGGAAATTTTGAGTAGTTCGGAGAACTGGCAAATCCCACCTCTGACTGGCCCCGCCAACCCCATCGATTCTCTGCCTCCCATTGAGTCCCAGCTGATTGGCTGGGTCTTCTTTGGTTGCCCTGCACAGGAGAACGGAGCTGGGAAGCAGGTTAGTGGGATGGGGAGGGAATGGAATTTTGCAGTATCCTTCCCCTGCCACGCCCATAAAGCCATGCCCACAAAGCCAAGCCACGCCCACAGAACCGGTAGTAAAAATATTTGAATCCACCAGTGTGCCAAAACAACCCAGTTGACATAAGGTCTCCTGTTGGAGCAGGGGGTTGGACTACATGACCTCTGAGGTCCCTTTTCAGCTCTGGATTGCTGGGCTGTTTCAAAGTATCCTCTGAAGCTGCCTGGTATTTGTGGTCCTTCCTTCCTCTCCTTTTTCCCTCCATCCCTCCTACCCTCCATCCATATCTCATTCCCTTTCCCTTCCCTCCTTTCTTTCTTTCTTTCTTTCTTTCTTTCTTTCTTTCTTTCTTTCTTTCTTTCTTTCTTTCTTTCTTTCTTTCTTTCTTTCTTTCTTTCTTTCTTTCTTTCTTTCTTTCTTTCTTTCTTTCCTTCCTTCCTTCCTTCCTTCCTTCCTTCCTCCCTCCCTTCCTTTTGTTTTCTTTCTCTCCCCCTCCCCCCTTTGGATGAAGATGGCGTACTTACCCCCTCCCTCTCTTCCCTCCTCTCCCCTTTCTTACTTACCCCTTCCCCTTCCTTCTCCTAAAAAGCATTTGGCTTTCCTAAAGCCATTTGGCTGCAGCCCCTCCCCCAAACCCCTCCCCCAAGATTGCACTGTGGCTTCTGGCTGCCGGCATTGGCTAACTGTCCTGGGTGGCAAAAAACCCAGGACGAACCCTGCTTGAATGAATCGGCTGTGCCAAAGCGGGTGGGATGGAGGGGCTGTGGCCCATTGCCCAGGGCGAATGGGCAGGGGGTGCCAGCCAAGGAGAAAAGTCAGAGGGGAATTGCCCGAGGAGGAACCCTGGTGGAGAAGGAGGAGTGACCAAGGGTAGGAAACAAAAATATCACCTTCCTTTTTACCCACGAGGCTATCCTCCCTGCTCTGTGTTGTCTTCTAATGGACACTAGGTTTTATTTTTTCCAAATAATTGTATGGTGTTTACACTTGCTGAAGAACAATGTAATTTTAAGAGGGATGTCAGGAAGATTTCCTGAAAGCAAAATTTGAGGCCAACTTGGCAAATCGGGAGCGTTTAAGGGCTGTGAAGAAGATCATTACCAAGTTGGTTTCTCCATATTTAGTATTTTTTTTTTTTTAGTATTTATTGGATTTGTCAATCGCTTACAAGATACAGGTATAGGAATAAATACAGTTTTGAATACATGAGATAGATACTTATAAGAAAAATAAAAATCAATAGGACAGGGACGGTAGGCACGATTGATGCGCTTATGCACGCCCCCTACAGGCCTCTTAGGAAGGGGGTGAGGTCAATAGTAGACAGTCTAAGGTTTTTAGCGTTTGGGTATATAATATTAAGCGGATTCAAGCAGAGGATTTGCTTGACAGTGAGATGGGGGGCATATAAATTAAACGAACAAAGAGTAGCATGGATGGTAGATTCAGGCATCTCCAGTCTACTCCCTATGAAGAAAGAACCATTATCTTCCTTGTGGTGTCTTAGTAGAATATCCTAGCACTGTATGTCCAAGAGAGGACAGGAAAGGGAAATACAGTTTTATAGCATTTTGGACATAAAGCACTAAAGTCAACTAGGGTCACAATGATTGAAAATACATATCATAAGACATATACATTGAAAGAGTGTGATTACAATCATTGAAATAACCTGGTAGGTTGTATTGCTATTATCTTTCACATCTTTTCATCTTTCTCACTTCTCTTTCCTATTAACTTCTTCTATTGGTATATTGTATTATGACTTATCAATTGTTGTCGTATCTTATGATTTATGATACTATGTTGTGATTTCTGATCTATGACTTATCACTTTGTTGTTTGTGTATATATTGACAGCTTATGCACCAGAGACAAATTCCTTGTGGGTCCAATCACACTTGGCCAATAAAAAATTGACTTCCTATTCTGTTCTGTTCTGTTCTGTACTGTTCTGTTCTATTTTCTATTTTAAAGATGCTTTTCAAGAGGCAACTGGACTTTCTGGATTTTCTTTCTTTCCATCCTAGAAGCTTCATTAACTCTTCAGCAGATAAACAGAAAGTCTAATGGCCTCTTGAAAATGCATCTTCAGGACAACCATGACCTGGATGACTAAGAATCTCCATAGACACTCTGTTCCGTTCCGTTTTGTTCTATTCATTAAAAGCGCATTATTGTGAAACATGCAAGTTAAGATGCCAGCGATGCAAGTCCCACTAATTTTACATTTGATTGTCAATTTGCTGTTAGGTTGGGCAAATTATATCCTTTTCAAAGGATTGTGTAATTTGGGACATTCTTTATTTTTCAGATAAATGGTATATAGAGTGTCCTTGTTATTGTTCCTCGTGGTCAGGGCTGGGCCGCTGGGGGTTCGCAGGGGTTCAGGAGAGTCTCTAGCTAAGATTCTGTGCAGTTCAGAGAACCCCCAAATCCGACTCCTGGCTGGCCCCGCCCACCTCTCCCCTCCCCTCCCCTCCCCGGAGTCCCCATGCGGCCCATTTTGGATGCAGGCAAGTGCATGGGGGAATGCGTAGGCTCGGGGATGGTGAAAAACAGGTCTCCCAGAAGTTTGGGAAGGCTGGAAACGGGCCCATTTCCAGCTTCCAGAGAGCCTCCAGAACCCAGGGAGGCTATTTTCGCTCTCCTGGAAGCTCGAGGAAGGCCTCTGGAACTCGGGGAGGGCAAAAACACCCCCTGGCCCACCCTGGTGCAGGAGGCTGACTAGGTCACGCCCACCATGGCCACGCCCACCCAGAAAACGGGCAGAGAACCCTTTGCTAAAATTTTTAAAGCCCACCCCTGCCCATGGTTATTTTAGGTTGTAGATGTTTTCAAGGTTTATTGTTTCATGATGTTCAATAGACTACGGATGTTTTAATTATTCTAAGCTGCCATGAGTTCAGATTAAATTGGCAACAGCTTGGTAGATAAACGAAGAAGCAAAATGGTGTCTTTCTAGTTATAGGCAAGAAGTAAGACAAGGGTCTCCTGAGTGTCCTGAAATTTTTTTAGTTTTCAAATAAGGATCTAAGTAAATGGTGCTTCTGGCAGAATGTAGTTTGCAACCAAGTAGGATTTGTGCAATGTTTTCAACAGATGGTCTACCACAGATTCAGAAGCTTTCTTCGAATAGAACTCTACTCGCTGCCAGGAGTTCAATTTTGACCTGCTCAAAGATGACTCAGCCTTCCATCCTTCCAATGTTGCTAAAATGGGGATCCAGATAGTTTGGGGGAGGGGCAATGTGCTGACATTGTAAACAGCCAGAGAGTGCTGTAGACCACTGTAGGGTGGTCTATAAATCTAGGTGCTATTGTTATTTTAACTAACATGAATATATCGAATGCCAGGCATTTCATGTTTCATGAATATACAGTAAATATTTGAATATTCAGAGAATATCCAACTGCAGTGATTAATCACTGGAGAGGAGGTTTAGATTATGTCTGTGATCTTTCTTTTAGCAGGGGGAGTAAGACAGGGCTTCCAATAAAACAAAACTAGTCTAAATTGACCTTCTCTTTGTGACTGGCAACCTTCTGGAGCAATTAATTTGAAAAAGTGACAAGTTTGGGAGCAGAAAGAAAGAAAATAATTAATAACAGAGGGAAGCCAAGATCTCAGAGAACTTGCAGAGTTACTGGATGTTAGGAGTCACATTTTTATGAGGGTGGTTCCTTATAATTTTTTATCCTGTCAGTAAAGTCTCCCATTTTTAATAGTATTTAGATTTTACATCTCCACATTTTAAAGGTCATAACAAGCACAATTACACTGGATGCTCTTTTGATGTAGATAATGAAAAAAAAATATATGGGGAAACTGCCAAAATCTGAAGCTGACACATCAGCTACTCAAATACCCCGTTGAACATAACACCCAGAGGGGTGAGGTGAAGGGGAGCATCAAGGAGCTTCAAGGATGTGTGAAGACTAAGGAACTGGGCACGAGGACAATCGAGATACCATTGAAGAAATAGGAGCGCTAGGGCTGGGCTGATTTTCTGCTTCTTTTCCTACAGACCATAATTCTGTGGAGACCAAACAGATGTTGTTTTCTTCACACAAGCTCTAATTTATAGTTGCACCATGGAAAGTGGGAAATCACAGTAGGGGAGAAAAACATTTCAGCGAAGAATCTGCATCCATGCAGTTTTGTACTCTTCTCACAGAAGTTGATATGTTAATTTGACTCCTAATTATTTCCGTTGAAAAGGGAGCTGCAAAAGATTGTGTGATACCAAGGAAAATCTCAAACTTTCTGAATTGGACCAGTCTAGTCTTCAAATCTGTTCAATCCTTAACACAGGAATGGAAATGTTCGAATTCAATAAACTGTAGGCAACCTGTTTCCCCTGAATATACTTCTTAGTGTGTAGCTGGGCTGATTCATTAATTACATTTTGCAGTTTCTGAGTTTGTAAAACTAGGGGAAAAATGAAATTTCAATATCCATGCATGTTATTTTTAAATATGAATTTTTCTTTTTTAATGTACTCAGACTTTGCAAATATTGTTCCCTATTAATAATGCTTTTTATAATTATTTCCATGACTATAAGCATTGGTTGTACAGGTTTTCCTTTAATATACATTTTTAAATAATGGATGGTAAATGGCATCACAAAATTCAAGAGAAGGTCATATTTTGCCCGATAATTCAGTTTTAATATGAAGGATTACAAAGTGTGAAACCAGATCACTCAAATATGAAAGAAATTAATTCTTTCCTATCTTTACCACAGTTTCTATTAATGGATAGTGGCAAATACTTCTTCATGAATTCTTCCATATAAATCAGTCCATCTGTCTGTTCATCTATCTGCCCATCCTCCCACTTTCAACTAGGCAGTTGTTTTGGGCTTCTGAAAGAGGAAGTGTCCAAAAAATTAAGATGGAGGTTATGGCTGTGTGATTTAAGCCATACACTTTGTAAGAAAGGGGGGTAGTTTTGATCACATTATCACAATCACCATTTGGGCACTCTTTTAATGGCCATTGCCTTGTCCTCTAGTAGTAAATCTCACTGAATTATCTGACTCACAAACCTCACTCATTATCTCACTGAAATAGCAGACGAAGTAAAGAAAATAAAAAAGCTACTTTAGAAAAATGCTTATATATGAACTTTTGGACTTCACACTGAATGATTCTGCGATCTTCAAGTTTTCAGGATGGTTGCAGACAGAAATATTTTCTTTGTACTAGGGAGTTCTATCAATGACTGATTCTGTTATGTATGTCTGGAAGAGTTCCCATATAATTTTACTGGTGACAGTCCATAAAACAATGTCATTGCTATAAACCAGGCATGGACAACTTTTTGTGCCAGGAGCTACATTAAAAAAAAAAAAATAATATACTTTTTGGGCTCTGGACTGCAGGAAACACTACAGAGAGATAACTATGGCACTAAAATGAGGATTTTTAGCTTTTTCTCTCTCATATTTTGTGATTTTACAGGAATAGGTTTAATGCAAGCATTAAACATACTGGAAGTTTAGATCTCCATTTATTTTAAGTGTTTCATTCAGAATTGCCCGGAAAGTTCAACATTAATACTTAGTGCTATCAAATTTGACTTGTCTAACCTTGAGAGACTTTGGGTCACAAAAGAAACAAACAAACACACAAACAATAACAAAAAAATTCAAGATGGCAGCATGATTGCATGATTGAAGCCTTGTCCTCTTTGTTTTACATTTGTGCCCATCCTGATACACATAAAAAGAATCTGAAAGGAGATTTAGTGGAACACAATTCAATGCTGCAGAACTTGTGGGCACAAGGCAAACAAATATGTGAAACATTCCTGGTGATTTCAGAATTTTTCATTTCAGGAAGAAAGGGAAAGATATGTTGGAGGGCTGGGTGAGAATCTCTTGCCTATAGATACAATGCACTTAATAACTTTGAGATGTTAAATGAAGAAGTCGCATCTGTGATAAAAATTACAGCAAAAAACTGCAAGCAACATTTTTACTTAGGTGTTCATGTGTATGAAATTACTTCTTTTAGCATCAGAAAGATTGATTTTTCAGTCACAATATGATTCTAACAATTCTAACAATATTTATTTTCAACAATATATGCTAGCAATAATATAGAATCAAAGCTATGCTTTCCAAAATTCACCCTAGAAATATATAACTAGTTGTTTGATCTAAAGACTTCCAGTGATCATAGATCTGAAGGAGTTGGATTGAAATCAATGTCTGAAATCAGGAAATTAATTAAATAACATAAATTGAGTCTGAACAGACAAGGAAAAGGATAATTTACAAGGTCACAATAAACAAAACTTTGAATGACTACTGTTATAAAGTCTGAAATAAAAAATAAACACACGATACTCAGAATTATTCCTCCTCCTCCTCCTCCTCCTCCTCCTCCTCCTCCTCCTCCTCCTCCTCCTCCTCCTCCTCCTCCTCCTCCTCCTCCTCCTCTTCTTCTTCTTCTTCTTCTTCTTCTTCTTCTTCTTCTTCTTCTTCCTCCTCCTCCTCCTTCTCCTCTTCCTCTCTCCCTCTCCTCTTCCTTCTTCCTCTTCTCCTTTTTATTTTCCCTCTTCTTCCACCTCCTCCTTTTCCTCCTCCGCATGGGTGCATTGGAAAAGGAGTTACAAACCATAATCTTCAACACATTCAAAGATTGATCAATATTCAATATATCTGTTTTCTGATTCTCCTGTTTTGCAAACCCTGGGCATGTATGTCAAACTCTCTAAATGTATTATTCTGAATTCCTTGACATAAAAATCAAGATGGCTTACATACAAGGCAAAAAACAACTGGGCCTGCTTGAAGAACCTGAAAGTGTTGAGGGCCGAACATTCATTTTGAACCTCCTGTTCCTTTTCATTGCCTTCTAGGTAAAAATCATCTTTCTTTTCCCATTATTTTTGCTCCTTGAAACCAGTGGTCTAGCAAACAGGAGTGAGTGGAGAAACTGAAGATGCTCTTGGGATTAAATCTGAATCAATTCATTTATTGTCCCAGATGAAAAGCATTGGTCCATCTGATTGTTCCAAATATTAATTGCATGCTGGATAGAGCTCCCTTGATCTGTAGGACTCAAACTAGCCATCCTTAAAGCTACCTCGAATAAAACTTTTGTTTACTGCTGTTGAATTCACTTAGAAAGAGGCAGCTATTCCAGAGATGGCATTCAGCAGGTTCTGACCAGTTCTAGAGACCTGGTAGTTGAATTTTGAGTAGTTCGGAGAACTGGCAAATACAACCTCTGATTGGAGATTTTATTTTTTATTTATTTATTTTATTTTGTCAAGCAATTATAAGACAACAGGTATAAGTATAAACATAGTTATGAATACATGAAATGGATACATATAAGAAAAATAAAAGAAACAATAGGACAGGGTCGGTAGGCATGTTGGTACACTTATGCACGCCTCCTACAGACCTCTTAGGAAAGGGGTGAGGTCAATAGTAGACAGTCTAAGGTTAAAGTTTTTGGGGTTTGGGGAAGAAACCACAGAGACAGGTAGAGTATTCCAGACATTGACCACTCTGTTGCTGAAGTCGTATTTCTTGCAATCAAGTTTGGTGCGGTTAACCTTGAGTTTGTATCTATTGTGTATTGCTATGGTTGAAGCTGAAGTATTCATTGACAGGTAGGACATTGCAATATATAATTGTATGTACTATACTTAGATTGGACTGAAAGCGGCGTAGTTCTAGGTTTTCTAGGCCTAAAATTTCAAGTCTGGTGGCATAAGGTATTCTGCAACAAATAAAGGAGTGGAGAACTCTTCTTGTGAAATATTTTTGGACTTTCTCAACTGTATTAATATCAGATACATAATGCGGGTTCCAGGCTGTTGAGCTGTATTCAAGTATTGGTCTAGCAAATGTTTTATATGCTCTAGTTAGTAGTGTGATATTACCAGAGAAAAAGCTACATAGGATTAGGTTAAAACTCTTAACGCCTTTTGGGCTATGTAGTTACAGTGGACTCTAGCACTTAGATCATTAGAGATGAGTACTCCAAGGTCCTTGACAGAGTTTGGATCATCAACAAGGTCTTGACTATTCAGCTTGTATTTTATTTTCTGATTTTTTTTTGCCAATATGTGAGACAGAGCATTTATTTGTTGAGATTTGAAGTTGTCATTTGTTTGACCATTCTGATACATAGTCGAGCTCTTTTTGAAGAGTAGCAGTAGTGTCGGTGGTATTGAACAGCTTTACATCATCAGCGAAGAGAACACAGTTGCTCTTGATATGATCACAGAGGTCATTTATGTAGAGTATGAAGAGAGTTGGTCCTAAAATACTGCCTTTAGGGACACCACTGTTAACAGGTGCAGAATTTGATAGCGCTCTCCCAATTTTGACCATTTGTTGCCTGTTTGACAGGAATGCTTCTATCCAGTTATGCAGGTGTCCACAGATACCATAAGATTTTAGTTTCAGGAGTAGTTTGTAGTGTACCACTGAATCAAAGGCTTTACAGAAGTCCATGTAAATTGCGCCTATTGCTTTGCCCTGATCGAGTTGTTTAGCCCATATATTTTTCAGTATAAGAGTTGCAGATTACAGGATAGTTTTTTTCTGAAACCAAATTGTTTATTAGAGAATAAGTTGTTTGTCTCTAAGTGGAGGATAATGGATTGGTTAATAATGGATTCCATGACTTCACAGGTGACACAGCATAAGGAGATTGGTCTGTAATTTTCAACTAGGCTGGGGCCTCCTTTTTGAAGATGGGGATGACCGTGGCTTGTGACCATAGTCCTGAACTAGTCCTGAAAGATTTTTCAAAGATTATGCTTAGAGGTTCTGCTATGGCAGTGGATAGCTTTTTTAAGAAGTAGGCACATATTCCATCTGGTCCAATAGATAGAGATGGTTTTAGATTGCGTAGTGCTTTTTCAACATTGTCTTCTGTAAAATCGATTTGTATTAGATCATTGTAGTTGTCAGTGATTCGACTAGGAAATATTGGGCATGATCCATTTTCCAGTATCGTTCTGCTGCCATGCCCACCAAGCCACGCCCACAGAATCAGTAGTAAAATTTTTTGAATCCGACCACTGAGCTACCCTTTCACCCACACTTTGATGGTCCCTTTTCCTTAAGGCTATTTCTGGGAGAGATCCAGCTTGTGAATTGGGTTGATTCCTTCTGAGAAGCCACAGCCCTAGAGCTCCTCTGGAGAACAGATTTACTGCAGTAGAATTTGGTGCTGGGAGACCTGAGCAGGAAGCTGAATCAGCACTGAGACTAATGGCTCCTAGAGAGTTGTGCATAGCTGGATGTTTTGCTCAGCAGGTATCTCTCTTTCTGGAGTAATTCATTTCGATTGTACAAAACAGCTGGACCTCACACAGCTTATTTGCCTGTGTTTTTCTAGTGTGGTTTCCCTAACCACCCAAGAAATCAATCACCAATTTCCGTGGAGAGATTTGCAGAGTGAAAACTATCACTCATAAAAAGCAAAAAGAAGCAATGACAGGAACCATGCAAGAATGGGGGTAAATTAAAAACAAATCGCTCCTCTCACAATGAAAATTGCCAAAACAGCAGAGAAGACATTGATTCTTTGAACTCTTCTCATATTATTCTAACCACCTCTCTCTTTCTCTCTCCTTTCCCCTCCCCTTCCTCATTGTTTTTCTTTCTTTCATTGCAAAATGTGTATTTTGACTGTAAAAAATGGAAACTAACTTCAGTTCTGATGCTTAAGTCAGTTTGCCCTTGAAATTTAGAGGAAGTAAACTAGACCACAGTTGTTTAATACAGGAAGACAGTTTGTCAATTGCATTCATAGTAGTTTACTCTATCCTGGAAATCCTGATCTAACAACCATAATCTCTATCCAATTTTGGGAGTCAGTTTGCCTTCCCAACCCAGAGCTCACTAGTCGCTTTGAGTAGACTGAATATGAGGATGAATAGCCAAGCTGGAGAAGAAGGTTGCATTAAAGATGTTGTATTTGGGGGAAACTCTTTGGACATTTTATGCTAAAATTAGCTGCCTGAAAAATCCATGATGCTGAGAATGGTGGAAGAAAAGAGAAAAAGAGGATGACCAGCAAGAAGGTAGGTGGATTCAGTTACAGCAGCAATTTAAGATCAGCTGGGGAAAACCTGTTTATATGGTCACTAAGAGATGGCACGAATGTGATGACACCTAGTTGAACAATCAATTACACTTTTGAGCTGGACAGAATGTGTAATCAAGCTGTGATCCTGGATAACAGCAGGCCCTGAAATTTAGAGAGCTCCTTTTCCATCATTATCTTTAGAGCCAGTTGCAAGTAAGCATCCACCTGGAGTCTTAGGAATAGATTTCACTTGTTTATGGATTAAAATATCATTATGGATTCTTGATTCAGGATGTAAATAGGGCACTGCCTGATGAATTGAGCTTCTATATATTGGTTTGTAAAAAAAATACTTGAATAAAGCATCCCTGGTTGTCATAAATAGTCATGCTTCCCCTTCTATGGTCCCATGATCACATGTTTGATGGGTCATCTTTATAGTTGTGGCATAGTGACCATGATTTGTGATGTTTTTGTTGGTTTCCAGCCCGCTTTTGTCATTTTCTGGCAAAAAAAAAAAAAACACCTCTCAAATGGATGGGTTTGCTTAATGACTGTACAAAAGGCTGGAGTTTGGGTCATGTGACTTCTAATCACGTGGCTGCTCAACTTATCACTGTAACAACTTATGACCAGATTTCCAATTATGGTTATAAGTTGAGGACTATTCATACTTAAAGATTCAATTGATTTTCTTGCATTCTTCAATTCTGTATTTTCCTTGGCAAAGTAAATTATTCTAAGTCTGTCTCTTGAATTTTAATGAAGCCCCAGCTTCTTCACCCTTCCTCTCCCACCCCAGTTACCCCATTTTTAACAAATGCTGAGGAGGATGGCAGTCAAAAGCTCAGCTCTTATTTTTTTTGCAAAGTATTATAGTCCCCATCTATCTATAGCACCCTTTCTTTAAGTTCTATATATAGATCAATGTATCTTCCAGCTAATCTCTTTACAATTGTAAAGCTATTAAATTAATTAATGCAAGTGAAAATGACAATGTAAGTTGGTCCCTGAAGGGTGTGCAATCATTTTACTTTTATTTGGAAAGGAAATCTGCTGGTGCAAGCAATTCTTACTAATTATTTATTCTGAAGACCACTAGTTTTGATAAGTTTGTTGGTTGAGCCAACTTCAGTGGGCCTTTGTCTAGGCCGAGCATTGTGCAGACAATCTGGAATCTTAGGTACATCTCTGAGATATCAAAGTTGCTTCTAAGACCATATTTGATTTTATTTGTATGCTTTCCATTCCATGCTTCTGCTCAACAAACACCTGAGGCAGCCTACTGGATGGAGACATCTAGGAAGAAAGAGAGCAAAAATGGCAAAATGAAGTTGCAACCACAGAATCCTTTGTGTTCTCTGCTCTTATTTTTTTCCAATAACATCAGCCTGTGAAATATGCTGGGCCAAGCAGGAGAGAGAAAGAGACTGGCCTATGTTCTCCTGATGAGCCTCCATTTAGATAAGGATGGGTTTGGATCCATATCCCCATCCTCAATCCAACCCTTTAATCACTCTACTACACTGGCCCTAATTAGAAACATTGTCCATGCATGCAATAGTTTCCCACACTTGTCCTGTTACAAGCGAGAGCTGCTGGCAAGCTGAGCGGAAGGTTTTTCAGGGCTGACGTCAGCCCTTCAGAATGGGACGCAAGTGACCCATTTCTGTGATCAGACCTTGTGTCCATGTGCCCCACTGTGCTTGGGCTGATGGGAGCATCCCAGGCAGTAGGTTCTGTCCTAACCAGCCTTTCCCCACAAATTTTGAGGAAGAGCTTTCCTTGCTGACTTTTCTTAAAGAAATCAGGTCAAAATCTATACAGGTAGTCCTTGACTTACAACCATAACTGAGCCCAACATTTCTGTTGCTGAGTGAAACAGTTGTGATGTAAATTTTCCCCATTTTATGACCTTTCTTGCCACCGTTGTTAAGTGAATCACTGCCCTTGCTAAGTTAGTAACACAGTTAAATGAATCTGGCTTCCCTATTGACTTTGCTTGTCAGAAAGTCACAAAAAGGGATCATGTGACCCTTGGACACTGCAACGGTCATATATATGAGTCAGTTGCCAAGTATCTGAATTTTGATCATGTAACCATGGGATGATGCAATGGTCATAAGTGCGAAAAACATTCATAACTCACTTGTTTTACTCTTGATGTAACCTCAAATCGTCACTAAATGAACTGTGGTAAGTTGAGGTCTACCTGCATTGGGATTTGCAATACACAGTGTGTTTTATGTGTTTTACCCTCATATGGCAAGAAAACATGACGCCACCTTCTGGAAGTCAGAGTAAGAGTCGTGGCAGGCATAGACATGAATCCAGGGGCTGTTGCTTCATCTTGCCAGAAGGGGTGCCCGTAGGCAGGGGCAGAATTTCTAATTCTTCTTTGCAAAAGGAAGTTTTTGTTTCCGATGGTTGTGCTGGCACTCCAAAACTAAGATTACAGTGCAGGGCTGCTGAATCATTACTCAGCAGTCTCCAACCTTTCCGACTTTGAGGACCAGGGGCATCAGTGTTGGTAGGGGGGGAGGGGATGGTCCAACATGAGCACCAGGCGAGCACAAACGGAGCGATGCACTCGATTGCAAGTGCCCGCTGATTATGGAAGTAGAGATGCATGTGCACACTCGTCCACTGCTTGCACTGCCTGGTTTCAAATAAACTGCACCGTGAGCCAAGAGTTGGGGACCCCTGTCATAACTGATATCCTGGTGTTTCTATAGATAAAGGCTGTCTCGGCTGTCCTGTCTCTTACTGCAAAGCCCAAGACTACTATGATGCTTTTCCATCACGGCCACCTGTGCCATGGCAATTATGGATACTCACAAGTAAAGAAAGGAGACAAGAAGGGGGAGAAAATGGGGAGCGTGCAGTGTTTAAAATCAGAAGAAAGAAGACTAAGGATGTACATGTCAAGCCTGAAATTGACATATGCGTAGCGATTTTATTTAGCCTTTTTAATATATTCCTTTTCTTTCTTTCTCTTTGCTGTTTGGTGGTGGTGGTGGTGGGAGAGTTTTGGGCTTGCCACATTCCTAAGGTGGGAGGAATGGAGATAGTTGTTTAGGCTAGATGGATCTTCTTCCCGTGGGAACGAAGGCTGACTTTGCTGAGACCTGGAAGTGGGGATTGATGACACCAGGCAACTTTGATTTACTTCTATTTAGGGAGTGTGACTTTTGGGGGGCTGTTTCTAATTTCCAGTATTATGTGGTGTCATTCCAGGTTGTGTCAGATCTAGAATTACAACAGACTTTGCCAATTTGATGCTTTCTTAAATCAAAGAAATGGTTTTGGAAGATGGACTTTGTTCTTTTCTTTTTAAATGGATTTCATCACTTGGAAACCTGACAGTACAGATGGATGCCATGATCTCAGAATCCCTTATGGGCAACTCCTCCAGAAGAACTGTACTAGTCAAATAAAGGCACTCAACATTTTCAAGAGCTTTTGACTGAACAGGACTTTCCAAATTTACCTTGTATTTCCCCTTAAGAAATATGTCGCTACTAACTTGCCTAGAAGGCACCATGTCTGTGGAGATTTTCAGTCGCTGAGGTCATGGTTGCTCCAAAGGTGCTTTTTCAAAAGGCAACTAGATGTTTTACTTCTCTAAGAAGCTTCTTGGATGAGAAACAAAATGCCTTCAAGGAAAAACAAAGTCCAGTTGCCTTTTGAAAAAGCACCTTTGGGACTAGAAGGCAACTGAGCTCCTTCATCACTTCCCATCTCCCTTCAGGGAGAGACAACCCACCCACCCCTTTCAGTGTTGACAAGGCACCATTTTTTCCCACAGTGATGAATTTCTGCCTGTTAAATGAGCCTGTTGGGAGATGTTATTGTCTTGAGAATTTCTCATTTTCCCCAACTCAGCTTGGTGGGACCTGGCAGCTATTTTTGGCAAGGATGAGCTCATCAAAAAGGAATGTAGGTGTCTTCTGATAGGATAATAAGCCTAAAGAGCTGATTAGGTGCAACCGAAACTGTGTCAATTTCATGTCAGCAAAGAGAATGTGGCCGAGTTGTGGATTAATCTTTGACTGACAGTTTGGGATTGCAGGCTGACAGCTGATCAATCATGAGAGGGGAGGGGAGAGGGGAAATCTTCCCTTATCACAGTCCAACACTGTTATTGAGGGAACCTTATATATGGGGGAGGAGAAGAAGAAAATGATTGCTAGCAGATAAGTGAATGGCATATAGACTCCAAAAAGGTGCAAAAAATCTGAAGAAATATAGAAAGTCCACCTTAAGAAAGTGGGATGACCAGACTCTGATGGATGGTGCCCATATGTTCCTGGTTTGCACTTGTGGCACATGTTTAGACTGTTGTAGCTTATTTGCTAATGGGGACACTGAGGAAAGTGTTACAATTTGGGCCAAAAAAGATGGGCCACTAACTGGTGACATGTCCTCCAACTTCACAGTTGCTGGAGTCATAGAATAAGATTTACCTGGAGTGCCTGTTCTCTTGTGGTGGCTTCCATGCAGAGATGGTATTCAGCAGGTTCTGACCAGTTCTGGAGAACCGGTAGTGGAAATTTTGAGTAGTTTGTAATACCACCTCTGACTGGCCATGCCCGCATCTATTCTCCGCCTCCCAACTCCCAGCTGATCTGCTGGGTCTTGTTTTGTTGCCCTGCACAGGATAACGGAGCTGGAAAGCAGGTTAGTGGGGTGGGGAGGGAATGGGATTTTGCAGTATCCTTCCCCTGCCATGCTCACCAGGCCATGCCCACCAAGCCACCAGGCCACGCCCACAGAACCGGTAGTAAAAAAAAATTGGATCCCACCACAGCTTCCATGGTATTGGAGCAAGAATTTGAAATACAGGAAAGTTGAATGTATTGACTAGGTAACGGGAGAAGGCCAGGCTTTTAACTGCATTATAGAATTGAATGGCTTCATATTAAGAACCAATGGTGAAGATTAATGTTGGCTATTGTATGACTTTACACTAGATACTGCAATAAACTTCAATTCTCTAAGAATTTAGCCCTGTTCAGTAGCTGGCTAACAGAACAAACACAGTTTAGATAAATTACTTTAGTGCAGGCAAAAAAGAAGCCTCTACGCAAAACCTCTACCTAGAACAACACAGGAACCATATGATTCACTAAACAACTCTGGCAAAAATGTCACAAATTTGGGCATGACACACTGAACAATCACATTTTTAGCAACTGAAATTAATTATTCATCTATTTATATCTATCTATCTATCTATCTATCTATCTATCTATCTATCTATCTATCTATCTATCTACCTAATCTATCATCTCTCTCTCTCTCTCTCCTGAACTATGCATCCTGACTAAAGTACTGACAGCTAAGGGCTTCCACAAAAGCAAAATCACCGGCTTGATCCACAAAATCACACTGAGACATAATGGAGACCTAGAAGATGAACAGACCTATGGAACAGCTGTCCTGCCCTACATAAGAGGCACTACAGACAAAATCAGTCAGATACTACACAGGCATCACATCAAGACTGCCTTCAAGACAGACAGAAAAATAGCAGCCATCCTAAGAAACCTCAAAGATAAAATTGACCTGGAAAACCAAGGCATATATGAAGTTCCCTGTGCATCATGCCCTGCCACATACATTCGACAGACCAATAGAAGAATAAGTACCCACCTGTATGAACACAAAAATGCAGTAAAAAAGCTGGAACACACGTCCTCACTAGTTCAACACATGAAAGCAACAGGTCATAGCATCGACTTCAATGGCACCAAAACCCTAGCCACTATAGAAAACCCCAGCCACCAGAATTATCAGAGAAGCCACAGAGATTGAAAAAAGACCAGAAAGCATGAATAGAAGAGATGATTCTACCAGACTGTCAATTATTTGGAAGCCTGCACTCACAAACAAAAAAAAAATATCCACACCACAACCCAGGCAAACACCTGGACACAAACAGACTCCCCCTGATACCTCCAGCTCAAACACACCCCAACCAGGCACCCAGAGGAAACCTAGCTTCCTAATAAATGATAGCTATCCATTTACTCAGAGCCAAGCTGCACTAAAAGCCTCCAATACAGGAACACAATGTTGCCAGCCAATCAAGACAAAAAAAGCCACAAAACAAACAGAAGATATTAGAAACACCAATCAAGCAGAACAGAGCAAACTCCAAGACCAATAAACACAGACCAAGACTCCCAACCAATGAGGATGAAGAAAAAAACATTCTGGCACAGCAGTAGGCTAGCCCCAAATTTAAAACTGAAACGGCTGTGAAAGTCTGACTCACAGACGAACACTATACAGAAGCCTGATGATGGCAGATGAGATTCTGCCGAAACGTTGCTACAACTTTAAAAGCACAACTATAATGATGTGGGAAAATACCCGAACAAAGCTGAAAACCATACATGTAAGTACCCGCAAAAACTTAAGAAAACAACTATCTATCTATCTATCTATCTATCTATCTATCTATCTATCTATCTATCTATCTAATCTATCATCATCTATATATCATCTATCTAATCTATGGTGAATGGGTGAGTCCTGATCACAAACTGGAAAGTTTTTCAAATAAAAAGAGACCTAATATCAGGACAAATGGTAACTAGAACAGATTCCTTTGTGATTATTTCTGCAAAAAGAATTCCTGCCCACTCTATCATGTATTCCCCTGGGAACTGGGTAGGTGCAGGTGGAAAGAAAAGATGACACTCTTTTCCCTGGAGCATAAGAAAATTGTGTTTCCACTGCAGGTTTTTTTTATAATATTTCTATTTTACTTTTCTGCTTATTCAGATAGTTGGGGAAGTAGACAAAAGGTAAAATCTTAATAAGCTACTAACCATGGTTCTCTTAAAAGCTATCAGGAAAAGGGTAACAATAGAAGGTGTTCATTAATTAATCTCAATTCAATTTTATTTAGTCTTCATCTCTGCACGTGTATTGGACAATAGTTCCCAGAAATTCCAATTACAAAGACTACCATGCCACATATCTAGAGAGTTGGGGCTATAGACAATTACTTAGATGCTAGAACCTATACTGGTATGAATGTACAACTGAAAGCTTCCATAATATTGTATTTATTTTATTTCAGATTTTGTAAGGTAAAGGTAAAATTTCCCCTCCTTGCACATATGTGCTAGTTGCTTCTGGCTCTAGGGGGCAGTGCTCATCTCCATTAGAAAGCCGAAGAGCCAGCGTTGTCCGAAGACGTCTTCGTAGTCATGTGGCTGACATGACTGAACTGCAAATGAGGTCAGTGAGTGTAGACCTTCTGCCATCAAATGAAGGGTGATGAGATTGCTATCTTGACTTTTTGACCATACCCTATGGACATACCTGGTTTGGAGGCTCCCAATGAAGGTGAACTTAATTGCCCTACCAAACACCTCTGATCATCAAACTCTTTTTGTGTGTTTGTGTTCAATCAGAATCACCCAGAACTGAAGAAGCTTCTTGGATGAGAAGCAAAACATCTTCAAAGAAAAAACAAAATTCAGTCTCACCTTTGGGACAATCAGAACCTGTATTTTCTGTAGTGTAAGGAAATTAATTTTTGTGTCTTGTACACCGGCTAACATATTTTTCCTCCTTCTTCTCCTAAGGTGGAAGCTTTCTAGTTGCCTCAATCTTTTTTCACAGGACTAATTCCTAGTTCCTGGGGCATTCTTGATTGCTTTCTTCATCCACTCCAGTTTGTCAAAGTTCTAGGAAAGTGCATTTGCACAGCTCAGGAACAATTGATATTTGCATCATATCCCATATGTGGCTCGTGTTGATGCTAGTTGGTTTTCTGTGCCCATTCCATTTGATTTGATTATTTTGGGATTCAATGTGTTGTATGAACCTTGATAATTAGTTAAATTCAGGAACCACTTCTCTTTATTTGTATATATGTGTATTTATGTTTGTGTATGTATGTGTGTGTGTGTGTGTGTGTTATATAGATATAGACATAGAGTCATACTGGGTGGGATCTCAGAGGTCCAACCCCCATGCCCAAGGCAGAAGACCTTATGCCATTTTTTGGGTAAACAGTTGTCCAATAATAAGCAATAATAAAACTAATGCAAACTAAACTAAACTTAGAGAGGGAAAGAAAAGTAAAAAGAGAGAGTTAGAAAAAATACAGAAGAAAAATGAAAAAGGGAAATAAAGGGGAAAAACCCAGAAATGAATTAATGTTATTTTTCTTCTTTTTACCTCTGAAAATCTTATAATTCAGTTAAATATTGTAGGATTCGATCTTTCTTCAGTTCTTCTTTGTACCATTGCACAGGCTTTATCAAGGCTTTAACAAGCCTCTTGTAAATCTAATACAGTATAACTATCAAAGGAAAAAATGACACCCCCACCATCACACTGGCAGAGCGAACTACTGTATATAAACAGGAAGCAAATACCACACTCCCTTACCCTGATGAGATTACCTAGCTGGGTAATGAAGCATCCACAAGGAAAAAAATCAAGTTCATAGAGCACCAAGGACTCCAATCAGGTTTCATTTGTTTGGTGTTTCTCTGCTTAGCTCAATAATTGTTTACAAAATTGAGTATTGATAGTGACTACAAAGTTCAGCACCCTAATGTAAGAGAAGGAGGAATGGAAATAGGGGAGGGAAGAGAAGGAAACAGGTTGGGGAAAATGCTTTTTCTGATCTTCCTGATACTGTGTGCAATCTGTAATTCTTACTATCCTTACAAAGTCTCTTTGTACTGATCGCTCAGAGACAGAAACTGAAGGAGGGAAGCCATTGGCACCGAATAATGCAGGAAACATTTGTCTAGTCCAACCTGAGAAATAAAAGCCAGAATCCTTTTGCTCTCCATTTGATTGGTATCTCACTTTTTCAAGACTTAGGTTCAGAATAGAATAGAGCTGGAAGGGACTTTGGAGGTCGTCTAGTCCAGCCTCCTGCTCAAGCAGGAGATCCTATACCCGTGATGGTGAACCTATGTCACGTGTGCTGGAAGTGGCATGCAGAGCCTTCACTCCAGGCAAGCCAGCCATTGCCGGTTGCTCTTCTGAGTTCCGGCAAGGCATACGTGCTAGCCATCTGGTCTTCTCATGCATGGGAACACCGGAAACTTGGAAGAGCAGCTCCCCGGAGTGCATGAGCGTGCTGGCCAGGTGGTCTTCACACGTGCATTAGTAACTGGAAGACAAGGTTTCTGGTGCTCCCACCTGCCCATGTCAGGGAACTGCTCTTCCAGTTTCTGGCGCATACGTTTCCATTTGCCGAAAAGGTTAGCCACCACTGTCCTATACCATTCCAGACAAGAGTACTACTCTCCTCTGCTCACAACAGAATACCCTATATCACCAGGCTTGAGATTTTGAACTTGGACAACCTAGAACTATGCTGCCTACAGTTTGACTTAAGCATAGTATACAAAATTGTTGTGGCTCCGATTCCCAAGCCGGTGCTGTTAGAGGAAGAGGACTCGGAAGATGAGGAGGAGGAACTAGGAATGCC
Organism: Pseudonaja textilis; assembly: GCF_049901715.1. Lineage (NCBI taxonomy): Eukaryota > Metazoa > Chordata > Lepidosauria > Squamata > Elapidae > Pseudonaja > Pseudonaja textilis. The sequence goes on from NC_141999.1 coordinate 3,598,805, forward strand.
TTCCTCCCCAGGACCTTCCTCTCTGACAATGCCTTCCTCCCTGATAATGCCTCAGGTTTCAGCAGACAACCAAGAGGAACAGCCTGAGATTAATCGGGAGGAGGAGGGAATATTGGAGCAGCCCCTGACAGGGAGTCAAGTGGACGAATGTTGGCTTGATCCTAGGCAGCGTCGTAGGAAGAAATGGGAGCTGCAACGTAGGAGGCATGGGAGGGTCAGAGAGTGAGCTGAGTCATTGAGACACACCCCACAGGGGATAAAAGTGGGTGTGTTTTCTCTGGAAACTTTGTACGGGACAAAGTTTTACTTCTCTTCCAGGTTTCGTTGTGACTGTTTTTTGTGGTCTGCTTTGGAATCTTTAGTGAGTAGGTTTTTTTCTAGTTATCATTTCGGGCTTGGCAGGCAGAGTGTGTTGGAATGCCAAGGACACTATCAGTATAAAGAATTAACCCTGTAAGACCGAGTCTTCTTGCCTGCCTGTGTTTGTTTGAGTTTGCACTCTTTCATCTTTCTTGGAAAAAAGAAAGGTGAGACATAACACAAAATTATCTGCTATAATGTACTACGGGTCAATGACTTCTTCAGCTTCAACCACAACAATACAAGAGCACACAACAGATATAAACTTAATGTAAACCACTCCAAACTTGATTGCAGAAAGTATGACTTCAGCAAACAGAGAGGTCAATGCCTGGCACACACTACCTCTGTTGACTCTGTTGTTACATCCTCAAACCCCCACTCCTTTTCCTCAAACTAACCTCTATTGACCTCACCCCATTCCTAAGAGGTCTGTAAGGGGCGTGCATAAGCACACAATCGTGCCTACTATCCCTGTCCTATTGTCCCCAATTATTTGTACCTATTTCCTGTATTCATACTTAAGTTTATTCTTATCTCTATTATCTTGTAAGCGATTGACAAATCAAATCAAATCAAATCAATCAATAAAAACATTATAGCAGTGTTCCAGTATTTGAGGACTGGTCACAAAGAAGACAGGGTCAAGTTATTCTCCAAAGCACCTGAGGGCAGGACAAGAAATAATAGATGGAAACTTATCAAGGAGAGATCCAACTTAGAACTAATTTCATAACAATGAGAACAATTAATCAGCCATTTGTCTGAAATGGTTTCATGCAGGGGGTTGGACTAGATGACATCCGAGATCCCTTCCAACTCTGTTATTCTGTATTCTATATCCGAGTTACTGGGAAACTTGTCTTTTCCCATTATTTTTGTTACCCAAGAGCCTTAAGGAAAAGTAAGGTAATGTAATATCCCACAAAATGGTGGAGATCACTGGAGGATGAGGTTCATTTCATTTCTTTATATGTTTTGCCACTTTATTTGCTTTTAAGTATATCCAGAGATTTAACACACCTTATGACCTTTATTTCCTTTTGAAAATTAAGAAAGAAAACATGCAGTGATTTGCCACTGCATTTCAGCAACTCATGGTTTGGTGAATTTTACAACCCACAAATAAAATGCTTGGGGACAGCAAGAATCCCACAGGTCACGGGTTAAAACTCCTTACATTAGCCTAGCGCAGTCAAACGTTGCCTTCTGCAACTTGGTGTTTTTCAGATGTGTTACAAAATTTATTTCCAGCTTGGTACCAGCTCATCTGAAGGATGCCAGAGATGAGGAAATTTGACCTAATAGGACTTCTCTTAAAATACTACTATTACTAAAAATAAAACATTGCTAATAACTAAAATATGGAGGTGGGTCTGCAATTTGTGTTTTGCAGCAACAAGGCTCAAATTTATAGCATCAAAGTCTGCACCATATTCCAATGTTTGGCTTTGTAAATTTTTTTTAAAAGGGATTTGTAGGAGGACAGAGTAAAATGAATGTATTGAGCTTCTTAAAACTTGATGTATCCATTTTACTTAAAAAAAAAAAAAACTAAGTGGCAGGTTCCAAACACCAAAAAAAGACATACCGAGTTACTTAAAAATAGTTTCCTTATTGTTCCTCACCTATAGATAGAAATCTTGCCAAATTAAAGCAGGCTAGGTTACAGCTTTAAAAATAGATTCTGAGAACTCCCATGGAGGAACCTTCTTAACTCTCTTCCTCCCAACCAAACTATCTAAACCTTGCTGTCTTTTGCTCCCCTGGAATGCAGCCCCTCCCTTCTGGAAATCCAGACTACATTCCACCACACAAAATTCCTTAAAACATTTTGGCTTACTGTTGTCACCATGTCATTGGCCTGAGGCACTGAAACATTTAGGTACTGAATTAAAAAAACCTTACAGAACAGTTCCCTAGGGAACCAAGTTTACTTATTTATAACAAGAGTTGCTTCCTCCGCTACTCATGTGTCCTGCATTTAGAGCTCATGACTTGCCAATCTTCTATTTTACCAGAATTAAGAGTAATCTTTTTGCAAGAAGTAAAATAGGAAAATTGTGACAGGCATAGATGCATTTCTGGATAGTCGTCCATCTCTGAGCTCAGCAGCTTATAGGGAAGATCTGAAACTTGTTTCTCTAAAGCGTGACAGCTGGTGCAGTCCTGAAGTATTCTTAGCTTAAGAAAGACTTAAGGACCATCTAGGTCCTGATTCTCTGGTGCTAGGAGAATCTTCACTTATTTATTTCTCCAAGGCCTGTCCTTCATAAGGCTGAATCTGTCAGGTTCAGTGGGTGGCTTCCCTCGGGGTGAGTTGTCCCGAGTGGGTCTGGCTTGGAGCCAGGGAAGCCCCTGCCCTCAAACCAGACCTGCTCGGAAGCTGCATCCGAGACAGGGTCCCTTCCCTGCCCCCCCACAAACAGCCCTGATGAAGCAGAAATGGCTCAGCAACCCCGAGGCCTTCTCTACCATCATGGCTCTCCTGGCAGAGCATGCTCAGAAGCTGTTCGTTAGCCATTTATACCAATTGTTCCAAATTGTAAAGAATTCAGAGTCGTCTTTTTCTTTCAATTTCATTATTAGCATATTCATCTCAGCACTTTCTGTTACTTTGTGTATTATTAGTTCTTCATTAGGGGTATTTGGTGTTTTCCAAAGGACTACTTGTATTGACCTGCATAACTTTGGATTTCTAGTGTAGTGTATTTAAATAGAGACTTCTAGGACGATGTTCCTATTGGTTAACAGAAGCAACGATAAAATTGGTTAGTAATATTAGTACCTGATTGGCCGCCAATAGCGGCGGGAAGTTTAACTAAATGTCATTGGTTGCGAGCCATGGAGCAGCCGCTATAAAAAGGGCTGCTGCGGTTCGACTGCAGTTGAAGTTACTGTTATTATTAAAGAGCTGAATTCAACTCCGGTCTGCGAGTCTCTTTACTGGCGACAGAACATCTAGTCTGGTGTGCTTTGGCGGTGGGGGGCAGGGCAGTGTCTGACATTCATGTTGTTTATGATGAGGCTGGATTAAAACCAAAGGACTTTGTAGCAACTGACATGACCAAAAATGAAAAGAAAATGTGATGCTGCGAAATTCTCTCTCTCCCCCCCCTCTCTCTCTCTCCCCCTCTCTCTCTCTCTCCCTCCCTCCCTCTCTCTCACACACAACACACTCCATTGTATCTAAGAATCATGAACGAAGACAAATTTCAGATGGTCAAACAGAAATATCAAGATCAACCATTAACATTTCAGAAATCAATACCGTGGACTACAGTAGATCATTTCAATCAAAAGAGCATAAGATCTTCTACTGTGGGCATGAAAATCCTGGAAGAAGTTATAAGGTGCTCCAAACAGTACTTACATCAACTAAAATAAAAGAAGGTTCCCATTTTGAGTCCAATACAAACCAATCAAATAATACTGATTCATGTCCGTGCTCCAACCTCAGATACAAAGGAACTGGAGGATAAATAGTTCAGTTATGATATTCAACACCTTGTTAGACCTGAATGCTAAAGTTGGAAGTAAAATAGAATATGGAATAATGAAAAAAAACATTGGCTTTCGCCTTCCAAACAAAGCAGGAGAAAGTGACAAATAAATTTCTGCCAAAGAAACTAATTATTTATAGTAAGTATGTTCGTCCAACAACCATGCATGAATGACTCCATGCATGGTCATGGCCAGATGGATGACACCGAAGTCAGATTGTCTATACACTCTTCAGGCAACAATGGAGAAGTTCTTTTCTGCCAGAGTTCAGATCATGAACTTGCAAAATTACAACTTAACTAAGAAAAACAAATACAATCGTCAACATCTGACCTCAGCAATATTCCACATGATTATGCAGTGAAAATAAAGATAGATTTAATGGATTAGACTTGATAAATAGAGTGCCTGAAGAACTCTGAAGAGTGTATAACATCATTAAAGTTGAAGCAAAGAAAAATGTCCTGAAATGCAAGAAGCCAAAGGCAGCTAAATGATCCTCTGCTATTACACTGAAAATAGCTGAAGAAAAGCAGAAAGCAAAAGGCAGTAAAATGAGGGCGACTGGCTTAACTGAATGCTGAGTTATGGAGAAGGTACAGAAGAGACAGAAAAAAGCACTGCAAAGAACTGCTTGTTTGTTGTGTCCTGCTCAGAATCACTTGCTTGTAGGATGAGCAGGAGGGAGGGAGGAGGGAGGAAGGAACAAAGGAAGAAATTGAAAATAACAACAGGAATAACAAAAGACTGATTTAAGAAAATTGCAGACATCAAGGGGAGCTTTTTTTTAAAAAAAAGTTACATAATGATAAAAGAGGCAAAAATCTACCAGAGAAAATCTTATCACTAAATTGGAGCCAGCCATTCTAGACAATGAAATTAAATGGGGCCTGGGATATATTGCTACAGACAAAAGTTGCAGGAGATGATCAAATTTGAATTAAACTGTTTAGAATCCTAAAAATATGATGTAATTAAAGTGCCACATGTGGTTTGGAAAACACAGCAGAGTCTGGAAAAAATTTATGTTTCAGGATCAAAGAAGGATGCTGTTAAAGAATGGTCAACTTATTGAACTGATTGAACTGATCTGATGCTAGTAAAATAATGCTCAAAATTGTGTTGTCCAGATTTCAACAAAATGTGGAAACAGAATGGCCAGATATACAAGCTAGACTCAAAAGAGCAGAGACACTTGAGATCAAATTTCTAATATTCAATGAAGAACATAAAAAAACAAGAGAGTTTAAAAAATACTTGTATTTTTGATTATATAAAGACTTTGGCTTTATTCACAATTGTAGACAGCTTTTAAAAATATGGGTGTACCAGACCAGCTCATTGACCTATTGAATAAATTTTGAAGAACCAAGAATTAGAATAGAATATGCAGCAACTGAATAATTCAAAATTGGAAAGATATCAGGCTTGTATATTATTACCTAATTTATTTAAATAACAGATAGAATATATCATGAGAAATATTGAATAAGGAGAAGCAGAGATTGAAATTATCACAGCTGGGATAAAGATCAACATTCTCAGATAATGCTGATGATGCTATTTTGTCAGACTCTAAAACCCAAGACAGACACATGGAATTACTTCTGAAAAATATCCTTTATAGTTCCTTACCTATAGACAGAAATCTTGCCAAACTAAAGCAATTACTTGCCTTGTTAAACACACCCTGACCATTGATAAGGAAAAAGATCTTCTTATTCCAAACCAAACTATCTGAATTTTGCTGTCCCTTGGTCCTCTGGAATGCAGCCCCTCCCTCCTGGGAATCTGGACTACACCCCCACCCCCTCATTGGCTGGTAGTAAGAAAAGGGAATCCTTTTTGGGGTAGGTGATAAAAGAATGAAAAAAAAACCTGATCTTTTGCTCTGCAGCAGCGGTCCCCAACTTTTCTGGCTTTGCAGAGCGGCCAGGGAAGGGGAAAGGCGATGATTCTGTGCAAGTGATGGGCAAGCATGTGTGTCCATGCACCAACTGCTCATACAAATGGAGCTGCATCCATGCTTGCTTGCTGCTTATGCAAGTAGAGCTGTGCTTGCAAGTGCGCTCGCCCACCACTTCGGTGACCCACTTCCAAATGGGGCGTGGCCCGGTACTGGGTCATGGCCTGGGGATTGGGGACCTCTGTTCTACAGTAATGCCCATCCCTCAAATTAAGATTATGTCAATAATCTTAATATAAGATTATTATAACATCTATGCTATTTACATTGGGGTACCAGCCCAATGTAAATAGACAAAAAAGAAGCTGAAGTAAGTTTTTATCTTCTTAGACTGAACAATTTAGAGTGTGGTTGATGATGACAGTAGCCATAAAATCAATAGATACCCACTATTGGAGAGGAAGACTATGATATAGGTAAACAAGATATCAAAGTACAGAGACTTCATGCTGATAAATAACATTGCTATTGTCATGGTGGTAGATTTCCCAGTTGTAATGTAATCCTGTGAAAGCCAGACAAAACGGCTGAATGAAGACAAATCCTCAGAATTGTGAGGCTGGTGGAAAATTCTGAGAATACCTTGGACGGGATGAAGAACAGATGAAATAAAACCAGATAGCTCCCAGGAAGCATTAATGATGAAATTAAAGCTCAGATATCGTAGCAGAAGGAGTGGCAGAGCCTGGAGGTAGGCTCAAAAGTGGGATCAGCCCAGAGTCTCTATGAAGCCATGAATGTACTAAGTCCAACCTTCTGTGAATTTCTTTGACCCTAATTTGACTTCTAGAAGATGCTAAACACTAGCTGAGAATATTCCTGTGCCTAGGCATGAGCAATAAACCTGTTTAATTGAAACTTCATGTGTGGCCCTGGTTTTTTGTGCCTGACAGATATTTTGGAAATATAATAAAAAGGAAAGAATCATTGGAGGAAGTTCTGATACATGGAAAAATTGAAGGCCATCAAAAAGAAGGCCAGCAGAAGACAAGATGTGTGCATACACTGTCTCTGTGTGTAAATATTATTACTGATGGCACAAGAAGGAACTTCAAGAGCACACACACACACCCCACATACATAAAACTATTCCTAACAGACAGTCCTCATGCAGTGAAGTTCATCAAGCCATGAAGAATCAGAAGTGATGGAATAGATTAAAAAGTGTGCAGAACCCAATTTTTGGTCATACAGCATCTAATAATTGTGGCAGAAGTCTCAAATATTCAGGAGCAGCACATGGTCCACCCTCTCATCTGTGACCTCTGGAAGACCAAACATGACTGAGAGGAGAGTGATCTGTGGGGCTTGCTGAAACCTGAGGATCAACCTGCCACTGTAGGATGATCTTGTCCTTCCTATGTTTGTCCTTTCTATGTATATTTATACCAACCCTTCACGGCCCCGGAGGATTCAAGCAGATGAAATAATTAGAAAGGAGCAGTAGTGTTAACTTGGAAGAATCAGACCTGATAGGGCTACATGTATCTTCAGCCAAATGATCAAGATGAAGCTCTCAGATCAAGACATGAAGTGGATGGACAGGAAGAAACTCCTATTTCAGATGCTACTATGAAGGCCTACAAGCTGTTATATATCAGGATGTTTACATCGCTAATTCTGGAACCCCAAGAGAGGCACCCTGCAGGGGGGATGAGAGAAAGATTGCAGCCCAGACCTACGACCCTGTTGATTTCCTCTTTGCATTCTGGCCACCTCTCTGCAAGAGTGGGAAGGATGGTGAAGGAGCCAGCCAGGTCTTTTCTGCAAGAGAAAAGAAGGAAGACAGAGGATGATCTCTCTGCCAACCAAGGAAAGAGAAAGGAAGGAAAGGCGAAGAGGAAAAACAAAGAATAGAAAGATCTCCCTGCTCAGCTAAGGCAGATCTTAATGGGTGACAGTAGAGTTTAGAGCAGAGGTGGGATTCAGCAGGTTCTGACCAGTCTGGAGAACAGGTAGCAGAAATTTTGAGTAGTTTGGAGAACCAGCAAATACCATCTCTGACTGGCCCCACCCCCATCTATTCTCCGCCTCCCAAGTCCCAGCTGATTGGCTGGGCCTCCTTTTATTGCCCTGCATAGGAGAATGGAGCTGGAAAGCAGGTTAGTGGGGTGGGGAGGGAGTGGAGATTTTGCAGTAACCTTCCCCAAGACCGGGGAGGGAATGTAAATTTTATAGTATCCTTTCTCCTGCCATGCCCATCAAGCCAAGCCCACAGAACCGGCAGTAAAAAAATTGAATCCCACCACTGGTCTGGAGGTTCTAGAAAGCTGGATATGTTCCTGAAAACACATTAGATATCAACCAGTTGATAAAATCAGATATATAAACATATCTAAAGGTTTCAGACATTGTGATCATTTGGGTTTGGACCCCTATTCTAAATTATAATAAAGGCATAAGCAGAGGAGAACTTGAATGAATTTGTTCTGAGTTTTGTAGCCACAAATCCCATAATATTGGTATTACAAGCCCTGCAATGTAAAAAGCCCATTATCCAGAATGTTAAGATTTAACCAAAATGGCCACATACTGTATAAAGCGTTTTGCTGCTTCTTTATAGTCATTCTTGAATGCTGTTATAAGCTTTCAACTGACTGGTGAACAACTCTTCCAAAGATACTTTATTTCCAAAATGTAGGTTTAGATATTTTGGAAAAGCTAATGAGCCGTAGCACAACTCTCATCTCATCAACGGCATGCTGCATAATAGACCTATTTACTATAAGATATTGATTCTATCTTGGGTAATGCTTTACTTTTTATTTTAATTGGCACAACAAAATTCAACAAAATTGAAGCTGTGAAAATATGGGTTTTACACAATTTGTGATGTTGACTCAAGATACGTCTTTCTTAATAGGGCTAAGCAGCCTCCTTCTGTTCTTTGACCCAGCTTCCGTAAATGGCATGTGAGAATGATCTTGGGAGATAGGAAGCCGCTTTACGGGTAATTGGATACCTCTTACACACTGTTTGCCTAAAAATGGGGGGAAATGACCTTGTGATTTATGGCTTTGATGGCTTGGCGGTTAAGGATGCTGAGCTTGTCAGCTGGACAGCCTGGGTTTGAGACCTGAGTGCAACGTGATGGGGTGAGCTTCTGTTTTTGCTCCAGCTCCTACCCATCTAGCAGCATTCAAATGCAAGTAGATAAATAGGTACTACTTCATTGGGAAGGTAACAGTGTTCTGTGCACCTTGGTGTATAGTCATGCCAGTTAAATTTCTTCAGACAATGTTGGCTTCTTCGACTAGGAAACAGAGATGAGCCCCTCTCGCTAGAGTCAGGCAAAGCTGGACAGGGGAAATGTTACCTTTACCTTTAGGATTGATTTCAGAGTCATGTTGTAACTTAAATAGACAGATTAAAATATAATTATACAGGTAGCCTTCAACTTACAACCACAATGGAGCCCAACATTTCTGTTGCTCTGTAAGACATTTGTTAAGTGAATTTTGCCCCATTCTATGGCCTTTCTTGCTACAGTTGTTAAGTGAATCACTGCAGGTGTTAAGTTAGTAACAAGATTGTTAAGTGAATCCAACTTCCCCATTGACTTTGCTGGTCAGAAGTTCGCAAAATGGGATCACATGACCCCAGGTGTGATGACCCCAAGGGGCGTGGCACAAAAGCAACAAAGTCACAAAAATAGGTAAAGTCCCTTTAATGCTTCCAACTTGGCCCCCAATGTCCAGTTATCTTTGGCTGGAGAAAAAAAACTCTCCCAAGAACAAGTCTTTAAAGGGAAGAAATTCAGTCCGAACCCAAAGTACATATAGATCATAAATAAAAACCAACACAAACCATGCTATAGCAATTAATGGGACAGGGCAGGATAAGGAATTGCAGACTTCAAAAGATAACGAAACACACACAGTTGGGAGGACGCTAGAACCCAGATAAGACTTAACAAACAAAGATAATTCACACTTTGCTTCCATCAAGGTGCTATGCACAAACACCCTTTTAAAATCCTGTTTCCCAGCTGCAGCTAATGAAGGGAATCAGGGCCTTTTTCTCCCCCGTAACCCACGTTGCTCCCTTATCTGTTCCTCCCTGCATGCCCTAGGGTGAAGAGAGGATGGGTCTGGGTCTTCCTCTAAATGCCCAGCCGGACTGTGCCCTTCCCCGTTTTCCTCCACAGCCACCAGAGCCACACTACCACTTCCTATCAGGTGTTCGACCTCCTCCTCAGAATCAGATTCCAACAGGGGCATGACACCAGGACACTGCAACGGTCATAAATATGAATCCATTGCCAAGCACCTGAATTTTGATCATGTGACCATGGGAAGTTGCAATGGCCATAGGTGTGAAAAATGGTCACAAGTCACTTTTTTTCAGTGCTGTTATAACTTTGAATGGTAACTAAATGAACTGTTGTAAGTTGAGGACTACCTGTACTTATAACTGCTATGTAGAATAGCAGAATCCATTCTTTTATATTTATCTTTTTTTCCTATTTTTTCCTACCCTTTTTCTTGTACTTTTAGCTTTTCTTTCTTTTCTCTTTCCTGTTTAATGTTCTCTGCTTATTTTAGTTTGCCTTAGTACTTACTATTGCTGTTAAAGCTTTCAGTAAAAATTACATTAAAAAGAGCACAGGGTAGGTGTCTTACTGGCTAAAACAGGTAAATCCACAAAGCCTTTAACTGAATCATAGTTTAACACTCCTCAGGAGTGTTATTGCATCAGGTTGTTACAGAAGAGAACTGGGGGAAGCAGAGTGAAAACTTGTGTTTCCTTTATGTGCAATCAACAACTGGGCTTTATCTTTTGCACAAAGCAGATCTCTTGCTGTACAAATGATTTCCGCAACAGAGAAGTTATTACACCAAAAGAGGAATTTGATGAGACAACAGAGGAAATCACTTAATCAAAAATCGGTGGTAAGCGCATCAACCCCCCAGTTATGTGCAAAGCAAATAAATAATCCAGTGGGTAGGGAAAGTGAAGAGACCTTAAAGAGGAAGAAGAACCTACAGCAAGAGTTAATAGAAGCTTAACAGAATAATAGAATGGGAAGGGTTCTTGGAGGTCTTCTAGTCCAGCCCCATGCTCAGGAAGAAAACCCTATACCAGTGATGGCTAACCTTTTGGTTGTTGCATGCCTACACCCATAATGCAATGTGCGCATGACCCCCTTTGTGCATGCGTGTGTGACCTCCCGTGTTCCGCCACCCTGTGCAAGCGCAGCAGATACCCGACAATCAGCTGGCTGGCGGGGGTGTGATCACATGCGCAGTGGATCAGTTCCAGGCGTGCCACTTCCGGCATGCATGCCATAGGTTCGCCATCATGGCCCTATACCATTTCAGACAATTGGTTGTCCAATCCCTTCTTAAAAACTTCCAGTATTGGAGCATTCACAACCTCTGGAGGCAACTTGTTCCACTGATTAATTGTTCTGTCGGGAAATTTCTCCTTAGTTCTAAGTTGCTTCTCTCCTTTAATTAAGTTTCCATCCATTGCTTCTTGTCCTGCCTTCAGGTGCTTTGGAGAACAGATTGACTCCCTTTTCTTTGGGGCAATCCCTGAGAGATTGCAACACTGCTATCATGTCACCCCTAGTCCTCCTTTTCATCAAACTAGACATACCCAATTCCTGCAACCATCCCTTATATGTTTTAGCCTCGATTCCCTAATCATCTTTGTTGCTCTTCTCTGCACTTTTTCTAGAGTCTCAACAGGTGTAAATAAGGAGGGTTTTTCCTTTGCAAGGAATCTGCTTCTTGCTTCTGTGGGAACTGATAAAGATAAAAAAGTGAACAAACACATCCCTATTTAACTGGCATTAGAGATGAGCAGAGGACCAATTTGCAATTCAGAGGTTATATTAATTTATTTCATCTCTGGATCAAATCTTAAACTGCCAAAATGAGAGCACCTTTTTGGTTTTATCATTGGCCAGAAACAAATCAACTTCGGGTACATGCTACTGGTAGTAATTGACAGACCAATAAACGGCCTGGGCTCTGCACCTCCTCACATTCACACTGCATGTTGTTAAAGGTAAAAGTTCCTCTTGCACATATGTGCTAGTCCTTTCCGGCTCTAGGGAGCGGTGCTCATCTCCATTACAAAGCCAAAGAGCCTGCGCTGTGTCTCTATGGTCGTGTGGCTGACATGAGAAAATGCTAAAGGTACACAGAACACGGTTACCTTCCCACCAAAGGTGGTCCCTATTTTTCTACTTGCAGTTTTATGTGCTTTCGAATTGCTAGGTTGGCAGAAGCTGGGACAAGAATGGGAGCTCACTCCGTTATGCGGCACTAGGGATTCGAACAGCCAAACTGCCAAACTTTCTGATCGACAAGCGCAGCATCTTAGCCACTGAGCCACTGTATCCCTTCATGTTGTTATCTGCCAACAAACTCCACTTGAGCATATTGGTCTTACTTACCCTTAGGCACTCCCATCCTCAACCTGAAGTAACATAGGGGAGATCAAATCCCTCAGCCATGTTCTCTTCTGGGATTATTTCTTGTTCTGTAATTTCTCTTTCTGTAATTTTCTGTAATTCTTTAATAATTTAATAATTGTAATTCTGTAATAATTTTTCTGTAATTCTATCATTTTCATTTCAATGAGATGTCTGTACGGTTGTGTGTAGAGCAGATCTCAGCCAACTATTCACAAGGCAACATTTCCATTTAGATTCCTCTTCTCTTGAGGATCTTCACCATTTTCCTTCAAAGTCTAGTAATTTTTCAAGATCAGATATGGCACTTTGCTTCCCCAAGACAGAAATGCGAAGGAATCCCTGTCACAGAAAGATGAAAGATGAAATGTATCCATTTCATGTATTCACAACCATGCTTATACTTATACCTGTTATCTTATAATCGCTTGACAAAAATAAAAATAAACAGATAAATAAAAGGCAAGGCCTGGGTTTTGAAAGCACAACTAACTTCAGAAGGTAAGCTACTTATTTCCCTTCAATTGTTGGATTTGATTTTGTCCCGAGACCCAGTCTGACAGTTCCTTTGAAGGATCAGAATGGCTGTGGTTGGCAAAACACAACAACAACCATCTTCTGCTCATCACAAAGTTAAGCTGTTGCTCCATAAGTCAGTAAATGACATGAGGCCTATAATAGAAGGATCATTTTCAATCATGGTTCCCTATTTTGGAGAATTGCTTGGAAGATAGAACATAGAATATAGAATAATAGGTTGTTTGGTGCCCATGTGAAGCATCTTTGCAACACCCAATGAAGATTTTTGTATTGTACTGTATTGCATTGCATTGCATCATTTTATTTTATTTTTTATTTTATTATTTTCTGAAAACTTTGAGAAGATACCGATCACTGCTTAGCTATTATCTCTCTTGCAAGTTTATCTGCAGCCTTTATTAATATCAGTATTTTTCTGTGATGCTGCTGATTTTTATTGTTCTACATCAGTGTGATTTCTTTATTGCACATTTTTAGCAGACACGCCATTCCAAGCAGGAAACTGTGGTTGATGGACCATTTTGGAAGAAAATAAGTAAACAAATAAATATCTGGCTATCCTTGACTGGTGGCAGAGAACTTAACAGCATTTATATGAGAGACACCAGATACTTCTGCGGGGGAAAAATCCATCATAAAGAAAAAATTTCCAGCTTGGGGTAGACTGTCTGTAGCGTGCAGAAAGGTTATAGAAGACAGTATCACTTGAAAATCTGCAGGTAGTGATCTTGATTGTGTCACTGAGGATTAAAAGTTCACCTGGAAATTAGTTGAAATGTCATCATTGGCACTGAAAAATGGCTGCTAATTCCAGGGGGATTGGAAGTGGTCTCTTCAAATGTCTCCTGCACAAAGAATGAATAGCTTATCATAAACTCTGCATGTGTAAGACAGATAATCATGTCTTGTAGATGGTGATTGAAAATGAAGCCGAGTTTTAGGTATGCAGTCTTAGAATGTTTAACCTAAGAAAACCTTATCAAAGATTGTATCGGGTACTGAGACTCTTTCACAGACTCCTTTTCCTCTTATTTAAAACCTGTCTATATTCTTGGATGCTTCACCCATCGGGTGAAGACCTTTCCCTGGCTCCTTACACACTGTAGAGGCCATGCAACATTGTCAGCAATGGTGCTCTAATTTTAGCTAGCTAAATATTATAGATAGATGATGATAGACAGACAGACAGACAAACAGAAAGAGAGAAAGATGATGAATAGTTGAGGGATCTAATTTTGCCTAGCCAATCAAAGAGAAAGATTAGTGGGGACATGATACCAGTACTTGGAGAGCTATTACAGAGAAGAGGGGATTGACTTGTTCTGCAAAGCATCTGAGGGCAAGCTAAGAAATAATGGGTGGAAGATTTTAAAGGAGACATCCAATCTAGAAGTAGGGAGAAGCTTTCCGAGAGTGAGAACAATTAATCAGTGAAATAGCTTATACTGGACTTAATTCTTATTAACAGAGATGAAATGACAGAAGGAGGGTTGAAGATGCAGAAGAGTGACCATGTCATACTGGAATTCAACATAACACAGGCACAAATAATTAAATAAAGTCAAACTAGACTTTGAGATGACTTCAGCAAACTAAGAGAGAGTTTAGGGAAGTTTCCATGAATGGAAATTCTAGAAAAGAAAACAACTCAGGATGCTTGAGAAACTCAGAAAAATGAGATTACAAAAGCCCAATTTAACAACATACCACAGAGAAAGAAAAACAAGAGACCTCAGATAAAGGTTTCAGTTTTTCAGTACTTGATGGGCTATTACAGAGAAGAGAGGGGCAAGCTATTCTCCAAAGCATCTGAAGGGACAGGAAGTAACAGGTAGAGATCATTAAAGAGAGATCCAACCTAGAACTAAGGAGGAATTTCCTGAGAGTGTCTGTGGAGATTCTCAGTCATCCAGGTCATGGTTGTCCCAAAGGTGCCTTTTCTCCCCCTTCAACCGAACCATTTATGGATGCCATCTATGTCAAATTGAACAGCCTTCTCTCAACAAAGGGGGAGGGAGAACTTCGGAGTAGTTTCTTTATTGTTGTTTGCCTATCATCTGTCTCCAATCTACATACAACACAGTCCTTTCAACAGTTCCAAGAAGGCTCCACACCAATTTGCACCACTCAGGTAATCCTGATGACACAGATAAACTTCCAGGTGACCTTAATCACCTGATAAAAGAATGCAAATGTCCAGCTGTCTGCAAGGAGTATCAATCCTTCCATTCCCCACCATCCAGTCAGAGCTGAAGAAGCTTCTTGGATGAGAAACTAAATGTCTTCAAAGTAAACCAGAAAGTCCAGTTGTCTTTTGAAGGAAAAAAAAGCACCTATGGGACTTCCTGAGAGAACATTAAAATCAATGGAACAGAAGAGACCGGACAGCCATTTGTCTGGACTGGTACAGGATCTCCTGCCATGAATCAGTGGTTGGGCTAGAAGACCTCCAAGGTCCCTTTCAACCCTATTATTCTATGTTCTAGGTCAGTGGTGGCTAATCTTTTTGGCACCGAGCACCCTGGAAACTAGAAGAGCAGCTCTCTGGTGTGCACATGGGGGAGCATTGGAAACTGGAAGCTAGCCTTAGCTTCCCGGCATGCACATGCTCAACTGGTTTTCCGCTTTCTAATGTGCATGCTTGTGCAAAGACCAGGTGTCTGGCACGCACATGCACTTCAGGGAGCTGCTCTTCTGGTTTCTGGTACTCTATGTGTGCAAAGACCATCTGGCTGGCATGCACGGACATACGAAGACCAGCTGGCCAGTGTGCGCAAGCATGCCAGGGGAGATGCTCTTCTGGTTTCCGGCATTCCCGCATGCGTGAAGACCAACTTGGAAGAGCAACAAGTGATGACTGGCATGTCCAGAGAGACGGCTCTGCATGCCACTTCTGGCACGTGTGGCATTGGTTTGCCATCACGGTTCTAGGTGCTAAGAACCTAAGAATGGAGTTACTTCTGAGTAGTTTCTTTATTGTTATTTGCCTATAGATAAAATCTTGCCAGCCTAAAGAAACTATTGTGGTGGAACTACTGGCTGAAGGCAGAGAGCCCCACCAGTGGGAGAAAAGAGACATCCCAGCTTTGAATTCATTCAAGGGAAGAAATGTCTGAGGTTACAGCCTTAGGTCTTTATCTTCCATTTCCCAAAGGAAGGTAGATAGTCTGGCAAGATTCTCGTAATATATATGATCAGCAATAAAATATCTGCTTGGGCCAGTGAACAGTTCCAGTTGCTTGCACTTGACAATTATCTGCATAACTATAGACATTCTCTGTGAATTGCTAGGGAGGGTCTGTCCTTGCTCTCTGAGACATTCTAAGCTAAACAGTCTCTTTGTCTTTTGGAAAGAAGTCCTCCGTCTTGCAATTGTAGGCTACATTTCACCAAATCTGTAGACATAATAATTGTGTTTTGCTTAACCTGGATTGGTCCACATTTGATATATATTTCTTTTATCAGGCTTCAATGAACATCTGATAAAAAGATTAGATTGGAAAGCCAAAGAAACATTCCAGAAGAACCATTTCTGTACTATTGCTAAGAAAACCACAGATGCTTACAAAGTTTCAGGAAGTCAGCCTCAGGTTAAAGATGCTGAGGTTTAGCATTATTGAGATCAGAAAAGGATTTAAGATCCAGGGAGAGCTCATGGGATGTTGCTGTAGAGAATAAGGAAGAGTAACTTGCTGGAGATATGAAGAAATCATTCCCTAGGCCAGAGGTCTCCAAACTTGGCAACTCCATAAGTCTTCAAGTTGCCCCTGACCTGGGCAAAGGGGGTTGAAATCTTCTCTAAGTCCAGAACTATGTGATAGCATTCAAAAGCAGGTCAACTTCCCTACGGATAAGATCTATAAGAAGGGGCCAAAAGTACAAGGCAATCAGACTTGCAAAATACTGTTATTACAAACCATCTCAATAAAAATATGTTTAGTCTTCCTCCTGAGTTAATTTCCTGGTCTGGTGGGGCTGACTATGGCTGATCAGTAGTTTACTAAATGGAATCTATTCTCTTCCCTTCTACAAAACTAAGTTAGAAACTGTGGGGTGACAAGAAGTAAGGATGCCAATATCATGGCTGGCTGGAAAATTCTGGAGTTTAAGTCCATAGGACTTAAAGTTGCCAGGGTGGGATACCTCTGATATAGACTTTTTAAGTTGGGAAACGGGGAAATGCTCTTTTTAAAAGAATCTAGAATCATTGGTGCCGATGCTGGGTTTCCCCTCCTTCTTTTCCTACTGATATCACTTTGATCTGTCCTCCTTTTCTTCTCTTTTCATCATCCCTCAAACTGCATGAAACCAGGGAGCAGAAATCAAACTGCCATCATTAACTTTCTTGCTTTCTTTTTCTAATCCTTCCCAATGGGGATAAGCACTAAAAAAAATGCTCTTCAACTTTCACAAAGTTGGAGAAAGCTTACATTTATTTTCTGACCTATTAAAAATGCACAAGAACATCCAAAGGGAGCCAGAACAGTTATTCGGCCAACTGAAATGTCCAAGTACATCAAATATTCTGCAGCTTTCACTGTTGTGCAGAATGCATAGGATGGGCTTTGCTACAAGACAATAAAATGAAACTCATTTTCATCTCATTAGTCCAAGATGGACCAACAATTGTTCTCTTGCTTCCATTTTTTTTGTGTCCTCTTAGAGCCTGCATCACAAAAATGCCCATTCTCCATGTTATGTAAAAGTAAGAAGTAAATAAGTGTATTACATCTCCAGTAGACATCAAACATCTAGTTACTGAAGATCCCCCCGATTCCTAATAAAAGGCCAGAACATTCACTGCAAAGATAGAGGTAGTCCTTGAGATATGACCACAATTGAGCCCAAAATTTATGTTGCTAAGTGAAACATTGGTTAGTTTGTCCCATTTTATGACTTTTCTTGCCAGAGTTGTTAAGTTAATCATTGCATTTGTTAACTTAGTGGCATGACTGTTAAGTGCATCTGGATTCCCCATTGATACTTTGTCCGAAGGTCACAAAAAGTGATCACATGATCCCAGGACCCTGCAACCATCATAAATATGAGTCATTTGCCAAGCATCTGAATTTTGCTCATTGAGCAGGGGGATGCTGCAGTGGCTGCAAGTGTGAAAAACAGTCATAAGTCACATTTTAACAGATATCCAGTAGGACTGTGCACATCTTTGGATTATATCTTCAAGGAGGGCCTGGCAGAAGAACCATCCTGCTTCTCAGACTGACTTATAATGCAGTCTCACTTTTGAGAGGGAAGGGAAGCAACTGTCAGCTTTGGAAGCCATATTGAGATCCGATGCTCCCACGCTGCCACAATTGAGCCTGGGAAAGTAGGAGGGGGGAATCCATTGGAGTATATCTAGTTAGACATAATAAAATTCTTTTTCTGATTCAAGGTCAGGTCATGTTGCGCATTGTGAAAAGGAAGTCTTAACTTGGGACGGATGGTGATTGGGCCATGTGATGTGATGATGAGTGCAGGAGATGGATTTGTAGTTTTTACTTATTGTAAGGAAGCCTGGAACTTTCAGATTCAGGATTCCCCAGTTGTGCCCATTACTATCCAAATACAAAAGAATATTTTGAGGGGATGTCTGTCTCGGAGTTATTTGTTGGAGTGGAGGTTTTCTGGAACGCTGACAGTAACCACATTGCTATTCTAGCTGCCACCTCCAACCATTTCATTATCCTGCAGAAGCCATTGGAACTGAAAAAAAAAAAGTTTAATGGTCTCCAACTTTTACCAGAAATATGAAAAGAGTCTTGCAAGATTATTTCAAAACCTCTTCTTGGAATTACCAGAATAAATGATGAGGGGATGACAAATATCCAAGTTCATTTAAGTAAATTCTTATTATATTTTCCTATTTGTATCCTGCCTTTAAATAGCTCAAGGCAGTGAACATATCTAACACACCTTCTTCCTCCTATTTCCACAACAATAGCCCTGTGAGGTGGGCTCGGCGGAGACAGAATGACTAGCTTAATGTCACCCAGGATTAGAGGGTAAGGCAGGATTAGAACTCACAGTCTCCTGGTGATTGACCCAAAGTCACCCAGCCATCTTTCATGCCTAAGGCAAGACTAGATTCATCATCTCCTGGTTTCTGGCCTGCTGCATTCACCAGTAAACCAAACTGGCTCAAACAACCAAAAGAAATATGTCATTCCCACAATAGGAAATTAACCCCGGTTTATAACTTAACATGATCATAAAAAGCATTAAATGTAAAATCTGAATTTGAATCTTTTTTGAATTTGCTTTTTTCAGAGCAAGCCCACATATGGCCAGTTGTATTCACCAAGCTATCCCAAAGATGCCTTTTCAGGTGGCAACTGTACTTTATTGTTTTTTCTTTGAAGTAGTTTCACTTCTCTTCCAAGCTGGTCATTTGCATTCATTTAGAGAGTCCTTGAGGCCACTTGGAGGTTGTGTCCTCAGGATCCTCAGGGTCACCTGAGTAGTGCTAAAGGTTCCTGTAGCCTGCAATTTGATGAGAAGCAAAAAATCTTCAAAGAAAAAACAAGAAAGTCCAGTTGAATCCTGAAAAAGCACCTTTGGGATAACCATGACCTGGATGACTGAGAATCCCTACAGACTATTCACCAAGCTCTTCATCAGAAGCCCAGAAACAAAGTTATCTTCCCAGTTTGGATCCGGTAGGTGTAGATGATGGACATTAACATAGGATTTATTTGCCCTTCCAATGCATGTTTCACATTTTTGCCAGTTTTTTGTTTTTGTTGTTTTGTAGAATTCAGGGATGTTGTGATGACCTGGGGTGTGGCACAAAGGCAACATAATCAGATAATCAGTAGGAGTCCCTTTATTAGCTCCATCCTTACCCCCAATATCCTGGTTACTTTCCGGCTGGAGAAAAACTCTCCCAGGAACAGCCTTTGCCTGCAGAGAATCAAGTCCAAAACATGGTCAACCAAAACTGTAACTATAAGTCCAATCAAGGCAAAATGAGGTAATTGGTCCAGCAGGGCAGGAGAAGGAATTCCAGACCTGAAGGCATGGCAATAACTCAACACAGTTGGGAAAATGCCGGGAACATAGATAATCAAAGTCAACACAAAATAAACTCACGTTTGCTCCAAGCAGGTGCCGCACTCAGCATGCATTTCTTTTAAACTCTTTTCCCAGCTGTGGCTAATGAAGGGAATCAGGGCTCTTTCCTCTCCTGTAAGCCACACAATCCATGTTGCTCTCTTCTCTATTCCTCCCTGCGTGCCCTAGGATGAACAGTATAGGTGAAGATACTCTTGTAAGCTGCCTTGAGTCGCCTTGTGCAAGCAGGTGACAATAAATTATTTTCTAAATAAATAAATAAAATAAGAGGGTGAGATGTCAAAGTTGCAAGATTCTTGCAACCTTACAAAAAAAAGGTAGCTTTAGTATTCAAGGACGGCTAGGACTGACACATACTTTTTAAGTGCATGATAAAAAACCCAGGAAATGTGGGCTTCTGGATATTAAACAAATGAATTTGTTCATTCCTACAGTGTTCTTCCTTGCTTACTCTGAAGGCAATGTGCAACAATAAAACATCAAAAATACCCAGGTCTCTGTAAGCAATGCATAATGCAGACTCCTACCAGCTGCATTTTCTCTATAGAGTTTTCACCCACAGCTCTCTAGTGATTGCCAGCCCAAGCTCAAGCCCCGTATCTATTTTAAGGGGAGGTGTGCCACCAAGCCCCCTGTGCAACATCCTCAAATTATAGTCTTGAGTTCAGATGGAGGCCCCACATCTCACTTGACCCAGCCCCCTAATTACCTTCACTTGCTGCAGCCTCCAGGCCTTTCAAATACACCCTAAAATGATGTTCTTTCTCCGACAGGATGGAATTAAGTTTTCTAGGGCCTACTTCATCCTGTAGGAATGCAGAAGGGATATCGTCCATTTTTGTTGGAAAAGGGCTTATTATTCTGCAAAGTAGCATTCCCTATATTTTTCTGTAGAGCCATTTTTATTTCTCAGCATTTCAACCTCACGGTTCAGTTTCCTTGGGTTGTCACTTGTGAATGTTGATCCCTTTAATTCTGTATGCTTGAACAAACATTGAGGTAGCTGTTGTTTTTTTCCTCTTTCAGCTCACCCCAAATTGGAAATAGCCTTAATAAAACTCCTGATTTTTTAGTACAAATGAAGGAAGGATTTGGGCTTAGCATGGCGACTGTCCAAGATTTCCTTGGCTGAAGTGCTTCATATAAGCTGGATTTCATTGGGCAATTTCTTTTCATAGCCAGAGATAATGGCAGTCAGATATCTATTCTCCTAAGCAAGCCAATTCCAAACCCTGATCTGTTTAGTTGGGCTTTTAAAATCAACTATGGCCTGTCTTAAATAACAATTCTAACTTGCCCAGAATATTATAAATCAGTTCCTGTTGGCAAGATGGCAGTTTACTTTCCAAAAGCTCCTGCCAGAAAACCCATCAGGTTTTACTGCAGATTTTTGTGTGTGAAGCTGTAAGGACATCCATGAAACCTTCCAACTCATTTTAGGAGTTAGCAGCTTTCCTAGTAGTGTGGGGGTGACAGAAGGAAGGCAGTTTTTCTAACCTCAAACAAGAACACGGGTTACACTGAAGCCAAATCAAGCTTTATGTCTGCCTACTTCCCCAACCTCCTTTGAAATGTATAAAGCTGAGCTCCCTACCAGCAACTGCCAGAAGCATTAAAAAAGGGGAAAAAAGCCCATATACAAAGAGAAGAAAAGCTAAACAAAAAGAGAGGAGAAAGAGAAAAAGAAAATAAAAAAAACCCTGCACTTTGGGAAATGAAATGGAGGGGATGATCCATATGTATCATTTTGCAAGTGATGAAAGAGAAGGGGAAGGAGAAAGGGAAGGGGCAGAGATAGAGGAAGGGAAGGAAGGAAAGGAAGGAAAGAAGGAAGGAAGGGAGGGGAGGGAGGAAAAACCCATTTTGGAAGGTGGTTGAAAGAAAGAAAGGGATATTATATTCAGCAAATATGAAAATCATAAAGGACAAAGAGTCCAGAATTAGCTCCCCATGTCATGAAAAAATAGTTTTGGAAAAAATTTTTCATGCTTGTGCTTCCATGCCATGAAATTAACATTTCATTCAGATGGATATTCCCATGCCGTGGCATTCGTTCTGTAACTGCCATTTTCCAAGACCACTGACCTGTACATAAGAATGAATGCCTGTAGAAAGATTGTTCCGAAGCCCCCACAGAGTGGTTCATTACAGTCTATTCTTATCAGAAGAATGATTGAGTGGCACCATCTACAAATCACTGTCTTGATTCAGGTTTGTAGAGCAAAATGCTCATAAGAAAGTCTAGACCTTGTCTATGGTTTGAATGTGTAGGAATCATAGTATTAGTGAATCTGTAAGGAATAAACTGGAGTGAGACTGATTAGTGGAGGGAAACTGGGTTGGAGGTGGGTGATTTGGTTTGGAGCCTGTCAGCTTCCTGTTTGGTACTTTATAAAATAGAGTTTTTCAAAATATGAAGCAGGATGGAGCAGATAACTTTATGGAGCCAAGAATGACACAGACAGGAATCCTCCTATCCGCACCACTCTGAATGTCTTAAAGCAGTAGTTTGAGGGTATATTTCCATAATATGAATTGAAATTAGGCATGATGTTCAAAGTGACACATTCCTATTGGAATGTATTTAAGACACATATGTAGATATAGTTTTACAGGTGCAAAATATAGGACGCAGTAGCTCAGTGGCTAAGATGCTGAGCTTGTCAATCAGAGAGGTCGACAGTTCGGTGGTTTGAAGCCCTAGCGCCTCACTAGCGCCCTAGCCCTAGTGAGCTCCCGTTACTTGTCCCAGCTTCTACAACCTAGCAGTTTGAAAGCATGTAAAAATGCAAGTAGAAAAATAGGGACCGCTTTGGTGGGAAGGGAACAGTGTTCCGTGCGACTTTGGCATTTAGTCATGCTGGCCACATGACCACAGAGATGTCTTCGGACAGCGCTGGCTCTTCTTTGGCTTTGTAACGGAGATGAGCACTGTCCCCTAGAGCCGGAAACAACTAGCACGGATGTGCGAGGGGAACCCTTACCTTAATATAGGGTTGTTTGGAGAAGATGCAACCTCTTACATTTTCATGTTTGTGTCAGAACTGTTTGTACTCTGGCAGATCTAGCTTTCTTCTAAGAAGGTATAAAGTCTTTGGTTTTGGGACAGGAGACTAAGATTAAATCCCTTGGAAGATCTCCAAGTTTTGTGCTTTCAGAGATGGTGGCTTTCAAAGAGAGATTCCAAATTTCCTTAGTCTTTCTAACCATGTTATGCCTCCTTAATGGCTTCAGTTACAGCATTTATTGGCTTCCCACTCAACATGTTGGGAAACTAAAGTTTTTGGCTAGAGGGTATCCCATTAAAAGGGGGCTTCACATCACCCAGCTTGACTTCCATGTTTGAAAGCCCCCATTCCCTTCTGAAGATGAAGTTCTTTAGAAGTAAGGTGGAGATGGGATTGGATAGCTGATTAATAAAGGAAAATATAATTTTCTACTCTTATCAACCCACAGCTTGTCAATGGTATCAATTTTTGCAAATCTTGATCATACTCTCAGCAGAAATCTTTCAGCATTCCCTGGCTTTTTTTTTCTGCATCTGCCTCTTGAGAGCAGTGTTTCTCAACCTTGGCATCTTTAAGATGTGTGGATTTCAACTCCCAGAATTCCCCAGGCCACAACCTAACTGGGGAATTGTGGGAATTGGAGTCCATACATCTTAAAGCTGCCAAAGTGGAGAAACAGTGCTCCAAAGGGTGACAGGTTTTATTATCATTACAAACTACCATTCCTGCCCCAATAAAAATGTGAGCTCTAACAATACACCATTCAATTGTAAACTTGCACTAGAGGCAAAGCACGAAAATGAAACATCTTTATATCTCATTTCCACACACAGATTTTAAGATCCTCTGGTGCATGCATGCCTCCCTTCCACAGACTAAGAGGGATCTAGAGAAGATCGACAACTAATAAGATTCTCTTGTTATTTTAATTGCTTCTCATAAATCAAGAGTCAGGCAGCCGAGTGAGAGGGAATCAATGTGGTTTTCAGGTGCAGTTTTTTGCTTTCTGCTACAGGTTCAGGACTAATTATATATAAGGGCTCTCATTTCTTTGTATATGAAGCTGACTGCAGCTACTTGAAATCCGCTTGTGAAGGTACTTGGCAGGAATCAAGGCTTTTCATGAACTTGAAGAATCATGCGGGCTCAGGTGTTTTGACTGCTTTTTCTTCTTTGATATCTCTGTAAACTGTAAACTATATGAAATGGTATATAAGTCTACTCTAAGTGTGAATGCTATATTTATATATCTATAGATATATAAAAGAAAAAGCAGTATATATATATAAATATAAATATATATAAATATAAATATATTTGTAAAATGGGAGGAGAATTTATAGCTTTTTCTTTTCTTTCAGCACCCAGCCAGGGTGGATCCTACATGTTAAATATTAAATTTAATTGATAACTTTTCCTTGGAAAAGGGAAGCCACTTACAGATTTTGTCATGCTCTTTCCAGGCCTGTATACTGTAGTAAATCTAGCAACTCCAGTTGTTAAAGGTGATGGAGACTGTAAAGCAGAGTCAGGAGTTTGGGTTCAGTACCTAACTGGGTTTTTTTCCTAAGCTTTCAACCACCTCTTTTTGGCTTTTTTCTCTTTTCTTTATTGAACATTTGTGGGTTTTTGAGAGAAGGAGGGGGTGAAGCAAGGGAAAGGTTTTGGGAAGCTGGTCCCGGAGCTGCTAGCTTTCCATACAGAAGTCTAGCTTCCTGTATGCACAAAAGATCTGAAGCATACATTAAGTTGCAGTTCAAAAAAGGATTTATTGCTTAAGCCTAAATATAAGAATCTAGTCAATTAAAGTTCAGTGCTAAACTGATGCAGATAAGGATCAATGGAATTCAAGAGGGGTTGGGCTTAGAGCGTTTGTGACAATGTTGTGACTACGTAATGACTCTAAACTGATGATGCACTTAACTCCACCCCCAGCAATGCCTGCTCTTTTCCTATACTTTCCCAAAGCCTTGCACGAGTCCTGGCTGCCAGCTGGAGAGGGCAGTGGCCAAGTGTGGCTTAATTCCTTTGCAAGAAATTAGTGATCAGCTCACTAAGCCTCCTCCCTGCTCTGCACTAGTGTCTCTCTGTTCTGGCTTCAAGGGGCTGAAAAGTTGGTCTCCTCCCAGTTCCAGTATGTGTTCTGACCCAAACCTTGTTCCAAGGAAACAAACAAAGGCAACAGCAAAACCTTTTAATGATTCTTTATGAATTCCATTCCTTCATGGTTAAAAAGCTGTTTCAAACTAATTGTCTCTGATAAGAACGAGCCTTGCCAAGGTTTTGCAAGGCTGCCAAGAACACTAGATAAAGTTACTAAGCAATAACTCCCAACACAAAGAGTCTCCAAACACCAACTATATTCCTAACGTCCAGGCTCGAGTGTAAAACTTCTTTGCCTTCTGCAAAGAACTGCAGTTTCTCAGCTGGCTTTTATCTCCTCAGGGAGAGGCCATTATCTTGCAGCCTTACTCCCGAGTTGCCCATGCTGCTGCAGCTGCTCTTTCCTTCGAGCAGCCCTGCGTGTACGCACACAGGTTCCTCGGGGCCTCTTCATCGCTGTTGCCAGCCTCCACAACCTCCAAAGGCAGCATTCCACTCCCTGATAGTCCTGGCCCCATCCCTGCCTCACAGGCAGGGCCCTCATCTAAGTCCTCACTCTCCGAGACCACAGGTGTCTGCACCTGCTCCTGGCAAACCACAACAGTAAGCCAGGTTTTCCCTTTTGATCCTTGGTTGCTTGCATGACTCTCAGTTTCTCCTGCCACTATTTGCAGCATGTGGGCTAAAGTTTTGGGTTTGCTTGCTACCCAGCAAGGCAGCATAGCAGGCCCCCAAAAGGCATAGCTGGGGGAGGGAGAAAGATGAGAGGGGAGGACTTGAAGCACACTCTGGGGTGGTAAATGTGGGCAGGAACCAAGCAGTCCAATTTGGATCATGTGACTGCAAAGTGGCTGCAACGGCTGTAACTTCAGGCACGGATTGTAAGCCCATTTGTTCAGCACCGTTGTAATTTTGAACAGTTGCTGAATGAATGGTCATAAGTCAAGGACTACCTGAAATAACAAATCATGTTGTTTTCTTATTATTAACTCTGTTATTCTTACACCAGAAATTTTGTGAGCTACAAGTATCCATGGACTCCGCCACTTTACCTAACTCCTTGTTTATACATTCGGGAAAACAGAAATATTTTTTCCCCTGGGTTGCAGAATTTCATGCTGGGAGTAATGGGAACATGTATTTTCTCTTATGTAAACAGAATGTCCTACATCTAGTAAATCAGCATGTGAAGGAGGAGAATTTTGACCTTGTTTATTTCCCTGACAAACTAGTTTTGAACGCTCATGCAGCTTGTCTTTTGTTTCCTTTTTAAAATACAGGCAGGATATTCAGATGAATCTGGGAAGATTTCAGCTTTTCAGCCTCAAGGAATTGAGTCTGGGAAAGCTTAACACTCAATTTTGCTGATTGCTTCTTTAATTTAATTTAACTAGTTAAAGTTGTCAAACGACTGTGCAAAATAAAAAAAAAACCACTGGATCCATTTCAAGGATCAGCTAGGAAGCTCTGAAAAAGTCCTGCCTCGAAGGAGCATTTTTGGAAGAGTCAAAAAAATCACAATAGAGGCTGAAACAATGCAACTGAAATGTTTCCGTAGCTCTGTTAGTGATACATTCAAGGTAAAAAATGGGATGGATTTTCATAGTCACCATGTTGGCTTTTTTTACTTTCTTTGCAGATGCCTCTTTTGACCCAGATTGGTCCAGAAGTAGTTGGTCTTCCTTCTCTCTCCTTCTCTCCCTCTCCCTCCTTCTCTCCCTCCCTCCCTCTTTTTTTGCTGTTCCATGCTTGATTTCAAACCAATTAAGTTTGATTTGGGGAGTCCAATCCCAACATTCTTTTTAAGACTTTCCCCCAAATTTCTGTCCTTTGACTGAGAAAGTAGTCCCTGAATCTCGCGTCTATGATACAGTCCCATCTACTCTTTTAAGTCTATCCTTCCTAGACAATCTGCACTGAGCACATTTACACATCGGATTTCAAGTAGTTTCTGAATTAACACATCCTGATGTCTCACTAGATTTGAACCATCAAGCAGATTAACCAACTGGGATTTACCCAATAGGCTAAGTCATAGACCCACCTTGTAACCAAGATTAGCCTAAGCAAGCTTGACAGAGAATAGAACAGAATAGAACAGAACAGAACAGAATAGAATAGAATTCTTAATTGGCCAAGTATGATTGAATACACAATGAATTTGTTTTTGATGCATATGATCTCAGTGTACATAAAGAAAAATAAAATACATTAATCAAGAATCATAAGATACAACATTTAGTGATAGTCATAGGTTACTAATAAGCAATCAATCAGTGCAACAACTGGCCTCCATAAGTTGTGAATGCTCCAACACTGGAGGTTTTAAAGAAGAGAATGAACAACCATTTGTCTGAAATGGTATAGCCTTTCCTGCTTGAGCAGGGGGATGGACTAGAAGACCTCCAAGGTCCTTTCCAACTCTGTTATTCAGTTATTCTGCAAACTTAGTACGTTCTATACAGGTGGAATCTAGGGCACTGCTGCAGTTATTGAACACTGTCTTTATTGCCAAGACGTCAGGGTTCCAACAAATCCACCCACCTTCAAAGCAAAAGTCTCTAGCTGCATCTCAGAAAAAGTAAATTGGTTTATTAGAAATTGCCATGTTGGCGCGTGGCTGGGTGCAGCCGGTACTAAATCACATCATACATACATCATACATCTAGGCATTTCAAGAACGCCTTGTTTTTCCCCACTCCCCTTTTCTGGCAGCTAAAAAGACCAAAGGAGTATCTTTTTAGTTGACACAAGAGAGATTTCCTTGCATTTGCCCCTGCAAGAGTATGCATCTCTCTCTCGCTCTCTCTCTATCTTCTAGAAAGTGGGAGGAGAAAGATTCCTCATTTTGAGACAGGTTAAGTCTAATCTTAGATTGCTAAGGTCGAAAAACACTGGTGTAGAGCATGGGTATATATTCTGAAAAGAGCAACTTAATAGTGGAACTCATTCTGAGTGGAGGTTGGATTCCACTAGACTTCAGAGGTCTGTTCTCAACCATATTTTAGTTTGGATTCTTACACTTTAAACTTTGGACTTTAGTTAATACTTAGGGAAATAGACAAGCAGTGTCATCTGAAGTGATTTCTGCATCCAGGGCAGATGTCCTTCTCCATTTCCCACTGTGCCATTTTCACCACTTTTATTCCATCTCCTTTTCCTTTGGCACAGTTGCTCTGGGTTTCACTTAGCCAACTCTTGAGAGCAACAGATTGGGAATACAACTTTGCAAAGGGTTTTGATTTGCACCAAGCCTGCCAAGAAGATCCATAGTGTCTCATGTACATGGCAATCTGTTCCTAATTATCCTGAACCATCTTGAGCTTTGAATTTGGAATGCAAACCATATTTCATAACCTTCCCTAATTGAGTATTGGGAAGGGATCAGAGCCCAAATTAAATCTAGTCCTACTAGATTTACAGAGAGTTTCTCTCACCATTTCCAGAGTTCTAAGATTGGAGGCTGTTTTGATACGGCCCAAACGGTACACAGGCTTGGCCTAGGTGTCCAGAAGAACAGGCAAATCTATTATTTTGATTTGCACCTCTTTCTCATTTTTATGAGTGACAATTTCCAGCCTTTTATTTTTCTGTTCATCAGTTCATCTCATTTGTGTACAGGTAGTTTTCAACATAGCCAAAATTGAGACCAACATTTCCATTGCTAAGCAAGATGGTTGTTAAGTGGATCATGCCTCTTTTTACCATCTTTTTGCCATAGTTGTTAAGCTGCAGTTCATTGCAGCTGTTAAATGAATCTGGCTTTCCCCATTGACTTCGCTTGTCAGAATCTGGCTGGAAGGTTGCAAATGGTGATTACATGACCCCAAAACACCAGAACTGTCATAAATATAGGCAGTCCTTGACTTATGACCAGAATTGATCCCAAAATTTCTATTGCTAAGTGAGATATTTGTTAAGTGAGTTTTCCTCTATTTTACGATGCTTCTTGCCAGCATTAAGTGAATCACTGCAGTTGTTAAGTTAGTAATACAATTATTAAGTGAAACTGGCTTCTCCATTGACTTTGCTTGTCAGAAGGTCATAGAAAGTGATCACTTGACCCCCCAGGACACTGCAACCATCATAAATATAAGTCAGTTGCCAACAATGGTGGGATTCAAATTTTTTTACTACCGGTTATCTGGATGTGGCTTGGTGGGCGTGGCTTGATGGGCATGGCAGGGGAAGGATACTGCAAAATCCCCATTCCCTCCCACTAACCTGCTTTTCAGCTCCATTCTCCTGTGCAGGGGAACAAAAAAAGACCCAGCTGATCAGCTGGGACTCAATGGGAGGCAGAGAATAGATGAGGGCAGGGCCAGTCAGAGGTGGGATTTGCCGGTTCTCTGAACTACTCAAAATTTCCACAATCAGAACTGGTCAGAACCTGCTGAATACCATCTCTGGTTGCCAAGTGTCTGAATTTTGATCACATGACCTTGGGGATACTGCAACAGTCATAAGAGTGAAAAACAGTCATAAGTCACTTTTTCAGTGCTGTTATCATTTTGAACAGTCACTAAACACACTACTGTGGGGCATCTACTACAGTTGTAAATGCAAGGACCAGTCATAAGTCACATTTTTCAGTGCTCTTGTAACTTCAATTGGTTCCCAAACAAATGGACTATTTGTATTAACTAAGTTTAAGTGCTATTGCTATTGCTGAGTCCAAACTACCATTTGTATTTTTGTGATCATGCACTTTCATTTAAAATTTTTGCCTAAATACATCTTTTTTGTAAAGGGTTTTCAATGCTCGAGTGCTTTTGTAAAACATTACTTCCAAGAATAAATGTTCTTTCTGCAGACATTCCTCTAATGTTGTACTTTTGACTGGTTAAAGTATACTGTGAAATAGCGAAAACATAAATCAATTTCAAGGGATCATTGAATTTCACTTTTTACAAAAGGTTTAAAAGTTGCATAATATCATATTCAAGATAATTAAGAAAAGGATTTTTTCCTGCATTTTTTGTATGTGTCTTCGGCCAGGCAATTCCATGGCTGGGAACCTAATGCCCATCGCTATTTTTCTACTTTGCTATCTCAAATTTACCTTGAAGAAGATCAGCCAGAGCCATGGAGGACCACAGTTCATAGAATCATTGAAACATAGGGGTGGAAGGGACTTTGGAGGTCTTCTAGTCCAACCCCACTGTCCAAGTCAGGAGTTCTTGTATTATCCCAGACAAATGGTTGTCCAATCTTTCCTTGAATACCTTCAGCAATAGAGTATCCACAACTCCAAGATGCAAGCTCTCCATGTCGTTCTCACTGTCAGGAAATTCCTTCTGATTTCTAGCTTGGTTCTCCCTTTGACTAGCTTTTGCCCATTGCTTCTTATGCTACCTTCAGGTCCTATAGATAACAAACTGAGATTCTTGAGACATCCCTTCAAGCAT
Source organism: Pseudonaja textilis (assembly GCF_049901715.1). Lineage (NCBI taxonomy): Eukaryota > Metazoa > Chordata > Lepidosauria > Squamata > Elapidae > Pseudonaja > Pseudonaja textilis. The sequence goes on from NC_141999.1 coordinate 3,629,192, forward strand.
TGGAAAACTGCTATCATGTCTCCCCCAAGCTTTCTCCTTGATGGGCTTGTTAGAAGCTGTGGTGGTGCAGTGGTTAGAATGCAGTATTGCAGAGAAATTCTGCTGACTCCCAGGGTTCACTCCTCACTGGCTTGAGGTTGACTCAGCCTTCCATCCTTCCAAGGTTGGTAAAAGGAGGATCCAGATTGTTGGGGGCAAGAAGCTGACTCTGTAAGCTGCTTAGAGAGGGCTGTGAAGCACTGTGAAGCGGTATATAAGAGCTATTACTATTGCTTAAACATACCAAGTTCTCTTAGCCATTCATCATATGATGTAGCCTCCAGTTCCTTTATCATCTTTCCCTGCACTCTAGGGGCTCAGCACCTTTTTTAATATATTGCGGTGACCAGAAGTGGACACAGTATTCCAATTGTGGCTTCACTAGTGCAGTATAGAGCAGGGGTCACCAACCTTTTGGACCTCAGGGACCACCAAACTCATAATTTTAAATCTTGGGGACCACTAATATGAATTTTGAGTGACGATAGCTGCTGACATTGGTGGGAGAGAGAGAGAGAGACATCTGTTCCTCTCTCTCTCTCTGAGAAAGAGAGAGAGAGAGAGAGAGAGAGAGAGAGAGATCCCTCATTGCCAAAGCAGAATTAAGACCATCATAGAAGACCCCTCACACCCTGGCAATTATCTTTCTGACTTGCTGCCATCTGGAGGATGCAATAAAATCCCACAACACTAGACTAACAAATAGTTTCTTTCCCTGGGCCATCCGAACCACAAATAAATACAAAGTCACTAACCTTATTAAGATGTGGAAAGATGTGAAATCGCAATACCTCATTCAGATGTATAATAACATATTACAGTACCACCCATCTCTTGTGTATTACACTTGGCAAAGGGTCACAGTCAGTGTTGGATGTATATTTTGTGTCTATTCATAGATATTGTACTCTCTAATTGCAAATGGAGATGCGGGTACGCTATTTTTGTTATCTTCATCTTTACGTGCTCTGGTTTTATTGTATTGAGAACAGTTGCTGGGGTGAATCCAGTTTCGTTGTACTTGTACAATGACAATAAAGTTCTTCTTCTTCTTCTTCTTCTTCTTCTTCTTCTTCTTCTTCTTCTTCTTCTTCTTCTTCTTCTTCTTCTTCTTCTTCTTCTTCTTCTTCTTCTTCTTCTTCTTCTTCTTCTTCTTCTTCTTCTTCTTCTTCTTCTTCTTCTTCTTCTTCTTCTTCTTCTCACATCCCACTCCCTCCAAGGCAGCCACATTCCTGCTTTTGAGCTTCATTTGGGAGAGGGAGAGAGAGATCCGATCTAACACAGAGCTCCCTCCCTCCCTCCCTCCCTCCCTCCCTCTCTCTCTCTCTCTCTCTCTCTCTCTCTCACACACACACACACACTACACACACACTCCAAGGCCACCACATTCCTAACCTGCTTAGAAGAAGAAAGAAGCAGAAAAAAGCAGCACAGGAGCCAGGCAAGTTCCCCCCCTCCACCCTTTCCCCACTCCCCTCACAACCTCTTCTTGTTTCAATGTAAACCTTGTGTTTGGCCATGTGGGTAGCGCAGCCTTGTGTTCCCACGCAGCCTGGGTTAATTGCTTTGGGTGTGCTTTAGGGGTGATATTTCTCTGTGGACCACCAAAATTTTCTCATGGACCACCAGTGGGCTGCAGCCCACCAGTTGGAGACCACTGGTATAGAGAATGTAACCCTTAAGAGAAAAGAAAACTACTTGGTCAACAAATAAATAAGCAAAATATGTTTTCAGCATTGGCACTAGTTGAAAACAAAATCACCTGAGCATTCAAGCTTTGCATATGCAACACGAACTGATTTAAGTGCAAATGGATTAAACCTTCAAAAGAGATTGTCTCTATCCAAACGGATGATCTTTTCTGTTCCTGACACATTTTAGGCAAGTCGTCTGCTATGTATCTCCTTCTCCTCATGACCTGGCTTAGAATTTACCCAGAAACTCTTTAACTGTTAGCTACACATTCTTCGATGCTCCCAGCTCCCTGTTAGAAATGTCATTCTTCAACCTGTTTGATGAGTCCAAGACCTTGGGATCAATGAAAGAGCATCAACAAAGGCAGTGAGGAGATAGAAAAAGAACTGGCTGTGATCAAAGTGCCAGTTACACTCTCTATCCTTCACAGTGATAGCAATTTTAAGCAGAACAAATAGAGTGATCATGTTTCCCTGATGGGGGAGGGGAGAAATAGGGTATTGCAAGAATGGACATCTAAAGGGACGTGAGAAAAAAGAGGAAGCATAAGAAAAAGCCTGTTGAGATGAGTGAGGATTCATGTTTAAGTGAAAGGCATTTTTTTTTTTAGTGCTCCACAGCCGCCCTGCTGCATTTGCAACCAAATCTTGCCAGATCTTTCAGTTAATTGCAGCAATAATTCATGCTCTAATCACCAGCAAATGCACGAACAAAGCATCAACAGGCAAAACAACCTCATCTCCCATCAACAAAGCATCTGTCAGATTCTCATCAATGGCTTAGTGATGAATTGATGCCTCAGAATGGAAGAACTGTGTGGTGAACACTGTCCTTCTGTGATGACCAGAGGCAAGTCCCAGCTGAGGGTCAGGTTGGTAGGCCAGGGGAACAGAGAGGATGGTTACCTTCTTAGATTAGAATGGATTTCAAATGGCTTGGAAAAGGGTCATTTTATGCAACACACACATGTGGGCATTGTGGCTGCCTTTTTGAAATGCATTTTGCCTGCTTATGGAATTTTCTGAATTGGCGCAATGCTCTCATCGATCATAACTGTACCAAGCGGGAGGAATTCACACCACATGCTAAGGTTCTGAAAAACCCTAAACAAATTTAAAACTAACCAAGCATTGCATTTGGATGAATGAGAGAGTTGAATTTGATTTGCCTTGAGGAATTATGTCTGAGCACAGCTAGTAGGGAGGAGTCCAGGATTCATTAGGTGGCAGTATCTGCTCAGCTTTGCTGGGACTGTAGAGTCAGAGATGGTTAATGTATAGATGGGAGCCAACCAGGAAGTCTCAGGACTGTCAGCTAGATGATGACATTAAAATAAAATTTAATAAAAAGAAGAGCATGACAAATCACTTCCGTGCTGTTCCCAGGAAAACCAGAAAGATGTATCCGTTACCAGGAATTGAATCTGACCCAGGAGATCTTGTACAAGTTCTGTAGCCTGGAGGATCTGTTTTGGTGGCAGTGAGAAGATTGAGAAGGATGCTGACCAGCAGCCAGATTAATTAGAAAGGAGATGGAACCCCTCACATTAAAACAGCTACAGAACCTCCAAATCTGAGCTAGAACATCATGGCGAGGAAGGAAATGCATTGAAACAAAAAACAAACTGATCGGGAAATGTTGTTGAAGACTTCTTGGGCTCGTCTTCTTGTGTGTCTGAAACTGCTTCAAATAGCCTATATCAAAAGCTGGCTTTGATCCACATATTTCTTGGTGCTTCTGGATTTTGTGATGTTAGGTAGGCAGATGGGCTAGTGGTCTGGAAGCTATAAGAGCAAAAATGTGGCAGAGGAGTAAAGCTCCGAGGGTAAGGCTGGTAATGTGTGTAAGGCTGGTGCAGAGAAGTTCAGGGGATATGAAGTGGCCAAGGAGAAAATGCTCCCAGGCTCCATACTGGATGTGGGTGGGGTTACTAAGCAAAATCATCTCTTGGTGATAAGCCTTTCTTTAGACAAGAAACTCATATGTGAGCGCACTATGGACACTACCCATACAGTAATCCTTGACTTAGGATCACAATTGGGTCAGGAACTTCTATTGTTAAATCTCTGAGATTAGTTAGAATCTTGTTCCTCCTTTATTCCACCTTGCTCTTTTTGGTATACCATAAAATCTTTGGATAGCAACTCTATTTCCAAGGCATCGTTTTCTGATAACATGTGCATCTATAGCAGTATTTCCCAACCTTGAGGGTTTGAAGATGTATGGACTTCAACTCCCTGAATTCCCCAATCAGCTTGCTGGCTGAGGAATTATGGAACTTGAAGTCCACCTATCTTCAAGCTCTCAAGTTTGAGAAACAGTGCTATTAGATGTATCTGTGATCAGAAAATGATGATATTGACAATGTTGTAAGCCAATCATTCCCAACTGTCCTCCATAGAACTTAGAATACAGAATAAGAATAAGGATGGAAGGGAATTTAGAGGTCTTCTAATCCAACCTCTTGCTCAAGCCGGAGATGTTATACCATTTGGACCATTCAACCCAGTCTCTTCTTGAAAGTCTCCAATGAGTGAGAACCCACAGCCTCTGGAGGTAAGCCACCTTTGTTAGATTTCAACATCTACAGAAAATGAGAAACTGAAGGGATTTGCTCGAATGAATGTTCTTCATCTGCCTCAAGCCCACAAAACATAGAACACAGAACAACAGAGTTGGAAGGTACTTTGGAGGTCTTCTAGTCCAATCCCCTGCTTGAGCAAGAGACCTTACACCCTTCTGTACAAATGATTGTCCAATCTCCTCTGGAAAGTCTCCACTGATGAATAGGGCACACTCTGTCCCCGTGGTTACTCCCCAAAGTACTGTGTTTGTCCTTCAAGCATCAGGCAGCAATGCTTTTGTGAAGACCACAGGTTGGGTGGAGTGTCAGATTTCCATTCTACCCTCACATCCCAATGCATCCAATTCTAATGGCTTGACATTTTGAACATGACAAGCTGCGAGAACATTTTAACAGGAAGTCATTTATAAATTCCCCCAAGATTTCTGGCATACAATTGCTTTAAAAAAAGGAGAGAAAAAAAAGTAGCACCCGTCTCATACATATGCATTTTTCTCGGTTTCTCTCTCTTTCCCTCTCCCCTCCCTTCCCCCTATTTCCAACAAATCTATTATTGTTTTTAGTAGCAATGGGAGATCATGAGTTGCATTTTTAAGAGTACATAATTTATCACGAACACTGTAATTTATAATGTATGCAACTGGTTGTAATAGTTGTAATGAAAACCTGGAATTGGGTGATAGATGGCTTATGGGGAGATGCGTTTAAAAAGGTATCTTGTTTATATTCTTGTAAGTATATAGCCAAAAAGGAGCACACAATTGTTTGGATAGAATTACCGCTCTATCTTCAATTACCTTTTTCTTCACATACTCTTCTCATCTCAGCCTTCGTGTTTTCAGAGCCTCGGGAAGAGAGAAGAATAACCTATTGATTCTACTTTCTGCATATTAATAACCCTCTAAACGCCTCTTAGAAATTTGGTTCAACTGGGGGCAAGCATGTAAGCGTACAAGCCTGTTTAATATAGGTTCAGTGTGGTAACTGAATAGTAAATCCAGGAAATTATTTTGCTGGGGATGGCATGACCGTTCTTCCATTCTTCCAAGTCAGTTCAAAGCAGGTTCAGCTAAAATAATATCTTTTGAAAAAACAACAGAGCAATAGACTGCCCTGCCATCATTCTTGATATAGTATCACCTGCCTTGAGTTTTTTCACCAAACTTTCTGTCTCCAGGGTTTATCAGGAAAAGCCATTTCTCTTGAGAATCTATTTCTCAGTGAGTCCATTGTCTATCTTATCTACAGAAGGACCCTCAGCATTACCCCTTATTACCATAGGGGACCCATGCAAAATAGAATGATCTTGGGTACTAAGTATGTGGACACAGAGCCCTGTTTCGAAGAATGGCTGTTCCAAAAGCATTTTTTTCAAAAGATAGCTGGATTTTGTTATTCCTTAAAGACATTTTGCTTCTCATCCAAGAGGCTTCTTCAGTTCTGAAATGAAGAAGCTTCTTGGATGAGAAGCAACATACCTAAGTCCAGTTGCCTTTTTAAAAAAAGCACCTTTGGGACAACCATGATCTGAATGACTGAGCATCTCCATAGACATGAAGAATGGCTGGGCTCAACTACTAACAGACAAGGATTTATGGGTAAGTGGTTTTGAAGGAACCCAACCTTTGTTGTTGTAATGATGATCCAGCACTGCCTGGGTGTACTGTGTAAATGGTCTCCTCCTTAATCTTCTTCCCACCTGGCAATTTGATGAGTCTTCATAAAGATGGCAAAAACAGTGAACATTCGTAAGGAAATGTCTCACACCTTGGGAAATGTTAAATGTGCATGATGCCACATTTACATGAGCCTACGTTATATGCAAAGTAGAGTCTGAGGTAAGACTCCACTTATTGGTTCAGCCGCTGGTGGAAATATTGAGTTCCTGTCCGTGGCTGAAGTGTTGGACAGCGCCGGCGTTTCTCTGCTTTTGAATCTGGTTTGTAAATAAAGTTTCTCGCATTTCTGAGTCCTGCTCCTTCCTCATCCACACCCATTTATCACTGACAATGAGGGTGGGATACTGAGGAAGACAAAGGACCTCGTGGGGCATCGCAGCCATTTTCCAGCTGATCTGTGAACTTGACCATTCAGACCGACAGTGAAACCACATGGCCCATCGACCCCAATCAATTCCATTTGAGCCATCCAAAGAGAAGTGGTCCTCATACATGGGAAGATTTAACCTGAATCTGGTAGTGAATGGAATGCAAGCAGAACCTGACACGAAGAAGGCGGCTTACTTCTGGACCTATTGTGATTCGGAACTATATGAATTTGAAGCCCTCATTGCAGATAACCTAGAGAATGTCTCCTGGGACAAACTGCAACGAGCATTGAAAGGACATTTCGACCCTACCCCATTGTACCTGGCAAACTGGAACAACTTCTATCTCTGGAGCCAAAAAGAGGGGGAGAGCATAAGCGATTTTGTGGCTGCACTGAAGAAACTTTCAAAGAGCTGCAAATTCTCAAATGCTGAAGAAAAGATCCGGGATTGGCTAGTCCTTGGCATTAAGGATCTAACCCTGCAGAAGACACTGTTCACAAGAGAGGACATCTCATTCAAAGAGGCTCTGGAAGAAGCAAAAGCCACAGAAGCCTCCGACTCTTCTGCAGCTTGAGTCAAGAGCAGCAGCAAGGTCCACACCACCCAGGCTGCGAGGGGAACACATTTGGCTCCAAAAGCAGTGACAGTGAGAAGGAAGATGTCCACCGGGTAAAAACCAACAAACCCAAAACCGCAAAAGGAATCAAGCCTTGCAGAAGCTGCAGAGGCAATCATCCTCGGTCTGCCTGGCATTTTAAGGAGATGATCTGCAGGCAATGCAAGCGGAAAGGTCACATCGCAGAAGCCTGCAGAGCCAGGCAACCAGCAGACAAACTGAGCCACAGAACATACTCCCCAACCAGACAATACAAGGGTTGGAAGACATTTGGTGCAAAATTCAAAAAACAAAATGGCGGCCAGGAAGAAGAAACCCACCATACAATCGGAGGCTTCACTCACACCCGCGTGGGACACACAAACACCATTGAATCCAACAAGTTGCTCACCGAGGTGAGGATTGATGGAACCCTGTGGTTGATGGAAGTGGACTCAGGGTCTTATATATTAATGATATCCTGGATGGCCCTCCAGAATGCTTGGAGTTCATTCAACAACAACATCCACCAAGCAAGCTCCAGCCACAACAAATAATATTAAAGGACTACCAAGGCTACAAAATACCGGTCCTGAGAAAGAAAATTTGCCACATGGAATATGGAGATTTTCAGGGACCCCTACCACTGACCATTGTAGACTGAGATCTGACCAGCCTTCTAGGGAGAGAGTGGTTTGCGTCGCTGCAAATCAGCCTCACCGACATCCATGTGACAGCGGTTATCAGAGCAAGCGCTGAAGACAATCTAGATGTCTTGGAGAAGGAATTCTGGGATGTTTTCAGCAGAGAACTAGGCAAGTATAAGGGGACCTCAATAAGTTTTAACCTGGACCCCAACATAACCCCTGTCAGACTGAAGTCCTGAAGAGTCCCTTTTGCTCTGTGACCTAAGGTTGAAGAGCAGTTAAAGAAGCTGGTAGCTGAAGGCATCCTTGAACCGGCAGATCATGCGAAGTGGGAGACCCCTATAGTGACCCCTGTAAAGCCTGATGGGTCAGTCAGAATCTGTGGAGACTACAAGAGTACCCTGAATCTCGTGCTACAACAGAGCGCATATCCGGTCCAACATCTACTACATTCATTGGGCTGGGACAAGATTTTTGCTAAGTTGGACCTAGCACAGGCATATCAACAATTGCCTGTGGACACAGCCACAAATTATCATAACCCACAAGGGCACATTCAAGTGCAACCGGTTGCAATTTGGGGTTAGCATAGCCCCCGGCCTTTTCCAAAATATAATGGAAAGGCTGCTACAAGATCTGTCAGGAGTAGTTCCTTACTTTGACGACATAATAATCTTGGCCGAAGACAAACCCCAACTAGTGAAAAGGGTCCGAACAGTATTAGAAAGATTCCAAGAAGTGGGGCTCAAGTTAAAAAGGGACAAATGCCACATTGCTGTACCTAGTGTAGAATTCTTGGGCTTCCAAATCAATGGGCCAGTTATCCAACCCCTGAACAGCAAGCTGAAAGCAATTAAGGAAGCCTCCACCCCACAGAATAAAAGTGAACTCCAAGCATTCTTGGGCTTATTGAACTTCTATAACATATTCTTACCACAGGAGGTGACCGTAGCAGAGCCACTTCATAGACTGTTGGATAAGAATACACCCTGGATGTGGGGACCCCCTGAGGACACCACACTTTCCAAAATAAAAAACATTTTAACATCTGACACTATATTAATGCAATATAGCAAGACCCTGCTGCTACAGTTAACCTGCAATGTGTCTCCATATGGCATTGGGGCAGTGCTCAGCCATAAACTACCAAATGGGAAGGAAGCCCTCATGGCATACTATTCTAAAATGTTGTTGAAAGCTGAGAGAAACTACGGCCAAATAGACAAAGAAGCCCTCACCGCCGTAGCTGGAGTAAAATGTTTTCAGGAATACCTATATGACAGACACTTCAAGTTGCTCACAGACCACAAATCACTGCTCAGCTTCTCTTGGGAGACAAATCCACACCCAACATCTTATCGTCGAGAATGCTAAGATGGACAGTTTTCCTGGCAGCGTATAACTATAGCCTCCTACACAGACCAGGAAAGGACATCCTACATGCCAATGCATTCAGCAGGTGCCCTTGCCAGACCTAGTGGAAGACCCTGCCCCCTCGACTGCTGTATTCCTTGTAGAACGTTTTGAACTAGGCTTCTTGATGGCAGCGGACTTCGCGGGGGGGGGGGGGGGGGGGGGGGGGGGGGGGGGGGGGGGGGGGGGGGGGGGGGGGGGGGGGGGGGGGGGGGGGGGGGGGGGGGGGGGGGGGGGGGCACAGACTCACCGCAAAATTAGGTCCTGGAGAGTGGCAAGAAAAAATTGACAAATGGTTGCTAACCCAACATATAACACCAAGCGCAGCAACAAACAGAAGCCCAGCAGAAATGCTCATGAACAGAAAGTTAAGGTCCACCCTGGACAGAATCCATCTAAATTATACAAATGACATCCCTCTAGACTCTACAGGCAAGTGCAGAACATTCACACCGGGAGACACAGTGTATGCACGCAACTACACGGGAGGGGAAACCCGGGTCCTGGCAAAAATAATTGAAAGTACCAGACTCAGATCGTACAGACTGGAGGTAGAAGGGGGAAGAATATGGAACATGCACATTGACCAACTGCGGGGCCGCATAGTTCAAACCCCACTAGAAGCCGAACAACACAACACATCTCCGGCAACAACGATACCCTGGAAATTAGAAACCCCACAAAGACACAGATTAGCAAGGGAACCCCCAAATGAAACAGCAGAGGACTTAGCTGTGGGGGGGAGGCGTCCAATGTAGTACTTCCAAGGCCTCGAGCTCAACAGAAACTGCCACGCTCTTGGAAACTTTCGAGGCATTTGCAAGGGCGGAGTCTGGAGCAGCGGTGGACCTGTTCATTCAGGCTGCCGCCTCAGGAACTACTGAACTGCACAGGCCCAGTCGCACCCACAGACGCCCTGCCTACCTGAAGGACTATGCCTGCTGCATATGCGGTGGTTGGTTGGCCTGAACTAAGAAGGGAGGGGTGTTAAATATGCATGAGGCCACATTTACATGAGCCTACGTTATATGCAAAGTGGAGTCTGATGTAAGACTCCACTTATTAGTTCAGTTGCTGGCAGGAAGATTGAGTTCCTGTCAGTGGCTGACGTGTCGGACAGCGCCAATTATAAAAAGCCGGCGCTGGCCGCGTTTCTCTGCTTTTGAATCTGGTTTGTAAATAAAGAGTTCTTCGCACTCCTGAGTCCTGCTCCTTCCTCATCTGCACCCATTTAACAGGAAATATCTTCTCCATCCTGTTATTAGAATGGGTACCCACTATCTTCTAGATGTGTTTGATTCTCAGAGACCATGAGCATCTGGAGGATAAAGGAATGGAGTAGTGCAGAAGTTTGGAAGAACAAAGATACAGATGTGAGTAGAATTGGGTTGAAGCTCGGTGGAGGTTGGTGAGAATTGCATTCCTTAGATGACTGATGCAAGGCATGTGGATGGAGTGAGACCCCTCATTTCATTACACTTGTCATCTTTTATCTTTATCTTTGTTTTTACTTTAGCAGCTTGCTCCTTACTACCTCAAAGAGGCATTAGAAGAACACCAACAGTCTCCTGTGCTCGACGAAACAGTTCATAATAGAGGTCCAAACTTGGATACTCATCACACACACACACACACACACACACACACACACACACACAAGATCTTCCCTAATCCCCTCACAACTTTATAAGAGTCTTAAAAAAAAAAAATTGTCCAGGGTGAAAGGGAGTGAATGAGTAAAAACAGTAGGAAAAAATAAAGCAAGTTTTGTTCAGAAGCTTTTAGGCTGATACAGCCAGTCTCACAAAGTGCCAGCTTAGGTACTCTATTCTTTAGCCAACATGGCAATTTGTATGTGATTACCCATCATTCTCTCTGATTGCCTCTAACTGGAGAGAACTTTGTAATTGGCAAAGTCTCAGAGAAAAGGAGGTGCTCACTGCTGCGTTTGATAGGAGTAAAACAGGTTATCTGCATGATCTTCATGATTTTCCAAATTATTTTTGCATACTTTCATGTTTAGGAGTCGAAGCCACATCAACCAGAAAAATAATAATTTGTCATTTAAAAATATCTTGTTAGATCATTGGTGTAGCAACCCTATATGCAGTTATACATAAGCATTGCAGAAGCCTGTAATTGAAATTTATTTCTGAGAAACACAGAAAATGATGAGGTTAAAATATTGGTTTTTTTTAAGTGGGCAGAATGTTTAAGAGGGTGGAATGTTTTCATCTCTCAGGCACAAAATTCTTATATTGTAGACAGCAAAGCTGAATTTCCCATCCTCAACCACATTCAGATGGGATTGCGACACATAAAAGGAGTGGGACTTCCATTCGTTATAAAAATAGCTTATTAATCCTCATCTGCTCTGACTCCATCTTTTCTTCATCAAATGCTCTCCAGATGTATGATTGTTCAACTCCCAAAATTCCCAGCCAGCATCCTGAACATTGATGCCCAGCATACACAGGGTACATGAGCCTGAGAAGATTGTCATGTTCCTTGACTGATGATAGAAGTTTCATTTTATGCTAATTCACCCATAAATCTTAAATTCATATCTTCCTGGATATTTTTCATTTGTCAACTTCATTCTGCTTTTCCTTTCAGATAACTAACCCTTAAATATTAAAAGTAGAAAGAAATACTGCTTCCAGGCATCTGGCTGCCAACATTTAGAGTGCAAATTACATCACCATTGATTCTGGGGGCAAGAAATGAGAAGAAGGGGGAAGAGACTAAAACTTCAAGTATGTGTGCGTGTTGAGCAGAACAACAGACCAAGGTTATAAGTTTCCCAGTCATGAGCTAAAGCAGACGTGAGCCATCTTGCTTCTGTTGATGACTGTATTTCACCACAATTAATCAGGTAGGAGGGGAGAGATGGTAGATGGGGTTGAAATCAACATTTTCTCTGTTTTTCCCCTCTTCCCCATGTAGTAAGTTAAAGGAATCTGAAGAAGAGTTTTCCCAAAGGTTTGTTCTGACTTCTAGCCTTGGGAGGGTTATGTGCTGAAATTGAATCATATGCATCCCTATTCTAGTCTCTGAATAAAACTTGAAAACGTCACCCAAAAGCAGCAACAGAAGGATGTAGCTTAATACAATAGAAATCAGTTGCTGGTTCAAATCAAATAATTGGATTGGGGCAACTTCAATGCAAACTTTAACAATGTTTCAGCCATACAACAGTGTTTTCTTTTCCTACCTGCTTCCCAGCTATTCAGGTCAACCTTTAGCTGGACACATAGAAAGACCTGGTTACTGTTCATGTGACCAAAGGTATATATTTAATTTAAACATCTCTAGTCTGTTTTTATTAAAGGCATTCTCAAAATGGTTTACGATTAACAATTAAATAAAGCATGAGGTTAAAACACTTAATGATGTGTTATAAAAATACGGTATGAACATGCAAAATAAAATTAGCAGATTAACATAAAATAATAGCAAACATTTTAATAATTTTAGAATCACTGCAAGATTTAACCCATTATTAAGTGAAAGAAGGTCTGAGAGAAGTTAAAATGTAGGTGGCCTTAAGGCAGTGTTTCTCAACCTTGGCAAACTTGAAGATGTGTAGGATTCAATTCCCAAAATTCCCCAGCCAGCATGAATTCTGGGAGTTGAAGTCCATGCATCTTTAAGTTGCCATGGTCATAAGGTATTAGTAGAATTACAAGACCTAAAATGTTGGGATAATTATATGAAACAGAATGATCCAAATTTTCTCCTAGAGAAGAAGCCAGATATGTTCAGCATGCAGCCAGTTGAAGAAATAAGGATGTCAACTTTGATATTTGACGAGGACTGGATGCCACTACACATGCAGCAAATCACATTTGACCTAATCAACAAAAGGACGGCTGAGGTGATGCATAAAGAAATGCATGATGGGATGCAATTGGCAAATGCTAAAAAATATAGATGGACAGGAGATTAGGCAGAAGTCCCCACCCCCAGTATACAACTATGATCTAAAAAGTGCTTCTGAAGTGAAAGAGAACCAAACATTCAGAACAGCTTTGAGAAAATGGGCAGGGCACAGAAAGCATTGAAATAAAGTATGTGAAAGAGGATAGAGAGACAATTAATTGAATTTCTCAACCCCCATCTACCCTTCTCCAGTCTTGCTTTCCTTAATAAATAGGGCTTGCCTTTGATACATAGCAGTCCCTGGGATTCTTTTATAATAGCTTCATTAATTTAGTTCTTGAAGTACACTCACTTATTTTACGTATGCATCCTTGAATTCCTGCCCGTGATTCATTGTAATGGGTTTGTGGCCTAGCTGGTTGGGAAAGAGGAAGGTTGCAGTCCATAGATCTGGAAGGTGAACAATGTGACACAATTCTCGTTCTGATTTGCAACTTTAAAAAAATTCTTGCCCTTCCTTAGATTTAATATTTCTTGACCATTTCAAGATTGTCCTTGAAAACTTGATTTGTCACATATGCCACTTTCCTGCCAGGACTTAGGAAGGTGCTTTTTTCAGACTACGATTATGACTTGGGAAAAGCTACGCCAACCCACTGTTGATTCATTGTAATATTCTCACAAGCAATTTTAAACTAAGCAAGCAGAGATCACTGCTTAGTAAAATCAGTGTGACTGCATCAGTAATGGATATTTTATTTTGAAAAAGAGAAATGCTCAAATCTGTTTAAAATATACTCCGTTTTTGTATCTGAATGTACCTTGCATTGTTCTGGGAAGCATACTTCATCTCTTTTTTAACTCCAATCTGTGTGCATTTTTCATAATGCTAACTAGAATCTGAAATGGTGCTTTGCATGCCCAAATCTGGAAAGCTGTATTCTGGGTGGGTTGTAAAATTAATGATATGGAAATTATATATGATCTACTATCTCACTCTTGTTTAAAATGTTTATGATCCACACTTCCAGGTAGTTGAACTCCGAGGTCCCTTCCAACTCGGTTATTCTGTTATTTTGTATATGTCTTAATTCTGAAGATCATTATTCGTCATTTGCATTTAATTGCGTGGTTGCAGCAAAACTAAAGCTAGATCTGAGTATTCCCATGCAGAGGTTATACTTTTCCCTTGACCAGTCCATCAGTGTCCAATAGTGTGCCTTTTTTGATGTTTTGGGAAATCTTTGGATGTTTGCTACCTCTCCATGCAGTTTCGCATTCTTTTCCCAGGCCAGGTGTCCTTGGTGACTGGCTTATTTTAGTTTGGCACCTCTGGTTCTTGTCAATGTATCTCCCCTCCCACTGTTTGTCTTCTCCTTCCCATGCCCGAACTTTTCTACTCCAAATTTCTTTGCCCCTTCCCTGCATTTTATGTCAGGATGCCAGCAAAGCAAAGAAGCTGAAAGTGGTGGACTTGACAGCTGCCCCCTCGCTTTAGACTCTCAGAGTGTCACTGGCTAGTTTCTGGGAGGGGGTCGGTGGGCTGTCCTAAGTAATTTTCTTCCACCCAGATCCAAAGGGTGGAATCCCTTTAATTTCTATTCCAATCAACCTCTTTCTTCAGCAGCTATACCAAAGGTGGCTGGGAGGAGCTGGCTTCTCCAATAACTCCAATTTGATTTTAGTATTCAGCGAGAGTGTCTGCTGCTTTTGATATATTGTAATTCAAGCAGAGGCAAACCAGTCAAAACTTTCCATTTCCAGGTACCAAAGCAAAGAATACAAAGATTTGTAGTCAGAAAAGAAGACCTGAAAATGGGAGCTGTCACATCGCTGACAGCATCAAAGGACCACGCTCGAAAGACTGAAGGGATGGGGGCAAAAGGGAAGCCAGGCAGCCAGACTGTGGATGCAGATAGGGAGGCACCATGACAGGTCTGCCTTTTGTGGGACTCTTGAGTGAAGTTGGAGTCAGTGGAGCGTTGTCAGAGTGGAAAGAGATGTATTTCCTACATCACTTAGTGACTTGTGTAAAAAAAGGGGGGAAAGCCACAGAAATACTTTAGTTGCACTTTAAACTCCTTAACTCGTTTTCCAGGAGCTGAAAAGGCAGAAACATTCTTTCTCGATCATATTCTAGAAAATGTTTAGCTGCCTTCTTTACCATATTGGAAATCAATACTCAATGTTTTTTCCAGCAGAAAAGAAACTCCCTCACCTCCAACTTCTTGTTATCGGCAGAAGAGTTTCTCCCTATTTGGAGGGATTTTGAAGTGGGCTTTTCCCTCCAATGTGCACAAAAGGGGTGTGGAACTTCCTAGCAATCTGGGAAGGAGGATGTCGAGTCGATATCACCTCATGTGAAGCCAATGTTTGATTCAAATAGTCGGAGCCAGGGGTATGCTGAACCTTGGACAGCTCCTTAGAATTTCGGACAGCTCTTCATCAGAGAAAATATTGCTGAGAAAGTCCAATAAATCTGCCGGATCCAAACTACTCCAACTAAACTGCTCACGACAGTAAAGACAAAGATGGAAACAACCTGTGATCTGAATTGGATGTGTTTATGCAACCATGGAATGAGTTCTTTACCTAAAAGTTTACACATAAAAAGTCAGTGGAGAGTGGGCAGACCCACTTAGAAGGCCAACCAATTCCAGTTTAAGCTAAAACCATCGGATTCATGTGTGACAGCTGGGTACTTTGCTTTCATAGCACATGCCACCATACGATAAGGTCATTCGGCTGGTTTTCTGTACCTAGCCCAATGCACACACCTCATATTTTCAGATCAGCACAGGTCAGGCAACTGCATAGTGAATGGGACCATAAACGGCAGCAGGGGATATTGTCATGGAATTTGCAGCCAGAAATGAGTGTCAGGGCTCAGTAATGCTTCCTCCGAAACAGAGCCAGACTTGATAAGCCCCCAAAGTCTTTTCTGACTCCAATTAAAATGAAGCGTTTCAGCTTTCTCCCCACTCAGCCTGGCTCCAAATAGCCATTGGCAATGGATACTACTAACTCATGGCTAAAGACCTTTGGGAGCAGACTGGCGAGGTTGGGCCCGATGCAAACGACCTGGCCTGCATTCCATTAGCCAGCTTGGCCATCTTCGCGCCCATTTTTCCTGCTCTAATTATTTTGCTCTCCTTTTAAGTGGAGCTCACTTTCCCCAGCAAACTCCACTGCAGGCACCATTGATCAACTTGTCAAAGGTTCCCCCACCCCATTGGAGAAAGCTGTTCTCCCTTTTCTGTTTCCCTTTCTTTTCAGCAGAACAGGTTAAGGAGGGGTGGGAAAGCCACCCAAGAAGAGAGCAAAATGTAATTACCCTCTCTAAACAATCCCAAGATTTCCAAGGCTGGTGAATGATTAATTACAGTCACAGCACAGGAAGGAGCTTGAGCAAAAGGATGGATTTTCTGCCTGGTTTGGGGGTGCAGGATGGGAGAGGGAGGGAGAGACCATAGCCCTCCGAAGGATTCAGCAAGCAACTGGTAGGGAAACCTGAGATCGAGGAACTAGTTTAAGAAGAAAGGAAGAGCTTTACCCCCAAATAATCAATGCTCCACATAAACGTCCATGGGAAAACTTTGCTGATTAATTCAACACTAATTCAAATTCTGGCTCAATGCATGTACTTATGCCCTTGTTTCCTACTTGATATTATTACGAAGGGTCCTAAGGTACAGAACTTAGATCAGAGGTCTCCAACCAGTTATGGGATTCAATTTTTTTTTTTTTACTACCAGTTCTATGGGTGTGGCTTGGTGGGTGTGGCTTGGCTTGGTGGGCATGGCAGGGGAAAGTTACTGCAAAATCCCCATTCCCTCCCCACCCCATTAACCTGCTTTCCAGCTCCGTTCTCCTGTGCAGGACAACCAAAGAAGACCCAGCCAATCAGCTGGGACTCAATGGGAGGCAGAGAAGAGATGGGGTTGGCGGGGCCAGTCAGAGGTGGAATTTGCTGGTCCTCTGAACCTCTCAAAATTTCCACTACCGGTTGTTCAGAACCTGCTGAATACCACCTCTGTCTCCAAGCTTGGCAACCTTAAGCCTGGCAGATTTCAATTCCCAGCTTTGCTGGCTGGGGAATTTAGAGATTTTAACTGGGAAAGGATGTCCTGGAGATACAGGAAAGTGGTAACAAAAGTAGGATATGGAGAGGATCTTTACAGGCAGTCCTCTCATAATCACTGGACACTTAGAGGCCTGAAGGTTAAAACGAATGAAAACTGATTGCAGGAATTGGATGTGTCTAATCAAGTGAAAAGAAGGACTCGTAGCAACAGGATAATAGTGTTCCAATATTTGAGGGCCTGCCACAAAGGAAAAAAGGAGTGGGGGTCAACCTATTTTCCAAAGCACCTGAGGGCAGGACGAGAAGCAGTGGATGGAAACTAATAAAGGAGAGAAGCAACTAAGGAGAAATTTCCTGACAGTGACAACAATTAACCAGTGGAATAGCTTGCCTTCGGAAGTTGTGGGTTTTAAGAAGAGACTGGGCAAGAAGATGTATAGGCATCCAGGGGCTGGACTGACACTGGAATTGATTCATTTTCTTTATCCTGCTTTGCGATACTGTTTTCTCACCATAAAGGCTTCAGACCCATAGCAGATTTTTTTAAAAAAAGAGCTTTCACTGGAGTAGGCCACCTCTGGTACCACTGGGATCAACAGTGATCTGGGTCTTGCCAAACACATCTCCCATCTGGAAAATGAAACAGGAAACTGACTTCTTGTCACCGGACCCAGCCTTTTCATCCTCTTCATTTTCAAGATGGCCTTCCATTAGGCACAACTCAAAAATAACAAGGATGGTTTACACAGCCTAGTGATGTGCTTTTGTGTATGTGTTTGTATGTGTGAGTGTGTGTGTGTGTGTGTGTGAGGGAGGGAATCCTCTCCAGAAAAATAAATCACAAAACAAGCTAGGCAGTAGCAGACATGGTGGGAGTTGGAAGTGTTGGCAGGTATAATGAGACATTTGGTAGCCAGAAGAAATGTTTTTATGAAAGTATCTGCAACATGTTAAAGTAGCAAATTTCCCATTGGCTTTCCTTTTACCCCCTCTGCCCATTTCATCATTCTGTTGCACAGCATCTCCAACTCATGGTCTCTGATAGTCTCAGAAGCAGGATCTGAAGACCGCAACCTAAAATCTGGGTCTGCCTTTGTAAACAGAGGCTGCATTTACATACAGTGCACAGGGGTAAAAAGTCCACCTGATATTCAGAGAAAAGGTGGGCTGTTGTTTATTTTTCATGATCAAAGATTCAAACAAATAAGTTGTGTGAACCTGTGTTTTTACAGTCATAGTGGTTTGGAGGATGGAGAGGGCAGCAGAACATGGAAACAAGAGGAAATCCAGATGTGGTTTGGGGTTGGTAGTTTCTGGAGAGTTTTTTATCCTGAGGAGCAGAGACAACTTAGCTTGGAATTTTGGGTATGCAGGACGAGAGAGAAGGTGGACCCTCTCTAGCAATTCACAAGATATATCTAATAGTTATGCAGATTTGTTCTGTCCTAATATTAACCTGCAAGACTGCCTATAGGCGAGTCACAATAAAGAAACTTCTTTGAGTAACCCCTTGTGTTGTTCTTTGTGTCAGCTATGGAATTCATCACTGCCACATAGTTGGAGAGGAGGGTGATGTTAATTGAGTAGCTCTTAGTGGACAAAATATATTATTTTGATAGTTCAAGGTTACGGAGTGTGGTGCAGAAAGAATTAGAACTTACTTTGGGATTGGTTCATGTGATGTGGTGATGAGGGAAAAGGGGATGGTTTGTAGGTTGGGACTTTTTGGGGAAGCTGGGAAGATTTTAGTTCCAGATTTCCATAGAATGTGTTATTCTAATAAAAGTACTTTGAGATGATGTGTGTCCTAGAGTTACTGACAGGAATGGATTTTCCCTGGAACGCTGACATTAATCCGGAATTAAAATCTTCCCAGCTTCCCCACAAAGCTCCTCAATTTGTGCCACAATTAAACACAAAACTGGGGAAACCACCTGGTCTCCTCCAACAAGTAGCTGAACCAACACAATAGTGGAAAGAAATTGCAAAGGACTTTATAGTTGAATTACCTGAGAGTGGAGGGAATACAATCATTTGGACTGTTATTGACTTATTGTCTAAGCAGCCTGTATAGGACTTCCATCTGCAAAAAAGCTTGCAAAACTGTTCGTGAAGCATATCTATAGGCTACAGGGAGTATCTCTATGTAAATTATCAACAGGAAAACTGGGTGGAGTTATTACTATTTGCAGAGGTTGCTTATAATAATGCAGTACATAGCATTACAGGGTTGACTCCATTCCAAATCAACACTGGCATGGAATATGTCCCTATGCCAGAATTACCTAGAAAACTCCCTACATCTATGTCTGTAACAGAATGGACAAACTCATTAAAAAAGGTTGGGAGGATATGAAATAAGTTTGACTGAAGCTGCAAAGGATTACAAAAAACAGGCGGACACACATAGATCCTTCCAACCACCATTTAAAGTAGGAGACAAAGTATATTTGTCAACCAAATATCTTAGATTGAAATTTCCTGTAAGAAGTTGGGCCTAAATTCTTAGGTCCATTCCCGATTTCAAAAATAATCAATCCAGTCAGTCCAATTAAGTCTTCCCTGGCTATTGGGAAAAATTCACCTGGTGTTTCATAGTAGTTTATTAAAACCAGCTGTTACATCATTCATAAGAACAATAACAATCTCCTCCCTAAACCTTTAATTGTACAGGGTGAGACACATTATGAAATCAAGAAAATCCTCGATCCTAGATTACACCGAGAATGGTTACAATATTTGGTATGAAGGAAGGGTTACCCTGTATCAGATGGTACTTGGGTAAAAAGTTGGGATGTACATACAGATAAATTCGTTAACCAATTCCATGAGAAATTCCCCCATAAACTGAAGGGGGGAGAGGGGGTTAAGGACAATGCACTAACCCCTGGTTGTGTTTTGTTTCTTATTTTCTTATAGGAGATAACTTTTCAAGGGGGGATGCCTGTCAGCTATAGAATTCATCGCTGCCACATAGTTGGAGAGGAGGGTGATGTTAATTGAGTAGCTCTTAGTAGACAAAATATATTATTTTGATAGTTCAAGGTTACGGAGTGTGGTGCAGAAAGAATTAGAACTTACTTTGGGATTGGTTCATGTGATGTGGTGATGAGGGAAAAGGGGATGGTTTGTAGGTTGAGACTTTGTGGGGAAGCCAGGAAGATTTTAGTTCTGGATTTCCACAGAATGTGCTATTCTAATAAAAGTACTTTGAGATGATGTGTGTCTTGGGGTTACTGACAGGAATGGATTTTCCCTGGAACACTGACACTTTGGTTCCTTTGGCCTGACAACAGTTGAGATGGAAGCTGCAATCGTATGATCAATGCCCTGCACCTTTTAAATGTATACACTTAAATACACAATTTTAAAAGGGACAAGTGTTTGATTGTACAAATCTCATCCACCACCACCCACTACACTGAAATATATATGTTGTAGGATGTTATCTGAGCCTACCCCTTCTTCCTGGTTCTCAACAGCAAATTCCAACTTTGAAAGTTAGCTTGGCAAGTTTGATTCAACCAAAATGCTGATAATATAAAAATGTAATTGACTGGAGGTGTTAGAGAAAGTGATCAATAAGAAAAAAAAAACTAAAAAGAATGTTAATTACCCCTAAATTGTAGCCCAATTTTAATTACTTCCCCTTAACCTTGTAATTGATTTTAAAATTCTTACTTCTGATTTTTAAAGAAAGAAGATGACCACTTAACTGTGTCAAAGTAATTTTAATCAAGATTACTTAGTGATATGGAAGTGGGATAACACTGAAGCTGCAGAAAACAAGTGATGGCTGTGGGAAAGTAAGGAATAAGAGTGAGAGCTCTTTGCTTGTTCTTAGGATGAAGGTGAAGAGAGACTTGGCTATTAAGATGTTGAGCTTAGAAGATGTGTCCATCAGATTGAGAAAGACTACTCTTTCTATGTCTCTCATCTCTTAATACACCCGATAAACAGCATGGAAAAGCTACTAGGAGGTTACCTTCTTATTGACTTAAAATGTTAATATATATTTGATCATTGACAGATTTTGAATGACAGTTGAATATCTGGTCACCAGAAGAATGTATGGATGTATTTCATGCTTGTTTTCTTCCATTCCCGAATTTAATCTCCAATACAGTCGTCCCATCTGGAACTTCAGCTGTTCTCATGGTTGAAAAGTCTTCCCATGTTTGCTTTTGATTATAGTCCCTATTAAAGCCAGATTGTTTCCATTTGATGCTAAAAGGGGGTTACACTGTCTGGGTGTGAAACATCAGCCAACCACTAGAGGATAGCAAAGAGTTGAAGATTGTGGTTTCCCATTGCTGCCATCTACTGGTCTTGCATATGCTTGCAGACCATGTTTTGTAGTCCTAGTACTATTTTTTTTTAAGTCTTTTTTTAAAAGGTGTTTTTTAAGAGAAATTTTGACATTGGCTCTAAAAGTTGACAATTGCTGCCTCAATCCCAAAAGGCTGCTTTTTCAGCCTCATTATAAATGCAGGGAGAAGTAGATATTAGCCACCCAACTTTTTCTGACCACAACTTTAAGATTCCAGAATGTTGGCAGACTCCGATGCCTTCTGCACTTCAAGAGCAATATTAAAGCATGTCACACTCATGCATTCATAACAGGAAGGGTCCCAAGCTGATTCCAGCTGACATCCATTGCTTGAATTAATTCAAATGAGGGCTGAGTGGCCTTGGATGACCCTTTGCAGCTGCAGTAAAATATGTTACTCTCAGTCAATGAGGGGTTGGATTTCTTACATAGCTAGAAAAAAAGCTATGCTAAGCCAGACCTTCTATGTGCCTGTTGATCAGAATAGTGCAATGTAAAGGAAAAAAAAATCTCCCCAAATAAATAAGTGTACATGTCCAGAGATGGTGTGGGAAGTAATGAAAGATCATAATTTCACATGAATTAGGTTTCTCGTTTTTATAATTTTGAAAATCATCATCATCATCTTAACAATTGTTGATAAGAAAGACAAAAAAATCTGGATAGTAGTTGTGGCAGAAGCTGGAGACAGCAGAATAGATGAAAAATTGAAAAAAAAAAATCAAATACAAAGCCATGCAAATAGAAATAGAATGACTGTGGCAAAAGAAAGCAAAAGTAGTACCAAAAAATGATAGGTGCCTGGGGCGCGATCCCCAAGCAACTGGAGCATCACTGGAACACCATCAATATTGACCAAATAGCACTAGCAATAGCACTTAGTCTTATATACCGCTTCACAGTGCTTTACTGCCCTCTCTAAGTGGTTTACAGAGTCAGCCTATCGCCCCCAACAATCTGGCTCCTTATTTTACCCACCTCAGAAAGATGGAAGGCTGAGTCAACCTTGAGCCTGGTGAGATTTGAACTGCAAAAACTGCTGGCAATTGACAGTCAGCCGAAGTATCCTGCAGTGCTTCATTCTAACCACTGCACCACTCAAGCTCTATCAGTTAATTACAAAAGGCAGTTTTACTTGGAACAGCTTACATCCTGTCACAATATCTTCAACACCACCACACATCAACATCTCCCTCTCCCAGGTCCTTGGGAAAGACACAATAAGTGGATAAAAATGTCATTTTGATCTTTTTATTTCAGTCAATTAAAACAGCACAGAAATAAATCAAGCACTGAAAGCGCTCTCCTTTAATCGTCTATTTTCCCTGCTACCTGTGCTTTGTGAGCAAATACTTTTGCTATTTCCTTGAGATTCTGCTAATGTTAACTTATCCAAATATATCTACCAAAGTGAGTTGGTTAATTGCTCCAGTGCTTGTCTTGCAGCACTAGTGACTTGGCCTTACTACTTAATAGTAATAATAGTGAGGGGTGGCTGGATTTGACCAGAGTCTTCCCAGTCCCAGTCCAGCACCTTTACAACTACACCATCCTGGTTGTAGATGGCTGGAAAAGATGCCAGAATTTTCCAAGCCAATCTTCTTCTCCTGGACCTTCAGATGTCACACAGAGTCATTACCGGTAGCCTTGAAAAGCTTCTTTTTTCCATATATTGTTTTCCTGGGCAGTGGTAAAAGTAAGGGTGGAAAGACCTCTGAATCTCATTGAGAAATTTGGTTAGCATGCTTCCCCACAACATGACGCCACTCCGCTCCTGCCCTTGTTTTCTATGGGAAGAATGTCCTATTCCGAAAGTGCTGTGGGAAACACACTTGCAGCCCCAAGGATAAAAGGGCAGAGTCTCAAATCAGACTCAATCCCAGGTGACTTCATAGACTCATTTGTGTCATTTTTATGGCACCACCACAATTTGCTATTACTGTCTCCTGGCATGTTTCTTTTGAGACCCTCAGACTAGTTTTCTGCCCAGAGATTTCTTGGGGAGCTGGGGGGGATGTCCCATTCAAACATTAACCCAGGTCCAACTTATTCTACTTCTTTGAGATTAGCCAACATTAGCTAAGTGTTTCCCTCTAGTTGGGCAAAGGCAAGCTCTTCTCCAAGCTGAGCAAAATTTGAACTTGAGAGCAACTATGATGAAACACTGAATTATTTCTGAGAAGGGCTAAGTTCAATTATATCTTCAGTTCACTAGGGGACTTTGGGCTAATCATTCTCCATCAGTGGTGTTGCTCTGGACAAAAATGAGAGGAGAGAACAGGATATATCCAGGGATGGGATTCAACCGGTGTTACTATCGGTTCGGTGACTATGTTTTGCTGTGTGTGTGTGTAGAAAGACCTTAAGCTATACTGCCCGGACAGCTGAAAAGCGCTGCATGCAGATGCTCAGTGTTTGAAAAGCCTCTTTTTTCCTGCTTTTTCAACCTCAGCTGTGCTGCACAGAGCAGCTGCGGTTGAAAAAGCAGGAAATAAAGGACAGGTAAGAGCCCGGGTGGGCGGGCAGGCCAAACAGCAGCAAACACAGAACCGGTTTGGTGTCTGCTGATCTTCAGAGCTACCGGTTCTATAGAGCCGGGCAGAACGGGTAGCACCCCACTCCTGGATATATCCTATCTTGAGCAAACAAACAGACAAATGAAAAAACTAGTAATTTTGTTACTATATCCATAGCAATAGCAATAACACTTAGACTTATATGCTGCTTCACAGTGCTTTACAGCCCTCACTGTGGTTTATAGAGTCAGCATATTGCCCCCAACAATCTGGGTCCTCATTTTACTGACCTTGGAAGGAGTCAACTTTGACCCGATGAGAACCACCAAACTGCTGGTAGCCAGCAGTCAGCAGAAGTAACCTGCAGTACTGCACTCTAACCGCTGTGCCATTATGGATGTAATCTTTAGCTTACAATCATTCAACTGTTCAATAGCAACATACAATAGCACTGAAAAAAGCGACTTACGATTGGTACTCACACTTACAATCTTTGCAGTCAAGTGGTCAAAATTCAAGCCCTTGGCAACTGGCAGGTACTGTTGTAGCATCCTGAGGTCATGTTACCACCATTTGTGACCTTCTCAGCCAGCTTCTGACAATCAAAGTCAGTGGGGGAAGCCAAGTTCATTTAACAACTGTGTGATTCGCTTAACAATCAGGGACAAAAGATTGTAAAATTGGGTGTGACTCACTTAACAGCCAACTTACTTAATCACATAAATTCTGGTCCCAGTTGTGTTCACGAGTCAAGAACTACCTGTATAGTTTTCTTGCTAGCAATATGGAGATTAGTTGCCATTGTCTCCTCCATTGTTTTGTTGGCTTCCTAATGTAGTCTTAAGTCCTGAATATTTCTAGTGGTGGCCTCCCATACAAGTCCTAACCAGATCTGACAGACTTAAGCTGTTGGAGCTCATCCAAGATCAGCTGTGCTGCCATTTCTCTGGGCCATCCTCTATAAAACTCCCCCAAAGTATTGTTACATTATGAGTCAAAAAGTATTGTTTACATCATGAGCTGTTGAAACTATTGGGCTTCCAGGTTACACCTCTCTTCCTCACCTCTTCAGAGATGGACATTCTTATTCCATATTGGCAAGAAAGAGCCAAAGTCATTATGTGCTTCTGCTACATTTTTAGTTCAAGGCTGTGATTTCAGCACAAACCATTGGAACAAAATAAGTCCAACTCAGTTCAGTGTAGTGCTTAAGGAGCTGGCCTAGAAAACAAGAGACTGTGAGTTCTAGTCCCACATCAGGCATGAGAGCTGGTTGGGTACCATTAACCCAATCACCAGGAGACTGATTTCTAATCCCACTTTATTCATGAAAGCCAGCTGATTGACTTTTGGCCAGTCACTTTGCCAGCCTGACCTACCTCACATGGCTGTTGTTGTGAGGAGGAAGAAGAAGTACCTGGTATGTTCACTGCCTTGAATGAGAAACAAAGGTGAGATAAAAATCTGATAGATAGATGATAGGTAGATTAGATGATAGATAGATAGATAGATAGATAGATAGATAGATAGAAGGTTAATTGTAATAATGCCACTAATGGTAACAACTGATAACTGCCTTCTTATTTTTTTAACCCATTACATTAGCAAAACTCCCTCACTTCTCTGACTGACCGTATGGAGATGCAGTTGTATGACATGCTAAGCAGAGATGCACAGATACGGAGCTTCAAAAAAGCTAAGATGGAGGCTGTGATGGTGTGATTTAAGCCCTGCTCCTCCCAAGGGCTAAGATTTCAATGACCCAGTTGTGGTTGATGCCTTCATTTCTTTTTATCCCTCCCTACAGAAAGCCTAAGGCTAAGTTTAATTATCTGGAGGGCAATGAGTTTGCAGAGGTTGGCAGCTCAGTTGTGGTTTCAGGTCTTTCCTTGGCCTTCTGCTGATTGTCTGCTTCACACAGCAGCAATTCCTTTGGTGTTCTCTTTCTCTTGGCATCTCTCTCCGTTCTCTGCCTCCACTCCCCACCTCTTTGCATTCCTAGACTTTGCAATGGAACTTCTACTTTCTATATATGCTGTCCCAGACGGTATCTCCTTCTTCCTAATCTTACTATTTCTGCTCAGATCATTATCATGAGCTCAATATGCAGAGAGCAGGATGTATTGTTCTTCTAACAACCTTTCCGCCCCTAAGACATGACTTTCTATCTCAATTGACAACCTCGCTCTTCAGTATTCCTAGCATTTTAAGAGCCTGGATATTATCGTTGATCTTCCCCTCTCTTTTTCTCTGCTCACATTAGTGATGGAGGTAAAGACTGGTAGTTTCTGTATGGTCTCCCTAAAATCCATCTTTTCTTATCTACTGATTCTACCAAACCATTATTTAGACTCACATCATATCATTATTGCAAAGTTTTGCCTCCTGTAACTCAGTTGTATCCTATTATTATCTCTGTTCCTGATTTATTTTGCTCATTTAGATTTTCTTCTTTCATGCTTTAATTGTATGTGCATCGTTGTGATTTGTTGTATTGCCCCTTTTTTTAAAAAAAAAAATACCCTTAATACATTTTAAATGTCTTTCTGTAAGCTCACTTCTTAGTTGACCATATTTTTATCTCTTCTATCTGTCTTCATTGATTTCTCTCTGTACTCCTCCTGGCTTTCCTCATTCATTAAATACTGAGAGTTCTTTGGAAGTGTGAGAATAATTCTGACTTTGGTTGTGAGAAAGTACTTTTCTATTCCAGAATCTCACATGAAAGGCAGAAGAAATAGCCTCACAAGTCAGTGGGAAAAGATCTGCTCTGCACGCAAGAATATTTCCCACTGGGCTTTGAATGCTGAACTGCCAGCATCCTTCTAGAAAATGTTGACCCAGATCAGAAAAATGCAACCTCTATTTTCCCCTGATCACAAAAGACCTGTGAACACACAAAAGCCACCCTGAACCCTTCTCTTCCAAAGGAGTTTCATTCTGATGCATTCCTGGGCTACATCAACAGAGGGATAGTATCAGGAGACAAGTGACAATATTACTTTGTACCAGACTACTGGGGCTACACTTGGAGCATTGCATATTGTTCTGGCGATCTTGATACAGAAAAGAGGCTGAGACCCTAGAAATCCTGCAGTGAAGAGCATCAAAGATAACAAAGGGTCTGGAGGCTAAATCGTATCGTGAATGGTTGAGGGAGCTAAGTATGTCTAACCTATCAAAGAGAAGGATTGGGAGCAGGGGTGGGATTCAAATTTTTTAACAACTGGTTCTGTGGGTATGGCTTAGGGTGGTGGGCGTGGCTTGGTGGTCATGTGACTGGGTGGACATGGCTTGGTGGTCATGTTATTGGCTGGATGTGGCCAACTCAATATCACTCACATCGAGGCACGCATCTCCTCGCTGGCCTCTCATGAGTGTGGGGATGTTGCAACAGTCGTAAGTGTGAAAAATGGTCATAAGTCACTTTTTTCAGTGCCATTGTAACTTTGAATGGTCACTCCACACAAGCAAAGTACCAGCAAAGGAGGGAAAAAAAACTCCAGAGGAGTTCCAGAGCCAGGAAGTCCAGTCCTGCCAAGAATGTAATAAGGGTTAATGGAGAGGCAGTTTCTGTAAGCAACACCAGAATGTTTCCTTCTTGCCTTCCTTACAGGATTAGGCCAGTAATTTCCTCTAACAACCGGTTCTCCAAACTGCTTAGAACAGGGGTGTCCAACCTTGGCAACTTTAAGACTTGTGGACTTCAACTCCCAGAATTCCTCAGCCAGCTTTGCTGGCTGAGGAATTCTGGGAGTTGAAGTCCACAAGTCTTAAAGTTGCCAAGGTTGGACACCCCTGGCTTAGAATGTTAACAACTGGTTCTAGAGAATAGGTGCAAACTGGTAGAATCCCACCCTTGATTGGGAGGGATATGATAGTTGTCTTTTAGTACTTGAAGGGCTGTCACAGAGATTAGAGGATTGGCTTATTCTCTAAAACACCAGAGGGCAGGACAAGAAATAATGGGTACAAGAAATAATTGTGAATGAGAGATCCAACCTAGAAGTAATAAGACATTTTCTGACAGTGAGAGAAATTAATCAGTGGAATAGCTTGCCTCCTGGAATTGTAGGTGCTTCATCAGGGGAGTTTTTCAAAGATCGGCTGGGCAATCATTTGTCTGGGATGGTATAAAGCTTTTGCCTTGAGCAGGAGGTTAGATTAGAAGACCTCTAAGATCCCTTCCAGCCTAAGATTCCATGCTGCATTCATTATTATAATGAAAACCTTGGAAGATATTTTGACAATATTGGGAAAACTGGAAAGTTAATAATTTAATATAACATAATAATTTTAAATAAATTTAAAGTAATTGGATTAAGAGTCTTTCATTCCATATAAACTACCCTAGATCAGAATTAGTTTCTATATTAGCCTTAACAATGGTTATCCACAAGGAAGTCAAGGGGAGACAAAGGATGACATTTGCTTCAGAACACAATTACACAAAAGGTTCAGCTGTGAATCATGATGAAAGTACCAGATTCTGCCTTTTGAGCCATTATGCCATCATGGCTTGCAACCGACACTACTGGTACTACGTAATTCTCACTCTTGTCCTAACCCGCCTTTTGCTGTTTGGTTCTGGTTTGTTGCCTGAAAAATAAAACTGAAATAATGAAAATATCCCAAAACATGTCTGTTTATTATAATTTCTAAAGGCCATCAATGCTTCAGCTTATTTTAGGAAGAGACATTTCTCCAAATTCAGATTTACCCATGAAATTGGAACAATCCAGATTATTGGCAATATCTGTAGACCAAACTCCAAAAAGACAACCTTGGCCACTTTAAACCTGGAGAACTTCAACTCCCAGAATTCCCCAGCCAGCAAAGCTATACAAGCTATACAAGCAAAGCTGGCTGGGGAATTCTGGGAGTTGAAGTTCTCCAGGCTTAAAGTGTGCCAAGGTTGGAGACCCCTCTTCTAGAATAGTTAAGGCACCAGGATAGAAGCCAGGAGACTGAGCGTTCTAGTCCCACCTTTGCCATGAAAGCCAGCCAGATGACTTTGAGCCAGTCAGTCTCTTTTAGCCCCACCCCACCTCACCTGGTTGTTGATGTGGGGAAAATAGGAGGAGAAAGGTGTGATGGATATGTTCCCTGCCTTGAGTTATTTGTAAAAATAATAAAGGTGGATACAAACAAACTAACTAAAAGGGAATTGTGATTATGGAGAAGGAGCTGTGCCCCATTACACTTACGGACATGCATTTTGCTACGATGTACAGGCAGTCCTCAATTTACAGCAGTTCGCTTAGTGACCATTCAAAGTTACAATTGCACTGAAAAAAGTGACTTATCACCATTTTTCACACTTACGACCTTTGCAATATCCCCATGGTCATGCGATCTATATTCAGATGCTTGACAACTGACTCATGTTTATGATGGTAGCCATGTCCTGGAGTCAGGTGATCCACTTTTGCAATCTTCAGACAAGCAAAATCAATGGGGAGGCCAGATTCAGTTAACAACTGTGTCACTAATTTAACAGCAGCAGCGATTCCCTTAACAAATGCAGCAAGAAAAGTCATAAAACGTGGCAAAACTCACTTAACAAATGTCTCACTTAGCAACATATATGTTCTGCTCAATTGGGATCATAAGTTGAAGACTACCTATTGTTAGGAATGATAGTCACCTAACAGTTGGGTTGGTAATATATAAACCAAGATAGTAATTTAATACTTTATCTTTAAGAAAATGCTGTAATTGTGATGGCTGAGGTTCCTCCAACAGCCATAAGATGGAGCCAGAAACCTGGTTTCTTCCTCCTTGCATTTCCTGTTTTGCCGTTTTGCCATTTTGCCTGATCATTGTTCTACTTGGATTGCTGTCTTGCAACTGTTAGCAAACTCTGTTTACTGAATTCTGTTTATGATACTTGACTTCGTTTTTGGATTATCCCTGGACTGATACTAACTGCTTTGACCGTGTATGATTTGGACTGTTTGTTGGACTTTGTTTACCTACATTGTACTATTCAGTGTATCTGTATGCTGGTTGTGTGTTATTCAACATTACTCTCACTACGTTTCCCTGAGTGCGCTCATTCTCTTAACGGGGAATAACTTAACACCTGTATAGCTACATTCTGAAGTCTCTAGTGGTGCTGTCCAGGCACACACTTACCTCCTTAGTAAGTTTTGGCTGCTTTAGATTTTGCTTGGAATGTCCACGTGTTCTGACCCAAGCCTTGTTCAAATCAAACAAACACAAAGTATGTATAGAAGCAAACCTTTTTTAATGTGGCTCTGTGAATTCTGTTCATTCACAGCCAAGAGTCTTCCAAAACTAACTAGATAAGAGCAAGCCCTTTCAAGTTTGCAAAAGGCTGCCAAGAACAAAAGACTAATTGCAGATAAATATCCAAAATCAGAAGTTTGAAAAAACAAACAGGCGTAAGTACTTCAACGAGGAGTCTGAGTAAAAAGAACTTCTTTGCTTCCTGCAAAGAAGCCAACCCTGAAGGCTGGCTTTTATCCCTTATGGGAGGGGCCATCACCTTCCAGCCTTACTCCCGAGTTGCCCATGCTGCTTCAGCTGCTCTTTACTTCGAGCAGCCCTGCACGCACACGCACTGAGCACAGGCAGCACCCCTCTCTCCGATAGTCCTGGCACCATCCCTGCATCCCACATAGGCCCCTCATCTGAGTCCTCACTGTCAGAGATCTCAGCCATCTGCACCTGCTGCTAGAGAACTACAACACCATGTTTGATTCAAATTATAAGGGAAATATCATTAAGGATAAACAGAAAAAGAAGCAGGGTTCTCTTAATCATTAAGGAAGCTGCATAGAGAGAGGTCTGCTCATTTCATTTGCATCCAGAGCAAGAACAAGCAAAATCCTACCCTGAGAAGCGATGCAGAGTTATCTGTTTTATGGATTGTTTCTTTAATTAGATGTGCTGAGTTCAAACCTGTCTGGAAATTATTCTTTCTTCCACATCTTTGAATATTAATCTTCAATGCACAAAGTCTGTGGCTATTGACTATGGCAGGCAAATTTCTCCAGATTTGCTAAAAAGACCCTTTTTTTGAAGGAGATACATACATCCATTCATTCGTTTATTTGTTGCATCACACAGATTTAAGGCAGGGAACAAATAGCAACCTTATTCTTAAAGATCTTTTTCCAAACCGAATTCTTTTGCCTGGTTTCTAAAAACAACTCTGGAAAATGCTTCTTCTGAGAGATGCTTTGCCGCACACTTCAGTGAGTACTCATGTGAAAGAATGCCATAGTGGAGACAATTATCTCCATAGTTGTGATTTCAGCATTTGGACAAATGATTGACTCCATAGAGTGCTAAAGGGAGCGTCTTTGATAATCTTCTTTAAAAGATGAAGAAATAACTTCTGAAGTTGGGTTGGTTGGTCTTGGAAAATCAGCCAAGGGCTTTTTCTGCTCTAAGGTAAGGACATAATGGAAGCTCTGTAGGAGTATCCCTTCTGGCCCAGCCTATCTTGATCGGCAGACATGAGAAAATCAGTGCAAACTTTTTGAAGATCTGAGTTGCTTTCTGATGCAGTGTCAGGGCTCCGGAAATTACCCCCATTTAAATTATGAGTCTCGAGCCGAACTTCCAAAACGTAAAGGTTTATTAGGAGTAAATATGCCGGCACCGCCTGGGTATAGCCAACTCTGAGACACATCATTCATTGTCACCCTTGACCCTGGTTTCCCCCGGTGTATCATAATTCATATTCTCCAATGGGACACATCCATAGCACAGAGTCATCAGTCATGCTCTCCAGATAGAATTTTGCACAGCAGAAACTTCAAGTCACCTAGAAACTATTTTTGAAAACATTTATGGAATGCAAGCTGTCTATTGCTCCTCCCTCACTTTCTGTTGGCAACCCTAAAAAGATCATAGAAATATTTTATGAGTTGACATGCAGCTTCTTGAACCACCCAATGTTCTAAAAGGACATCTTTCTTGATCTAGGACTCCAACAAATAAATCTGGGAAATACTAGCAGGACGCTTCCCTTTCCTAGTAGGAGTGGAATGAGGCAACTCATCACAGCCATCTCACCGCAAATTCATTGCAGCCATCTTGCCATGGCCATCTTGCTGTGGCCAACACACTGTGGGACAGTTGCCTGTGGGATAACTCAATGTGATAGATATTATCTGCCACTATTTCTTTGATATTATTTCCATTGACAAAAATGGAATTAATGTAGAAGAAACGGTGCCAGATAAAATTTATCACGTTCAGTTATTCCACATGAATTGTTCCATGGTGAGTTGTCCTCCAGTGAGTTGGCCATGGCTAATGGCCATGACAAGTTGTTCTAGACCCTGGGAGGAGTAACTATAACTCTCTTAAAGGAGCCACTTTACATGGCCTAGGCACCTCCTCATGGCAACTGGTGGAGAAGGCATGAGTGGAGTCTTTGCACCCCTCGTGCCTGAGCTAAGATCCAGGCCACTCTCCTGCTGGGCCAACCACCTTTCAGGGGGTAAACCTCTGGTTATGTCAATATAGAAGAAAAAGCATCTTGGTCCTTCTGGATCCCAAGACCACAGAAGTAAAGACTGGAATACAAGAGGCATAGATGTTCCCTTAGACATTTCAGTCAGTTCCTGTATTCTAAATGGATATCTTTCTTAAATTAGGGCTTCAACCAGCCAACCTGGGAAGTACAGCAGGGCACTCCCCTTTCCCGCAACAAGCCAAATCTAGCTAAGGTGGAATCTGTGCTGATAGTAGTCCCAAACCCTAATAATTTTTCCTCCGAGTGAATTGGATTATTACCACACCAATCATTTTGAGCAACTTGGTCAGTTGCCATTCTGGAGGAGGAGTGGGTGGGAATTGTGTTCTGATCCATCTGAAAGGCAAAAAATTGTGTAAGCCTACTATAACATAAACCTGTTGTACAGTATTAAATGGTAACATGTTCTAATTTTAATGTTATTCAATAACATTACATTACATTTATTGTTATTTCAAACTTCCTCACTGTTTCCCATTGTTGTTTTCTTTGTTTAGGAAAGAAAACACGTAGCTTGTTTCTGCCATGGAAAGTTCTTGGCCTCCTTTCAGAAGTTCTCAATAGATCTATTCCCTGACAAAAACGTGCGTAGAAACTTGTTTTTCATTTTTTTCAGAGGACAAAATGTACGAGCACAGTTAAGAGCAACAGATTGGTATTATTTTTCTTTTTAGTATTGTTGTAACCCACTCTAATCTAGAGACTCTTGGTGGTATACCACAAAGGAAACATATAAAAAACCCTATTAAAACTAATACCCTAAAATAAAAGCCCTTCGCAATTAAAAAGGGATCAAAGAATAATAGAATGAAATTGTTTTAACCACTGTACAGAAAGCCGACTGTGTGTTGTAAAGATACATGAAGTGATTGTTTTCTGGTCAAATATAGTTGTATAAAGACTGTGGCTCTTGAAACTTTTAGGTTCTTTGTGGTGCTTCTTGAATGATCACACAACCCTTCTGGGATGTTTTAGAAAGGCGAATCCACTCCTGAGGTGTGCTCTGTGATTTTGGGAGTACAAACCTATTTGATGGTACCTGTGGTGCAAGGATATCTTGATCTGGACATTCTCAACCAGGTTATTTCCAGATATGTTGAAATGTAACTTCCATAATTCTGAACCAGCAATCGCATGTATCTGGAGAATTTCAACTAGGTTTGACAAAGAAGCTAAGAACAAATCACATCACTTTAACTAAGTCAGCTCACAGATTTGTTGTGAGGTTGAAATGGGCAAAAAAAAAAAGAACCATCAATACATTTGGATGGAGGAAATGTCTGGGGGCACCTCTGCCAGTGAAAACAGGCTCCTGAGTCCTATTTTTGGTTGCGGCAGTCTCCTGCAACCCCCCGCCAGTGAAAACGGAGCTCACACGGTGTCCCCAAGCTCTGTTTTCACTGGCAGAGGCATCACGGGCTGGTCCTTCACTTTTTAGGGTGGCCCCATGGGGCAGGTCTAAGCATCCCATGGGCTGGATCTGGCTTGCGGTTCTTGAGTTTGACACCCCTGGACTACAGGAATGAGTGGAAATGAAACTATCCAGTCTCCCATAAAATAACATTATGCTCTGGAAATTAACTGGCTAAACTTTCTCCCAAACCCCCTCTCTCCCTCTCCCTTTCTCCCCCCCTCCCCCATATGAATGCTGCATATATTTTTTTCTATTGATTGCATTATGCCTGCGATTATAGCAGGCTGAACATGCACGAATGATGTGGTGGGGTAGCCAAGGAGCATGCATAAATGTCCTGCATTTGACTGCCGCATCACTTTACCCACAGTGCCCAGTCTCCCTGGCATCTCAGCCTTCCCCTGGATAATCCCAAAGGACGATGATGATAACCCAAAATAAGGCCAGCGAGAGGAAATTTACAGCCCCGGAAAGGCATGCAACAAAAAAGCAACAACATCAGCAGCTGCGTTTTCGGCCTCCTCCAACAATAAAAAAAAAAAAACCTTTAAAGAGAAAACATTCATACATTTTCAAGCATGCTGAGATAGAGTAGAAAAACACTTGCCATGAATCAGAGGGAAGAGCACTTCTGAAAAATTGCAAGAGTGATTTCAGAATAGCATTAATCCTCCGTCTCTAGAAAACAGTTGCTTCCAATTGTCAGTATAGGATGGGCAGAATCTCAAAGCGAAGGAGAAGGCTGGAATTAACACTAGCTGTCAGCAGATTCCAGCCAAAGGGTCTCCAAAGTTTGTGACTGCTGCTTGCAGCTTGAACAGCAATCATGCTATTGTTAGGAATGTTTAATGAATCCCCTAATGGCAAGATGGTTAATTAAATTGAAGACTTTCTTCTGATGATATGCTCTATAGATGCTCCTGGATGACCCCCAAAATGCCTTAAATGACAATTCCTTCCCTCCAATCTTCCGAATTTGAAGGGGTGGCGAGAGACACAAATAATGTAATGTACATTATGGCATCACTAACACAAGCTTGGCCCTTATATACTTTTGTATATGTTTGTGTTTGTGCGTTTGATGCTGCAATGCACGTACAAAAGGGTGGAATTTGGACCATGACATCATAATGCCTGTTTTGTCATTCTGATGTCATTGAGGTAACAATGAATGCCTTTTGCCCTCCACAAACCCCAGCAGCCTGTACTGAAAAGCTGCTCTTAATATTTATGCAGAGGACTGAAAATTAAAAATATATCAATGTTTGCCAAAATCTAGATTCACCTATCAATGTTTGAAGAGTTTACATTTTATTTATTTGATTTGATTTGATTTGTCAATCGCTTACAAGATAATAGGTATAAGAATAAACATAGTTAAGAGTACATGAAATGGATACATATAAGAAAAATAAAAGAAACAATAGGACAGGGACGGTAGGCATGTTGGTGCACTTATGCACGCCCCCTACAGACCTCTTAGGAAAGGGGTGAGGTCAATAGTAGACAGTCTAAGGTTAAAGTTTTGGGGGTTTGGGGAAGAAACAACATAGTCAGGTTGAGTGTTCCAGACATTGACCGCTCTGTTGCTGAAGTCATATTTCCAAT
The DNA here is from genome assembly GCF_049901715.1 of Pseudonaja textilis. Lineage (NCBI taxonomy): Eukaryota > Metazoa > Chordata > Lepidosauria > Squamata > Elapidae > Pseudonaja > Pseudonaja textilis. The sequence goes on from NC_141999.1 coordinate 3,664,564, forward strand.
ACAAGTTTGGTGTGGTTAACCTTGAGTTTGTATCTATTGTGTGCTCTTGTATTGTTATTGTTGAAGCTGAAGTATTCATTGACAGGTAGGAAATTGCAATGTATGATTTTATATACTATATTTAGATCAGACTGAAGACAGCGTAGTTCTAGGTTTTCTAGGTCTAGAATTTCGAATCTGGTGGCATAAGGTATTCTGCAACAAGTAGAGGAGTAGAGAACTCTTCTTGTGAAATATTTCTGGACTTTCTCAACTGTGTTAATATCAGATACGTAATGTGGGTTCCAGACTGATGAGCTGTATTCGAGTATTGGTCTAGCAAATGTTTTGTATGCTCTAGTTAGTAGTGTGATATTACCAGAGAAAAAGCTACATAGGATTAGGTTAACAACTCTTAATGCCTTTTTGCCTATGTAGTTATAGTGGGCTCTAGCACTTAGATCATTAGAGATGAGAATTCCAAGGTCCTTGACAGAGTTTGGATCATCAACAAGGTCTTGACTATTCAGCTTGTATTTTATTTTCTGTTTTTTTTTTTTTGCCAATATGTAGAACAGAGCATTTATTTGTTGAGATTTGAAGTTGCCATTTGTTTGACCATTCTGATACATAGTCAAGATCTTTTTGAAGGGTATTGTCTGTGGTGATGAATATCTTCATCAACGAAGAGAACACAGTTGCTCTTAATATGATCACAGTTGTCATTTTTGTAGAGTATGAAGAGAGTTGGTCCTAGAACACTGCCTTGAGTGACACCACTGTTGACAGGTACAGAATTTGATAGGACACTCACAATTTTGACCATTTGTTGTCTGTTTGACAGGAATGCTTCTGTCCAGTTGTGCAGGTGTCCAGAGGTACCATAGGATTTTAGTTTTAGGAGTAGTTTGTCGTGTACCACTGAATCGAAGGCTTTACAGAAGTCAATGTAGATTGCATCTATTTCTTTGCCCTGATCGAGTTGTGTAGTCCATATGTTTTTGCAGTGTAAGAGTTGTAGATTACAGGATAGTTTTTTTCTGAAACCAAATTGTTTCTTAGAGAGTAGGTTGTTTGTCTCTTAGTGCAGGATAATGGATTGGTTAATAATTGATTCCATGACTTTACAGGTAATGCAGCCATAAAGAGATTGGTCTGTAATTTTCAACTAGGCTCTGGTCTCCCTTTTTGAAGATGGGGATGACCGTGGCTTGGAACCATAGTTTTGGCAAGGAGATGGTCCTGAAAGATTTTTCAAAGATTATGCTTAGAGGTTCTCCTATGGCAGTGGATAGCTTTTTAAAGAAGTAGGCACATATTCCATCTGGTCCAATAGATAGAGATGGTTTTAGATTGCGTAGTGCTTTTTCAACATTGTCTTCTGTAAAATTGATATGTATTATATCATTGTAGTTGCCTGTGGTTCGACTAGGAAATACTGGGCATGATCCATTGCTGTTTACAAATACTGAGCCAAAGAATGTGTTAAAGAGGTTGGCTTTAATGGTGTAGTCATTGCAGACTTTACCATTTGGTCCTTTCAGGGGTGGGAAGGAGCTTGACTCTTTTAGTTTGTTGTTTACAAAATTGTAGAAAGCGCGGGTGGAATTGGTGTGTAGAAGTACATCAGCTGGCTTGGAGACTGTTTCAGAAGTTTGGTTTAAAAGGTATGTACTGTATGTATGTATGTATGTATTATTTATTTATTTAATTATTTAATTTAGATGATGATCATCATATTTTGAAAATTATCTCTCTTCTGTTGGCTCTCAGTTGTAAGTCAGAGCTTCTTGGGCAGAATGCCAGAACCAATGAAGCCATGCCGCAAAAAACCTTGCATTTATTCCTTATGGTTCTTTTCAGTTATGCATTTCCTGTCAATATTCTTCCTAAAGGGAAGGAGAATTAGGAAAAACACTCCTTGCAAGTATGTGTGTCTCTTGTAATTCTTTACTTAGTGATGAGCAGTGTGCCTGCGTGCTTGTTCTGTCTTTCAAAGTGTCTCTGGAGTCTTGCAGTGTCCTCAACTTAACTTGTGCTAATTAAATCCCCAGGAAAGACCTCAAGAGTGAATTTGTCCACACGGTGCTCCTCAGATTGGATTGGAAGACTTACAAAGAATAAAGGATGCTGAGTAGAAAACAATTGGTGATGCATGTGTGTGTGTGTATTCAGGGTTTTATTTTTTTTAAAAAAAAAGCTGAAGTGACAGACTAACATAAGAACAAAGATCCAACCCAATCTTGACTTTTTGGACATCTCTATAGATGGCCCTGCCATATGCCCCCTCCAACAATAAAGGAAAGTAAAAAAAATACCTCCAGAGATAAAGAGTAGGAGAAATTCTCAGGTACCTCAAGAATCATATTGGAAAAGATGAGAGTCTTTTGAGGGGGAAGAAAAGGTCTAAGAACCTGTGAGGTGAATTTTGGTAAATCAAGGAACCTTGTAAATCAAGGAACCTTGTATTATAGAAATAATCTCCCTTGTCCCTTCTGACTCTTAGAAAAAAACCCGGTCTCATGAGGAAAGAAGTAGCCTTGCTTCCAGAACAGTGTTTCCCAACTCCAGAAACTTTAAAATGGTTGAATGTCTATGGAGAATCTCAATCATCCAAGTCATGGTTTTCCCAAAGGAGCTTTTTCTAAAGACTGGACTTCCTTGTTTTTTCCCTTGAACATGTTTCCCTTCTCATCCAAGAAATTTCTGCAGTTCTGATTGAATGGTGGGAAATAGAAGGACTTAAATTCTTTGCAGTCATGCTGGTTGAAGAATTCCAGGATTTGAAATCCACATATCCTGTTTGAGGAATTCTGGGAATTGGAACTTCACCCAGGTTAAAGTTGCTGATTTAGACTGTTAAACTACTCAAGACTGGGAGGTTGAATATGTGCTTTAGGTGAAATCTCACCATTGCTTCTCCAATCAGAGGTGAAGAAACTTCTTGGATGAGAAGTGAAATGTCTTCAAAGAAAAAACAAGAAAGTCCAATTGCCTTCTGAAAAAGCAGCTTTGGGACAACCATGACCTGGATGACTAAGAATCTCCATACACTTTCACACCATTGCTTCATTCTGCCCAGTATTATCAACATCAGACTTTGGGAACCAGATGTCTTGCAAACATACCGTGATTGCAATCCCCAGGGCCAGGATCTTCCATGAGTCTGATGAAAATATAAAGACAGTGTTAGAAATGCTACCGGTAAAACTCCAGTTCTGTCTTCTAACATCCCTCCATCTCTTCCAAGATGCTACGATTGGAATGATGGAGGGTGGTTTGAACAAAATGATTCAAGGACAGAGTAATCCATTATAAATCCAATACTTTACCCTCCCTCCTTCCCTACCATAGCAATGTAATACATACATACATACATACATACATACATACATACAGCCAACTTGAATTTTTCACAAGTGGATTGGGTTGCTTGTGCCTGACAGACCCATAGCAATGGATAGCAAAGCAGAAAGAGTGGGCTTCTCTGAACTGCATTTTAGTGCAACCATGTGCAAAGAAGACAACTAAGAGAAGAAGACTGGATAAAACACCGAAAGACAGTTGTTCTGCGTGTATCGTTAAAGCTTTCAAAGCCAAACCACGCTGTGCTAACAGAACTGGAATTTCCCATTAGTCAAACTAGCAGCTGTGAACATTAATAAGAGATGTGCTTAACAAAATCTCTATGCCCCTCTATCTCTTCATTCTTTTCCTTCCCTGCTGCAGAACCCATTGCAATTAAAGCCCTGTTCTTTCAATGTGGCCAGAGAAGGGGTAAAATTGTGAAAAAAATAAAAACTCCTGGCTTCCCTATAAGAGTCACTTTAATGAGGTAAGCTTAATTGAACATTTTACAAGGACATCCTTATTTCTCTTTTTAATTAGGTCCTCCTTCCCAGACAACATGGGACCAGATGATTGCATGCCGTTTATTAATGAAAGCGCCACCAATGAAAAGCAGCCAGGGCTAGGGGAGCACCAAAGAAGGATATTATTAGAGATTTAGGAACCCATTAAAACTGAAGGGTGGGGCCAGGAAGGGTGGCCAGATGAAGAAGACCAAGGAAACCTGGAGGGTTCATTTGGGGAGAAAAAATATAATCAGGCTGCATTGAGGGATAGAATCAAGATCACGTGAAGTGTTAATACCACTTTATAATGCCGTGGTAAGGCCACACTTGAAATACTGCATCCAGTTTTGGTCGCCACGATGTAAAACAGATGTTGAGACTTTAGAAAGTGTGCAGAAAAGAGCAACAGAGAAGATTAGGGAACTGGAGGCTAAAACATAAAAAGAACAGTTGCTGGAATTGGGTATGTGTAGTTTAATGAAAAAAAGGAGCAGAGGTGACATGATAGCAGTCTTCCAATATCTCAGGGACTGCCCCAAAGAAGAGGGAGTCAAGCCAGAGGTGGTATTCAGCAGGTTCTGACCAGTTCTGGAGAACCGGTAGCGGAAATTTTGAGTAGTTTGGAGAACCGGCAAATACCACCTCTGGATGGAGATTTTATAGTATCCTTCCCCTGCCCCGCCCACCAACCCATGCCTATAGAACTGGTAGTAAAAAATTTTGAATCCCACCACTGAGTCAAGCTATTCCCCAAAGCACCTGAAGGCAGGACAAGAAGCAATGGATGGAAACGAATCAAGGAGAGAGACAACCTAGAACTAAGGAGAAATTTCCTGACAATTAGAACAATTAATCAGTGGAACAACTGGCCTCCAGAAGTTGTGAGTTCTCAAACACTGGATTGGACAACCATTTCTCTGAAATACTATAGGATTTCCTGCCTGAGCAGGGGGTTGGACTAGAAGACCTCCAAAGTCCCTTCCAACTCTGTTATTCTATCAGTAGCATAAGGGCTGCAGAGATTGTTGAGAAGAATCAAGAAGGGGTTTGAAGCAGGAGAGATGAAATTTTGTTATTTATTTATTAATATTGCACAATTATTTATATTCACTCTTAGGGTAACAAGCTTTCCAAAAAGGCACCTAAAACAATGAAGACCACAAAACACAATCAATGATATTATTATGGGCATTTATGCATGGGATTAGGGATTAAGAAGACCAACATTTTAGTCCACCCTCAGCTATCATCATTCCCTGGGTGATGATAGCTTTCTCTAAACTATATGGTCATTTTCTCTAAACTATATGGAGAAAGACCTTGAGAACTGGGACAAAGGGATGCTGCCCAGGGAATGGTTAGATGAGACTAGACCAGTGGTGATTTTCAAATATTTTTACTACTGGTTCTGTGGGTGTGGCTTGGTGGGCATAGCAGGGGAAGGTTACTGCAAAATCTCCATTCCCTCCCCACCCCACTAACCTGCTTTCCAGCTCTATTCTCCTGTGCAGGTCAAACAAAGGAGACCCAGCCAATCAGCCAGGACTCAATGGGAGGCAAAGAAGAGATGGGGGCAGGACCAGTCAGAGGTGGGATTTGCCAGTTCTCTAGACTATTCAAAATTTCCACAACTGGTTCTCCAGAACAGGACAGAACCTGTTAAATACCACCTCTGGACTGGACACAAGCCACAGCTGCATAATGTGTGGAGAAAGGGGCTCGGAAGGGACCCTCCTTAAGTTCTCAAGTTCTAAAGGTCAAGATGGCAAGTTTGTATTTTCAGACTCTGTTAATTTAGCTTACAATAGCAACTTGAAGATCTATGGACTTCAACTCCCAGAATTCCCCAGCCAGCATGTTAAGTTAAAGCACGGGAGTTAAAGTCCATACACCTTAAAGTTGTGAAGGTTGAGAAGCACTCCCTTACAATAAAGTAGAATTAACTTACCTGGTGATATTTCCTCTTTGGCCAACAAAATCCCATTTACCACATAGGTGGTAAAGCTGAAGCAATAAAATTTGTATTATCTACCGCTGCATTGCAACTCTTGGTGGTGTGCCACAAAGTGAAACAAAGGAAAACTAATACAAAAATAAAAGAAATACTGATACATTAGAAAGACCACATAAATGTACATATGTGCAGGATTAACCTCTGGGCCAATCAGCTAGAATTTAAAGTTAATTGAAAACAAAGGGACAGCATCATCCAAGCTTATTATTGGATGCCCTGGTGGTGCAGTGGTCAGAGTGCGGTATTGCAGGCAAACTCTGCCCACATCCTTGAGATCAATTCTGACCTTCTCAAGGTTGACTCAGCCTTCCATCCTTCCACGATTGAATGAGGACCTAGGTTGTTGAGAGCCATATGTTGACATTGTAACCCACCCAGAGAGTGCTATAAAGCACTATGAAGTTGTATATATGTCTAAGTGCCATTGCTATTGCTATTATTCCGTAATAAGAATGAAGGGCTGGTACCTGCTACCCCATGAACATCTGAAGGAATTGTTAGCAGACTTTCATGACCTGACTGAAGCAAATGGGCAGAGTTCATAGAATCATGGAATAAGAAGGGATTTCAAGCATTATTTAATGCAGCCCTCCGCAGTGTGCAGGAAAACCAACTAAGCCATAAAAGAGAGCTAGATGAAGGTGTAACTGTGTCAGAGCATGGTTGGAACTCTGTGCTTCATTACTCTGAAGCTAGTCCACTCCTTGTTTTGAGTGATCATTGGAAGGGCAAGTTCTAATTGCTCAATCAATCAATCAATCTCATTCTGAGATCTTTTCAGAGGGAAGTTGATAGTAATCCTGGTGAGAATGGGTAGAGAAAATCAACCAGAGCAATGTTTAAGCATGATTTTCCCCTGACTTTCTCCCTTGGTCCAACCTACATTGAGTTTATGATGCTGGCAAGGGATGAGTCAGAATTTCTTCCAGGGATCAGGACCGGAAGTAATCATTCGGGGGAAAAACCCTTGTGGAATTTTGATTAATAAGACATATTAAATAAGAGGCTAAGTTGAATTGCAACATTTACTTTCATTTTCAACAGTGAATCTTATACATAGGAAGTTCAAAGCCACGCTCTTTCTGTTTTCTTTCTCCCACCTTTTTTTGATGAGAACCAAACATCAAATTCTCATTGGAGAAGTGGAACGATCTGCACCTGGATATTGTTTACACAACAGCTGCTAGCCTCATTAACTGCATGTGAATTTACTGACATAAAACATAAATATTTGCAGATTTAGCTTCCTAAAATGAAACCTGCATGTGGGTGTATGTTTCTTCCAGGAGATAGTATGAGAAAGAAAAGCATTAGAAAATCCTTTCCCAAACTGGTGGACTACAGCTTTCATCATCCTTGCCAGCATGACCAAAGTCATAATAATTCAACACAGGAGGAGGCGGGGGGGCATGCCATGGCAGGTGAGACTGTATTTGAACTCCAATAACAATGGGAATCAGTCTACACAATGGGATAGCAAGATGCGTAGCATAGAAATTTAATTAATAAATAAATTCATAAATATTGCAGTTGTCCAGGAAATGGAGGCAGAACATATTATTTCTGGTCTACAGACTGCACTACAATCTTGTATTATAGCTTACATAAATTTACATAAAAGCTTACATAAAGACACAAAGCTTATATGATTACATAAATTTTACATAAATACTGTATATTGTAGCTGGGTGGAAAACTGCACATTCCAAAACATATCTTCTGTATATTTTGGAGATATTTCTTGTGGAATACAGAAACCCTTGCTGTATCTGAAAATAGAAATATTTCAGATGCTCCTATTAGTTTACAGATGTTTTGTGGGACTATGTTAGGGTTAGGGTTACGTTTGTGATTTCTGATGTCAGCTTCAAGGCTTGCAACATCTCCAAACCACAGAGAGCAAACCATGAAAATCCAGTGCCATTGGATGTGTCCACAAACACTAGTTGGATCCTAAGCAGATTGTGAGGAACAGTAAACACCTGTCAGCTTTAGAGATCACTTTTGGTATGATGCTATAAAAACTGGATGGTTTTCCTCCCAGATTTTTGTAAACAGTCTGAATCATTTATGTTCACACTACCTCTTAATATACAAAGCCTCGAGCCACATCTTAATTTATGTGATTGTTAATGCATATCATATATGAATCATCTCTTTGATATAGTCAAAGAACCCTGATTTGATTCATCATGATATGTATTCCCTATTGTATTCCCTGGTTGTTTTAGGAAATAATTTTGGAATTCAAACCTTTCATTCAGATGTTGATTAGTATTGAGGTGACACACATCAAAAAGAGTCAGGGACTCAATTCTGCAAATGCACAATTGTAAATTATAATTGTGCTATCTTGATGGTTTTTACCATATCCTGCAGAAAACTCCCTGAGCTAACGACATTCTAAAAAACTCCTAAGAAAAATATCCATATTTTCCAGTAGTGAAAACAAAGTGGAAATTGTTGAAGCCTATTTTGTAATTCTACCTTTATTTTCTTTCTGATTCTGCTCTGACATATACAGAAAGAACAGTTTGGAAAAGTAAAAGGTATTGCTTTATCTCATAAAAGGCAGAGGAGTTAAAATTTAAAATTCAGCCCCAGGAAAAGTTGGCTTGTGCTAATTTTCACAGAGATTCATTCCTAGCTATTTACATGTGATTCCCTAAGAGAAGAAGGCAGCTGAATGGGTCCTGAAACTATTATCATCTTCTATGCTTTCATCTGAAGACTTGTCATATGATATTATAAACATTTATGAGATGGTTGGCTAATGCAACAAATTCAGCTCCATTCAAGGCGTGTATATTAATCGCAAGCAGAATGGAACGCTGTGCACAGTCACAATCAGGTGCTCTGCTATTCTCAATTGTCCTCCTATCTCCACTGACCTTTCAAGGACAGCTTTGGTCTGATCAGGCTACCAGCTGGAGAGCTTCCTACCTTTGGGTGAATAGAACATCATGAGCATCTCTGGGGAGCAGAATTCCGAAAAAATGTGGAAGCCTGGGATCTTCTTCAACTGTAATATCCAACGGGTATCAAAATTCACACCCCTCCTCTGGGTATTGTAAAGAATAGGAAGTGGAAATTCATCATGCTGAAAAGAAGAAATATAAGGAAGGGTTTCGTGCATGCTTAGTTTAGGCCAAAATACTAGTCTAATCCACAAAAGCCTTTAAAATATAAAATGTATGACTGATTGCTTAGTGAGCTTTTAAATTTGCAGCAGACCGTCACAAAGCTACTTATCCCCCGTTTCAAAGTTTCTATGGTTTCCACCTCCCCCTCTATGGTTACGTGATAGCACTTTAGGTGCTTGGTAATGTGCCAGCACATACAGCCATTTGGGGATCCTGTGGTCACTCGACCCTGCCTTGTGATGCCTATGTTTACTTCCAGTTTCCAGCAAAAAATGCCCATTGGGTACAATGAGTTCACTGAACAATTGCCATATTTGCTTAACAACCATGGTGTTCAATTAATGACCATGGTGTTCACTTAACAACTATAGCAAAAAAGTAAAATTGAGCATGGTCACATGGTGGCCCACTTAACAACTTACAACCATAATTCCCAACTCAATTACCATTGTAAGTTGAGAACTGCCTGTAATTAAAATGTAGTGGTCTATTTCACCTATCTTCAGATCCTTTCCAGCCCTAGGATTCTATGATTCAATGTCCTTTTGCTACTCCTACGCCTCTGCTTTTCACAATAACTTGACATGTACATAAATTAAATAAATGGAGATGTCCCATAACCTGCTAAGAAAACTTTCCTCAGTAAAAATTCTCAATGATTAAGTTGACATTCAAAGTTCGAGAGGAGGTGAGTCAATAAGAAGACTTCTTAACATACTGAAGACTGGATTAAACTCTCATTTAAGGCAATTAAATCCAGGTATTCAGAAGAAGGGCAGGAAGATTTGCCCATAGAGCAAGGAAGAACATATAACTGAATATTTGGTTAAGCAGAGTTCATGCGTAGTACAAGCGTGGGAAACAAACTTGTGTAGGAGAGATATATTTGGAAAAAAAGGGGGAAGGGAAGAGACAACAGCTACTCATTTCTATCTCCTTGCAGAGGTATAAACAGGCAGGGAAGAAAGTGTGAGATGTTGGTTGGATACTTGGATATGCAAAGGCTGGCTGAACTAGAGAGAACTCTTATTTAAGTGGAATATCACCTCTTTTCAGGTTTGCCCATCAAATGACTCTTCAAATGATCATGGTGGATAATGAGTTTAATGTAGGCATGTCCAAAGTCCGGACTGGGGGCCAATTGCGGCCCATTTTCAAATTTTGAGCAGCCTGGAACCTCTTCTCCTGTCACTCATCCCCGCCAACTGGCGTTTTTCCCTTCACCGCACAGCAGTTCCCGTGAGCATCAGGCTGAATGGTTGGCCCCACACATTTTCACCTCACCAAATCTGACCCTCCTTTCGAAAAGTTTGGACACCCCCGGTTTAATGAATGATATACTCAGTCCATTGACGAATATGCTGTCCATGTCAGTGCACAAATATATGAAAGGGCAACAGCCCTCCAGGGTGGACAAAACAATGATGTCTCCTAGACAAGGAGATGATTAGAGAGCCACTTTGGTCTAGTGGTAAAGGTGGTGGCTGGAAACCAGGTAACCAGGAGTTCTAGTCCCACTTTAGGCATGAAAGTCAGATGGATGACTTTTGGCCAATCATCAGGTGACTATGAATTCTAGTTCCACCTTACACCTAAAAGCTAGCTGCGTGAATTTGGCCCAATCACCAAAAGGTTCTGTTCTAGTCCCGGCTTAGGCATAAAAGCCAGCTGGATGACTTAGGAACACTTTCAGCCCAACTCACCTTATGGGGTTTCCTCAAAGGTGCTTTTTCAGGAGGCAACTTTGGACTTTCTTGTTTTTTCTTTGAAGATGTTTCACTTCTCATCCAAGTAAGCTTCTTCAGCTCTGACAGGGTAGTGGGGAATAGAAGGATTATATTCCTTGCAGAACAGCTGGTTATTTGCATCCTTTTAGAGGGCCAGACTCTTACAGGGTTGCTGTTCTCAGGAAAATAGGAGGAGGAAGCAATATTAGGTATGCCTTGTGTTATTTATAAAAAAAAATAAAGGTGGGGTATTGTTGTGGTTCACCGGCAGCAGGTGCAGATGTCTGACATCTGGAAGAGTGAGGATTCGGATGAGGGGCCTGCCTGTGATGCAGGGATGGGGCCAGGACCATCAGGGAGTAGAATGCTGCCTTTGAAGATTGTGGAGGCTGACAGCAGTGATGAAGAGGTCCCAGAGGAGCCTGTGCCCAGTGTGCATGCGCGCAGGGCTGCTCAAAGGTAAGAGCCACTGCAGCAGCATGGGTGACTCAGGAGTAAGGCTGCAAGGTAGTGGCCCCTCCTTTAAGAGATAAAAGCCAGCTGAGAGACTGGAGTTCTTTGCGGGAAGCAAAGAAGTTTTTGCACTCAAGTCTTGTGGACGTTCGGGATATCTTGGTTGGTGTTTGGAGACTCTTTGTGTTTGAAATGTTTGTTAAAAACTTTATCTAGTGTTCTTGGCAGCCTTGCACAACCTTGGCAAGGTTCATTCTTATCAGAGACAATTAGTTTGAAAAAGCATTTTAACTGTGAAGGAATGGAATTCATAAACAATCATTAATAGGTTGTGCTGTTACATCTGTTTCATGTTTCTTTCCTTGGAACAAGGTTTGGATCAGAACAGGCATAAATAAAAATAAATACATACATAAATAGACTGGTGGATAAAAACACAAAGAATCAGGTGATGAATTTCCATGATCAAGAAAGGCTAGACCAAGGGCCTTCAAACGTGGCAAATTTAAGACTTGTGGACTTCAACTCCCAGAATTCCTGAGCTAACATGACTGGAGGAGGAATTCTGGGAGTTGAAGTCCTCAAGTTTGAAGACCCCTGGGCTAGACCCTCTCCAAACAGTCTTCTAAAATAGAAAAATATTTCATGACAAGTTTAATGCAAGTCAGCTGACCAGAATCCATCACTTTTAGGCTACAAAGGAGCAGATGGAGAAGAGTTCCATGTGTGACCTGAGAGAAGTGTGAGCACTTCTGAGTTTCTATTCCATAGAGTGTCTATTCTGCAGCTTGGCTGTTTATTTGCTGCTTTTGACCTATTGCTTCTCTTTTCCATGCTGGATTTTTTTTCTAGACTCAAGGAACTACAGGACAACTTTTGGTAACTCTCTGATTACTGATTTAGGCAACCTCTCTACTTCCATTACTTGTAATCAAATCATGTTTTTTTTAAAATAAAGTTTCATTGAGTTTTAACAAAACAAATAAAACATCTTATCTGAGTACAGCATCGTTCCGGGTTATCACATTTCCATACAGACACAATTTCATATGCATATTCATCTTATGTATTCAACTTCATATCTTATTACTCTTTTTCCAACTTCTCACAATTTCTCCCTTTACTTCTCTTAATTTTCTTTTATGGTTATCTTATTTTCTTCTTATTCAATTGTATTTCTTTTACCCAAATTTCTATATCTTTTTATTCATTATACTTGTACTTTCGTCTGTCTTGTTTACAATTTCATATGTTCTCTTCCAACATTCTTAAGAAGCAAAATTCCCCCTATGATTGCCAATCGAAGTGCAACACCTTTAAATCTTATTGTTATTATCATATGAAATCTCATTAAACATTGAATTTGTGCGTTCTAAAATTATAACATTCAAATTTCTAATATCTATTTTATATCATGTAAATCTCATCATTCAGACTCTGCTTAGTAATTCCCCTTGAAAATGTAAAAAGAAAAATTCTGAAACAAAATAATGGAAAGGCACTAGGCCCAGATGGACTTCCAGCAGAATTTTATAAAACATTACAAGAATCACTGAACCTTCCATTGCTAGAAGTCATGAATGAAGTTATATTAAAGAAGAAGATACCTAAAACATGGTCAGAAGCCTCTATTACTCTTATTCCAAAAGAAGAGGCTGACCCATTGCAAATTAAGAATTAGAGACCTATTTCTTTATTAAATGCAGATTATAAAATTTTCGCTTCAATACTGGCAGAAAGACTCAAAAAATATTTAAATAATTTTATTCATCCTGACCAAAATGGATTTCTGCCAAAGAGACAAATCAAAGATAACATGAGGGTAATTTTGGACGCTTTGAAATATTATGAGGCACACCCTGAAAAACAAATGGCTTTGATATTTTCAGATGCACAAAAGGCATTTGATAATGTGAATTGGAGATTCATGTTATTATTGGAACAGATGGGTTTAGCCAGAAAATTTATACAAGCAATAGAAGCCATATATCATAAGCAAACGGCAAAGGTAATGATAGAGGGACAACTGACAGATTCCATCAATATAAGAAAAGATACAAGACAAGGATGCCCACTATCACCTTTGCTATTTGTATTAACTTTGGAAGTGTTAAATAGAAATATTAGAGATGAAAAGAGTATAAAAGGAATGAAAATTAAAAAGGAAGAATTTAAGCTGCAAGCTTTTGCGGATGACTTGGCTTTTATTTTAGAAGACCCTTTGGAAACAGCACCAAAACTATTGGAAAAGATAGAGGCATGTGGCAAGGTGGCTGGTTTGAAAATAAACAAAGATAAGACAAAGATCTTGACAAAGAATATGCTATTAAGAGAAAAAGAAGAATTGGCAGACCTATTGAAAATTCAAGTCACGAACAAGGTTAAGTATTTGGGATATATTTGACAGCAAGATGTAGTACATTAAAAGAGAACAATTACATTAAACTTAAACAACAGATAGTGTTGGATTTGACAAAATGGGAAAATCTACAATTGTCATTAATAGGGAGAATTTCAACAATCAAAATGAATATTTGACCCAGAATTTTATATTTGTTTCAAACAATACCAATTAGGCTTGGAAAGGACTATTTTGAAGATTTAAATAAAATCGTACTGATATATATATGGCAAGGTAAGAAAGCGAGAATAAAGTTAAAACTCTTGCAAGATGCTAGAATTAGAGGAGGATTTGGTTTGCCTAATTGGGAGTTGTACTACCAAGCTACAAACTTGATGTTGGCTAAGGAATGGATAACATTAAGAAATACTAGATTGTTGACACTAGAAGGACACGATCTGTTGTTGGTCTGGCATGCTTTTCTATGGTATAAGGGAACTAAAACACAGGGCTATTTTAGAAGACATCATATACGGGAGTCTCTGTGGTTAAATTGGGAGAAGATTAAAAGACAATGCTATTTGAAAATTCCAGTCTGGTTATTGACTATTGAAGCATTTTCCTATCCTATAATGTTGGCTAGGATTGTATTTGCTAAAAACTGGAAAAATGAGAAAATACCATCACAGGAGGAAATTATTAAGAAAATATTGGAATGTGCTGAAATGAGTAGATTGACATTTGAAATTAGAGAACAAGAGGATAAACAATTTTACAAAATTTGGGACCTTTTCTATCAATGGTTAGATAATAAAATACAATAATAGAATATGTAGACTTTTAAAAAATAATGAATATATAAAGATCTTCTTCTTCTTTTTCTTCAGCGTTTGTCTCGCGCTCGGGCGAGGTCCGCTAATGTCCTTGAGTACTGCTTCCACACCTTTCTGTCTGCCACGTGTGTCGGGTCTGCCTTCGCGATCTCTAGATCGGCCTTGATCGTGTCCATCCAGCGTTGTTTAGGTCTACCACGCGGTCTCGCTCCTCCGACAGTCACCTTCATTACAGATTTGATGATGGATTCTTCCTTGGCGCGGCTCACGTGGCCGAACCATCGTAGCCGGGACTGCCTCATGACCGTGGGGATGGGCACGACGTTGAACCGTCTACGCACTTCTTCGTTCCTGACGCGATCGAGTAGGGTGAGGCCTACCGACCATCGGAGCATTCGCATCTCCATTATCTGGAGTCTGCTTTCGACTTCTTTGGTCGTCGGCCAGCACTCTGCGCCGTATATGGCCACGGGCGCACCACAGAGTTATAGATTTTCGCCTTCAGGCGCATCGGCATCTTCTTGTCACAGAGGACGCCCGTGACGGACTTCCATTTGCCCCACGCTGCATTGATCCTGGCTGCCACCTCAGTTTGTAGTAGGCCTTCTTCCCCAAGAGTAGTTCCCAGGTACTTGAAGGTGGAGGCGCGCGGTAGCTCCTGCCCGTTCACGTGGATGGAGCCTGTCATTTCGTTGTCAGTGGTCAGGTATTCGGACTTCTTTAGGTTCAGCCGGAGCCCGAACTGCTCGAGGCGGTCGTGCCACTGTTGGACTCGGTGCTCTAGTTCAGCCTTGCACAGGTTGGCCAGGAACACATCATCGGCGTAGAGCAGCGTCCATGGGGCGGGCGTGTACAGGTCGTGTGTGTAATTGTGTCCATCACCAGAATGAACAGCAGTGGTGAGAGAGCAGAGCCCTGGTGTACGCCAACGGTAATATTAAACTCCTCTGATATCCCAGCTGCCGCTTTTACACGGCTTTTGTGACATCTGTATAGGAGTTGGACCCATTGTACGAGCAGCTCAGGCACGCCGTGGTCTCGCAGTGCGTACCAGATGAGATCGTGCGGGACTCGGTCGAAGGCCTTTTCCAAGTCTAGGAAGGCGGTGTGGAGCGGGATTTTCTTCTCTCTGTGAGCCTCCATCAGCATCCGCACACCGAAGATGGCGTCGGTGGTGCCGCAGTTCTTGATGAATCCAGCCTGGTTGACGCTGATGTCGACGATGTCCCGAATGCGCTTATCAAGGACGCGCTTCAAAGATCTTCATAGTGTGTGACAGTAACCTGACCGGTCTGTAGTTGGAGCAGTCCGCTGGGCTGCCCTTTCCCTTCCAGATCGGAACAGTGGTGCTGCGGTACCAGTCGTGTGGCACTTTCCCGTGGAGACGATGTTGTTGAACAGCTCGCACAGCCACAATGCCGAGCCCGGTAGTGCCTTTTTCCAGAAGTCGGCAGGGATGTCGTCTGGTCCTGTTGCCTTACCGTTTTTCATGGCCTTGATGGCGTCGGCGACCTCGCTGGCATAAATGCCTGAGACTGGGCCTTCAACTGGGTCACCTCGTGGGGTTCGTGGGTGTGGGAACTCCTCGGTGGAGATCTTCTCGAAGTATTGCCGCCACCTCTCCGCAGCATCTCTGGGGTTGACGATCAAATTTCCCCTTTCGTCGTTGATCCCATGAAACTGGTCAATGTCCAGGGTCTTCCTGTGTCTGCTTTTGGCTAGGCGGTAGATCTCATTCTCGCCTTCTCGCGTGTTCAGCTTCTCGTAGATGTCATCGTAGTGGGAGCTTCTGGCTGTCGCTACTGCTTTCTTGGCTGCCTTTTTGGCCGCCTTGTATTCGCAGAGCTTCTCGCTGGTCTTGTCCTGAAGAAAGGCCTTGTAGAGCCGTTTCTTCAGGTGTACGGCATCTTGTACTTCCGGTGTCCAGAGCCATGTATCTCGTTCGATGCGTCTCCGTCCTGGCTTGGTGCAACCAAGCTGTTGGCAGCTGGCAGTGTGAACAGTGCTCTTCAGCATGGACCACGCTTCCTGTGGCCCGTCGACCATCTGCAGGAACTGCTCCGGTTTGATGAGGGGTCCCGCCATCTTCTTCTGGTTCCACCACTTGATTCGTGGCTGGTCTGCATTCCTTTTGTCAATCCTGGTCTTGGGCTTGCTGATCCTGATCTTCGCCATCAGCGGCCTGTGCTGACTGCTCGATTCGATGGGTACGCCTTGGCGTTGAGCACGTTTTTAGCGGCTCTTCGTCATACGATGATGTAGTCGATCTGTGTGTGGTGGCTCCCGTTTCTGCTATGGTAGGTGAGGAGTTGAGATTCTCGCCTAATGAAGCAGGTATTCGTGATGGTCATATCATGGGAGTCGGCAAAGTCCAGGATCCTCTGGCCATTCTCATTCGTATCGCCTGTGCCATGCCCACCGTGGCACTGGTGTCCGTTTTTGTCCCGCCCTACATGACCATTCAGGTCGCCCGAGATGATGATGTCGTCTTCGTGTGGGATCTGCCTGAGTTGGATGTCGAGCAGTTCCCAGAAGGTATCCTTCTCCTCCTCGTGACATCCGGTCTGAGGGCGTGGCGGACAAGATGTGTAGGCGCTGCCTCTCGGTCGCTACGACGATTATCATCAGTCGTTCTGTGAGGCGCTTAACTTCTGCGACGGAACTTTGCCAGCTTGGACTGACAACCACAGCTACACCGCCGCGGTTTTCCTTACAGCTGGTGTATATGATCTTGTAGCCGTCTATAGTCGTAGCCTTGTTGCCCTTCCAGCGAGTTTCCTGGAGGCAGCAGATGTCCAGCTTCCTGTCCCGCATGGCCCTGACGATCTCGGTCGAGCGTCCAGTCAGCGAATCCACATTCCAGGTGGCCACCTTGAGTGTCTGGCAGTCCTCTGTTCCCCGCTTGCATTTTTTCACACGGCCGTGCTTTCCACGTGGACCATTTCGTTGATTTTTGGCGCAGGCCAATGGTCTCCTGCGCCCGTCGGTTCCCCCGAACGCGGTAGCATTGGACGTGTGTTTTGTAGTGGACGTTTCCATCATGTTGATGCGGCATTTGAGTACTCCAGCCGGCCTGTCGCGTGGGCCTGTCGTCGGAGGGTCTGCTCTCAGTTACGGTCAGCGTTTGACGGCTTCGCGCATCCAGGGGACACCACTTGGAGGTGGCAGACCGCTCGTCCCCCCAATGAATATATAAAGATGTATTTCTTTTTTTGTTATTATATCTACAAAATGTCTTTAGGATAGATTTGGGAGGATTATATGAATTGTTATAAAATAAACTAAGTAAATTATAGTTATCTCGCAAAGTATGAATGAACAAAATTACAGTCAAATGATTGTTTAATAGTGATACTAGGGTATTCAACTTTTGATTGATAATATGAGTTATTATGCAATGTGATTGTAATTGAGACTATGAAGTGGATGCACAGAAAATTTGTAAACCAACTGACACACTGTTTGGATATTTATGAAAGAAAGTTGGATGTTTTTATGTTTTATTTGTTTTTTTTTTGTCTTTAAAAACCAATAAAACTTGCAAAAAAATGTAAAAAGAAAAATTCTAAAAACAAAGCAAAAACAATATATATATATACATTAGTAAATAAAATAGTTATTCAGAATCATTCTAGTACTGGTATGAACCTTGTAAATCTTTCACATTTCTTTTCAATATCTATCAATCTTTGAAAACAATTGAAATGTTTCCCTCCCTTCTTCATTATTACTTAACTGTTAATAAGCATACCATTGGATAGTCATACAGTTTTATCTCATAAATTATTTACTATTAATAAGCAAAATAATTATTCAAATTCATTCTAATAACTGGTATAAATTTCCTTATAAATATTTCACATTTCTTTTCAATATTTTATCAATCTTTAGAAACAATTGCAATGTTTCCCTCTCTTCTTTATTATTGCATTAATTATAAATAAACATACCATTACATAACAATACAGTTTTATCTCAGATTATTTATTTATTTCATTTCTAATTCAATACAGTATTCTACTTTCACAACACTATCTTTTGTACCTTTGCAGAATCCTCACTTTTAACTTAATTTAACCATTGTCTCTGTGTTTTCTAGCTGAGCAAATACCTTTAATCCTAGTACGTTTCCCCCTTTTCTTTATTTCCTGTTTTTGTCCCTCATAAGTTCTTTCCCTTTCTATCTTCCCCACTTTTTCTCATCCCTTTTTTATACCCTTCTCTCTCTAATTTTCCCTTCTGTAGTTTTCTTTTCTGCTTCTCCTTGCTGCTATACTTCTTTTTCAGACTATTTTTCTTTTTGGCTGTTCCCTTTGATCTCAAACTTTTAACTCCTTTCCCCCTTTTCCCCCTTATTACCACACTTTGCATTATTTGATCATTGAAAATGGCTTCTTCTTTGTCCCGCCCTTCTTCTTGCTCTTGAAGCTTTTCCTTTTGCTTTTCATAGTTCAGGATCTCCATTTCAAAAAATTCAAATACGAAGCCAAAGGATCTTCCTCCCCTTTCTGCATCTTCTTTCTGTTTTTTAAGACTCATCTTCAATTCCTCCAGGAGTGATGGCATTTTAAACACTTTTGAACAACCACCCGATTGATTTTAAGTAAAAACAGAAAAAGAAAAAAAACCCAATGCCAAAAACTTTTTTTTTTAATCACCAAATGATCCCAGACTGTTCCTTCTTGTTTCTTTCCTTTACTTTTCCTTTCCGTGGGTTACTCTATCTTTTAATAAGGTTTCAGTTACAATGTTTCCTTGGGAGTCTTTTCAAAGTTTCACTGTTAATTCTCTTTATTTTTCCAGGTGGCACTCCATTTTTTTCATTATTCCAAGTCCCACCCTTTTGCCTCCACTCTTCTTCTTTTTAGGGCTTTAAAATGACCAAGAAAAAATCTTTATTCTCCTTTTGACACTTAAATTTCAGCTTAAGGTTGCCTATTAGTGTCAAAATAGATAAACATACATTTCTTTCCATACCATTTGTAATTGTCAATATAAAGGTTAAAAAAAGGGTTTTTAACCTCCTTTTCTCTCTCCTTCACCGCCTAAAGATCTTCTTTCAGAAGTATCCCTCTAGGTACTTTTAGATTCAGGGTACCTTGCTTAGATGTTCTCTGTTGTTTAGCCCGGTCTGTCCTGCTTTCCTCTTTGTCTTCCTCCTGCACAATCTTATCCAGTCGGGTTCTTTTTTGAGGTGGCTATTTCTGACCACTGCTGTAACCGCCTTTGGGAAAGGGAGTTTAGACCAGCCAAGGAGGAGAGATGCAGTTCCCCTCCACTCAGCTAGCAATCTCCCCCCCCCTTCACCACCTCTGCGGGGTGGCTTCAGCCCCAAATCCAAAGGATCAGGGCACTAAAGTGGTGAGCACAGATCGAAACCGCGCACGATCATGGATTTCGGTCTGTCGCTGAAGAGACCCAACCTGGAAGTCCATAATCAAATCATGTTGACCATCGATGTGCACCTCTAATTAGTTGCGCTGGAATTGAGACATGTACTTAAGGGGCAACTGAATTCAGGTGCAGATTCAATAAACCTTATGTGAGTGTTTTACTGAGTCCTGTTGCTTTTGTGCTGATTGTACCCACTGGGGACAAGGATCCAGAGAGGGGAAGAAATAAATTCTCTTCCGTCCACACCAAATTGTTTTCTTCTGTTTTTTTTTTCCAGAGTTATCTTATTGATAGACAGTGTCCTGGCCCCCTTTACACAATTCCTTTCCCATGTTCCCATGAGTTGGAAAGCATAAAAAAAATGTTCCATTTGTTTTTAGAAGCAGAATGCCATGGTTGTATCCAATCTATCCATTATCATGATAGTGTTTAGCATTTGCATTTTAGTGAAGGTTGTGCATCTTCAGATCTATGGAGGAGTGACTAGAAACACATTGTGCTGGGGAAAGAGGAGAAATGAACTACTAAAATGCAGACTGATGGAACCTCTGTTTGGCAAGGAATCGTTCTTATAGTTTACCTGTCATGCCCCTGGTGGAGACTGACTCTGAGGGAGAGGAGGAACAGCAGACAGGGAGTGGAAGTGTGGCTTTGGAGCTTGTGGAGGAGGCTGGGGAAGGGCAGAGGTCGGCTGAGCAGTCAGGGGATGACCCAGGCCCATCCCCTATCCATCCTAGGGCACGCAGGGAGGAGAGGATAAGGGAGAGACGTGGTCTACTTGGGAGGAGAGGGCCTTGATCCTCTTCATGGGCTGCAGCTATGACAACTGAATAAGAGGTCGGACATGCATACGGGCGAATGCTGGAAACAAAGCATGGAAATATCTCTAGTTTATGGTTCCTCTCTGAGTTTGGCATCCTTCCTAGTGTGTGTGATCTGTGGATATCCTCCAGCCCTTTTCTTGCCTGGTTTGTGTTGCTTTTTTCCTTCTTCTTGTAACTGTTTGTGTGGGAGTTTTTTGTCTTCTGTCAAGAATATTCAGAGCTTGGAAGCAAAGTGAAGGAATAAAAGGGGCTTCACCTGTTTTCTGTGACTATGTTTGTTTTGTATCCCACCCTGGGTCATCACAGTACCTTAGAATAGAAACATCTGCCACTATCTAGCATAACTTAGCAGCAGCAAAACCAGTATTGATAGCTGTCCTGAATGAGAAGTGGTATCAGGCCCAAGCTGAAAGATGACACAATGAGATCCAATTGAGTTAAATCCTTCATCTGTTTATACCTAATGGACATAATTTTGCCAAACTAAAGCTATAACATTTTAACCTATTAGACATATCCTGAGAGATTCTACAGCCTCTTAATCTCTTAATCTGGGTGTCTCTTTGGGGAAGCTCTTTGTTGATACAACTACACTCCACACTGCTTCTCCAGATGCACAGTCCATCAAATGGGTGAGATTTGGGCTGCAAATCTTAAATTGCATGTATTTGTCTGTGTATGTATTTACTTATTTAACTATAACTTGCTTACTTATTTACTTGGTGAGTTTTCTGACAGAACCCTTGGTCTCTTAGCATACTATGAACTAACTTCATCTATGTTTCCATCTAGAGGTTGTCCAGATTACTGCAAGATGGAAACCAAACTCATGTTCATTGACACCTGATGAAATTGTTTTCTATGACTATCAGTCTGCTGGGAGATCAATAGGCAGAGAAAGAGAAGATCAATATATGTATTTCAACCCCTGTACATCTTTTAAATCTGCCTGATTTGAAATACCTATGCCAGTCTTGCTAGGTCAATAAGAGTTGAGAAGATTGACAACCCTAACCACATCACCGCAAGGATCTTCCTTCATGAACAACATTTGTCTCCTTGGGAAGATTTGTGTTGGGCTTGAGGGGAACCCTCCATCCCAAAGACATAGTGAATGTCTGACTGTCACAACAGTGAGCTATTAATAAGATGGAGAGGATGTCGTGAGAACATTCCTCTACTAATATTTAATGAGATATCTTCATTTCATAGCAAGCAAGAAGAATTGATGAGTTCATGACCAACAAACAATATTTTTACATATGTTATACTATTTAGGACATGTCAAAATTTTCAACTTTCAATTTCCAAACATTAAGGGTCCTCAAAAGTTATGACATGCCTTGGGGATTGTAAAAATATTTTGGTTACTTTAATATAATTTAGATGTGCTTGGTAAGTAACTACAGTACATAAACATCATAACTTTTTAAACATCTTGTTTGTTTCATTACATATATTTCACATAGAAAGGACAATGTGATGCTGTGATTAAAAATTTTGGACTAAGACAATGGAGACACAAATTCATGTCATGCAAGCTTACTGGGTCATTTTGTCAATTAGCATCTCTTAGCCCAACCATTATGAGGATATAAGGTGGAAACAGTATGCAGGGTAACTGTAGGATCTCCTGGAGGAAAGGCAGGATATAAATCTAAAACCATGAATTTATTCAACAGGACTCTTTGCCTTTTCTTCAAGCTGAGTCTATGATATTTTAAGAGCTACCAATCTCTAAGCAAAAGGTTAAGGGTTGGATGTGGCTTGCAGGTTATACACTTCTCATCCCTTCTAGAAGTGTGGATGAGCAATATCTGGGACACACCTCCTCCTCCAGCATGTCTAGGAGACAACTCTTCTTTGACTCCAACCACTGCCTTGCAGTGGCAGGTTCATCAAGATCTTCTCTTAGGTGTCATTCACTATACTATGAAAAGAAGCGGGAGGAGAATATGAGACATGCCAAAGTTCCAATATAACTTTGAGATGTTCTAGTTTCCTAGGGAACCATGTCTTTCAGATCTTGGATGCCCATCTGCAGCAGCGAATCCACATCTAACAGCCTGGGCATATGCCAAAGCCTCACGTAGGCAAAGGAGTTTTGATACCTGCAAGACCTCACGTAGGCTGAAAGCAGGTATCAGGAACAAAAGGATGCTGCCCACCTTGGGCTACTGGCTGGACTGCAGGCGCGGATTGGTTACTTTGTATCCCTTAAGCACTGTGATTGGGCGCTACAATGTATCCACTGAGACCCCCCCACTCTTTTAACATGTAAAGTAGACTGAACTTTCTCTTTTGTGACGTTTAACAATGTGTGTTCAATAAAAGAACTTCCCTGAGCGCGTGTTCGGGGCTGCTCATCCAAGACTGAACCGGCTTGGTCTCTTTCTTGATGCATTGGACTCAATGAGAAGCCCTCCTAATGCGGAGCAAAGCCGCACCATCAAGTTATTTTCCATGAATATATTGTCTTGGTTATAATTTCTGTAAAGCTGATTTACCTTCTCTGAGTTGGGCCCTAGCACTAGTTTTTCCCTTTTTTTCACACACTATGGTTGCATAGGTAAAGTATACTGAACCAAGTCAATTAAAGCTCTAGGGTTGCATTCACACAATCTGCTAAGCTTGGCTACTATTATGCTGAATTAGAATTCTTGGAAGCTAAGCAGGTTGTGTGAAGCCAGCATGATGGCTTCAAGATATTGTTGAATAAACTCAGAAGATGGGTCAGTTCAGTAATTAAGGTAGATGTATTGTACAAAGCCAATACTTTTCTCATAGTCTCTCTCTCTCTCCCCTTCTCTCCCTTTCTCCCTCACTCACTCCATCCCTCCCTCCGTCCCTCCCTCCCTCTCTCTCTCTCTCCCCCTCTTCTCCCTGCACACCTTTTTTGTCCCTTCTCAGAACTGAAGCCAAATGAAACAGACTTGGAGGAAAGCAGAAGTGGGAAAGCGATCAAAACTTCAAAACTTGATTGGCTCTTTTCTTGCATAGGATCAAGTGCCCTTGAAGCCAAATTGGAATGAAGCAAAACTTGTGCTGGTGACAACATTTCCTTTCCCTTTCCTTTCTTATTCTGTTTGATAAAAAAGAATTTGCTTGTGAGCTACTTTTACAGAAGAAGATAATTTTGGACCAAATATGAAGATCTTGCATTCTTGGCAACAACTTCACCCAAACCACAATTCTTTCTAACCTGATTTAAAAAAAAAAAACTAGTAATTTTCTATGCCCGCATAACATGCTAACACTAAGTATTATGGCTTAAACTGGTGGTATGCTTCCTATGCCTTATAAAGACCAAGGGTGAGTTTCCAATAGTCAGCTGAATCCCCAAGCCAACCACTCTCATGTTCATCGAACATGTTGTGTGGGTCCAGCCACTAGTAATGAGGTAGGAAGAGCTGTGTGAATTTAAACGGCCAATTTTTCAGGGAACAGAGGTTGGCTTAGGGCAGAATGAACAAAGTTTTGAAAACCAGAAGATTGAGAAGGTTGAGAACCACAATGGACAATGATCAAGAATGGACTAATGGGCAAGTATCCTTTCGTTTATTATCTTTTTTTCCTTTTAAAGAGAATTCTATGTATTATTTTATGCTGTGTATTTACTAGCACTGATGATATTACCTAGTTAGGGTAACGTCTGCAAGAAAACAAGCAATCTCAGAGAGCACCAGTGACCCCTCAATTCTATGTATTTTTTGCATTGGACCCAAATTGATTTTTGACACTTTACTGCTTTCATGTACTCCTTTCCTCAGAATAGCAGGAATGGCACCAAAACAGAGATTCAGTTGTTAGAAGACTTCTGGATATTGCTCACCTTTTAATTAGGGTGCTCTTCTCCAGCCTGAGCATCCTCTAGATAAAAGGGTGACTCCAAAAATTCACAACAGTAGTCAGTCTACAAATTTTGGGAATTGATACCTGGAAACTGCTACATATATACCTTGTTTTCATTTCATGTTGATAGTAGAATGATATGGCTGGTTTCCATGGGAATGGGAAGAGACATTTGAAGACCAAGCTCTGTCTCCAACCTCTGATCTAATGACTCATTTTAGAACCAGTTATAGCATTATTAATTTTTTTTCTAGTCTTCCTAAAATACCAGCACACAATGCTTTGGAATTAGGCCATTCTAGAGTTTCCTAATGCCCAATTGGATCTCCAGGAGCTTTGAAATCAGTATCAAAGGCCCTATGATGACCTAAAATCTGATATGAAGGAACTAGGACAATAGACCTTCTTCCCCATGGAGAGGTGTATGATTCCATTGTATTCTTCTTTTTAAAGCATGAACGGAAACCTCCTCTGCTTTACAAATCTTGTTTGAAAAGTAAAATATTCCTAGCTTAATTAACAGCCTTGGCTTTTGCTCATGACCTTCCTTCAACATATTAACCAGGTCAGCTAAGACTGGTTAGGTGCTCCTGCCTTGTTAGGCAAACATAACAGTAGACATAGGTGGCTCCAGATAGCTTGAGATTTCCTGCGATGGTATCCTTAGCAAAGTCTAGATTTTGCCTATTCTTGGTGGCAACTTGGGAATTTCAGTTCTAAGGCATCTGGATAACCACAAAGGAGTCCAACATTTTTATTGAGAAACAAGGCAGTTGCTAAATGAATGGCGCCTCATTTTGCAATCTTTTTTTGCCACTGTTGTTAAGCAAATCACTGCAGTTGTTGTGGTTGTTAAGTGGTTGGTTTCTAGCTTAAGGTTCCACTTTGGATGCCCGTTTCATCAGAGTCAGCTCAGAAAGTAAAAGCAGGTATGCTGCATCCATTAAATAGCAGCATCCACCTAGCAAACCTTCCTTGGAATAGGATATTAAACAGGATCAGACCTCATAGGTACTTGAATTGGATTTATCCAAGGAATAAATAAATAACAGACCTGTCAGGTGAGAAAGAAGTAGGAAAGTCCTTGAAGAAAGCCGTGGCAAATCAACTTTTTTACTTTTACATAATAGCATAGCAAAAAGTATATTTTTCCTATTATTTGTTTTTATATTTTTGTATTTTATATTATAAACCAATAAAAAAGACAACCTGAATTATAGAAAGGTAACTTACACATCCAGCTGAACTCAGTGGAGGATTTACTTTGCATTTGACTTAATTGCTATCAAATGGCATGTGGATGGGGAAATTCAGTTTCCAGGTGATTGTTTAACAGACACATAAGCAATGTGGCCTTGCAGCTAATAGGGCCCATGGTAAATCTTACAAGAACATTCCCATAGCAACCCCTAAATCTCAAGATGCAAATGTTTCTTCTAAGACCATTGTTCTCTGTAGATAAGAGAAGGGCAAGAAGTAACCTGACATCTATTATGTTATTACTTATGAATATGAATGCAGGCATCACTTTTACCTCCTTTCTGAAATGTATAAATATGAGTGTATCTCTTTGTCTGCAGGGGTGTTTCTCTTCCTCTTCTTTGGGAGCAGATCCTCTCCCGTATGTATTGTCTAATAAACATTGAAATGAGCCTTGATTATTTGATTTGCCTCCTGGTTTTTGATTTCACAAAGGCTAAGCCCAGGTTTTTGGAATGGAATAGAATGGAATAGTCATAGAGCTGGAAGGGACCTTGGAGGTCTTCTAGTCCACCCCCCTGTGCAAGGTAGGAGTATTTACACCATGCTAGACAAGCACAGCACAACTGCTGTGTTGGAATACTATGTGATGCTGAAGCAAGTAAACAATTTCTTGTGCTGAAATAATGGAGCACTTCAGCCAATGGCTGACCTTCCACCCTGCTGAACCACGTTTGTCCAACCCCATTTTAGGCAACTCTTTTGTGTTGCATTGAGTCCAACCCACAAGGGAAGGTCTTTGATCTTGGACCCATCTCCCAACTCTGTTCTTTTCTCTATCACATCTTCTACGTTTGTTACAAAAATGGTGCCATTGGTACCAACAGAAGCCCGGTTCCTTGGCTTCCCATGGAACAAATCTGGAATAAAGTGGCTTGCAAAGAGCTGCATTCTATCTCGGTCCACCCTTTGAATGCTACGGTAGCAGGTTGTGATCAATTAAGAAGGAATGGAACACTTTGGGGAAGAGGAGGGGGGCAGTCTCACCTAGATAACATTTGAACAGATGGAAGCTGGTAAAAGCTGCTGGCAATGAAGGACATGACCAAAATGAGAATGTGGAAATGAAGTATTTCTCCCACTGAGAGAATAATAAAACAATGATGCCTATCCACTGACCCAGATCTGGGAAGCAATAAAATTTCCACTGAATCTGTGGAAATAGTTCAAATGTCTTTTGAGGTTCATTAGGGCTCTGACAGTTGAACAGGAGGGCAAGAGGTCTTTCTGCTCCCCTCCCCATGTTTATTTAGGGTTTTGCCTCCCTTACAGGAAGAAAGATCTGCCTGCTGCTTTTTTGTGCAGTGTATTTTCTTTTTAAATAGTGACGCTGAAGCACAAAGAAGGAGTTTGGTCCAGTGGTTTGGCTTATGGCTGGGCCAGGGACATCTCTTGGTGAATGGAGGGGTCAAAGAAAGGTAAGAGGGTGGCTCTAATGGTGGGATTGAAGCCCTATCACTTTTTGATATCTGTCCTCTTTTCAAAAATATTTCCCACTTTTTCTGGGGAGCTGTGAGAATTTTAGCACCGCATCACATAAAGCAGCTGCCTTATGCAGCTATTGACCAGCCCTGCAAAAATATAGCCTTAATTTTTTTAATTAGGGGAGAGGAAAATATTCCCCATGATGTGTTCACTGGTTTATTAGAATGATCTTTCAAAAAATCACGTTATTAATGGGACATCTGCTGGAAAGGCAGGGTTGAGAAAGATGTTTCAGAATGGATGTAATTGGGGAACATTCGGGAAGGGCAGAGACAGCTTTGTGATAAGTGATACCAAGTGTGTCGTAGGGATGATGGAAGGACAACATTGTAATGGGGCAAAAGACCTGTGTGAATTGGGTTTAGTGATTTTTTTTAAAGCTGTAGTTATATGGTAGCTTTCACTGTTATTTTTTTAATTTATTTTTTTAATTTGATGATTGTTTTGTGCCATGGAGAGTTTAGTGTAAATTGATAAGGTTGTAATTGGCCAAGTGTCTTTTGCCTGCAGTTGGAAGAAAGGATATAAATAAATAAATAAATAAGCAGAATACCAATTGGCTTCATAGTTTTGTAGCTGTCTGGAACTTTTCATCCCAGGTCTGGTGGAACTTACTCCAGATGCTCTTCTTGAGGCCTCCTACAGCATAGTCTAACTTGATTTCTCTTGCTTAATCTCTGAAATACCAAACATATTATTGTTTCCCTTTTTTCTGAGGTTCAATATTTACAGTCCTTTGTCTCTAGTTCAGACTCAGCTTTTAAAAGGGTGTCTTTGTGCTGTCTTAGAGTAGATTAGTTGAATTATTTATTAAATGGTTAATTATTAACAATCGAAGGAGAGTAATGCACCCCATCAGGCACAATCTCTAACGTCCGGCCTTGGTAGCTGGGTTCCTGAGACATGCATTCCACTCTCAAAATCAATATCATAGTTAAAATGTCCTCAGGCTTTCCTTTTATTCCTTTCCATTTTGTTTTTCTTTTCTATTTTTCTTTTTTACTGGGACAAGTTCCTTCAAAGGCTCTCTTGCCTCACTGAAGCTCATTTCTTCTGTAAGTCCAATAGGGGCTTCTTCATTGCTGATGCCCTCAGAGACTCGAAAGTGGGTTCTTTGATATGTGATTCCTAACTTCATTGGAAAAGCATAGTTCTGCTCTAAAAGAGGTATTTTTAAGCAGCCCAGAGAGTTTCCAATAGGTATTTCTTGCTCTTCAAACATATGTTCCTCTGCCTGGGAGACTCTGGTAGGAATATGAGTTGAACAAAAGCTGGAAGAGGAGGCTTAAGAAATAACTCCCTCTCCAAAAACAAAGGAATTGAATGTCCAATCTGCAAATACACTGCCTTACATATCATTCTGAGACCCTCCAAACATGCTTCCTAGTAGGCATAATCCAACATGGTATAGCAATTAAGGCACCAAGGCTAGAAACCAGGAGATCACGAATTCTAGTCACCAGAATCCAGGGCCAGTCAATCGACCTCAACCCTAGGAAAAAGAAAATGGCAAACCAATTCTGAAATCTTGCCAAGACAACCACAGGGACTGTTTAGAAAGTTGCCAGGGGCTGACATTGACTCTAACACTCAATAAATGAATGAATGAATTAACAAACAAATAAATAAGTAAGCAGTAAGGTTGTACATAGTTTACAGATTTAAAGGAGAAAATGTAATCCAGAAGGCAGGTGGGCAACACACATAGCATTAGTCAGCACTTCTTTAAAGCTACAATATGCTTTCTTGAGATGGTGCGACTGGTGCCCTGAAAGTCTAAGTTTCAGGGCTCAGAAGGGTTCACAAAAAGACTTGGCTTTCTTAAAAGCTGCTAACAAGTGAGATTCAACACTTAGACTCACTTTGCCTGATAATAAGAAACTCAAGTAAGGTCCAACTTGTTTAGGCAATGGATGGGAGACTGATAAGAAATGTAAGAGCTGCAGGCTAACTGTAGTAGTTGAAAAAACATTCCAGAAGACAATGATGAATCACTTCTCTATTTGATCAAGACCAATAGATTTTTCTGAATGCATTCATTACCATGGACAGCTCACCACAATCTTATGTTGTACTGTAACAAGAAAGTTGTCCTTGAAAATCCCAGGAGCTCAACTGAAATAAACAGCAGTGACAGAAGCAAGGCTATTAAAAAGGTTCCATGGAAGAAATTATTTGATAGTATTGCGAGATCTTGGTAGCCAAGGTAGGCTGCTGGATAAAAGAAGTTGGACAACAGTCATGTCTCGTGGCCTCTTTGTAATTGCCAAGAACTCTAAGTTCACCATGTGTCCAAAGTCCTGGTTGCAGAATTTTGTTCTCTCTAAGGTGATCTTTCTTGAGAAAATTCTTTGTCTTCCAGACCCATCTCACCTGCCTCCTCATTTCCCCTTTCCCAGCCTCAGTAGGGAACTGGCACAGGGATAATCTCCAGTTAGGAAATCAGCCTCATGAAAAGTGACTTTTGTGCATGTTCACCTCATGGAGGACATCATTGGGGTCCTTTCCTCAAATCTTGGTTGAATAAAAGTGTCTTTCTGCATTTCAACAGTGGAACAGAAATGCAGAAGTACTGCTTTGTACCTGTTCTCCGGAATTCTGCGCTGAACTTATTGAATAGGAGTAAAAGCTAGACTTCAACTCTTATCTGCCATCACATGTTCTTTGTTTATCTTCAGGTGAGATGTTTTATCATACAAAAGAAGCTGGCAAGGTAGCTGAAAGAACTTCTCTGGAGGAATCATATTCAGTGAGTGGTTCACAAGGGATGGGCCACAATTCCTGATCATTGCAGAAATAAAAACTAACAACTCCTTAAAACTCCTTCCCTAAAGCGCCAGTTTCAGATATAATGCATCTCTCTTGAATTGGAAGAAAGGGCACCAAAACCTCATTCTAGCCTCGCGATGCAGAAATTAACAGGTTTTGGTCCAGAGATTGTGTCCATCCCTAAAGATTGAGACTTCTCAAAAGTAAAGGGATAAGCAGAAAAATAACTCAATTCGTATGGAGGCATTTTGAGAAAGATTGATGCATTGGCTTTGTTCCTCTTTTTTGAAAGAAACTTAGGAAGCAAATTCTCTTTCATCAGGTTGAATGTGGAAGACTTGGGGGGAAATGCAGGAGAATTAAATGCATAGTGTTCAGCTATCCTTTTGGGTTTTCAAACATTTATTTATGCTTCTGTAAGCAAGCAGTAGTTTAATCCTGATTAAAAACATCATTCATGGGTGTTTTAAAAGAAGATTTGGCTTAAAGTATTTCTGTCATTCATAGAACCTTGTGCAGAGGCTTTAAAAAGGGTGGGGGGGAACCTTCTCCATCTGGAAAAAAGAAAACCTTCTCTGGTAAGTATGTGTGTCAGTGTGGGCGTGTATGTGGGTGTAAGAAAAATGATTCAAAGAAAATGATTGGGAAGAGGAAAATTTCAGCTTTCCCTTTCTGACTGCAGACTGAAACACACCCTTTCTATGCTTATAATCATGTAAACAAAAACCAGTCTCCTTGTATACTTTTAATAGGGAGCTCTTAATGACCAGGGTGGGAATCAAATGTCTACTTTTCTCCTGCTCTGCCACCCAATTTCTGCATAAATCTGTTTGGGTCTCTTTCTGAGAAAACGACAGTCCACCACTGAAAATGGTTCACTTATTGCAGGATTTGGATAATCCTATAAACTGCAGTTTAGAGGGCTGGCCCTGAAGAGGGACTGTGGGATCCCCATCCCTGCTAGAGTGCAAAAGAAAAAAGAGAGGGGTCCAGCTGCTTGTAATATTCCTTTTCAAGGGTATGCACGACACACAGAAAAGGGGGACACACGGCTGCATCTGTCATGGCATTTTTGAGCTCCTGGTCATCAGCCAGGTGGAGCAACTCGGCAGACCTGGTTGGGGGACAGAGCTATAGTGGAATCTGGCAATGGAAGCCAACAAATAAACCCAAAAGACTTGGGACTGTTAACTAAGGATGTGCAATTACTCATAAGGAGGATATTTGGACATGAAGTGGTCTGCGGGGGAGGGGGGGCGCATACATTCTGAAAATGGGACTTATCTAAGACATCAAAGTGGGTTACAGAGTTATAAACTCCTTTGGATATAATTTTTGTCCATTTACTATTATAACCCTTGGTGGCAAACTGGAAATAACTACCCTGCAATGCTTTTAAATAGGACTACCTCAAAGACTTTTGGGGACACTGCTTCTAGACCTTCTCTTATAGAATTGCACTTTTATTTGGGCACACATATCCAAAGAATAAGCCATGATAGTTGATGTACTGTATGTGTCATACTCTTTAAATGCCATAAGGTCCAAGTGTGTCACACAACACATCAATATGGTCATATGGGATCCCTCCTCCTCCTCCTCCTCCTCCTCCATCCCCATTAGGATTTGATACCTAATCTTGCATTTCTACTTTCCCCCTTTTTTGTTCTAGATCAGTCAGGATGGTTCCTGAAGCCTGGAATGTGTTCTTTTATATCTGCCTCTCCCTATTTATTGCATTCTCTCTCTCTCTTTCTTTCTCTCTCTCCCTCCCTCCCTCTCCCCCCCCTCTCTCATTCTAGCCTTCAGCAAGTTTACCACAGCATCCAAATTCCTGTTGACCATATTGCTTCAGCTTCAGCAAACTTAGTCCCCATTTCCCAACCTTCCATCAAATGGGACAGCATCCATGAGATCATTCTCCATTCCTGTAAGCTCATTCCAGAGGTGTCTGGTGTTTCTCTGGAGCAGACACAAGTTCATCCTCCATCCCAGCGTCCTGCAACTGACGGCAGCTGTTCCAAGCTTGAGCAGGATTAGTTTTGATTTCTCTGGGTTGTCTCTGCACTGCTATCCATCTGCTGTATTATTTCCACATTTAATTATTTACCATGGTCCGTGTGGGTGGTGGTACAGAGGCAATTATCCCTCTATTGAGCTACTTGACTCCAAAACTGACACAATTAAAAAAGGGGGAGGGGAGGGAGGAAATCCCTCAGATGACATCTGCCTTGCCAGTAGCAAAGCAGAGACACTTCGAGGGTAAGGAGGGAAGGTTGAGTTGGCAGAGTATTTTCCGGCATGGCCAGCCCTACCAGTGGGCAAAATGAAGCAACTGCTTATGTGAGTATCTGTAGAGAGAATCAAAGTCAGATAATTTGCATAATGATGAATGCCCATGTTTGCTTTGAAAGGTAGATGAGGATAAGTAGTGAATTGGGCCATTACTTTCTTAATTCTCAATTTGCATGTGCAGTTTTTGCTATCCCATCAACCACTAGAAACCCCTTGCTTGGAGA
Organism: Pseudonaja textilis; assembly: GCF_049901715.1. Lineage (NCBI taxonomy): Eukaryota > Metazoa > Chordata > Lepidosauria > Squamata > Elapidae > Pseudonaja > Pseudonaja textilis. The sequence continues at coordinate 3,697,011 of NC_141999.1, forward strand.
ACCATTTGTCCAGGATGGTATAAGGTCTCCTGCCTTGGGCAAGGGCTTTGATTAGGAGTCCTCCAAGGTCTGTTCCAGCTCTATGATTCTATGATTCAATGGAGTTGTTGAAGAAACACAAAAACTCAAACAAAGATGCTCCCATCATCATTTTAATGATCTACCTATTTTATACTGGTTCCTATCAGCTCAAAGGCCTGCCAAGCATGGGAGCACAGCACATTGATGGCTACGTTTATATATCAGACAAGACCAGGCCTTGTACTTGGAGGGAGAATCAGACGTTTTAAGGGCGAACAAGTTGTGCTTAGCATTTGAAAGACATGAATTGTCCACTTTGCCTCTTAAAATTCTACCATATTGCACTATGCAAAAACAGCTAAATGTTGGCTACTCTTTTTTTGAGGGGTCTGGGGGGGCAGAAAAAGAGAAGTTACAGTTTTGGCATCCCTTTCCTACCTACTCAAGCTGCAAAAATTTCCCGTGTTCTCCATAGAACTAGAAATCAGCTTATGGCTGGAGTGGGAAGACCAGAAGTTTAATGTGGATTGTTAATAAGATTTAAAAGAATGGGGCTACAACCACCAAATTCTCATCCTTGACCCTCTTTGCTCCAGCCTACCTTTATATGTTGATGCAGCAGATGGGAGTTGGGGAAAATGTGAGTTCATTACCATGGTGTCTGTCATTTTGGCTTTTTGAACCATACTCTGCAGACCTCCTGACAATGGTCAATGCAAGAACCACCTTTCTCCCACTCATCAGGAAATTGGGTGGTTGAGATGGTCATCAGGTTCTGGAGAACATCATGAGGATGTTATGACAGGCATGAAGAAAGCCTTATCTTAACTGCATTGCACTCAAATGAGCATCAGTTTATACATGGAAACTTTTCCTTAGATCTTTGTCATGGCTTATTCATGCGCACCACCTAAGAGACAGGCGGAAGTCTCCTCCTTAACTTGTCACTCTGCTTCTTATTGCCTTGAATCTTCTCCTTGTTCAGTTATCAGATCTGGATGGAAGAGATTTATTGAGCTATTAGACTTTCTGGGCAGTGTATGCCTTAGGTAACAAGTCAGGGTATACAAAGAATGGCAGTCATAAATATAGTACTGGGATGTGATGACATGAGGAACTTTATCTTTATACTTGAGATCACTTACTTGACTCATGGGATCTGATTGCCTCATCTACCTTGGGGCCAAGATGCTGTTTTATTCCAAAGGCTGCTTGTTTTGTACATTTCTCTGATTGTGCGGATACAGTCTCTTCCTTGTATCATAAACCACTTTTGGAAAAGATTGACTATTGTTCTACTCCTCATACAACCAGGGACTTGAGCACAGCAAATGCCAGAGGCAGGGGAAGGTTGGTAGGTCTGCAGGCAGCGGAGAAATGTCCATCTCTTGCCCATCTCCATTTCTTGAGGTTTTTGTCAGCTCAGCAACTAAGGGGAGTTCAACTTGGCCAATCTCATGTATAAAACATATTCCAGAGTGCAATCTATTTGTCCCAGTCTGCACCATGGGTAGTTTCCAATGTGCAAACCCACAGATGGCAAAAGCAGCAGCCGGGGCAAAATATATTCAATGAGCCAGATACTTTTTCCACAGGCTTTGGCTCAGCTGAAAGACTAGCCAAAGGTGCGCAAATGGCATGCTACTTCTTTCAGAAGAAGTAACGCTCAACCCCGTGTCAGGTTGTCTTCTGTCCATGAAAAAAACTGTTTTGTTCAGGGATGTTGCAGGGCATAGATCAAAAAAGTTAAAATAGCAGCCACAGTATTGCAATCACACGTAAAAAATAGGAACAGTTTTGATGACATCTTTCAGCTCCCAGTGTGATTTTTTGGCCACACCTTGTGGACATTAACTGTACTTCCCAGGTACTTGAAGGTGGAGGCGCGCCAGGTAGCTCCTGCCCGTTCACGTGGATGGAGCCTGTCATTTCATTGTCAGTGGTCAGGTATTCGGACTTCTTTAGGTTCAGCCGGAGCCCGAACTGCTCGAGGCGGTCGTGCCACTGTTGGACTCGGTGCTCGAGTTCAGCCTTGCACAGGTTGGCCAGGAATACATCATCGGCGTAGAGCAGCGTCCATGGGGCGGGCGTGTACAGGTTGTGTGTAATTGTGTTTGTTGAATACATCTAATCCATAAATGCATCCAAATGCAAGTTCTGGATTTTCTCATGCATCTTGGTGTATGTCCCCAAAAAGGGAGGCAGAGCAAAACTTTATTTCATGATGAATCTGACTCCCAAACACTTAAACAATCATTCTGAAAGATTCATGTAGTTGCTGAAAAGGAAAAGGGGTAAAATAGAGTAAAGGATGGTCAGAAAAGGTCTTGGCTGGGGTCAAAACACGGACTACATTTAAGATTTATATTGAAATACAAATTAAATATAGTGATTATATATGATTACTTTCTAGTTACCTATGCAACATTTTTTCCCTTGGAAGCATTTGGGGGCCGCAGGGAAAGCTTTTAGGAAAGGGTGTCTGTTGTGGGAACCCAAATTGTACCTCCCTACCATAAACCAGTAGTCAGCGACCTCATTATAAGTTCTGAACGTTGCTTTCTGGTTTGTTGAAGTCTCTTGATCATTGCGTAGCACTATCAAATACACCTAGTGCTTAACAGGATAGAAAAGGATTATCAGTGCCAGAGATTTGATATCTGTGTCCCATGTAACATGAGAAGTCTCTATTTTTACCTGGAGTAAAGCCATCCAAAGTTGAAATGGAGAGAGAAAGGAAAATATTAAAGGGTTAATAAGTACGGACAAAAATAAATGTGACTGGGCAGGGAAGTTAATAAGCACCATTCTTATTTATTCTTGGTGTCATCTGCTGAACCTGACACCGAAGAAGAAACTCTAGATGAACCTGAGGTATGTCAGCCTCAGGGGAATTACACGAGGCTGATCAAACACAGGCAACACCTGAGCAGCTGGAAGATTCAGAGGAAAATCTCCTAGCCCACACGTCTGACAAGTAATGAGGAGAGCAGAACAGAGAAGGTCTATTAGGCTCCTCACCAAGCAGAGAAGTAACCCTTCTGATTAGGGGTAGCTGGCTGGAGCTTATAAAATGTTTATGCTCTGCCACTGTTCTCTTTGCTAGAAACCATGTTTGACATCTCGCTTGTGTGTGACAATCATGTATGGATTCTGCATCTTGGTCCACTGACCTTTGGACTGACCAACAACCTTGACCTGGTTTTGAAACCTTCGACTGATTCAGGATGATTCTTCAGCATACTCAAGTTCTCAAAGCAAACCTTGTAGGCAAGCTTTCCTCTATTTACATTCCTTGTTTTACTATAAATTCCTCATCCTAGTAGTAAAATCTTTACTACTAGATAATCTTTACTAGATAATCTTTGGAGAAGCTGTCTGCATGTGTCTGGCTGATGTCTACACTAGGACACCTTGCAAGGAAAGTGATGATTAGTTTGGCTAGATGCTCTACATCAGGGGTGTCCAACCTTGGCAACTTTAAGACTTGTGGACTTCAACTCCCAGCAAAGCTGGCTGAGGAACTCTTGGAGTTGAAGTCCACAAGTCTTAAAGTTGCCAAGGTTGGACATCCCTGCTCTACATGATCATTCCCCCGGGGACAGCAACCTCACGTTGAAAATAGTCACAGGGAGACTTTTGAAATAGCCTAAGGATTCTTTCTGAACCCACTGCTAACAATGATTTATTTCACATACTTGTGCCCATTCTCACTAACTCTCAAGTAGCGTAAAAGTTAAATCTTCAAATTGAACTTGTCCATGTTTTTTTCTTAGCAACAACTTGGTGAAGATTTAATCCATTCTTTTTTTAAGCAAAAAGATGATATTCCTACTGGGCAAACCAGATCTCTACCAGTCCATGAGGCCAGTCTGGCCTTCAAAAGATGCTTTTCCCCTCCAGCTAAGAACACTGATTCTTCCTCCCAAAGGTTTAGATAGAAAACCAAAGTGGGAGATTCCTGCTGCTGCTGCACAAGCACTTGTGCAATGCCAACCATCCCTCTTCTCACCCAAACAAGGGTGTATTTTCCCATCCAGAAAATAAATCCTGCTTTTAATTTCCTGAAATTCAAGGAGAAACATTGGTATGTGTAAATTCCAAAGTGATATGAAAGCACTGATCATCTTGAGTTTTCCTGATAGACACACTAACTGTTCACCACCCTCCCTTCCCACAATAGAAATCCTAAAGCAAAACCAAACCAAAATCAGAACATAGACATTTTTATTTTTTACAAATCATGCTTCCATACCCTGATTCCCCCTCCCCACTTTTGTATAATGCTGGTAGTATTTATGGATTGTAGCAAGCAGACCTTTGGGATGATCTGTGTTTAGTTGCTAAACACTAAGCAACTCCTATGACGTTCATCATTTTCTTTGTACTACATGTGCTAATCCAGATATATCTTAAAGCTTTAGTAAGACCACACTTGGAATACTGTGTTTCGGTCACCATAATATAAAACAATGTTGAGATTCTGGAAAGGGTGCAGAGAAGAGCAGCAGAGATGATTTGGAGCTTAAAACATATGAAGAAAGGTTGAAGGAATTGGGTATGTTTAGTCTCGTGAAAAGGACTAGGGATGACATAATAGCAGTCTTCCAATATTTAAGGGGCTGCCACAAAGAGGAGGGGGTGGGTTCAATATATTTTCCAAAGCATCAGAAGGCAGGACAAGAAGCAATGGGTGGAAACTAACCAAGGAGAGAAGCAACGTAGAACTAAGAAGAAATTTCCTGACAGTGAGAACTATTAACCAGTGGAACTGCTTGCCTCCAGAAATCATGGGTGCTGGAGGTTTTTAAGATGAGATTGGACAGCCATTTGTCTGAAATGGTATAGGATCTCCTGCTTGAGCAGGAGGTTGGGCTACATGATCTCTAAGGTCCCTTCCAATTCCATTATTCTGTTATCTTTCTGGCTTATGGCCAGTCTCTACTTGCTACAAAGTATAGGTCAGAGGCTGTAACTGGAAATTTTCCTCTCTTGACATGGAAATGTCAAGCACTTGTCCATATAAATCACGAAACGTTAATGACAGCATTTATGTTACACAAATATCAAGCAGTAACAGCTAAGCCTCCTCCTTCCACAAGCTTCCTTTATAAAGGTTGCATTGTCTAATTATCGAGCAGCTTTGGAAGTCCAATCCCACCAAAGATTCTTGCTCTTTCTATTCAGGGGAACAGATGAGCCTCTCACTATGCTTTAATTGCTCCATATGTTGTCAAAAGCAAAGGTGAGGTGTGGAATTCAGCTTGGCCCTTTTCCAGCAGAATTCCCATTGCCCAGAATTGGTAAAGTGAACAAAGGTTTATTTTCAAGGTCCTGTATTTGGTCATAAGCGATTAACTTGTAGAACATCTGTGGCACACACCTCTTCATTTGTTGCACCTTCTAGTGCCTCAGGGGGAGTGCTGAACCACGCTCTTTCCAGGTTTGCTTTCAAAAATTATGCTGCAGGGGGTAATCCCCCAAAGTTTTCAATTTGACTGTTTTGAGGGGTATAAAAGGAATAGATATTTTACTGTTGCACTATTCTTTCATTCCCCCAATTGTTTCTTGCCCAATGCCTTCTTTTATCATTCATACTTCCCATGTTATTATTACTAAACAATAATGTGAAACCACAAGTTGCCAATTCCTTAGCTGATGTTGGCCTTCATATGCATCAAGTTCTTTTCAAGAAGATTTATTTTTAATTTATGGGAGCAGCCTATGTGCCAATCCAAGCAGTGTGGCCGTATGTAATTGACCGATGGAAATGCTGCCAATGTGCTGATTTCCTAAGTGGCACCCATCATTTGTTGATACGGTATCTAGTATGTTGATAGTCACTGGACAACCATAGCCATTTTATGCAAAAATCTTCCAACTACAGTTTTCAAATCTTGATACTTTGTGATCTTCTCCAATACTCTATTCTACTGTCACCTGGTATTTCCATGTCAATTATCCACACTTTCTTCTTTTCAACCAAAAGTAAATCTATTGTGTTGTAAGATTATTATTATTATTATTATTATTATTATTATTATTATTATTATTATTATTATTATTATTATTATTATTACTACTACTACTACTACTACTACTACTACTACTACTACTACTATTTCCCTATCTCTCAACCAATTGGCTATCACAGGATATCACAAGTCTTAGTTGCTCCTCAACCTTCAGATGCTGGATCAGTTTGTGATCTTGGTTATGTCATTTTGGATTAAAATTTCACTTGGAAGTCAGTCCAAATCTCATTATTGGGAAGGAGAAATACACTAAATTCTGGAATGACTGATACTTTAACAGTGAATGGCAGGCATAGAACTTACATATGGGAAAGTAATTGTGTCTTGTAAAAATTAATTATAAAAGCAAAGCAAGGTGTTGGGTCACATCCCCTTATATGCTTAGCCTGCAATCGTGTTTCTCAGCTTCAAAATGTTTAAAATGTATTCCTGACAGTTAGAACAATTAACCAGTGGAACAACTTGGCTCCAGAAGTCCAGGGTGCTGCATTACTTAAGGCTTTTAAGAAGAGATTGGTCAGCCATTTGCTTGAAATAGTATAGGGTTTCCTGCATGAGAAAGGGGTTGGACAAGAAGATCGCCAAGGTCTCTTGTTATTCTTCTTACTCTGTTAAGACATGTGGACAACCTCCAGAATTTTTGAGCCAGCATGGTGACTTCTGGAAGTTGAAAGTTTAAACTTAAAACTAGCTTACAAAAGCTTACACTTGGGGTGTTATGACTTATAAATGGGGTCCAGAGTTGAGGCCCATGCCCTTGTTTTCCCCTTTTGGCAAGAGGAAGCATCTCTTTTGCAGAACAAGAAGATTTTATGTGTAAAAACATCTACTTTTTCCTCTTATTTAGAAAGTGTCTGAAGTTTTGAAATTATCCAAACTGGGTGGATTCCTGATCTTGGTGATTGAGGCCCTTCTAATAGTTCAACAGCATTGGGTAGTTACACTTCATACGTTTCCCAATGGTGCTTTAGTTATTTCATGATAGTTGGTGTGGCTTCCTTAAATTTTGGTAGTTTTGCATGAAATCTCTTCAGAGTTTGCCAATCATCAATATGTATAGTTATATATAGGTAAGAGTTGGGAAACAGGGCTCCTATTCTAGGGTTTGCCATGGATCCTTATCCATGGACAATAATGGCTGGCATTTGTCATGTTTTTAATTTTGTGGCCTTGGCATCAGACAAACATTTTAGTCTTTTCTAGGCTGGATTGATAGCCAGAGCATGAACTGGCTCAAGCAAATGCTGAATTTGTTTTTCCCTGATGTTAAGTAGCCAATTATCCCACAAGGTGGGAAATTGCAACCTGTTCATTCCGTACCAACACAAAGAGGGTGTACTCTTGGGACTAAATCATAAATTGAGAGCGCTCAATACATAAATTGGTATAGCTTTGTACATTTTTGGAAAACAAAGATGCATGTTTGTTAGCAAGCAGTTAGATAACAAGCAACAAAGTAATCCCACTCAAGTAGAAGTTGGCCCTCCCAAAAGGTGTGTTCCTTACAAAAACATTACAACCCTTGCTCTTCTGTCTCTCTAAGGCTGATCATCAAGTATGCAAAACTTTCCAGAGAATTTATCTGCAACAGGAAAGGGAGTCAGCCTTGAGTCAACTGCTGTTTCAAGTTCAACTTTTCAAGTTGAAAAGCTATCAAGGAATTTTAGGGCAAAGATGAGATGCCGAAAAGGGAATCCAGAAGTGAGAAAAATGAACGGTTTTTTCCCTCAACAAAACGGAGGTTCTCTGTCCAGAACTGTTTATAGTTAGTCTTCAACTTACAACCACCACCGAGCCCCAAATTTCTGTTGCTAAGCAAGGGAGTTGTTGAGTGAGTTTTGGTCCATTTTATGACATTTTTGTCACAGTTGTTAAGCGATTTTGTTAAGTTGTTAAGCAGCTAAGTGAGTCACACAGCTTGTCAGACTGGCCCCAGCTTTGCTCCTAGGAAAGAATTACTTGATTGTTAGAGAACAGTTACTTTTACGAGGGTGCAGCACAAACAAGGCAAGCTCTGAGGGAAAAAAATGCACAAAAATCATATATTGAAAGCAATCCCCAATTTTCAAATCCCTCCCCCCACCCTTTGGGAGCAGTCCAATCAGGTCCCGTTTCCATGTTTTGGGAACCAGGTGCCTCTGGCACAGTTGTAAATTCCTTTCCGGGGATCAGTTTTGTTGAAGGCAGGAAGATAGCTCAGTTTGGATCCTCTAGTTCCTATCCACATCTGTGTCTACATTCCCTCAATTTCCACTGCATTCCTTCACACCTCCTCCACCACTCTTCCACTCCCAAGTGCCCCCTCCTAGAGCTGGTATCCAGCAGGTTCTGACCAGTTCTGCAGAATTGATAGCAAAAATAGTAGTTATATTGCTATACTAATAATAGAAGTAGTTTGGAGAACCAGCGAATACCACCTTTGACTGGCCCCGCCCCATCTATTCTCTGCCTCCCATTGAGTCCCAGCTGATCGGCTGAGTCTTCTTTTGTTGCCCTGCACGGGAGAAAGGAGCTGAAAAGCAGGGTAGTGGGGTGGGGACGGAATGGGGATTTTGCAGTAACATTCCCCCTGGAGTGGGGTGGGAATAGAGAATAGAATATCCTTCCCCTGCCATGGCCCCCAAGCCACACCCACCAAGCCATGCCCACAGAACTGGTAGTAGAAAAATTGGAATCCCACCACAGCCCCCTCACCCCTGCTTATAGCAGTTGCTAAAGAGCTTCAAAGAAAGCAAAGATAGGCACCTGACACCGTTGTTAAGTGAATGGATGCTGGAAGCTGGTTGGGAAGGTTACAAATGGTGACTACATGACCCCCATTGTCATAAATATGAGCCAGTTGCCAAGTGCCTGAATTTTGATTACGTGACTTTGGGGATACTGCCACAATTGTAAGTGTGAAAAATGGTCATGTTACTTTTTTCAGTGTCGCTGTAACTTTAAACAGTCACTAAAATGGTTGTAAATTGAGGATTACCTGTTCTAGTCTTACAAGATCCCTATATTGCCTTTGGTATATCATGGAAGCTTTTGACATATTGATTTGGATCAATGCGGCTGCATTTCAATCCCATCGAAAACAATGTTTTCATTTACGATGCGATGGCCTGATGTAATTCTATCACTGAAGAAATGTGGATGAGGTTCTGGTTAATGCCTGCATGACAGACCGCTTTAAACTCTCCTCCTCTATCTTGACTTTCCTGGTGAGGAAAGGAATACTGCCAGGTTATTAAACGAATGTATTCAATAAAAGAGAAAAGCAATCCAGATTAAATGAATCCTCCCAAGTTCAGATGAAGACTGTCTCACAACACTAAGGAAAACTCCCAGTGAGATAAGAGTTCTAAACAGGATGGACACACAGATGTTATCTTGGAAAAAAAAATATCTTTAAAAAAGAACTTTTAAGCAAGTTATTTTGCTTAAAAGTTTTTTTAACTATTTTTTTTTCTTTTTTAAAACATTGTGGTGTGTTTATAGCAGCCCTGAGCTTTCAAAGAAAAGAGCCAGGTTTCCTAGCACTTCTTGGGTTGAGTGTATCTTGGATTATTCATTGTCATGCGATCAGTCCTGGAAGCATTTGGGAGAAGCCTCGATATTAAAACAAAGCAAAGAAAATGAAAGAAAATGAAACGCAGCAAAGCCAAGAACAAAACAAACATGCACCAGTCGTTTTGAGCTTCATAGAAATGAAAAAAAAGAAATAGCGAAATAAAATATTTTTAAAAAATGTAAGGACAATATAAATGTATATAAATATATATATTGGCATGCATTTCTGATCCCCAGGACTCTGGGGAGTGCAGAACAGAACAAAAACACAAGAAAACAGTAATATGAACAAATGAAAATATTCTTTTCATTTATTAGACTTTTTAATCTTGCCTTTATTACTTTTTTATAAATAACTCAGTGAACATATCTAATGCTCCTTTCTCCTCCTATTTCCCCCACAACAATCACTCTGTGACATAAGTGGGGCTGAGAGAGAGGGACTGGCCCCAAAGCATCATCTCGCTTTTCATGCTTAAGGCAGGACTAGTATTGACACTGTCCTGATTTCTGGGACAGCCCCTTAACCACACTGGGCTAAAGATCTCTTGGAATAAAACCACCTTCAAGGCCTTTCAGCCACAAGAAGAGTTGGGGCCAGGGGTGAGATGTTAGCGATTCGGCCCAGTTCTGCTCAACCAGTAGTTCCGAGGAGCAGCTGAGACTGATCTGGCTCACTGTGACAATCTTCTGCTGTTCTCTTTGGCCCATCTACCTGCCCGGGCTCTAGGCTGATCTTTATTTCCTGCTTTTTCCACCTCAGCTGCTTTGTGCAGCACAGCCTGAGTGCCACGTGTCAGCAGGAGAAGGTGAATGCTTGCAGGAGCCAGTGATTTGTAAACAGTACGCAAAGCTTTGCGCTCACTCAACTGGTTGTTAGGCCGGTAGGATCCCATCGTTGGGGCGCAGTTCCAGAAGACACCAGCAGCTATTGCAGCTCTTCCCAAAGACCAAACTCTAAACAGAGGTTTTCACTTCTGCTTACCTACAAAGCAGACCCTCTAAGTTAACTTTGATGACTCACAGATAACAACCATCCCACCTCATCTGCCCTTCCTTGCGGTCTTGGCTGATGCCAAACCTGAAAATCATCTGGACACATTTCTGAGAGGGAAACCTCCCACCTGGGCTGCCCCAGTTTGTTTTCAGAAGACTGAGCAAAAGAGGTGTGTTAATCTTAGCAAAGCAACACACTGCTTAATATTTGTGGAAAACCACTCCAAATTTTGTTTCGTTTTGCTGCTAACTGTTGATGGATCAGTCTAGAGAGAATTCAGGAGCACAATTATGGGGGATTGGCGGGAAGAAGTGGTCTTTGAGTTGCTCATCCATCCACGCTTCTCCACCAGAGGCCTTGATTATAGACACCAGGTTGGCATCCCTTAATCCACAATCAAATCATAGAGGAGGTAGAATTATTACACATTGACTTGGCATTCAAAAGCAGCAGATGGAAACTGGGGCCACCAAGAACGGATGTATCTGATCCTGAGGGTGAATGCTGAGAACCAGTTATTGGGGTTGCTTTCACTCAATGTTCCCAGCACTCCATGATGACACTTCAGCCTGATTAACAACACCTCACCCCAAGCAGATAGATGGACTCTTCCTGTGGCTTCATATGAATGTTTGATAACATTTGTCTTTGTCACTAATAGGTGTCTGTAGCCAGGCCACGTTTCAGCTTGCAGTCACCCACATGTGGATGGGTTTTATCCCAGGTGTGGCTCATGTTCAGCCTTCTGAGGCAGTGGAACACCATTATGTTCTGCATTTTATATTGCTTCCTCTTCTGCCAACTTCCTGCATCTAACACATGGTGGTTTCAGCATTGCTTGATCTCCTTGCCCAAAACTTCTCACCTGCTCATTTAATCCTACAAATTTAAGAGGAAAACAGTATGAAAAAAAGTTGACAGTTCTTTATGGCACAGCAGCAGAAACCGGAGGGTGTTACCAAGTGGGTTGCGAAGCTCTGCCCACCCCTGAGGATTGAAAACAGCTCCCATTTGACTTTCTTCTCACATCTTGTTCCTTACATTGTGGGCAGCCTGTGAAATGTACCTGGAAATGAAGTTTGTCATTCAATTTGGCATTACGGAGACCCTCGCTGTCTGCAGCAGACATCTTGTTCATGTTTCCGGAGTGGCTGAAGAAATAATGTAATTTATTGATGCCTTTTATTTCCCTGCTGGTGCTGCATAAACATAAATCTGCATGTGTCTGGTTTTCTCCCTTTCAATCTCTTTTTGTCTCTGCTCTGGCTTGCCCTGTCTCCCTCTTTCTGGTTTCTTTTATCTGGTTTCCTGTCTCTCCCTGCCCATCTTTTCTTTCTTTCTTTCTTTCTTTCTTTCTTTCTTTCTTTCTTTCTTTCTTTCTTTCTTTCTTTCTTCCTTCCTTCCTTCCTTCCTTCCTTCCTTCCTTCCTTCCTTCCTCCCTCCCTCCCTCCCTCCCTCTCTCTCTCTCTCTCTCTCACACACACACACACACTTACAGAAAGAGAAAAGCCACAGATGAATTTTTCTTTCGTCGATTCAACGCTATGAAGGACAATTGCAATCTGAATCTTCCTCTTTATGAAGGCAACAGAGGAGAGGGAGGAAACTTACATTAGGTACATGAAAAGGCTTGGACTGAAGGCCCAGAAGTGACTTTGATAAGCTCTTGGTGATGGCGCATCCTTTATGTGAAAAAGCCACCAAGGAGATCTCCTGGAGAAAAAGAGAGAAAGCCTTAGTCCCCTCACCATCATGGATGTCTCAACTCAACAGGTCAACTCAAAAGTGAAGGAAATAGATTCTTTCACATAAGCATCTGCTGGTGAAGGAGTCATAAAAGTCAAGATGGATGCTACCACCGAGTGATCAAAGCCTGACCTCTGTTATGGAGACCTCTGTTATGCAAACCCCCATGCTCTTTCTTTCCTTCCTTCCTTCCTTCCTCCTTCCTCCTTCCTTCCTTCCTTCCTTCCTTCCTTCCTTCCTTCCTCCCTCCCTCCCTTCCTCCCTCCCTCCCTCCCTCTTTCTTTCCTCCCTCCCTCCTTTCTTTCTTTCTTTCTTTCTTTCTTTCTTTCTTTCTTTCTTTCTTTCTTTCTTTCTTTCTTTCTTTCTTTCTTTCTTTCTTTCCTCTGGTTAAGAAAGCTTAACCAGCTCCCAATCCAAGGATATGCCTTTTCACATGCATTTCCCAGGATTATTCTCATGCTCATACCTTCAGACCAGAAAGAAGGAACAATTTTCTCGACAAGAACAAAGGAGGGGGAAAAATTACCTTCTGTTCTTGTGCAGAAGTCTGATTGACTCCCATGAGACATAAGTGATGACTAAGATGCTCAACGAGAAGCATCAGAGTGCATTGAAATTCATGATGCTGTCATTTCTCTGGCTGTCACCAGAAGGGGCTAATCGCTGCAAAGCCAGAAAGAGATTACCTCCCAGGGGGGACCATGTGGGTAAAGAAAATAGAAGTAGTCCTCAGTTTAGGACTACAATTGGGACCTGAAATTCCACTGCTAAGCAAGGTAGTTTTTAAGTGAGTCATGCCCAGTTATCGGACTTTTTTTGCAATGGTTGTTAAGTCAATTACTGCAGATGTTAAGTGAACCCTGAGCTTGTTAAATTAATCTAGCTTACCTTATTGACTTTGCTTGTGGGAAGCCAGCTGGGAAGGTCACAAATGCCAACCACGTGACCCTGGGATGATGCAACCATCATAAATAAATGTCAGTTACCAAGGCCCAAATTTTGGTCATGCGACCGTGGGGATGCTGAGATGTTAATTAGTAGGAGGACCAGGCATAAGTCATTTTCCCCAGAGCTATTGTAAATCGAAATGGTTGCCAAAGGGATGGTTGCAAGTCAAGGACTCTCTGAAGAACCATGGAAGCAATCATTACATTCTGAGTCATTTCTATCTGCCTTTTCCTTCCTGGATAACTTCTTGGTCTTGATATGAGTGGTGGATTACTTTGAGTTTGCCTTTTCAAGGTCACAGACAGGCTCACTCTCATTCTTAGCATCTCCTGTCAGCTATCTTTCTATCTAAGGCTTGGCAGCTTTTCCTGGAGGACCAGGCTGAAGGGAACCCAGGGGATTCCTCTCCTTGCTTTGGGCCTCTGTTTAGGCAGAAAGCCAACCTTGAAATAAAGTCAATAATCCAGCCAAGAGAAGCAAGCCCCAGATAAGTCCTTGGACACAGGAGAGGAGAATCTGGAATAATGACCCACCCAGGTAGGAAATGTGGAGCAGGTAACAAGGAAAGGTTGCCCAGAACAACTATGGGATGGAAACAGAACAGAATAACAGAGTTGGAAGGGACTTTGGAGATCATCTAATCCAAACCCCTGCTCAAGCAGGAGACCCTACACCATTTCTGACAAATGACCGTCCAATCTCTTCTTAAAAGCCTCCAGTGATGAAGCATCCACAACTTCTGAAGGCAAGGCATTCCCACTGGTTAATTGTCCCCACTGTCAGGAAATTTCTCCTTAATTCCAAGTTGCTTCTCTCCTTGATTAGTTTCCATCCATTGTTTCTTGTCCTGACTAGATATACTCAATTCCAGCAACTATTCTTCATATGTCAGTAAGTATAATAAAGTAAGGAGTCCATGTCTAGCTCATTCTCCGATGGGAAACCAGGATTCTAAGCTAGACCAATGCAGTGAATGAAGGTAATGGCAAACTTTTTCCTTCCATTGTCAAGAAAATGTAGGAATGTATCCTATTTTCACATAGGTAGCAGAGTCGGGATGGTGGCACTACTGTGTGATTGAAACCTTGACCCTTTTTATGCACAGTCACAGCTGCCATCTCATCTCCTTGCCAGGGAAACATCCTCCCCACTTCACATATCCAGTTTTGCCCAGATCAATGGAGGCTTGAGGTTTGGTCCTGGCAGAATTGGATCAATTCCACAAGAGTGGTTGCACAAGGTGGAGAGAAGTGCATCACTTCAAGATGTGCCCTGGAATTTGTTTTCTTAAGTTACCAGCTGACCCCAGTTTCAACTACAAAGGATGCATTGGGTCCTATCTGGCGAATGGCAGGAAATGGAAACTTCTGCACTTGGGTGGGAAAGAGCAGATGCCGAGGAGCAAGGCAGGTGGCATCAGGATGGCATCAGCAGTCCTTGGAAAAAGGATTTGGAACTCCGGTAGAGTACAGATTAAGCGTGAACCAGCAGCATGTTGCTGCAGCAAAAAGAGTAAATGAGATCCTGGGCTGAAACCAAGAGTTGTGAAATTTCATAGTCATGGGATGGGATAGTTTCACCCAATACTGACTGCACTGAATAAAACCTTTGCACAGGTAGAACAAATTATGCAACAATTCTCAAAAGCAGATTCTCTCTCTCTCTCTCTCTCTCTCTCTCTCTCTCTCTGATAACATGATAACATGACTGCGATGACCCGTGGCATGGCACAAAGGCAACACAGCAGTGGTGGGATTCAATTTTTTTTACTACCAGGTCTGTGGGCGTATCTTAATTTGTGGGCGTGGTTTGGTCATGTGACCAGATGGATGTGGCTTTGTGGTCACGTGACTGGGTGGGTGTGGCCAGGTGACCATGTGACTGGCAAACCAAATACAAGTGGTCCTTGCTTAATGGCTGGTTGCTTAGCAAGTGTTCTAATTTATGACTGATCCTCCCAGAGCTATTTAACCCATTTTTGGAGTTTTGCCAACCATACACACACACACACACACACACACACACACACACACTTCTAACCCTGCTATTCTATGATTCTGTAAGGATTTCCTGCTGGACGAAGGGGTTGGACTAGATGACCTCCGAGATGCCTCGCAGGCCAGCCGTAGATTGCTGTGCTGCTTCAAAGAGTCTTCTGAAGCCAGGGTTTGTGTCCTTCTTCCTTCCTCTACTTATTTTTCTCTCTCTCTTCCTCCCTCCATGTATTTATCTATTCATTCATATATCTCATTCACTTTTTCCTCTCTCCCTCTCTCTCTTTCTTTCTCTTTCTCTCTCTCTCTCTTTTCTTTCTTTCCCTTTTCTTTCTTTTCTTTCTTGTCTCTTCCTTCTCTCTTTCTTTCTCTCTCTTCCCCCCCCTCTCTCTTTCTCTCTCTCCCCCTCTCTTCCCCCTCTCTCTTTCTTTGTCTATCTCTTTCTCACCCTCTTTCTTTCTCTCTCTCTCTCTCTCTCTCTGTCCAGTAGTACTGTGAATGATAGAGCCCCAGGGGATGAGGTTCTTCACTATTTAATACTATTAATTTAATTGGGATTAAACTAAGAGAGGCTGCCACCTGCTGAAGAGAGGATTATGAAAATAAGGACAGTTCATGCATACCCCTTTGGCTACCTTGTCTTTAAACAAGCAGAAGCAAATCTGTTCCTCAAGAGGATTGGAGCAAAATGCTGCTTTTGCTGGGGAAGAAACTTCAGAAAAAATATATTATTTTATGAAATCATAGGAGAACTTTTAGGGGGGGAAAAGCATAGGCCCTTTTTTCTTTTAACCAGGGATTGGTTTTAAAGATTTTTCTTTTTAACCAGGGATCTGTCTTAAAGTAGAGAAAGATTTGAGCTCCTCTTTAGGAATCTGTTCATTAGACAAATGTCCTTGGCTTAAGATGACAACCAGGACCAGAATTCCCACCGCTCATCAGGATGGTTGTTCAGTGAGTCTCACCTGATTTCGTGACCATTTTTTGTCATAGCTGATAAGTGAATCATTGTAGCTATTAAGGAAATCACACAGTCCTTAGTAAATAAGGTTTCCCCCACTGCCTTTGTTTCTTGGAAGCTGTCTATGAAGGCCACAAATTGCAATCAGAACCCAGGACAATACAACTGTTGTAAATGCATGTTGGTTGCCAAGTGCCTGAGTGTTGATTACTTGACCATGGGGATGCCGTGACGGTTGTAAGTGCAGATCTGGTCATGAGTCACTTTTTTCAGCATCACTGTGATTTTGAATGGTCACTAAATGAATGTAAGTCAAAGAATACCTGTATCCATTACACACTATGGTTGCTTTTTCAGAAATTCAGCATTGTGCTTGTTCATGGTATGCAGGACTCTCCTTTTAATGAGGCACATTTCTTAAGGCCCCCTCTCCATTTTCCTCAGAAAGAAATGGAGTATTATTACATCTGGCGAATCAGCCCCTTGCAATCTCTTCTCCTTCGACCTGTCCCTGCCTTGTGAGTGCCTCTAATTCTGCTTTCTGCTGTAACCAAGAAGCAGGTTTATTTAGGCACCCCACGCAAAGAAGAATGCAATCAAAACGAACTCCTGGAGATCTCTATTCAATATTGTGTAGTTCAGGGCAGGCAATCTCCTTGTTTTATCTGGAGGGAAATAAAAGGCGCTGCCAAGAAGTTCATAAGAGAGGATTGATGGTGTCGTGACTTATTGTCTCAGATAAAGCTAAAACCCAGGCAAGCGAAGCAAGGATTTATAGGCAAGCAGTAACTGAGTTAAAAAAGGAAGGGGAAAAAAAGACACCAAAAAAAAAAAAAATTCCTTTCAGGGAAGAAGCTCTTGAGAGGTCCTCCAATTTGAAGATCCATCTGGACGGAGCACAATGGAGAATTCAGACATTTGAGTCTCTCCCACCTCTGAGATTTTTCAGTAGTACAACTGGGTTGCCCTTCATCTTGAGCTGAAGAGAGTTGTTCCTTCATGAGCAGCTCCTAGAACGATGAACAGGTATCGTCTCTGCAACTCCTAGAGAATTTAATTCACACCTAATAGAAGAGACTATCTGTAGTTCAGGGTTGAACTGTGGAATCCTTGGTGTTCTCTGAGCTTGGCAGTTGACAGATGTTTCACTATTAAAGCACCACCATAGAAACCATGAAAGCCGAAAGACTGACTTTGGGCCAATCATCAAAGGACCATGACTTCTACTCCCATCTTAGGTAGGACAATCGGTGGATTTGAGTCAAACACCAGGAGATGGTAGATAGGGTGGTGAAATGGCTCAGTGGTTAAGATACTGGGATTGTTGGCTGGAAAGCTGGCAGCCTGGGTTTGAGACCTGAGTGCCACATGACGGAATGAGCTCTTGTCCTCACCCCAGCTCCTGACAAGTTTGAAAGTATGAAAAAGCAACAATTTCCAAATTAAAAGACTCAGAGACTGTCATCTTCTCAAATACCCATTTTATTAGAGATGTCATATTGTCACATCTGAGGAAAACTCGAACCTGAGATTTCTGGGTTTTCCCTAGCCTGAAGAGAATTCAAAATCCAGCCCCTGCACTTAATAGTTCATCACATGGTCCAATCATTACTTCATCTCAACTGGGGACTATCCCCAGGCACTCCCTTCCAGGTGCAGAGTAACATGTCCTTGACTCTCTGAGAAAGGAATGTTGTTGTGGCTAATCTTCCACTGCTCTTTGAAATCCCCCTCCCAAATTCCCAGGCACTGAATGTGGTAGCCCAGAAGCCTCAAAGAAAAATGGCTTTCAAGGTGACATTAAATGCAACTAGATAAATAGTACCATTGTGGTGGGAAGGTAACAATGCTCCATGACATCATGCTGGCCACATGACCAGGGAAACATCTTCAGACAGCACTGGCTCAAAATGGAGATGAGCACCGTTCCCTAAAGTCAGCAATGACTAGTGAAGTAAAATCTACAGGGACACCTTCACCAGGAGATGGTAGGTTCTAGTCCCACCTTAGACATGGCTGGGTGACTTTGGGCTAGCCATTTTCTCTCAGCCCAAATAATTTCACAGGGTTGTTGTGGAGAAAATAGAAGGTGGAAGGTGTATGGTATGTATTCATCGCCTTGAGTTATTTATAAAATTAATAAAGGTAGAGAAAAGATAAAGAAATAAAAAAAATGTCTATTATTTCTTATCTATAAAATGCTTCTTGGGCTGATATCTAGGAAGGTGTTTTGGGATAGAAAATGGGTTTCTATCTGTTCCCTTTTCCCAATATGGTACATCTAACACAGCAATTCCTAAAATCCATATTAACCTTGACGTTGTCATAACATAGATGCCCATGCCATTGCAGAATGGACCGTTTTTGAAAAGCACTGCATTTGCAGAGACCTGAAATTTCTCTCTGCAATCCTAGAACAGGGACTGCTGATTTGTACACACAAGCCATCACTCATAATTTAGGTGTGAGAAATGTACTGGGGCAGGTCACTTTACCCAGTGGAAAGATTGCATGTCGAGAGAAACAATAAAGTCAGGAAATTACACTTGTACAAACAATTCTGGAGTCTGGTGGCTGTGCAAAAGGAAGCAAAAATATATTCTTTATTCAGGAATGAATATTATGATAAGAAAGTCTAAGTAACCAATCTATAGCTTAGAGGTGGGATGCTGCAGCCTCCATTATGAGAGAGAGAGAGAGAGAGAGAGAGAGAGAGAGAGAGAGAGGAAGGAAGGAAGGAAGGAAGGAAGAGGAAGAGGAAGAGGAGGAGGAGGAGATATAGGATCAGGAACTGGAAAATATCCCTAAGACCTTCAGTTTAACTGAAATATTATGTAAAGCCTTGCCACATAAATGTTCCTTAGACAAAGAAAGAAGACAAAAATGCAAAACTTCTCTTGCCTTCATGGTACAGGAAATTAATATGAGCAAAGCTGAATCTTCCAGTGACACAGACATTGTAACAGTGAAGTATGTCTAAGACCCATATGTCTAAAATAAATGCAAGCTGCATTATATATTGATGCAGGCTTTCACAGTCAGCGTCAATGCAATACTGCTGAGCTTCTGGGCTAATAGGGCATGCTCTAATTATTTGGTATTCTGACATTTCGCTAGCAACCGTGGCTGACATCTTCGGAGGTGAAAATTGTCTGCTCTGTAGCTCACTCTTGGCAGGTTATAGACAATACACAAAGGTTTGCTGGTGAAGAGTCAGGAGAGAAAATAATTAGATCATGACCTATCAGCCTAGATGTTTATCACCACTGAACTGCCTTTCTTCCTCCCTCCCTCCCCGCCTTTATTATAAGAAAAAATACAGGTGAAACTCGAAAAATTAGAATATTGTGCAAAAGTTCATTTATTTCAGTAATGCAACTTAAAAGGTGCACCTAATATATGAGATAGACTCATTACATGCAAAGCAAGATACTTCAACCCGTGATTTGTCATAAATGAGATGATTATGGCTTACAGCTCATGAAAACCCCAAATCCACAATCTCAGAAAATTAGAATATTGTGAAAAGGTTCAATATTTTAGGCTCAAAGTGTCCCACTCTAATCAGCTAATTAAGCCATAACACCTGCAAAGGGTTCCTGAGCCTTTCTCTCAGTCTGGTTCAGAAGGAATCACAATCATGGGAAAGACTGTTGACCTGACAGTTGTGCAGAAAACCATCATTGACACCCTCCATAAGGAGGGAAAGCCTCAAAAGGTAATTGCAAAAGAAGTTGGATGTTCCCAAAGTGCTGTATCGAAGCACATTAATAGAAAGTTATGTGGAAGGGAAAAGTGTGGAAGAAAAAGGTGCTCAAGCAGCAGGGATGACCGCAGCCTGGAGAAGATTGTCAGGAAAAGGCCATTCAAAAGTGTTGGGGACTTTCACAAGGAGTGGACTGAGGCTGGAGTCAGTGCATCAAGAGCCACCGCACACAGACGGATCCTGGACATGGGCTTCAAATGTCGTATTCCTCTTGTCAAGCAGCTCCTGAACAACAAACAACGTCAGAAGTGCCTTACCTGGGCTAAAGAAAATCAGACCTGGTCTTTGTCTCAGTGATCCAAAGTCCTCTTTTCTGATGAGAGCAACTTTTGCATCTCATTTGGAAACCAAGGACCCAGAGTCTGGAGGAAGAATGGAGAGGCACACACTGCAAGATGCTTGAAGTCCAGTGTGAAGTTTCCATAGTCTGTGTTGATTTGGGGAGCCATGTCATCTGCTGGTGTTGGTCCACTGTGCTTCATTAAGTCCAGGGTCAACGCAGCCATCTACCAGGAGATTTTGGAGCACTTCATGCTTCCTTACACAGACGAGCTTATGGGGAGGCTGATTTCATTTTCCAGCAGGACTTGGCACCTGCCCACACTGCCCAAAGCACCAAAACCTGGTTCAATGACCGTGGGATTACCGTGCTTGATTGGCCAGCAAACTCGCCTGACCTGAATCTATGGGGCATTGCCAAGAGAAAGATGGGAGACATGAGACCGAACAATGCAGAAGAGCTGAAGGCCGCTATTGAAGCATCCTGGTCTCCCAAAACACCTCAGCAGTGCCACAGGCTGATAGCTTCCATGCCACGCCGCATTGAGGCAGTAATTGCTGAAAAAGGGGCCCAAACCAAGTACTGAGTACATATGCATGCTTACACTTTTCAGAGGTCCGATATTGTTCTATGTACAATCTTTGTTTTATTGATTGCATGTAATATTCTAATTTTCTGAGATTGTGGATTTGGGGTTTTCATGAGCTGTAAGCCATAATCATCACAATTATGACAAATCACAGCTTGAACTATCTTGCTTTGCATGTAATGAGTCTATCTCATATATTAGTTTCACCTTTTAAGTTGCATTACTGAAATAAATGAACTTTTGCACGCTATTCTAATTTTTTGAGTTTCACCTGTAAAAGATCATAGATCAAAACCAAATAATTACACAATAATCAATCAGTCAATCTGATGGCATCAGTTCATTCTCCAAAATAACTCAGTTCCTAATGGCTTGCAAACAGGACCACTGACCTGGGCAGGCACCTCTAGTATGGATACTCATCTCATGTGTGCTCATCAGTGGTGGGATTCAAAAAAATTTACTACCAGTTCTGTGGGCATGGCGTGGCTTGGTGGGCATGACTTGGTGGGCATGACAGGGGAAGGATACTGCAAAATCCCATCCGTCCCCACCCCACTAACCTGCTTTCCAACTCTGTTCTTCTGTTCAGGGCAACAAAAGAAGATCCAGCTGATCAGCTGGGACTTGGGAGGCAGAGAAGAGATGGGGTTAGTGGGGCAAGTCAGATGTGGTATTTGCTGGTTCTCCCAATTACTCAAAATTTCCGCTAACGGTTCTCCAGAACTGGTCAGAACCTGCTGAAAACCAGGCATATAGCTTGTAATCAATGGCTTCCCTCCGTTATTTTATTTCATGACAGTGATGGGGTCACAAGCAGATTCTTCTGACACCTTTCGGATATTAATATATTAGGAAAATGCTAAGATAGGAACATGAATGTACTCCTACAGTCTTCTCAAGACAACTGAGCCCAACATTTATGTTGCTAAGTGAGACAGTTGTTAAATGAGTTTTGCTCCATTTTTACAACCTTTCCTGCCACAATTGTTTTTTTTAAAATAAAGTTTTATTTTTAAACATAAACATACACATACAAAAAGATAAAAACATAAAATCCTCTTCCATTTTATATACATACAGTGTGTCAGTTGGTTACGTATCTTTTGTGCTATACTTTTGTAGTCGTTTACTCACAATTTATATCAGTCTTCACATTGTCAAACTAACATAAGTTTATATATTTATCAGTTATTAATCATCCATGACTAAACTATTTATTCCATCGTTTTATACAAGATGCTCCACATTTTATCTTAAAATTTATGTTATACTTTCAACCAGTGGTTATATATATATCTATATTATGTCTTATATTAATCTATTAGATTTCTTTCACAAAATTATCTAGTCTATTATATTACCATGCCTTTTTATCCAACCATTGATAAAACAAATCCCATATCATATAAAATTGCTTATCTTCTTGTTCTCTAATTTCAATGTCAGTTTACTCATTTCAGCACAGTCCATAATTTTTTGATAACTTCCTGCTGCATAGATATTTTGTCATTTTTCCAGTTCTTCGTAAATACAATTCTAGCTGCTGTTAAAACATTTACAATCAAATATTTCAGTTCTTTATTGTATATGTCCAGTATGACTCCCAATAAAAAGATCTCTGGTTTAAAGTCTATATGTTGTTTTATCATTTTTTCCAACCATGTGTGGATTTTAGTCCAATATTTCTTTGTGTCTGAACATGTCCACCACATATGGTAATATGAACCAGGTATCTGATGACATTTCCAGCATTTATCCGATTTATTCTTAAACATTCTCGCAAGTCTCGTCGGGGGTAGGTGCAACCTATAAAACATCTTATACAAATTTTCTTTATATGCAGTTGACATTGTCATTTTATAATTCTGAGACAACAATTTTTGCCATTTTTCCAAATCAATCCCATATCCAAAATTTTTCCCCCAAGCAATCATCATTTCTTTAACTTGCTCCTCCTCCAATTTAAATTCTAATAGATGTCCATAAAGTTTTTTAATTACCTTTTCATCAGTACCCATCAAAATTTTATCTAAGTCAGTCAACTTATCCTAAATACCTTCTGCCTTGGAGTCTTTATCAAACCTAGATTGTATTTGCAAATAAGAAAACCAATTCATTTTTACACCTTGTTCTTGCAACTTTTGCATAGATTTAAGTTCACCTTTTTCATTCAATAACTCCCCATATCTGTTTGTTCCTTTTTATATATTAAAAAAGCTTCAATAGTTGATATCCATGTTGGAATTTTTAAGTAATATTGTCTTTTAATCTTCTCCCACCTCAAAAACAATGCCTCACGAATACATCTTCTAAAATACCGCTGTACCAACTCCCTTATACCAGAGAAAGGCATGCCATCCCAGCAGCAAGTCATGGCCTTCTAAAATCAACAATCTACTGTTCCTTAGTGTTATCCATTCCTTTACCCACATCAAATTTGTCACCTGGTAATACAGCTCCCAATTGGGCAAGGCAAACCTTCCTCTTATTCTCGCATCTTGTAACAGCTTTAATTTTATTCTTGCTATTTTTACCCTGCCAAATATATTTCAACACAATTCTATTTAAATCTTCAACAAACTCTTTCCCTAATCGAATAGGAATTGTCTGGAATAAATATAAAACTCTAGGCAATATATTCTTCTTAATTGTGGATATTCTCCCAATCAATGATAGTTGCAATTTTCCCCATTTCATCAAGTATATCGCAATCTGCTGTTTGAATTTAACATAGTTATCTTCCTTCAAGGTACTGCATCTTGGTGTAATATAAATCCCTAAGAATTTAACCTTGTTTGTGACCTGTATGTTTAAAGTTTCTTCCAACTCTTTCTTTTGTCTTGTTAACATATTATTTGTTAATAGCTTTGTTTTGTCTTTGTATATTCTCAAACCTGCTACTTTTCCATATTCTTCTATTTTTTTCTATTAATTTGGGTGCTGTTTCCAATGGGTCTTCTAATATAAATACCAGGTCATCTGCAAAAGCTTGCGATTTATACTCCTCCTTTTTAATTTTCATTCCTTTTATTTCTTTTTCTTCTCTGATATTCCTATTCAAGACTTCCAATGTTAACACAAACAGCAGAGGTGACAATGGACAGCCTTGCCTTGTCCCTTTTCTTATATCTATGGATTCTGTTAATTCTCCATTCACCATCACCTTTGCAGTTGTTCATGGTATATTGTTTCAATGGCTTGGATAAATTTCTTACCAAAGCCCATTTGTATCAATTGCAGTAAAATAAATCGCCAACTCACATTGTCAAAGGCTTTTTGAGCATCTAGAAACATCAAGGCCATTTGCTTTTCGGGATGAGCTTGATAATATTCCAGAGTATCCAAAATGATTCTCACATTGTCTTTGATTTGTCTCTTTGGCAGAAATCCATTTTGATCAGTATGAATAAAATTATTTAAGTATCTTTTTAGTCTTTCTGCCAAAATTGAAGCAAAGATTTTATAGTCTGAGTTCAATAAAGATATAGGTCTATAATTTTTAACTTGCTACAGGTCTGTACCTTCCTTCGGTATAAGTGTAATGTACACTTCTGACCATGTTTTTGGTATTCTTTTCTTTCACATAACTTCATTCATAACTTCTAGAAGATGAAAATTCAATATTTCCTGAAAAGTCTTGTAAAATTCGGCTGGCAAACCATCTGGACCTGGTGCTTTCCCAACATTGTTTTTTAAAGGCTTCTGTTAATTCCATCATTGTTATACTTCCTTCTAACATCGTTTCAATGTTTTGGGGTATCTGAGGTAGGTTCACTTTCTGAAGATATTATTTAACATTTTCTTCTTGAATATTCTCTTGAAAGTACAGTTTTCTGTAGTAGTCTTGTATAATTTTTTTTCTCATTTCCATAGCAAACCTGTCCTTTATTTATCAATTGACTAATTCTTCTTGCTTCTCTTTCCTTTCTCAGTTTATAAGCTAGCCATCTGCCTGGTTTATTTGCATCTTCAAAGTAATTCTATTTTGCACTTTTAATTTTTTGTGCTAATTCCTCTTTTTCCATTAGTCCCATTTTATGTTTAATTATATCCATTTTATTTTTAATGTCTTTTTTGTGGGGAGTTCTGTAAGTCTTTTTCCAGTCTTTTATAGTCATCCTCTAATGTCTTAAATGTCTTTTTCTGTTTTCTGTTTCTTCTCCTAGTATAATCTATTATCAAACCTCTTGTGTAGGCCTTCATTGTGTCCCAGAGATTCTGTAAAGATGTATCCTCTTTTCTATTTTCTTTGAAGAAGAAAACAAGTTCTTTCTCTATTTTCTGTTTAAAGTCTTTTTCTTTCAGTATCATATTATTTAAAGTCCATCTAGATCTTCTCTTGTGTCCTTTCCAAATAACTGACACTGGATTATGATCTGCCCAAGTGCTTGTTTCTATTTCAATCTGTTGTGCATGAGTCAATAATTCTGCTGACATCCATATCATAGCTATTCTAGACCAGGATGTATGCCTGTTTGAATAAAAAGTATATTGCTCACTTTCCGCATTTCTCTCTCTCCATGCATCTTTTAAATTAAAATTTTCTGTTATTCAAAGGAAGGATTTTGGTAGTGTCTAACTCTCTTTGTTGTTTTCTGTGTTTTATAGTCCAACCGGTCATTAATTATTCCATTAAAATCACCCATCATGCAGATATTAACATAGTCCAAATCAATTATTTTTGTACATAATTTCCCATAAAATTCTTCTTGTTTATCATTCGGGGCATAAATTGCAATTAAAAGTGTTTTAATGCTGTTATCTGTTATCTCCACCATCAAAATCTTTCCATCATCATCTGTATAAATTAGTTCTGCCAAAATTGTTTCTTTAATATATAATACCACACCTCTTTTTTTCAATTGTGCCAGTGACATAAATAATTTCCCTAATTTTTCTTGTTTTAGCATATATTCATGTTGTTTTTTAATATGTATCTCTTGTAAACAGATTATATCAAATTTTAATTTATCTAATTTGTGAAATACTTTCCTTCAATAGCCAAATTAAGTCCATTTAGGTTAATCGTAATCAATTTTCTTTCATCCATGTTAAGCTTTATAAGAGGGTTTTATTACTCTAAGTAGATCTTAATTCTCATTGTTCTCTGGGTTCACCACCTACTGCACCTTCTTCTTTTTCTTTTTCAATTACTGCTATACACTCCTCTTGGAATTCAGTTAGTGACTCTTCCTTTCTTTCTTCTTCCTCCTTTTCTCTAAAGTATTCTAAGTAGAATAGTTCAGCTTTTCCAACTGTGTCAGTTCTGTGTCTTTGTTCCTGCCAAGTGAACAAAAGGCCTTCTGGCATCAACCATCTGTAGTTTACTCCTCTTTTAAGTAGCTCTTTAGTCAAGAATAAATATTCCCTTCTCATCTCTCTTATTCTTCTTGGTATCTGTTTCAGCACCACAATTTATTTATTTTTATATTTTAGTATTTTCTCTCTCACCACCTGGAGCATCTGTGTCTTAATGCTCTTTTTAGTAAATCTGATGTAAACTTCTCTTGGTAATCTATTCCTCATTGCATATCTTGTGTAGACATGAAACATTTCATCCATCCCACTCATCATCTTTTCTTTAGTTATTTCCAGTGCTTCTGCCAATATTTCTGCCATTATTTCAGCAAGGTTTTCACCTTTCCCTTCTTCTATATTTTGAAATCTTAAGTAAAATTCTGATTTGTCTATTTCCCATCCTAATAATTCACCCCTGTCCTTCTTGATATCGCTCAAATGAATATCAATATCTCCAATTTTCTTATCTCTTTGTATATCTTCTTAAATTTTTTGAATCTGTCTTCATATTTCATCATCATCTGTTCAATATTTTCCACTTTTTCATGTCTTTTCACTTTTTTGCTCAATTTTCTGAATTCCTTGCATGATCATCTGTAATGTCACTTCCTTCTCTTTCTCTTTTTCCTGTTGTAATATTGTCTGTCTAGATCGTTGTCCTCCAGATAGTGAGGGAGTTGGTATCGAAGAAGCTGGGGCTGTTGTCTTTCTACTCACCTTGTAATGCTTATCTGTAAAGAAAGAGAGAAAAAAAGAAGGGAAAAAGAGGGGAAAAAAAAACCAAAGGCAAACAATTGCCACTCCAAAGGAAAAAAGGAAAAAATAAATCTTCAGACACTTGTATACCTTCACCCAATTAGTTGCAATGGTAGATGTACAAAGTAAAAAAGAAAAATATTCTATACTTAGTAAACCAAAAGAAAACCAAAATAAAAGGTTTACATTCTAGTTCCTGGTTTAAAAAGTTAAAATCCAATTAAAGAGAATAAAAGAGCCCCACTAGTTGGGGGGATGGAATCGAAAGGGAGGAAAAAGGTAAAAAGCCATTCTAATATAAAACAAGCCTCTGCCGCCAAATATCCAAGGCTCTTTGATAAATCAGCTCAGAATTTTTCAAGGTCACTTTAATCTTCTTTCTTTCAAGTTCAACTCCAGGCTCCAACTATCTATTCGGAAATGAGCACCTGAATAAACAAACTGCCATGCTCATCCCTATCTTTTCCAATACACAGCTCAGAGTCCTTGATCCTAACGCAAACTAGTGAAAGGAGAAAGAAACAATGCATCCAACCAACCCTCTGGGCGGCAGTGCTACTTACTTTCCTTCACTTTCACTTCCCCCTCCTCAATCTACAACAAGGAACTAAAAGAAAAACAAAGTAAAATCTCCCCCCCTTTTTTTTTCTAAAGGGAGAAAAATAAATATTAAATCAAGCAGAAGAGTCTAAATCAAAAAAGAATTTTCAAAAGGATTGTTAAAAAAGGAGAAGAAAATACAGAAATAAAAAGATTTAAAAGTACCAGTCCAGATTAAAGTAAAACAGCTTTGCCAAGTTCAAAATTCCAATAAAAGGGGGAAAAAAGGACAAAACTTGCACTGTGACAATTAATAACGCTGCTTAAACTATTTCCTCTTCACTATTAGTCCACTTTCGTTTTTTCAGGGTGTTCTCTCCAAGAAATAATAAGTAAAAGTTCATCTCACCAAACTGACACACTTTCTTCCAGTCTCTTCCATTCCGGAGCTGTCCCAGTTTCAGCAGCTTGGGAGGCTGCTTCTCCACCACTGGCAGAAGGGGCTTTCCCTGGATCAACCAGGGACTTTGCGATGTCCCTGGGATCAACAGGACGTGCCCTTGTCAATCACCGTCTCTATGGGATAGTTTAAGTCCATGGGGACCGACCAGCAGCTGAGATATCAACAGTGATCTTGGAGAATTAAGATCTCCCATCCAACCACCGGGATGCCAGCTACGCCTTCCTGCCATCATTGTTAATTGAATCACTTGCAGGTGTAAAGTTAGTAACACGATTGTTAACTGGAACTGGCTTCCCCATTGGTCAGAAAGTCATCAAAGATGATCACATGAATTTGGGACACTGAAATCGTCGTAGATATGAGTCAGTTGCCAAGCATCTGAATTTTGAACATGTGGCTATAGGGATGGTGTGACAGTCGTAAGTGTGAAAAATGGTCATAAGTCGCTTTTTTCAGTGCCATTGTAATTTTGATCAGTCACTAAGGGAACTCTTGTAAGTTGAGGACTATCTGTAATAATATTTGTGCTGAATTCAAGCTTCGTAGGCTGAGTCAACCTTGAGCCTGGTGAGATTTGAACTATCAAATTGCTGGCAGCTGGCAGTCAGCAGAAATAGCCTGCAGTACTGCACTCTAACCACTGCGCCACCATGGCTCATTCATTCTTTTGTTTTAATGAGTTTAGACTCCATTTTTTTTTAAAAAAACTTTTGTTATTAAGACATTCAATAAAAAAAAAAATTAAAAAATGGAGCTGCTTTAAGAATTGCAAAGAAAAATGCTCCACTCACCTTAGCTAGCTTTTTAAAAGTGTTTTTCTTTGCACAGCCCTCAGGAATGTACACTCATTCCTCCTGGACTACAACATCATGTGGTGACAATAGCATGGACCCTGGCTGCTTGAACAAAAGTAGATTGGCAACCCTCACATATCTTGGCTAGGGACATACCAATTTTCCTTGGATATCATTACTCTGACTGGATGGTTTTAATTAGATGTTTTTAATGCCAATTTTCTTGCTTTCCTTGGCCAAGGCGATGAATTGTGAATATTTCAAGTGGTGAAATCTTCAGGTGGCTCCCTTGCTAATGTAATCTCTTCCATATTTTTGTTTGTTTATACTTTTTTAATTTGACATTTAACTTGCTTATTGTTTTCACCTTTTTTGCTGTAAAACATCTAGAATCACCTATTGTAAAATGGGTGGCCATGTGAATTTGTTAAATCAATAGGTAACTTGCTTTTTGTTGTAAGTCTCAATGAAAGGTAAAGTCATGTCCAACTTTAGGGGTGGTGCTTATCTCCATTTCTTAGCCATGGGAGCCAGCATTGTCCAAAGACATTTGTGTTATCATGTGGCCAACATAACTATATGTCTAGGTGCATGGAACACTGTTAGTCTCAATTATTCTTCTCAATTATACTTGGAATTTGGAAGAATTCTTCTCTCATTTCCAATTCTCCTGCTTTGCTCTATTTCTATCTATGTACCTAAGCTGCTTGCCTGTCAGGGACAAGCAACCAGAATAGTTCCAAGAATAGGTCAAGTAGATTTCTTTGAAGGACAAATTCTGTGTGGGACAAGCAGGAAAGCAATCGAAAACAAGGGTTCATGAATATCAACTAGCAGTTAAATGGCACAACCAAAAATCCCTGATCTCAAACCACACTGATAACAAACACCAGTTTGATTGATAGTATAGTGCAGATTTTTGCATAACAGTCATTAAGACAACACAGGGAGAGGTGATGAAAAAGAACATTTGGTGGTGGGAAGAATGGGACTCAGGACAGTAAACAAGGACCTTCCATAAATGAGAGGGTCAAGAAATGAAATTGGTGGCTGTGGCTGCAATTGTGACTTTCTGGTGCCCTCAATTACCTGTGAATGCCCCTCTATCTGAATAGGGCAGCATAAAATTCCTTTAAAAGTTGTGGGTATTTCATCAGGAGCCGTGGTGTGGCACAATGCTTAAAATGCAGCATTGCAGGCTAACTCTGCTGATTGCCAACTGCCAATAGTTTGACAGTTCGAGTCTCATTGGCTCAAGGTTGACTCTGCCTTCCATCCTCCAAGGTTGGTAAAATGAGGACCCAGATTGTTAGGTTGACACTGTAAAAGGCTTAGAGAGGGCTGTAAAAACACTGTGAAGCACTGTAAAGTGGTATACAATGCTAAATATCACTGGAGGTTTTTAAGAAGACACTGGATATTTGTCTGAAATAGTATAGAACAACAGCCCTCAACCTTTTGGGCAGCAGAGACCGGTTCCATGAAAAGAGGTTTTTCCGTGGACTGGAGGGGATGTGATTTTGTGTGCTGCCTGCACCCCACAGATGGTGCTTCAGCCTGGTTTCTGGCATACCATGGCCCAATGCCAGTCCACAGACCAGAGAGTTGAGGTCCCCTGCTATAGTGTCTTCTGCTTGAGCAGGGAGTTTGATTTAAACACCTCCAGCTCTATTCTGATTCCTGAAAATGGGTCTCCCCAAAATTTGCAAACAAGGGAGTCAGTTTACAAACACACTTTCCTAGGTTATGTCCTATTTTTTGACTGGGGATGAGAGTGAGGTAGCCAGGAATTTGTGCACCACTACAGTGCATGGATTCCTAGCTACCTCACTCTCCCCCCCAGGCTGAGTGAGATAGGCATAGTCAACCTTAGATTTCCTGCCATTGCAGCGTTGGTTGATTTTCCTGTTTTTCCAGTACAGTCTAAAGGCAGCCTGTTTCACCTTCCAGGAAAGGTTAGGGGGGCTGGTGGAGACTGAGACTAGGGGTGAGAGAAGGTCAGGAAAGGAGGCATCAAATGCTGAGCAGCTCAGGTCTCTGTGGGTTCAGGACTGAGCAGAGGGAACCTCAACTCAGCAATGTAGAAAGGCCTTTAGAGAATGTTGCGATGGTGACTTTCTAATTTGGCTTCGGTCTATATCAAGTTGTGAAATATGTTAGCTGATCTCTGGACACTGCAGAAGAGAACAAGGGATTCTAACCTCCATTTATTTCCTTTAATTTGGTTGCTGCATAATGGATGCACTAAGATTCAAAGATCACAGTATCCCTTCTCCTCCCCCACCCTGAAACTCTGCTCCTGAATTCTCTCTAGACCAAACCACCAATAGTTTTATTTATTTTATTTTATTTGTTTATTTGTCAAACGCTTACAAGAATAAACATAAGTTTAAATACACGAAATAGGAACTAATACATGGGGACAATAGGACAGGGACATTAGGCACAATTGTGCCCCCTACAGACCTCTTGGGAATGGAGTGAGGGTGATAGAGGTTAGTTTGAGGTTAAAGGAGTGGGGCTTAGAGGATATAACAGCAGAATCAGGTAGTGCATTCCAGGCATTGACCACTCTGTTGCTGAAATCGTACTTCCTGCAATCAAGTTTGGAGTGGTTTATCTTCAGTTTGTATCTGTTGTGTGCTCTTGTGTTGTGGTTAAAGCTGAAATATTCATTAACTGGTTAGACATTGTAACAAATGATTTTATGTACTATGCTTAAGTCCAATCTTAGCCGGCATAATTTAAGGTTGTCTAAGCCTAGAATCTCAAGTCTGGTGGTGTAGGGTATTCGGTTGAGAACAGAGGAGTGTAGTACACTTCTTGTAAAATACTTCTGGACTCGTTCAATTATATTTATGTCTGATATACAGTCTGGATTCCAGACAGCGGAGCTGTCTTCAAGTATTGGTCTAGCAAAGGATATATATGCCCTAGTTTGCAAATCAGTATTACCAGAGGAGAAGCTTCATAAGATCAAATTAACAAGTCTTAAATCCTTTTTTGCAATGTTGTTGCAGTGAGCTCTGGCACTTAGATCATTTGATATGAGAACTCCAAGGTTTTTGACAGAGTGAGGGTCGTCAACAAGGTCATATCCGCCTAGCTTGTATTTGGTGTATTGATTTTTTTCACCAATGTGTAGGACAGGGCGTTTGTTGGTCAAGATTTGGAGTTGCCAATTGTTTGACCATTCAGACACATAATCAAGGTTGGTTTGAAGGATGTGTGTGGTGTGGAATAGTTAACCACAAAAGTAAGCATTTTGGAGGTATGTTTTGGGATGGGCTTTTGCATAAATATTAAACTGTGTATTAAACCTCTGTTAATCTTAATGCAACTCTTTTGCTCAGCCTTCTTAAAATATAACCTTCTAGAATGAAAATGAGGAATTGAAAGAAATACTAGCAATTGGCTTATGTGATTCCCCAGGTCTCCTGCCTGCTTGGAACCCAATTACACATTTATTTGCTTGATGTCGCATTTGGTTGCAGAAAAGATTGTTCAGAGTAGACTTGGGGGAACCTCTAGGTATTTATGGGAAGAGACTTAGACATCTTGATTCAGGGGTATCCATATTTATTAATCAATTATTCAAATTTATATAGCCACTCATCTCACATCTAGGCACCTGAATAACAATCCATTATTTTTTCCTAATTTCCCAAATTCATAATCGATTGAGCCTTGGTTCATCCCCTATTTAACCAGATCGATTACAAAAGTAGCATGGGCATTAGAACAACATGCAAAACATGGTTAACTTTAACTTTTGTTTAGTTTTCTTTGATTAGTTAATAATTTATTGCAATGAATTTACCCAGGAAATGGATTAATTTAATAAGCAGGTTAAATGTGCAGTGAGAATGCAATCTATATGTCTTCCTGTCTAAGAACGTATTTTTCAGTCAGCTCAGTTTGCTTATCAGACTAGAAAATCAAGGAAAGAAAGAAATATTTTTATATAAAATGAAAATGAAAATAAATTTTGTAGGGAAATGGGGAAGGAAAAGAAAGCAGAAAAACTGTAGGATGGTGGGGAAAAGAAAAAAAAGCATTGACTTCTAACTTTTTTCAGCTCAGTGAAATGCAAAATAGAATTATAACTTCTACTTATTATTTTCACATATTTAGTAAATACTATTTCCATGACAATAAACTAATCTAATCAGCAACACTCAAAGTCCATTTTTTTCCCTGTTTTGATCATGAAGCCTAGAAAGAGATTCCAAGTAGAATCAAAACTAGATATATTGCCTATGGAGAGTCTCAGTCATCCAGGTCATAGTTGTCCCAAAGGTGATTTTCTAAAGAGACAACTGGATTTTGACATCTCTGCTAGGTTCATCACTTTTTCCATCCATTCTTCCATTGTAGATATTGACATAGAAAGAAATAGATCTTAGGGGGATCCAGGTAGTTTGCATCTGCTGCCTTCTGAATGACGTAAGCTCTCCAGGAAAGAGCTTTCATATACCCTACTTGGAGCCCACAAGGGTTCCTCTTGAGATTTTGGTAGAGATCTTTGTGAAGCAAGACCTCTACCACCAGCCCTGCGCCAAACGTAGTTTGCTCATGCATTTACCCTTCTGAATTGCAGCTCCCTGTTTGCTTCCAAGGTAAACTAACCAAACTGGAATGGCATTAAAGAAGAACAGAATCCCAAGTTGGAGCCTTTTGCTTTTAACTGCTAATTATTGATGCTAACTATTCATGCAGTACAATCTGGAGAGGTGCTAGGTGAAGAATGACAGGGGAGAAATGCAGCACTGGCCAAAGGGGACTCTGTTCAGAAGATAGCAGTGGATTGCAATGAACAGAAGCTTATTTATTTGCCTATTTATTTGTTTATTTAATTAATATGCTGCCCATAGGGACAACTCTAGGCTGCTTACAACCAAGTTAAAGCCACATGACAAAACATTTAATATTGAAATAATAAATATCAACATCAAAATTTACTTAAAATTAACAGAGATAGCTGTGATGGCCCAGGGTGGGATACAAAAGCAACAAAGTCACAAAAACAGGTGAAGTCCCTTTAATTCCTTCAACTTGGCTTCAAAGCTCCAATCATTGACTGGAGAGAAAAAACTCCCCCACAAACAGTTGCAAAAAGGAAGAAATGCCATTCAAACTCAAAATACATATAAATTATAAATAGAAAAAATAACACAAACCACACTGAAGCAATGAATGAGACAAGGCAAGATAAGGGCTTGAAGACATCCACAGATATCGAAATACACACACTGGGAAGTATGCCAGAACTCAGATAAGAACTGAAAGACTAGAATTATTTCACACGTTACTTCCAGCACAGGGCCATGCTCAGTTTGTCCTTTTAAACAGTCCTCCCAGCTGCAGCCCATGAAGGGGATCAGGGCCCCTTCCTCCCTGTAGACCTCGCCATTTCATGTTTCTCCCTTATCCTCTCCTCTCTATGTGCCCTAGGATGAAGAGAGGATGGTCCTGGGTCTTCCTCTGACTGCCCAGCCAGCCTGTGCCCTTTCCCAGTTTCCTCCACAACCTCCGGAGCCACAGTCCTGCTCCCTGTCAGCTGTTCCTCCTCTCCCTCGGAGTCAGACTCCAACAGGGGCATAATAATAGCAAACAAGGGAGCAAGATGTCTATGGAGATTGTCAGTCAGTAGAGACCGTT
Source organism: Pseudonaja textilis (assembly GCF_049901715.1). NCBI lineage: Eukaryota > Metazoa > Chordata > Lepidosauria > Squamata > Elapidae > Pseudonaja > Pseudonaja textilis. The sequence goes on from NC_141999.1 coordinate 3,731,418, forward strand.
CTCTTGAAGACAGAAAAGTCCACATTTTGGGGAGAGAGGACCACTAGTTTGAAAGAGGGGTCAAAGAGGCCATCTATGTCAAAATTAAGCAGTCCTCTCTCAACAGAGGGGAAGAGATATAGCCTGACCTATCTCCTGTTTACAACACAGTCCTTTCAACAATTCCAAGAAGGTTCCACACCCACTTGTATTATACAGGTGATTATACAGATAAACCTCCAAGTGGCTTCAGTGACTCTCAGAAAGAGTGCTAATGACCAGATGACCTCAAGGAATGCAAATCCTTCCATTCCTCACCATTGTCAAAACTGAAGAAGCTACTTGGATGAGAAGGCAAAGGTTTTCAGGGAACAACAAAGAAAGTCCAGTTCCCGCTTGAAAAAAAAGCACCTTTGGGGTGGGGCTTCTCAATCCATTAGCCACCTCCAGTATGATATACCACAATTGGGGCTGCAGGCCAATTGGCAGAGTCAAGTCTTCCAGCCCTTTTGGAAGGCCAGAAGAATGGATGTAGATGTCATGCCCCTGTCGGAATCTGATTCAGAGGGGGAGGCCAAACAGCTGTCAAGGAGTGGGAGTGTGGCTCCATTGGCTGTAGAAAAAACTGGGGAAGGGCAAAGTCTGGCTGGGCAGAGCAGGGGAGAAATAGAGCCAGGGAGAGGGAATTCAGAGGAAGACCCAGGCCCATCCCCTCTTCATTCTAGGGCACTCAGGGAGGAACGGGAAAAGGAGCAACGTGAGTTGCATGGCTTACGGGGGAGGAAAGGGCCCTGATTCCCTTCATTAGCTGCAACTGGGAACACAGTGTTTAAAAAGGGAAGCTGCACGCAGCAAACTGTTGGGAGCAAATTGTGAATTTATCTGACATCGTCAAGGCTTATCTATGTTTCTGGCATCTTCCCAACTGCGTGTATTTTGCTGTGCTTTCAAGTCTGCAATTCCTTTTCCTGCCCTGTCAAGATAATTACTGCAGCATGGTTTGTTTGGATTTTTAGTTACAGTTTGTGTGTACTTTGTTGTCGGAATGAATTTTCTACACTTAAAGGCTGTTCCTGGCAGAGTGTTTCTCTGGCCGAAGGTAACCTGGACTTTGGAGGCAAAGTTGGGGATAGTAAAGGGGCTCTTCTTGCTTATTTGACTGTGTTGCCTTTGTGACATGTCCCTTTGGGTCATCATAGTGGATCTCACCTTGGCACTATGTTCCAGAAGGTGGTAGCTACAACAGAAAAGACTCTTCTTTTGTACCTGGCTAGCTTCTGCTGTATGTCCCTTCTGCCAGTGAGGGTGGGATGGACCAATCCCTTTATATGGTGAGTATTCATTTTTGCTGGGAATTGCAATATGGGCATTGCTTGAGGGGACCCCCTGTGTGTCTCACAGTGGAAAAGGCACTTTCTGTGGGTATAAGGGTGGCCTAGTTTGCAATGAGGGGCCAGCTTTGGAATTCTCTTCCTTTTTGGATCACAAGATGGATGCTGATCTTTCAAGGGCAGGAGAAGATCTTTTCACAAATTTTGCCCCATTCTGGATTCAGCCCTTCGCTTCTCTGCAGATGTAGTTTGCTTATTCTACTCTCCGTTCTTTTCAGCTGTGCATTTTAAATTAAGGTGTTATTCATCTGATTTGGTTTTATTAGTTTATGTTGTTTTTTTTATAGATCATAACCCTCCATGAATTTTCTGGATGGTGGGCAGGCAAGAAATGTTTCCAATAAGCAAATTAATTAATACCCAGCATTCTTTGCTCCCTTAGAGTTGTAATTGGAGTAGAAACAATACTGGAAGTTGAGTTAGCCTTGCAAGAAAGCCTGATTTGTAACAATCTATAGGCAGAGATTTCTTTTCCTCCAAAATTGATCCATGGATCATGAGTTTTAGCTCTCATTGAGCCTTGGTTGGAACAACATAATCAAAAGGATACATCAGCAAGAAATTTCTTAAACAGGGTCTTGTCTTAATTTGCCTGTGTTAATTCCTCTCCACTCTTTGATTGGAAATATGGCTTTATGAAAAATGAAAAAGAAAAACCCCAATCAAAACAATAGCTCCAGCAACTGCTGGATATTTGTGCAAGAGAGAGAACAGAAACTTTGCAAATCCCGGCAATAGAAGTCTTGTGGAATTGGGATCCCATAGCAAGAGCCGACCGTCAGGCGAATCCAATGCATTTCATATTTATGAAAAGATGATCTAAATGCAGAGCTACGTCTCTGGGCAAAATATTTCATTCTGCAATGATGACAAGACGCTTTTAAGGCAAGATGACACTGATGAATTCCGAGGAACTGGTGGATTTATAAGAAGGATAATTGCTCTCTGCATCTTTCTTTGGAGCATCAAACTCTCTGCCTGGGGAGGGCAGGGGGAGGGATAGTGACAAAAGGATGCGGTCTACTGATATTGACTTTTTTTGATACAACAGCCTGACAAATCCTAGCAAAGTGTAGCCCAACAAGATTATTTGCTGTTTGGTTAGAAGAAGCAAATCTGGCATTTTTCTCTCTTCTGTCAGGGCATCCTCGAGGCAAAGTGTCTCAAAAACTTTTTTCAAGATGGCCTCTGCAATTGCATGCTTGGTGGCCATCTTGACTTTTTTGACTGCCCTGCCATGTGGAAGTCTTTGTTCTTCCACATTCTACCTCCTAACCCTTCTTCCCCTAATTGAAAGCACCCCATAAGGTTGGATCTACAACTCTGAGAATTCTAAGCCATCTGGAGAATGAATTTGAGATGACTGCACAACATCGATCGCCTTTGACTTTTACTGACACAAAGTCTACTTTTAGCCTTCTTAACACCATATAGTAATGCTAGCTTATTTACTTAAGGCCTTTTTGTCCTGATTTGCAATCACAAAGCCTTTCTGAGCAGATTTATAGGTGACTAGAGCTCTGGCTCTCAGGTTTGCCATTGCAAAGAGATGGCATGGAAGGAAAAGGGGAATAAAAGCAAACTTAAACACCACCAAGTGACAGTTCTGATTATATACAGTTGGGATGGGGGTAACTGGTGCAAAGTGAAGGAGGGAGGCTGAGGCAACAGGTAAATTCACCAATGCAATAAGCCTTTCTCTTCCTCCAAACCAGTGAGCAAATGACTACTGAACATCTTTCAGAAGGTTTGGGGTGCAGCGGAGATAAGGGGAGGAGGTGATAGCTTCCCCTTCGTCATACTAAGAGGATTCTTTCTGAGCAAAGCTTTGCATTAATCAGCAGGTTTGCAAAGGGACAGGAGAGGAGAGAAATTTGCAGTTAGGAAGATGCAACTCCAGAAGCTAAGAAGACGAAGCTCTGAACTACAGCCCTAAATAGTGTGAATGACATGTACAGGAGTTCCTCAAGTTACGGCCACAAAGGAATCCAACACTTCTATTGCTAAGCAAGGCAGTTGTTAATAACTCAGTTCCTAATGGCTTGCAAAGAGCCAGTAAAATGGGGGCAGGCTGTGTTTCTGAGAGGAGGCAATTCCAAACTGAGGGTATCCCACCAGACAGGTGCACCTATAGGTTTCCCTCCATTATTTTATTTCATGACAGTGATGGGGTCACAAGCAGATTCTTCTGACACCTTTTGGATATTAATATATTAGGATAATGCTAAGATAGGAACATGAATGTACTCCTACAGTCTTCTCAAGACAACTGAGCCCAACATTTATGTTGCTAAGTGAGACAGTTGTTAAATGAGTTTTGCTCCATTTTTACAACCTTTCCTGCCACAATTGTTAATTGAATCACTGCAGGTGTAAAGTTAGTAACACGATTGTTAACTGGAACTGGCTTCCCCATTGACCTGCTGGACAGAAAGTCATCAAAGATGATCACATGAACTTGGGACACAGCAATCGTCGTAGATGTGAGTCAGTTGCCAAGCATCTGAATTCTGATCGTGTGACTATGGGGATGGTGCAACAGTGGTAAGTGTGAAAAATGGTCATAAGTCACTTTTTTTCAGTGCCATTGTAATTTTGAATCATTACTGAACAACGGTTTATGTGTATAACAAATATTCCCAATCCGACTGCAATCTTGAAATGCCAAGGTACGATTTCTACCATTTCACTGAAATTCAAGTTTTGGTCAAGAACATGAGATTTGAGGGACATGATGAAGGACTCATCTAATCCATCATACCATTTCCTGCAACTAATGAGCTGCAAAAATTTCATATCTCCACCCCTGATTGTCTACTGGATTGTCCCGACATCCTGAAGCAGACTTTCTAGCAGTGGGGAAGCTCATGCAATCTATCAGAGCATGGATTGCCAGCCAGGCTGGTTGAGACATGAGGATACTCTGGGTCAGAGCAGTCAAAGTGACCTTCCTGGTGAAAGGCTGGGTAAGGTTCTGGTAGTTTGGGATAGCACCTAAACTGGGAGGCAGAGCCGCAGTGGGAATCTACTGGACAGGGCAAAGAAGCCAGACAGAAGATACCATGTCGGTGATGAGAGCATGGCTGACACTGAAAGACTTTGGGGGAGAATTTCATTTTCTGCCACATTTTTTCAGTAGTAGTAGTAGCATAGCAGCTTTAAGTATAGAAAATGGACTCTTCCCTGCCCAAGTCTTGCTTATTTTTTTCCCTACAGTTTTAGCAATCCTATCTTTATTATTTTTATAAATAACTCAAGGTGGTGAATGTACCCAGTGCTCCTTCTTTCTCCTATTTTCCCATCTTTGTGAGGTGGTTGAGAGAGAGTGAGAGAACCAGAGAAAGAGTGTTGTGCCCCCAAGTTATTCAGCTTTCTTTTATGCTTAAATCAGGATTAGAACTCACAGCCTCCTTATGATTGGCCCAAATTCACCCAGTTGGTTTTCATGGCTAAAGCAAGACTAGAATTCACAGCCTCCTGGTGATTGGCCAAAAGTCTCCAGCTGGTTTTTGTGCCTTAGGCAGACTAGAACTCATAGCCTCCTGGTTTCTAGTCCGACACCTTAATCACTAGATCTTAATCTTGACAACTTGTACATGTGGACTTCAACACCCAGAACTCCCCAGCCAGCAACAATCCTGAGAGTTGAATCTACACATCTTAAAGTTGTGAAGACAGAGAAACACTACGACAGTCCAAAATGGTTCATGGATTCTCCATGTTAATTGTGCAAAGATTCATTTGTGGTCTATAACTTTAGCATACATTCAATATAGATATCTTTCATTTCTTTCCCTCCCTGTGGTCTCCCTTTGCTGTCTTTGTTTCAGGTTGAGCAAATCATCCCTACTCAATCCCAAAACAAAGGACTCTTTGGGGCTCTCTTCTGTCCTCCCTAACCAAGAGGATGCTAAGGCTGTTCTGAGTGGCATCTGTACAAAGGAAATGCACAATGGAAGCCATCGCCCGCTACTTTAGTAAGATAGTCCTTACAGCTTTAGAGTGGGAGGAAAAAAGGGGGGGTGTTGCATCAGGTGGCCTGAATCATGAGCAAGCAGGCAGAGAGAGAGAGTTGGGGTTTTGGATCCAAGGAGGGAGAGAAGGGTTCTCTTTTACTGCATCAAATGCTGTTTAAGAAATTGAACTGCATAATTATTATCCAGCATAATGACTACAGAAAAGACAACTGAGGAATATTAACAATGTTACCTGAATTTGGGTAAACATGCACCTGTAAGTTAGGCCACTTTTCACCTGGCCTGCTTCTCAACCATGGCTGCATTCAAAGATCCTTTTGAAATGCTCAACCATTTCTTGTCACAACCAGGGTAGCACCAAGGTTAAGGTGTTGAGTGGGCCCTGGGGAAAACCCAGATCAAGTTTTCCAACTTAAGTGGAAGTTCCTTTGGAAGTATTTGGAAACAGCTGGAACCCAACCTACATAATAGGACTCCTCATCTCCTGAATCTGAGGTACAGCATAAATCGAACAGAAAAATAATGAGGCTGAGGAGTTTCTTGAATTTCTGTAAGGGAAGAATAAATTCTCCAATCTTTTCTCCAAGGTGAGTCTGCCTCTGGACCCTTTCCATTATTTAATATTATTTATTATTTAAATTACTTAAATAATTATTTAACAGTAAATGCAGGGTATAAATCAATAAAATTAAATGGATGAGAATTTGCTAGAGGTGTGGTGTGCTGCAGTGAACAGCATTTGCATATCCACTACACACAAATACATACATGTGCACCAGAGGTGGTATTCAGCAAGTTCTGACCAGTTCTGGAGAACCAGTAGAAGAAATTTTGAGTAGTTTGGAGAACCGGAAAATACCACCTCTGACTGGAGATTTTACAATATCCTTCTCCTGACACGCCCACCAAGCCATGCCCACAGAACCGGTAGTAAAAAAAAAATGAATCCCATCACTGTTGTGCAAACCATACCCACACCCACCAAACTGGCCAAAGTGCAAGGCTTCCTCACACTTCCTCCAAAATTCTCCTCTCCATTGGAAGAAATCCCAAAGGCAAGTTCTGCTTCATTCAATTGAATGAGAACCAGTAAGCGGTTGAGAATTTCAGAGATGTTTTGCTTCCAGCAGCAATTCTCTAGTATAGATTGTAAACTCAATTTGAGAATTAGTCCTTCTTTTCCACCTATCCCATCCACTCATTTCTCTGCTTCAGGGAGTGCTTCACCCTCCCTCCTCTGGCTGTTTTTTTTTTTTTTTTAATTTCTCTGTCTAAAATATAGGCTTATCTATCAACTGATATGAAACAAAAGGGAAAGATATTTATTTATTCCTCCTCCCCCCAAAAGTTTCCTAAACCAGCATTCCAGTCTTAGGGACTTTGGGAAAAGTTCACCCCCAGCATGGTTTCTAAAGTCCCCTAATTGTCAGACACCTTAACTTGAGAACTTGATTTTGGTCTCTGCATGTTGTTGCCACAACATTGTTCCCAAATTCCAATAGGAAGACAAGAGGATTAAACTGTGGGATCCTTGGTGCTCTTTGGGTGTGATTGTTTTCTTGGAAGCATTTCATTACCATACTAGATAGCATCATCAGTTCTAGCACTGTTGAATAATAAAACAGAATAACAAAGCTCAGATATCATCAAAGACTCCGCTGCCATTCCTTCTTTGCCTATAGCAGCCAAAGAAGTAGGAACAAGAAGTAGGTTTATATATATATAAACAATTGTCTTCTGAGCCTGTCTCTCTGTGAGTTTATGCTACACAAATATGGGTTGAGAATAAGACTCACCTTCTTAATGTCATTGCTATTTGAAGTCCACAGTCATTCTCTTTTTGAAATATTTTAATATTGAAAGTTTTATGACAAATATAAGAACACACACTGATAAAGAGTAAAAGCAGGAGAGAGAGAGAGATAGAGATAGAAAGAGAATCAGCAAAGTACAGAAAGAATAAAAGGAAATAGGTGCAATTTAAAGTGCTGGTTGTCACCTTTAAAGCCTTTCATGGCTTGGGACTTGAGGAACCATCTCTTGCTGGTCACATCTACCCAGGCACGAGAGCAGGGAGGCAAAGAATGTTGCAGGTCCCATCCCTTAAGGAGATACACATACACCTGGTGGGACCCAGAAGAAGGGCATTCTCTATGGTGGCTCCTCCCTCTTGGAACATTATCCCTCCAGAAATCAGACTGGCCCCTACTCTAACACTCTTTCAGGAGGCCCTGAAGACCTGAGGAATCCAGAGTGGGATGGAGCCCATTAAATAGCTGGTATGAATGTGTGTTGTTGCTGGGGTCAGTGTGGGTGGGCTATTTTATTATTTTTATTTTTTACTATTTCTATTTGTTTAATATTGTGTTTTATGTCCTGTAAGCCTCCTTGAGTCAACATGTATGAGTAAGCAGCAATATAAAATTTCTAAATAAATAAATAAATAGATTTGGATTTTCTTTGAAGAAAAAAATAGGGACAATTACAAAATTATCTCTTGCTCTATGATTACAAAAGAAAGCTCACTCTGTTCTATTATCTAGTGGTTTTTTGCTAATCATCAAATCCACAAATAAGTGAATTGTTTCCATTTTATGCAAAAAAGAGTTTATATGGGGTTTCCAGTCAGGCCTAAATGTAGATATTGTTTTTTCTCTAATCAAAGAGGTTCATCAGCCCCTAATCATTCTGCAGAGAAAAGTGAAGTCTTACACTTAGGCAAGAAAAACCAAAAGTACACATATAGACTGGGTGAAACCAGGCTCAATAGCAGTAACTATGAGAGGGATCTTGGAGTCTTAGTGGACAACCAACTAAATATGAGCCAGCAGTGTGTGGTGGCAGCCAAAAAAGCCAATGCAATCCTAAATTGCATTAACAGAGAGGGATGCAATCAAGATCAAGGGAGGTGCTAATCAAGGGAGGTGCTAATAAGGCTATAAAGCCTTAGTAAGACCACACCTAGAGTACTGCATCCAGTTTTGGTCACCACACTATATAAAAGATGTTGAGGCTGTAGAAAAAGTACAGAGAAGTGCAACCAGGATAATTAGGGGACTGGAGACTAAAATATATGAAGAATGGTTACAGGAACTGGGCATGACTAGTCTAGTGAAGAGAAGGACCATGATAGCAGTCTTCCAATATTTGAGGGGCTGCCACAGAGAGGAGGGGGGTCAAGCTATTTTCTAAAGTCCCTGTAGGGTAGACAAAGAATAATGGATGGAAACTGAACAAGGAGAGATTCAACCTGGAAATAAGGAGAAACTTTCTGACAGTGAGAACTATCAACCAGTGGAATAGCTTGCTCTCGGTGGCAGCTGAATTTCAAAGCTGACACTCGGAAGTTGTGGGAGCACCATCACTTGAGACTTTCAAGAAGAGATTGGGCTGCCATTTGTCAGAAATGGTGTAGGGTCTCCTACTTGGGTGGGTGGGGGTTGGACTAGATGACGTATAAGGTCCCTTCCAACTCTGATTATCTGTTATCTGCAATATTACAAAAGGCAAATGAACATGTACACATGAGCCAAAATCAAGCAATAACCAAATGTCATAAGAGCCAGCAACTATACAATTGAGAACTAGGCTTCATTTGGAGAAATGGAATGTAAGATGTGAAAAGGGATGCTGCAGATAAAGTGGAAGATGTTTTAATCTTCAAAGTCATCATTTTTCTCTACATGGTGCTTGAAGCAAGCAATGAAAAGATTCCATTAAGCTGGGAAGATTTCCTACTGTGGCTTTCCCAGCTATTATAGGACAGCTTTGGAACATCACACAGAAAAGTCGGCAGTTGGGTTTGTATGCCAGAGTTTCCTGACAGTTTCCATCCTGGTTGTATCAGGGGAACAAGCTGCTGAAGATCAGCTTGTGATGCTTCCATTTTCATTTCCTTGAAGACAAGTTAAATGAATTAATCGAGTCACACAAATGAAGGCAAATTACTCAAAAGATAGCAAATTTCATAACCTCAAACTGAGAACAGATGAGCCGAATTAAGGGAAATTGGATTATGAGGAAGAAGCACGGATATTATTTTGGGTTTTAAACACCCGAGGTATGTCACAACTCATTAAGAAAAAAAGGCATCATAACCTCATGAGATTAACTAGCATAATTTGAACCTAAATCTAAGTATTTAGATGGCTCGAAGAAAAGGATTTTGAAACATTCACGGAGGATCAAGTTGTCAGTGGATATTAGTCATGAGAATTAAATAGTACCTCCATTTTCAAAGGTCCTAACAAATGTAAGGGAACTGCCATCCCCATTCTTCCACTCCTTTTGGTTTTCCTCGAACACATTTAGCAAAGAAGAGATGATGACCTCCATGAATAATTGATTCCACTGTTAAAAGCAGCTACCTTGCTTCATTTCACCCACTTCAGACACATCTCAGCTTCTTTGGCAGAGTTCATGCCTCAAGAGAAGGCTGAAAAAATCCCTTCTGGTTGGAGGAGGCTGGAATCTAAAGAAGATTCTGGTCTTGGTGCCTTCAACATAGGCCGGAGTGAGGATCTCACAGTGTGTGCTGAAGGGGCTCCTGGATTTTTGCCACGGAGTGCTACTCACACAATATGCACCAGCCTTAGAAGTCCCTCAGGACACCAAGAAGATTTCAGGAGTTTTGGCCTCTCTAGTCCACAGTTCTACATGCCACCTGAACCACAACCTCTCTGGGAGGATGGATGAATGGACAGATGGACGGATCAAATTTCTAGACCACTCTAGTCCAACATGATTTGGGAGGGGGATATAGTGTAAAAAAATGCATTGTTTAACAACAACCACCATCCAAGTGATAACATAACATCCAACTACATTCCCCCAACTCAAAGTTGTTCTCCCAAGTCCCTAACTCAAAGCTTCAAGAAACCCCAAGTTTGTCTGAAGACAGACAAGCTGAAGGTTATATGAATACTGCTGTCCCAAAGCACAGGTAGTGGAACAGAAGAGGCCCCTTTCTGAATCCCACTATGTTAGTGATGGGTGAACCTATGACACGGATGTCAAAGATGGCATGCCATGATGTTCTAGGTGACACATCAGCATTCACCAACAACTATTCTTGAAAGCATGTTCCATTTTTATGTAATTTTTGGAGGCTGTGCTCACATGCCTAGGAGAATGGTGCAAGGTTGCCATTTTGAACGGCAGTAGTTGCAATAGGGCTGAAACTGAGGTCCTGGGCTGTACATTGGGCCCAGACTCGGGTCTGCTGCTGCGTGATGCTCTTCAGAGTGGACTAAATTGGGATGTGTGTGAGATAGAGACTTGTTTCTCTTTTGTTTAATGTGTGTGTGTGTGTGAGAAAGAGAGAGAGTGAGAGTGAGAGTGAGAGAGAGAGAGAGAAAGAATGGAATCCATTAATAATGCCCCATTAGCTTAAATTGGTACCATTCTTTCCACTCGGGTTCCAACAAAACATACAAGTAAATACATCTTGTCCTTCTACAATCCTTGGGATCCTTATTTAGAACAGAAAAGGCCCTATGAATACTGACTCCATGTGCCCAGAGTGAGCTGCCAAGAGCAGGGAGCAATATCATCTGTGCTTGAAACTGCTGATTCTTTGAGCCAACCATGTGCACAGCTGCTGGTCTTATTAAGGTGGCCTCTAGAGAGATGGAGCTGTCTTTGATTGGCTTTCAGAGATGGGCTTCAGATGCCCTTTTCTGCCTGCCTGTCAGGACCTTTGATGGGGAAACGTTTTCCCCCCATCTTCCTGGTGCAGGTCTGTAGAGTAATCCCTGTTTCAGCACCAAGGACAGTGCATATAAAGGTGACCAAAGAAGGAGACCAGCTGAAGCCAAATTGATTGTCGTTCTCCGAAATTACATCCAAAATATTTGGTTGTCTGACAGATATTCCAGCTGCAAATAGCTGGCAGCAGGAAAAGCAAAGAAAAATGTTTTAAAAGCATTGAATGATTCATCACAGGGATGTCTTTCATGGAAGAATGTCTTTCACTTTGAAGCAAGGATGGCTTTGAAGCTCAGGCCTTCTGCAGAGGAGGAAAAAAAAGAAACCATTTTAAATTCATGAGTATAATTTCTGGTTAATTGCCATCTTCATGAAAATGAACGCCTAGCTTCATATCCAGCAACTCATGTGGAATTTTATTTCTTTCATTTGTTTGTGGCCATGCAGAATCTTTTACAAGGGTTTAAATTTCTCAATGGAGGAAGTCTTGGTTTGGCTTTTGTGCTTTGTGAGCATTGTGGAAAAGAGAGATAGAAAATGAAATTTTAAAACAAGCTTCACCCCCATTAAAATGGAAATGTAATCAGTCAGCACTCAATCTGTTAAATTAATGCTGTGCCAGATACCTAAACCAGGACTATGAATAAACAAGCAAATCTCAGCTATCAGAAGAGCATGAAAGTTTCTAGAAATAGAAAGATGATATTCACCAGTTCATTGGAAGAGCTAGAATATTTGGGCTGATTCATACAAGTTAAATCTTAAACCTGGATTAACAAAACATGGCCACCAGAAAATTCAGGCTAGGTAGCAACCCCTTAATTATCTTAATTTGAGAAAGAGTGAGACCATATTTCACAGTTAGGTAGGGGACCATCAGGAAACATTAGCCTTTAAGTGAGGCTAAGCAATTGAAAAAATCTCAGAAAAAAGGCAAATGTCAAAACACTTTTCCACCGTTGCTCAAAAAATGTCAAAGATGTATCCATGAAGTTATCAAGACTTGAATGAGACATTTGCTTTATTGGAATTCAGAGGAAGTTAATTTGAAGGGAGGAGATCTATCAAATACTTGAGAATCAAAGATATAACTCTTGGAACAGATTGACACCTGTGTTTATTTACCTGATGTTTATGCCAATTTATGACAGGCTCCAAAGACCAAAAATGACACATTGACATTCTTCTAAGCCTTTATTTATTTCTCACTTATAGATAGAAAACTTGCTTTAAAGCAGGGGTCGCCAACCTTTTGGACCTCAGGGACCACCAAACTTATAATTTTAAATCCCATGTACCAGAGAACCTGGGAAAATCCCCAAAAGTCTGCAGGAAAATTCTCCACCCCATTTTCCTACCAAGATCATTCTTTATTTGGAATCGCAGGATACCGTCTCCAGCTCTGTTCTCGGGGGGAGGGGAGAGAAAGAGAGAGACTTTTGGCTTCATGCAAGGAAAGCAGCAGAAGCAGCAGAAGTCTTTCTTTCTCTCCCACAAACTCCACCAGAAATGAGTCTTTGTGAGACTTGTCTTGCCGGTGCAGCCTCTTGAAGCAGGATGCCTTGCAAGGTCCCAAAGACTCATTTCTGGAGGAGTTTGCAGGAGAGAAAGAAAGACTTCTGCTGCTTTCCTTGTGTGAAGCCAAAAGCAAAAGAAGAAAGAAGTAGAAAGAAGCAGCCCAGTGGCCAGGCAAGTTCCCCCTGCTGCTCTTCCCCCTCCCACTACCTCGTATTGTTCACAATGCAAGCGACACAGGCTTTGTGTTTCCATGGGCCATGTGGGTGGTGCAGCCTTGTGTTCCTATGCAGCCTAAAATAATTGCTTTGGGGAGTGCTTTGGGGGGTGCTTTGGGGAGGGTGCTTTGGGGATGACATTTCTTTGTGGACCACCAGTGGTCTTCCACCCAATGGTTAGCGATCACCGCTTTAAAGCACACTACCAGCCCATAAAGAATATACTTTAGAAACTATTAGGGAAGAGCCGTGTTCACCCTCTTTCTCTCACACAAACTATCTAAATTGTGTTGTCTCTTGCTTTCTGGAATGCATTCTCCTCCCTTCTTGTAATCCAGACAACATTCCATTGCAGTTTTGAATGCAAATGTTTTTCAATTTGATTTTTATTTTTCAAAAAAGCAAAACCCACAAAGTCAACCAAAGACCATGAAAAATGGAAAGTTTTTCCAGTTGCATGAGCATATCCTTGACATGGAACTCCACATCTTCAGATGATGACCCTCAGTGGCTTTCCATAGTTATTAAACAGTAGAAGAGAAAGTACCATGGAGCCATGGGTTTTGTAGCTATGAACAGAACCATCGTTTAAATTACTTAATTTATTATTTCAATTTCAAGGCTGTCTGACTCCATAGCAACACCAAGCAGCTTACAATTAAAAAAATTAAAAAGAAAGCAACTGATATCAGGAAAACCAAATATAATTAATCAAAAAGAAGAACCAAAAACCAAAGAGGCCCAACCATCATCCTAACCACAGGCCTAGGAGAATCTCTGAAGGCAGGAGACATCAATGAGAAGGCATGGTTTATGGGTCCCACAAGATGCTACTGCTTAATTGATAGAAACCCAGAATTTTCCCACTCCAGGAAGGAGGGTTGGAAGGACAGAAATATATGGAAACAGGCTCTCCTTCAGGTAGCCAGACTCCATGCTATGATATGCTTTATAGGTGGTTAAATATACTTGTCTCACCAGAGTGGATAGACGGTATGTGGCAGATCCCATCTATTAAGGAAATACACCTGATGGGATCAAGGCCCTAAAAGAGGAGCCTTAACTTTAGTGGCTTCCTCCCTTTAGACCAGGGGTGTCAAACTGAATTTCTTCGAGGGCCGGATTAGCATAGTACTTTTCTTCAGGCTGGCAGGGGGAGGGAGAAAAATGAGACGGAACCTCCTGCAGCATCCTGCTGGCCATAATGGGGTATGGGAGGCCACATGTGGCCCTCTGTGGCTCGTTTTTGACCTGGACTGCCTCCTACAGTACTTTGGCAGCCAAAATGGGTGGGGGAGGGGGTGGCACATGGCCTCCTGTGACCCGTTTTGGCTGGCAGAGTGATGCAGGAGGCAGTCCAGGCTGAAAATTGGCTGTGTGGGGGGGCCCCCCAAGCCCTCCTTGCCCCATTTTGGCTGCCAAAGGCACCAGAGGCTGGTCCTTTGCTATTTCCAGGCTGGACCTGCAGGCCTTGAGTTTGACACCCCTACTTTACAGGGGTCGCCAACCTTTTGGACCTCAGGGACCACCAAACTCATAATTTTAAATCCTGGGGACCATTAACATGATTTTTAACTGATGGTGGCTTGCTGACGTTGCTGGGAGAGGGAGAAAGAGAGAGATCTAACCTCTCTCTCTCTCTCTCTCTCTCTCTCTCTCTCTCTTACACACACACACACACACACACACACACACAAACAAACACACACACAGAGGCAGGGGTGGGATTCAAATTTCTTAACAACCAGTTCTGTGGGCATGGCCTAATTTGTGAGTGTGGCTTGGTGATCATGTGACTGTCTGGGCATAGCTTGTATGTAAATATTATAAATATTCATGTAAATATTGATTTTTTTTATTAAAAAAGAGCAACTTTTATCTAAAATCAGGCAAAGCAGGCAGGCAGATTGAGTTGCTCACAGAATCACAGATTCATTCAGAGATCTATCTTTCTGCCATCGGCTACCTGAGTCTGAACTGAATAATAGAAGCTTCAGTCCTAAGGAAAGCTTGGCTCTGCTTAAGCAGAGCCTAAGATCTAAAGATTAGCTAGAAAGCAAGAAATCCAATGATATCCTGCTTTCTAGCTAATCTAAATCTCCCCCAAACTATGATTGCTTGGGGGAAGAATTTTGGATATGGGATCGATTTAGAGAAATGGCAAAAATTGTGGTCTCAAAATTATAAAATGACAATGTCAACAGCATATAAAGAAACTTTGTATAAGATGTTTTACAGGTGGCATATTCCCCCAACAAGAATAGCAAGAATGTTCAAGAATAAATCCAAAAAATGTTGGAAATGTCATCAGACACCTGGCTCATATTACCATATGTGGTGGACTTGTGTGGATGCTAAAAAATACTGGACTAAAATCCACATGTGGTTGGAAAAATGACAAAAAAGCATGTAGACTTGAAACCAGAGATATTTTTATTGGGAACTTTACCTGAAATATATAGTAAAGACTTGAAATACCTGATTGTAAATGTATTAACAGCGGCTAGGATTGTATTTGCCAAAAACTGGAAAAATGAGAAAATACCATCACAGGAGGAAATCATTAAGAAAATATTGAAATGTGCTGAAATGAGTAGATTGACATTTGAAATTAGAGAACAAGAGGATAAACAATTTTATAAAATTTGGGATCTTTTCTATCAATTGTTAGACAATAAAATACAGTAATGAAATATGTAGACTTTTAGAAAATAATAAATATATAAAGATGTACTTCTTATTATATCTACAAAATGATTTTAGGATAGATTTGGGATGATAATATGAACTGTTATAAAATAAACTAAGTAAATTATGATTATCTTGTAAAACCTGAATGAATAAAAGTATAGTCAAATGATTGATTAATAATGATACTAAGGTATTTAATTTTTGATTGAAAATATGAGATTATATGCAATGTAATTGTAATTGAAGACTACGAAATGGAAGCACAAAACAATTTGTAAACCAACCAGAACACTGTATGTACACATATGGAAGATAGCTTGATGTTTTTATGTTTTGTTTGTTTATGTTTGTTTTTAAAAACCAATAAAAATTAAAAATAAATAAATAAATCTCCCCGCACAGCAGAACAGCTGATTGTCGGAGGGAAAAAAAAAGGAAAAATAGCAACTTAGCAGGCAAGTTTGCCAGGTAAGGAGTGAATAGGAGGGGAGGGTTCCCACCGGCCATGTGGGTGGCACAGCCTTGTGTTCCCACACAGCCTGGATTAATTGCTTTGGGGGGGTGCTCTGGGGATGACATTTCTCTCCAGACCACCAAAAAATTTTCGCGGACCAGCAGTGGGCCGCAGCCCACTGGTTGGCAATCACTTTAGACTACCATTCCTGGTGACACAGTGATTAGAATGCAGTACTGCAGTCTGCTTCTGCTGTCTGCCGGCTGCCTGCAATTTGGCAGTTTGAATCTCACCAGGCTCAAGCTTGACACAGCCTTCCAACTTTCTGAGGTAGGTAAAATGAGGAGCCAGGTTGTTGGGAGCAAGAGGCTGACTTTGTAAACTGCTTAGAGAGGGCTATAAAGCACCGTGAAGCGGGATGTAAGTCTAAGCGCTATTGCTAGTTTCTTGGAAATAAGATTGGGCTCTTCCTTGTTATTTTTCTGGAAGGCACTAAAGCCATGGTTCTGTCAATGGGCCTGGATATGATTCAGAGGTCACAAATTGGCTTGTATGATTGTATCCTTGCCATGAGGATTTCAGGGGTTTTATATTATTGATTTTTAATCTGATTACTGATAACTTTACGTTTAAAGAACTTGATCTGGACCTGACATGTTGGAGTCCAATATTCATCACAGCATCCATGCAGATGATCCTGCAGCCATCCCTTCCCAGAAGGGACTGGATCATCTGCAGTATGGCCCCAGGTGGCTATTGGCAGATGCCATAAAGTTAGGGAAATAACGTTATTTGGCTGTCCTTATCGCCACAATATAAACCTGCACTTTAAATTCCGGCTCACAAAGATATCCACGATCAATTACTGGCTATTGAGAGATCCACCAGTTCCCAGGTCTCTTTCCTAGAAGAGATCATTGATCAGAGCAATCAAATCACCATCAAATTCACCGGAGGATTGTCTTCTCTCTATGAGCTTGGAAAGAGCAGACTTGGTCACTGACACAGAATTTCATCAAGCGTGAATTCACCAGCATTCCTAGCTATGAAATAGTTCAGGATTCCACACAGAAGTATTTTCTCAAATAACTGATTCATCCCAGTGAGCTAATCTTGTCTGAACTGGATACAAGCTCTTGATGCTTCATATAAATTTGAATAGATTCATTCAGACTTAATTTGGATTCACACTTCAATGCCCCCAACAATTTAGCCTTATGGCATTTTATACTTCCTTGTTTAAGTTATTTTATTCTCACCCTCTTTGCAAATTGAGATATTTTCACACTCCAATCACGCACTCAGTATTTTAGATAGTTCACATCTTACTTTGCTTCCCCCCTCCCAATAGAATTGGATTGCAAATTACTTGTTTGCAATTATTGTTGAAGTGTCTTGTTTACTGAAACTAGTGTGGTTTTTTGTTTTGTATTTTTTTTTAATTTTTGCAACTGATTGAAAATGCAGTTCAACATTTGATATGCGAAGTTTACTCTAAGGTTCCATGTTAAATATAACCCAAATAAGATGAAGTATTTTTAAGACAGGCTGAAAATGACATACCAGAAAATGACATATTTTTTCTCTCCTTTGAGTGATAAAAGATGTTTGTTTGTTGCAGCTAAATTAAATGCAATTTGCCCATGTAATTGCATTTTAATTGTAATGGGGCTGCAGTTGGTTGTAATTCAATTAATGTCATACCTTCTTGGAAAACAGGTGAGATGCCCTGGGAGAGCTTTCACCAGATGTCACATGTCTATAATTAGGGATAAATGTCTGTTTATGAGTCCTAGCATCCTGTACTTCTGGGGTGACCTTACTCTTAAAGAGGTCAACATAGTAGATAGTTAACTTATTAATTGATCAGTCATGGCCATATATAAAAAAGAACAAAATGAAATAGAGGATCTAATTACAGGGTAAAATAGATAAAAGAAAATACGGTACTAAAATACATATGTACTACATACAAAGACTCAACAGTAAGATAAATGCACACCTTTGCAGGATATCCTGATTTATTTGATATATAGATAGTCCTCAAACTGCAACCACAATTGAGTCCAAAATTTCTGTTCAGTGAGACATTTGTTCAGTAAATTTTGCCCCATTTTATGACCTTTCTTCCCACTGTTATTAAGTGAATCACTGCAGCTGTTAAGTGACTCTGAGTTTCCTATTGACTTTGCTTGTTAGAAGGTCACAAAAAGTGACCACATGACCCCGTGATTTTGCAACCATCGTAAATATGTCAGTTACCAAGTGTCTGGATTTTGATCACTTGACTATGGAAATATTGCAATGGTCATAAGTGTGAAAAACAGTCATAGATCACTTTTTTCAGTGTCATTGTAACTTTGGCCACAAAATGAATAGTTGTAAGTTGAGGACTACCTGTAATATGTTCTTAGATCAACTCCTTACCTATAAATTTCGCAGTTCTGCTCATGACGTGGAGATTAGAGCCCAAGATGAAATAAGACAATTTGAGGTTCATCTCCCAGTGATCTGTTCTTTCAAGTAGGGATGTTAAATATTTAATCCTAACAGGGGCATATAGTTGACAATCAAAGGACACATGAGCTCCGTGTGATGAAAATGCTCATATTTAGCCATAGAATCCAACAGCTCAGATCTTGCTTTAGAATGGCCCTTCTTATTGTGATCACCATTTGCAACCTTCCTAGTCAACATCCAACTAAATCAATTCATTGACAGGTATTTTTCAAACTGGAAATAGGTTCAATATTTAAACCCACATCACATACAGATAGGTATATAAACATGTACGAAATCTGGCTGAAACTAGAATCGAGTCAAAGTTGTATATCTAGTACAGGTTGATAGTGCGGATACATTATTTGATGAATTTGTTTCCCAAAAGAACTTCAAGATATTTCTCCTACTGTATAGTAACTCAGCAATGAAATGTACTTTGTATGCAAAAAATTCCAGATTTGATCCCTACCATCACCAATGGAAAGATTTCCAGAAGTCCATGCAGGAAAGAAGCTCTACCAGAAGAGGTGTGCATTTTCTTCTGCCTCCTTAGAGCTTCCACTAATGAGACATAATATCCATTGTCTGTTTTTTTAGACCTCTAAATTATATATTAATACTACTAATATAGTTCTTGCAGTGGGTGTAGTAGATCTCATGTTCACTTCAATGAGGAACACATACAATTTAAAATAAGGAAAGCTAGACCTGTAGAAAATAAGGACATATACTTCAATAGCAAGTTGCATATTTTGCATAACAGTTTCAGTTCTGTTCAAGACTTCTTGAGAGCATGTTAAGTTCATCATAAACAAGCCTTTATCATCTTGTTGCCCTCCACATATATTGGATTTAATTTCTCATACTCATTAGCCAGATAAGCTGTTGGCTATGAATTTTAAGGTTCATAGTAGTTGTCCAATATATTTGGATCAAATCAAGTCGGGTATTGGGTTGCTTCATAGAATCATAGATGGAATGGTCTTTAGAGGTCAAATACTAGTCCATTCCCCTTCTCAGTCTAGAACCCGACAGCAACTCTGATAGATGACCATCCAGTTTTGATCTGAAGATCTTCCATGAACATTCCACTTAATGCATCATCTATTCTTCTGGTTGAGTTCATACAGTCATACAGGCTTATGTTTAACTTGTGGACAAAAGGACATCCAGGTTACTTTCATATATGCAATGCCAAGCTAGATTTATGCTCCATTCTATAAAGGTGCCTTGCATATTTTTTTCTACATTTCTTTCTCTTAGAGATAATCCTATTCATTTCAGCTCAGAGTCCAAACCTTTATAGATATTTTTTAACCTTCTCTCTTTTATCTCTTTTATCATTCCTCCCAGTTTGGAGTCATCTATCTTTGAGTGTTCCTTTAACTCCCTCATCTAAACCATTGATAAAAGTGTTGAGCAGTCAAGGGCCCAAGACAAAAACTGCTGGCACTCCACTTGATCACTTTGTGATGGAACCATTAATGAGCACCATCCAATGCATGATTCACTATTTCATCATGAGACTATGTTGAAGACTTTTCTAAAGTCCAGCTGCACTGTGTTCATGGGATTCCCCTGATCTACTCAGCTAGTAACTACCTGTGTTTCTCCAACAATAAAACTGGGTCTTATTTTCTTTTGACTCCCCCCCAAAACAGCTAGGGCTTATTTTCAGGGGGTGTCTTAATTTCCCCCACATGTGCCAGTATGAAACAGCTAGGGTGTCAAGTCATAAAACATTCCTATGCCTGTTTTACAATTGCCATAAACAAGGGGGAGGGGAAATCTGGAAGAGCAGTGCAGCAGTTTGAAAGTAAAAGTACATTCCAGCTCTTATCTTTAAAAGATTGTAACTGAAATACCAGAGCTTTTGCCTGCAAATATGTTTAATTGGAGAATGTGAATGATAACACCCAGCCTGTGAACATGCCTAATTGGAGAATCTGGTTTATGAGACACCCGCGGGGAGGGGGGAAACAGGGTCACAGGGGACTGTAAATTATGTATGCCAGAGTTGGCTGCATACAGGGCAGTGCCAGTATGTCGCCTCTAATAAATCCTTTGAAGATTTTAGAAGTTTGGCTCGAGACTCATGATTTAATTAAGGCAATCACTGGAATCCTGACATAGGGCTTATTTTCAAAGGGTGTTTTAATCCCCCCACATGTACTGGTATGAGGTGGGGGGTAGCTAGTTTCCACACAAATCAGCTCACCTAATGGTTGTACCAACCATCCATCCATCCACATGGAACAGCCTCAGGGCAGCCACTCCAGCCACCCTGGCTACCAGGCCGCTTCTGCTCTGGAGTTGCAGGTGTAGACAGGCCGGGAGGCCAAGCAACATGTGCAACACACTTACGCTGGCTGAACAAATGGCTGCACCAGCTGTTCATGTTTTTTTAACTGATGTTTTTTGTCCTGACCCACATGGCCCAGTGCAGCAAAGAAGAACTGCCTTTTATTTGCAGGAAAAGTCCCTCATTGCAGGAAGTTTTGGATCAGCAGGAAAATGGGGAGGGGGATTTTCCCTCCCGTCCTTTTCTCAAATTCAGCACAGACTGAGAAAAGGAGGACAGGCAGGAAAATCCCACTCCCCATTTTCCTGCTGATTGCCAAAATGGCTCCATCCCGAGCCTTCAGCATTGCAGTCCTGGGATACACTGAAGGTTTGGAGTGGAGCCTTTTTGGTGATCGGTAGGAAAATGAGGAGTGAGATTTTCCTGCCTGTCCTCCTTTTCTCAAACTCAGTACAGATGCACATCCCCTAAAGGCTCCATCCTGAGCCTTCAGTGTTGCAATCCTGGGATTTGTGTCCTTTTCTCCAGCAACATTTGATCGCTTGAAAAGGACATACTGCACCTGGAGAGAAGGAACGAGAGGCAGTTTCCAGCCCTCGATGGTTCAGCTGATCCGCAGGCCCTGATTAAGGGGCCAAGCAATCAGGAAGTGACCAAGGAAGGGAAGGGCTGCCTCCTGTGCTGGCCATGCCCAACCCCTTCACTAGGCTTACTTTGGGGGTAGGGCTTATATTAGGCCTACCCCAAAAATATCAGGCCAGGACTTATTTTCGGAGTATGTCATATTTTCAGGGAAACACGGTATCAAACAAGAAGATAAATGCAGACTGATGTCATCTACTTGG
This sequence comes from Pseudonaja textilis, assembly GCF_049901715.1. Taxonomy (NCBI): domain Eukaryota; kingdom Metazoa; phylum Chordata; class Lepidosauria; order Squamata; family Elapidae; genus Pseudonaja; species Pseudonaja textilis. The sequence goes on from NC_141999.1 coordinate 3,752,998, forward strand.
GCTAACTCTTGTTAATTGGAATCTTCTGACCAAGACTTCCAAATTGTAATTACACACACACACACGTCTTTTAAAAACAAGACTTATTTTATTGCAATGCTGGGAATTGTTTTCATTCCCAGCTGGAATTAATCTCAAACAGTCCTCTGAGATAAGCACGCACCTGTCAGTTCTGTGAAGTGCTACCAAAAAAAGAAGTATCAAATGAACTAGAAAAGAAACCAACCGAAGTACAAAAAAACAACAACCCAAGTACGAAGAGTTTCAGGAATGACTCTGAACCAATCACACTACTTTGCTCCCTGCAAAGGTATTGTCATCTTGGCCTGATCTTTATACCTTATGGGAGGGGCAATCACCTCCCAGCCTTACTCCTGAGTAGTCCCTTTTGTTTCAGCTGTTCTTGCCTTCCAGATGGTCCTGGCCCCATCTCTGCATCAGATGCAGAATCCTCATCCAAGTTCTCTCCAGACTCCCTGACTGGTCCCCGTTCTTCCCCACTGTCCGATTCCGCTGCTGTCAACACTGGCTGCCAGCGAACCACAACACCTACCTACTCAAGTGCTCACAAAGAACTTTGTACGCAACGGGAGGATACTTGGATACATTGCCATGGAGTAGTATTTTCCAACCTTTGCAGTTTTAAGATGGTGGACTTTGGTGGCTGGGGAACTCTGGGAGTTGAAGCCCACTCATCTTAAATCTGATAAGGTTGGGAAACACAACCATAAAGAAGGCAGGACACAGTATTTAACAGGGGCTAGGAGAAGACCACTAAATGTTAGCAAAGGGTTTCCTGCAGGGGGTTGGACTACAAGACTTCCAAGGTTCCTTCCAATTCTGGTATTCTGATATTCTGTATTCTAAGGCGTGGAAGGATCCCTCAAACAATTCTTCGTGAGCTCAGGGAAACAAGATCGCATTCGAGGGTATGTGGTTTCTCCAGCAGGGACTCAATATAATTAGCAGTTCTCATCACCCAAGACTTCCCTTGCATTTCCCCACTATCCATTTACAATTCAAATTGATGAACAATAATTTAGTTTCAAACAATCTTTCAAATAAGAAGATGAGCAAAGTATAATGTTCTTGCCCTTGGTTAGTAATGAAAAGGCCAAGTATATTTGAAGGAATATGTATAAATGCTCTAATTTCTCCTGCATAAACACATCCCCGGTCTTTGCAGCCTCCACTTCCCTTAAATTTTAGAAGAACCCAGGAGGATATATTCCGTGGGCTTTTTCCAGTTGGGGAGGGGGGCAACTGCTGCCAGTAAGGAAACATTTTTCTTTTGAGAACTGAAAGAAGAATCTTTTCTAAGGAACGTTAAAGAAATCATACATCCAGTTTTCTGCACCCAAAGAAAACATTGGTGGAAACTTTTGAAAAACCATTTTTATCCAGCCATAGTTTTGAGCATCTGTTCATTCAGCAGCAAGATAGCAAAAAATGTATTATCATTTATTGTTCATAAAAGTAGAAAAGAGCAAGTTTGGTCTAGCGGTGAAGACTCCAGGCAGGAAAGCAGGAGACCGTGAGTTCATGTCCTGCTTTAGCCATGAAAGCCAGCTGGGAGACCTTAAGCCAGCTACTCTCCCTCAGCCCAACCCACCTCACAGGGTTGTTGTCTGGAAGATATTGTATGCCACCTTGAGTAAAAATAATAAAGTCAGGGAACAAAGGAAATAATAAAATAAAATAGGCATAGCTTTATTGCCTAGTCATACCTTCTATCTTAACTTATTGACATCCTCTGCAGTCATGCCTATCATCTTGGCTTTTTCTCAGGGACCCCCCAAAGGCGTGATCTTTCCAAACTAGGCAACATAATCCCTGGGGAATCTGGGAATTGAAGTCCACATACCTTATCATTGCAAATTTTGAAAAACTCTGCCTTAGAGCTTGCAATGATATGGGACCTGTCCAGAGGTGGTATTTAGCAGGTTCTGACCAAGTTCTGGAGAACTGGTAGCAGAAATTTTGAGTAGTTCGGAGAACTGGCAAATACCGCTTCTGACTGGATATTTTACAGTATCTTTCCCCTGCCACGCCCATCAAGCTACGCCCACAGAACCGGTAGTAAAAAAAAATTGAATCCCACCACTGGACCTGCCCCATGCCATTTACTGCTAAATCGTGTTCAAATCATTTGGCAAAACTGCAACAAGTTCTTTTTGAATCTTTCCAAGTTCCCTTGTATGTAATAGTTCTTTATTTCTAACATTGGAATTCTTCCTTTCTACTAAAAATGCTGCTGTGCATTTGTTGCATCCTGGTTTTGACTTGTCCACATAAGGTAGGGGGACAGAGGCTTTAAAAAGCTCCATGATGGGTCACACAATGAGAAGAAAGAGGGAGGAAGGCTTAGAATAGAAGACTTGGAGATTTCCTAAGCCGCTGTCCAGCTTCAGTATCTCTCAGAAGGATGCACGGGGGGGGGGGTCATCCCCCCTCTGATAGCTACATAGATAGAATTCTTTATAGAATAGAATGTATTTGGTGCATAAGTGCTCAGTGTACATAAAAGATATAAGCGATTAATCATGATCATAGCCATCATAAATACATTCATCATGAATCATAAGATACAACACAGTGATAGTCATAGAATACTAAATAAGCAATCAAAATCATACTAGGAAACTAAATAAAACAATATAAATTGTAAGATACAAGCAACAAGGTTTTGAGATCCAATTCCTTTATAAGTTCATTGATACATTCATTGATACATTCATCCAATCCAATTCATTTATAAATGGAGGTTTTCCCTTCCACCTCCACCTCCAATCCTATATGGCCCTTCAACTGTTGATATTTTGGAAAATTAACCTGCTGTTAACCTGATAGACAGGCTTGAGCATCTTTATGTGACTTTGGCCCAACTTTTTGGGGGGCTGGAAAACAAGGAAAAGCTTTAAGAAGACTACCACTACTAGTAGTAGTACTACTACAGCTTTCTGGTTTTATTTTGTTTTAATCTTTTAAACAATTTTTGTGCATTTTCTGAATGTTGCTTTGAGTGAATTTAATTATGAATCCCTGGCTTGAGCTACTTTGAAAGTGGTGTCTTTCTACTTTTATAAACTCAACAGGTTTTAAATCATCCTTATTTAAGCCTTACACCCTGATGTAGAGTTAGACTGCAGCATTTTTACTGTCCAGAGGGAAGGGATTGTTGCTATGCATCTCATGAAAGGGTAAATAATTTGTGTTTCTGACTCCCATTATAAATGGCACTTCTTCTTTGAAACCTTGTAATATTCAAAACTCCTGGGCATCTTCAGAGATTGCTACTAGGTTTGCATGATTGGAAATGTCAAGGAGAACATTTATAAATGAATGAATGGTGCCTAGAAATGCATTGTTCCTGTTCCTATCAAAAAACAAAACAAAACCCCAAACATCTATTGAGGGGTAAAGACATGTCTGCAAAGGCAGCATTCATTCTCCATCTCCCTCCCCACCTTTTCCATCAATAAACTTTTACAGCAAATAATCTGTATTTTATTTTTATAGCTACTTTGGCTGGAAAGAGATATTGGATTAATGTGAGAAGAAAACGGAGAAGGGAAATGGGCTCAAAAGATGAAAGGGTCAGGTGTCATACAGAACCAGATGCTTGGTTCACCATTAACTGGGTAACCTCACGGGAATTGATGGATGGCTGGATTGATTCATTAGGCTTTTAGGAAATGTCAAAGAGGAAATGGAAATGGGATGAGAAGGTCCCTGGGTGTGGTGGAATGTACTCTGGATTCCCAGGAGGGGCTGCATTCCTGCGGGCAAAGAGATAATGAAGCTTAGATAGTTTGGTTGGGAGAAAGAGAGTTAAGAAGGCTCCTCCCTAGCAATGCTTAGAATATATCTATAATGATGCCAGTTATTACTTTAATTTGGCAAGAAACTGTCTATAGATGTGGAACAATAAAGGAAAGTACTCAGAAGCTACTCCACTTGTCTTCCTTGGTTCTTGGGGAACTGACACTAGGACTGACTCAGAAGCTTGGGACATCCTAGGCTCCATCATTGCACTGTATAGCAAAGGCCCATCAGGCTTCTCAGCAGGGTCTCCTTAGCTGAGCCCGAAAACACCAGAGATTAAATCTGTGGTAAGTTTTCCCCTGGTGGGAAGGAGATACTTTGAAAAGCCCTTTCATTCATTTTTGTAGTCTCCAAAGGGGCTTAGAACAGCAGTGGAATGAAATAATTTTCCCCTTTCCCTTTTTTTACTGCATTTGGGGAGTTGGGAAAATTGATCAACTAGGTGAGAGACACATCAATGGATTTATTTTAAAGAAATAAGTAGAAAGGGCACTAGTGTAATTTAGAAGATTCCTTTTGAGTTTCGGTGGTTTGACTTTGATAGAACAGTTTTCCCAAAAGAGTGTATAGTTATATATCAAAGAATTTGAAGATGTTTTCCAATATTTCACTGACAATCCCAATAGGAATGTTGTTCGGACATGCATGCACATGCACATGTGCACACACACACACACACACATGGCATGGAGCCGCTTCTGAAGCAGCTGCCTGTCAGCCTTCAAAAATGAAGAAAGACACACAGAATTACTACTAAATATTTCTTTTATTATTCCTCATCTATATACATAAACCTTGCCAAGCTAAAGCTGTTACCTGTATCATTAAAAATAGGCTCAGAGAACTTCTAGGGAGGAGCTGTCTGGACCCTCTTCCTCTGAACCAAACCATCTGAACTTTGCTGATTCTTGGTCCTCTGGAATGCAGTGTCTCCCTCCTGGGAATCCAGACTACACTACACCACACTGCCTGGTTCTGGAACAAGTATGGCTACTTTGACAATTCAAAGAAAGATGTTCATTCACACTTTTGAGCATTGCTTTCAAGTCTTTTGCCCAGTCTTATAAAAACCCACCAAAGTTCAGTGGATGTAGTACATAGAATAATAGAGTTGGAAGGGACCTTGATGGTCATCTAGTCCAAACTCCCGCCCAAGCAGGAGACCCTACACCATTTCTGACAGGTGACAGTCTCTCCAGTCTCTTCTTGAAAGCCTCCAGTGGTGAATATCCCAGAGGAAAGGTTTGTCCATGTAGAACAGGGGTGTCAAACTCGATTTCATCAGGGTTGTGTTTGACCTCGGGGGGGGGGGCACAGTTGGCATGGCCAGGGTGGGTGTGGCCAGCTCAATGTCACTCGTGTCGGGAGTGTCTGTGATGGCCTGAGAGCTCTGACAACAAAAGGGGGTTCCTGAACTCCGTTTTTGTTTGCAACAGCCTTCTGCAACCCTTTGCCAGTGAAAACAGAGCTCAGCTCCCCAGTTTTCACTGGCAGAGGTACTGCGGGCTGGTCCTTTGCTGTTTCCAGGGCAGCCCTTCGGGCCAGATGTAAGCACCCCATGAGCCGGATCCAGCTGCCAGGCCTTGAGTTTGATACCCCTGATGTAGAAGAAAATGGGCATGGAAGAACTCTGATGTTCTAGTCAGCCTTCTCCAGTCTGGCATCATGCACAGCATTAGCAAGGAAGAGGGACAATAGCTGGCAAAGCTTCCACAGGGCATGGAGTAGAGGAGGAGGGCATCAACCCGTCAAGCCTTCCCCTGCTGGAAGGAAACTTCCTAAGCACAACCTAACTTCTCCCTAACCCTGAACTCGGGTATCTTTGGAATAGAAAACATCTCAATTTTTAAAGAAACCCCTCCCTCCTCTCCAATGATTTGGGCTGCACAATTCCTGAGCAATTCCTAGACCTCCGAGAACAAAAGGCCAGAACTTTGATGAAATTCAAGTCTTGAAAGAGAATTAAGAAGCTGAGAGGATTCAGTCTGCCTGCAGAGGCTGATTTAGTTGCCTTAATTATACCAAGCACAATGACAGGAGATCAGAGAGAGGAGAAAGAACAGAGGAAAGAACAAAAGACATGGAGACAACTGAAGGAGATACGTAAAAAAATAATGAAGCCAATAATGGGGTAGAGAAGCGGGACCAAGAGATCATAAACACTACTGTCTGCACAAGCCTTTTCTCTCCCAGGAGTTGAATTTGTGAAGGAGTATTGTCCAATTCCATCATAGTCAGCAAAGAAAAAGAAAAGAAAAATCATCAGAGTCTTTCCAGCTTTGGCCAAGTGTTTTCAAAGTTGAACTTCTCATTTGGGCATTGTGCAAACAGCCTCCTCAACGTGATGGAGTAGAAACAATACACCAGTACTTAAAGCAAAGTGCTTGAATCAGACAAGGCAAGCATGAGTTCAGCCCTCCCTTTTAGTAATGGAGGTTTTCTTATAATTCTCAAAGATTGTTGGAAGATTAAAATGGCTCAGAAGCATTTATGAGCCATGTTCTGCATCTAGGCTGCTTTAGAAGAAGCATTATATCAGCATATGTCTGTGTATGTGTATCCATGTTTGTGTGTATGTACTGCATGGATTAAGATATGAGATCATGGCTGGAATCCTGCCTGCTCATATTCAGAAGAAAGTTGACAAATTGGAGAAGGTTCAGAGGTGGGGGCATTAAGAAGGCACAGGAGTTTGAAAACAGACTAAAGGAACTTGGGATATTTAGTCTGGAGAAGAAAAGTTTGAGAAAAATATAGTATTTGTGTTCATTGCATAAAGAGTGACATGGTCACTATATTCACTTTATAGTGAGATGGGCAACATATAAAATGAATGAATGGAAGGAAGGAAGGAAGGAAGGAAGGAAGGAAGGAAGGAAGGAAGGAAGGAAGGAAGGAAGGAAGGAAGGAAGGAAGGAAGGAAGGAAGGAAGGAAGGAAGGATTTTACTATTGCAATAAAAAGGATCGGATACAAGAGTTACAAATTACTTCTTTGCCTGGATTTTATTCACATATGAAGAGAAATTTCCTTACCAACATTCTGATAGATGTTTATGATTGGTACAGCATTGGAGCTATCTTGGAGGTTGTGAGTTGTCCATCTCTGAAGATTTTCAAGAACAGACTACATGATAATTTTTCATGGATGGTTTAATGGTTTTTTGTCAGGCCCCCCAAACCAAGAAAGACACACAAAGTTTCTTCTAAGCAGTTGGCTTTATTGCCCTATCTTCAGGCCTTGGGTGATTTTGGGACAATTCCTTTTTCTCACCTTGGACTGAGGCTGAGAAGGAGAAAAATATGAGGCAGCACGATGTCTTGAATTATGAAATGAGTTACCAAAATAAGAAATAAATAAGATAAAATAATATGACTTTCCAGTCTACCTAGCCAACAGTCCTGAAATATTAGAATTGAAGGGGCTGAAGGGGACCTTGGAAGTCTTCTAGTCTAACCTCTGCCCATGGCAGGAGATCTTATATCACCCTGGACAAATAGCTGTCCAATCTTTTCTTGAAGACCTCCAGCAATTGGCACCCTTATCTCTGGGAGGCAATCTCCTGGACTCCCATCAAAGTATTAACCAAGAACAGTCCTGCTCAGTTTTCTGAACTCAACAAGGCCATCTATGTGCTGTCACCTGCTGGGCCTTGTAAGTTTCCAAATCACTTCATTGAGTTTAACAAAGCTGAGTAAAACGAAAGCGCATGGGCACCTGGGATGGGAGCTTGGGAACCAAATGAGCTCATTATGATGTCATGGCAAATAGTCAATCACTTATACCATGAAGTCATGACCCTTGTTGTCATTATGGTTTCTAATGGACCCTTATGCCAAATCTGAACTAATGTATTGGTGGCTCGGGAATGTATGTTTCACTCCTGTTTAATATACACCAATCTAATTTGCATCTCTTAAATAAGAAGACAAACCAGAATGCAATTTTCCTTTGATTTTTATAACTTGTTTGGTTCCGGAAAGTAGTTTTTCCAATCAGAAATTGTGTGTGAAAAAAAAGGGAAATTGCTTGTAAAATATGAATGGTAGGAGGAATATATTCAAAAATAAGTACTGTCAGAGAAGTGCTAAAAAACATAAATAGCTAGAGAAATGAATAGAAAAAAAGAATAGAAATGTTCCAGAAGGTTTGTTACCCATCTCTATGCCAGCATAAACTAAGGATGTAATAAGCTGGGGTCACCTTTTTTAAGATGCTTAAAAAAAAGTCATAGAAGAAAAAAACAAGGTATCTAGGACATATAGGTTCAATTGACATGTTAGTAGTCACACAAGGGGCAAAACTAGTGAACTGGCAGATTTAACTAAATATTCATGACTTAGTGGGCTTTCATTCTGCAGGACATTTTTTTTTTGCAGATAGCTCCAAAACTATATGGTGCTATGGGGAAGAAAGTGGTTTAGATCAAACTAGAAACAAGGTGGCTGTGAGTTCCAGCCCCGCTTTAGGCAGCAAAGTTGACTGGATGACTTTGGGTCAAATATCAGGAGACTGTAAGTTCTAGTTCTGCCTGAGGGATGAAAGCCAACTGGGTGATTTTGGCCAGTGCTCCCTCTCCACCCAACTCATCTCAAAGGTTTGTTGTTGCGGGGAAAATATGAAGAGGAAGACATTTTTGTATGTTTCTATTTTGTTGAGTTGCTTTTAAAAATAATAAAGGCAGGATATAGATAAATAAAATTTTTTTAAAAAGCATTTATGCCTTCTCTATGAAAAATGCTAGAAAGGGTAAGTCTCTTTTTGTGATTGAGATGAGACATAATCAATGGCATATATGGAGACTCGGTGGTGCAGTGGTTAGAGTGCAGTACTGCAAGCTACTCCTACTGCAATTTGGCAGTTCAAATCCCACCAGGCTCAAGGTTGACTCAGCCTTCCATCCTTCCGAGATGGGTATAATGAGGACACAAATTGTTGGGGGCAATATGCTGACTCTGTAAACTGCTTTCAGAGGGCTGTAAAGCACTATAAAGCGGTATATAAGTCTAAGTGCTATTGCTATTGCTATATAAAATCATGCATGACAGAGATAAAATGGACAGGGAGAAGTTTTCCCCTCTCAGGATCAGCTACTGGAGAAGACTGGGAGGAGATTTCCAACAGAAAAAAAGGAAGTACTTCTTCACATAGCCCATAATGAACCTTTCAAATGTCATTATGGTGAGAAGTGTTTGTTGAGGTAATTCCCCGTTAGGAGAATGAGCGCATACAGGGAGACGTATTTGAGAGAAGTGTTTGAATAATACACACACAGCACACAGATACACTGTACAGTAAATGTAGGTTTTTACTTCCAGAAAGGTTTAAGCAAAGTCCAAAATAAGCAATCCAAAGTCATTCACAGGTAAAATCAATCAGTTTTCATCCAGGGATAATCCAAATATCAAAGTCCAATGTCAAAAACAGTTCAGTAACAGAGTTACATTAAATCCAGTAATATCAGTCAATTAGGAAAAATGGAGCAACGGCAATACTTTCCAACAAAAGGAAACAGAGATACACTCAGACACACTCTCTTCTGAGACTAAGACTAAAGCAAACCAGGTTTCTGGCTCCATCTTATAGCCGTTTGAGAAACCACACCCAATTGGATGCTCTTGCATTCCTTTAAAGATATAGTACTAAAATGTTTGTCCTGGTTTATATATTTCTAAGCCAAATACCTGTTAGGTGACTTATATTCCTAACAGTGTTGATGGCACCAACTAACCGGGATGTCTTAAAAACAGATAGGCTGAATCAGTGGTGGGATTCAATTTTCTTTTTACTACCGGTTCTGTGAGCGTGGCTTGGTGGGCTTTGCTTGGTGGGCATGGCATGGTAAGGATACCGCAAAATCCCATTCCCTCCCTACCCCGCTAACCTGCTTTCCAGCTCTGTTCTCCTGTGCAGGGCAACAAAAGAAGACCCAGCCAATCAGCTGGGATTCAGGAGGCAGAGAACAGATGGGGGCGTCAGAGGTGGTATTTGCTGGTACTCTGATCTTCTCAAAATTTCTGCTAGTGGTCAGTAGCAGAACTGGTGAGAACCTGCTGAATACCACCTCTGGGCTAAATTCACAGAAGTAGGGTGGATTGGGAATGGTTGCTCTTAAAGACGCTTGCTCTTGAAAAGGCAGCTCTTGCAGTTGTACCTCTGGATTGTAGAAGACATGCCAGCAAAGTTTGGTTGTGAAGGAACAACGGTAGGAAAGTGACATGGATGGTCCTTGACTTACAATTGGAATTGAGCCCATAATTACAGTCATAAATTGCAATAGCTAAATAGGTAATTATATGACTACAACTGACTTTAAAATCTTTTTTGCTGCAGTGGTTAAGAAAACATGGTGGGTTGTAAAGTGAACTGTGATTGTTAAACAAACCGTGACTTTCTACAGGGCATTTTTTGCTGGAAATCAGATGTAAATGCCAGTTTCCCACATAACCACCATAAATTGCAATCATGTGACCACAGGATGCTGCAAACAGCCGTAAATGTACCTGGGTCCCAAGCGCCCAAACTGCAGTCACATGACTATGAGAAGGAGCTGGCCATTGGAACTTTGAATCTTAAGTAGCTTTTGGAGGGTCTGTCTTAATTTCGAATGACTGCTAAGCAACCAGTCATAAGTCAAGGATAGCCTGCATGTCTCTACTTCCTGCTTGCACACAACCCATAAATATCTGATGAAGAACTAAGGGATGGACTAATATAATCCTTGGGTGACTGAACAAGGCTATTTATAGGTTCCTAGATTTATTTTCTTTTTATTGAAAGATAATTTAACATAAAGTTAAAGAAATACAGAAATATAAAAAAAACTGAAAAAGAAGAAAGATATAAAAGAATAAAAAAGAACCAGTGAAGAATGTGAAAAGAAAGAGAAAACTATCTAAAGAAATCACTTCCAATCTTTATTGCAGCAGTTATAAACATCATAATTTGCAACTCCAATTATATATCATCTGGTTCCAATAAATAAAACTTTTAACTCATTAAATCTTGCAATCACCAGTTCAATGTCATCCCTTCTCAGCAAAAAGTCCATAAAGGGTTTCCAATCTTTTATAAAGATAATTGTTGTTTCCTCCTTAATCAAGTAAGTCAATTTAGCCATTTCTGCAAGCTCTACCATCTTCATGATCCATCTCTCCACATTATGGGAATTTCTTTGCTCTTTTATATTTGCGCATATAATAACCTTGCTGCAGTTACCATGTATAAAATCAAATGTCCTCAAGCCTTTTCTGATTGATTGCCCATTAGTTCTAATAAGAAAAATTCCATTTTTATCTGAATATTAATCAGTCTAAGTATTTGCGCCCAGTATTTTTAAATTTCTGCAGAAGTCCACTGTGGATGATAAAAATGTCCCTTCATGTTTTTCACATTTCCAATATTGATTAGAAGTACCTTTATCCATCTTAGACAAATCTGCTGGTGTCATATATGAACGGTACATCATTTTAAAGAGTTTAAAAAAACTCTTTTTAAATTATAGGACAAGGTGAATTTCAAATCCGTATTCTCTCTATTGATCCATCTGGATACTATAGTCAAAATTCTTAGCCCATTTTACCATGTGTTCTTTAACTTGTTCTTCTCCCTGTTTTTTTTTTTCCCTGAGGATGGAAATCTTGTTACAGGAAGGAAGGGAGGGAGGGAGGGAGGAAGGAAGGAAGGAAAGAAGGCAGGCTCTTGGGGTGACAACCATAAAGGGATTTTAGAAGAGGTTTTATGGACTCTGATATGTAATAACCAGCTGAAATCAATGTTTTCCCTAAAAAAACCACCATTAATAACAACTCCTATCTGGGTTTACAAGTGTCTCTCTAATGGGATCTGGTTTAACATTACAGTGAAAAAGGAGAAAAGAGAGAAATCAACAACTAGAATCATCAAATGGTATTGCTGTTACTGTTTAAATACCAGAGGGCAATTTGGATGAATCCCATCATGGATAATGCTAACTAAGTTCTTGTTCTTGGCATGTGCTTGCTAAAGGGCAAAGCTGTGACTTGGAAGATGTAAGAGATGAGCAGGCAGAGCCCAAGGGTTAAATGCATCATCAGTTTGGAGTCATTGCGCAGCCACAAGAATTCCAGCCCTCCATGAATTCTGCTGACCCTGAACTAGAGCCAATTTAGCTTGGACCATTATTAACTGCGCAGATTCATGGATACAGGTGGCAAGAATAAACTCAGAGCTTTGAATTCAATTCCTCTCCTGAGTTATTTGAGCCTGACAGAAGGAATCTGGCCATCCGTCTATCTCCACTTCAAGGCAAAAGATGAGAGGGAGGCTGTCGGTTTCAGCATGACTTTAATATCAGTGGTGGAGGTTGCTGAGTGAAACAGTCTTGTTATGAGAACACCCAACTCAGGAGCAATACAGTTAATCTTCAATTTACAACCACAAAAGAGACCAGAGTTTCTGTTGCTAAGCAAGGTTATTGTTAAATGAGTTACACCTGTTTTTATGACTCTATTATTATTATTTTTTTGCCATGACTGTTTAAGTAAGTCAGTTTGGTCTATTGAAAGCCAGTTTAGTGGTTAGGACACCAGGTTAGAAAGCAGAACCCTGTGAGTTCAAGTCCCACCAGCTGGGTGACTCTGGTCCTTTCTCTCAGCCCAACTCACTTCACAGAGTTGTTATGAGGAAAATAGGAGAGGAAAGTGCATTGCTACCTTGAAAAATAAATTAATTAGTTAGATATGGTGAAATATTAAATGAAAAGGGTGAACTTAAATCTATGCAAAAACTAGAGTAACAAGGCATAAAGATGAATTGGTTTTCATATGTGCAAATACATTCAAGGTACGATAAAGATTCTAAAACAGAAGGTTTCTATGATAAATTGACTGATTTAGATAAGATTTTGACAGGTACTGATGAAAAGGTGATTAAAAATTGTATGGATATTTATTAAAAATTAAACTAGAACAAGAACAAGTCAAAGAAACAATGATTGCTTGGGGGAAGAATTTTGGATATGGGATTGATCTAGAGAGTGGCAAAAATTGTGGTCTCAAAATTATAAAATGACAATGTCAACAGCATATAAAGAAAATTTGTATAAGATGTTTTACAGGTGGCATTTCCCCCCAACAAGAATAGCAAGAATGTTCAAGAACAAATCCAAAAAATGTTGGAAATGTCATCAGATAACTGGATCATATTACTATATGTGGTGGATGTGTGCAGATGCTAAAAAATATTGGACTAAAATCCACACGTGGTTGGAAAAAATGACAAAAAAGCATATAGACTTGAAATCAGAGATATTTTTATTGGGAATTTTACCTGAAATATACAGTAAAGAATTGAAATATTTGATTGTAAATGTATTAACAGCGGCTAGGATTGTATTTGCTAAAAACTGGAAAAATGAGAAAATACCAACATAGGAGGAAGTTATTAAGAAAATATTGGAATGTGCTGAAATAAGTAGATTGACATTTAAAATTAGAGAACAAGAAGATAAACAATTTTATAAAATTTGGGATCTATTCTATCAATGGTTAGACAATAAAACATGGTAATGAAATATGTAGATTTTTAGAACATAATGAATATATAAAGATGTATTTTCTATTATATCTACAAAATGATTATAGGATAGATTTGAGATGATAATATGAATTGTCATAAAACAAATTAAGTAAAATATGGATTATCTTGTAAAACATGAATGAATAATGGTATAGTCAAATGATTGATTAATAATGATATTGATGTATTTAGGAATATTCGGTTGACAATATGAGAACATATGCAATGTAATTGAAGACTACGAAGTGGAAGCACAAAACAATTTGTAAACCAACCGGCACACTGTATGTACATATATGGAAGATGTTTTGATGTTTTGATGTTGTGTTTGTTTATGTTTGCCTTAAAACAATAAAGCTTTCTTTAAAAAAAAAAGAAAAATAAATTAATTACAATTACTAACTAATTATTAATTAGATAAATTATTGTAGAAATAATAAAGGCAAGGGACAAAGAAATCAGAAATAAAATTTGTTAAGTGAATCACATTGTTATTAAGCAAACCCGGCTTCCCCCATTGACTTTGTTGGAAACTGGCTGAGAAGGTGGCAAGTGATGTTCACATGACCTGGGGACACAGCAACAGCTGAAGATACATGCCAGTTGGCAAGTGCCAAAATTTTGATCACATGACCGTGGGGATGCTGCAACAGTCATACGTGCAAGGATCAGTCACTTTTTTTAGTGCTGATGTAACTTCACTAAACAAATGGTTGTAAGTCGAGGGCTACCTGTTGTGTAGATGACTTTGAGGGACAGTTGGAGGGGACATGTGGGCAGATTCAGAGGTGAAACAGGATCTCTTGTAGAGATTTAAGAGGCCCTTTTTTCTCTTAACCTTCTTCCTCAGTGAGAAGAAAGGGCCTATTTGTTTTCATTCAGGAGGTATTTTGCCTTCTGCAAACCTTAAAAGTTGCCCCCCTCCCCCGCAAAAAAATCCACAAAAAAGCAAGTCCACATTTGGAAAAGCTTACTGAAGTGTATTGGAAAAATAGAAATGGTTGTACTAATAATATTTTATTAAAACCTTATGACAGACAGGATAATCACGCTTCTGCAATGGATAGTAAAATAGGGCAGTTTTGCAATAGTGGTGAATATCTGTAGCTCTGGTGTAGGATGGGGGTGAAGGTTTGTTCTCCAAGCTTGTGGGTTGGTTTCCGAATGTTTCATTTCCAGGTTAGGTAACATCTTCAGTGGAGTTTAAAGGGTGTCAGCCTTCTTCTGTTTAGTGGTCAGTAGGTCTTTTGATTGGTCAGGTCTGGGTGACTCAAGTGAGGGTCTTGTGCAGAGGTGGTCTTTAGCAGGCTCTGACCAGTTCTGGAGAACCGGTAGTGGAAATTTTGAGTAGTTCGGAGAACCAGCCAATCCCGCCTCTGGCTGGCCCCGCCCCATCTATGCTCCGCCTCCTGTCGAGTCCCAGCTGATTGGCTGTGTCTTCTTTTTTTGCCCTGCACAGGAGAACGGAGCTGGAAAGCAGGTCAGTGGAGTGGGGAGGCAATGGGGATTTTACAATAACCTTCCCCTGCCACGCCCACCAATCCATGCCCATAGAACCGGTAGTAAAATATTTTGAATCCCACCCCTGGGATTCAACCACACCTGAAACCCTTATAAATAGAAGAACACTGACATCTCCTAAACGCTGCTGAAGACGTTACCTAGATTGGTAATGAAACATTGGGAAACCAACCCACAAGGTCAGAGGACAAACCTTCACCCTCATAGTGCAGTTTGCCACAGATTTCCATATTCTCGTCATGAGCCATTCATTCATCTTAAAGGTGCTTTTTCAAAAGGCTACTGGACTGGTTTTTCCTTGAGGAAGGAAAAAAACCTTTTTGCTTCTCTTCCACCAGTTCTGATGGTAGGGTGGTGGGAGTTGGGGGTTGGAAGGATAAGTATTGACAGTTGAGACTGGATGGCAGGGGTGGGAGGAGATTGAAGGATTGATAGGATGATGGAGGTGGAATGGAAGGATTGGATTTCTTTGCAGTCATCGGGTTGTTAGCACTCTTTCTAAGAGCTGTTGAAGCCACTTGGTGGTTTATCTGTGCCCTCAGGGTCACCTGAATCAGAATGCAGTTGGTTATGGAATTGTGACTGACAATCTCCACAGGCATTGAGCCATTCATGGTTTCCAAGCTATTTTTCCCCTTATAACAGGCTCTGTCCCCAAATTTTCATTTCTTGGTGCAACTCTCCAGGTCATTGGCAATTTTAAAATATGTGGACTTCAACTCCCAGTACTCCCTAGGAACCAACAATTTTTTGGAGTTGATGTCCACTTGTCTTAAAATCCCCAAGGGTAAGAGACACTGTGTAGGATGTCCAATAAATCGTTCTCAATGTCCTCCAGACAGGAAAGGGCACTTCTCAAATTTCTGACATTGCCAGAATGACTTGGGTTTGGATTTTGAACCTCCTGCTGGGACTTTTTCTACTAAGTACTTTTATAAAATCCTCTAAGTCCATGGCATTTGATGGCAAGCAATGTCAAACATTAATTAATTGTGAAAAAGGATTTATGTCCAAAATAGTGTGATAGTGGATTCCTGCATTGGGCAGGAAGTTAAACTCAATTATCACCATCTTATTTTATTCTTATCCTTTCCATCTCTTCCATTCAGTGATTCTAAACTGTCAGTCTGATAAGGTGACCCCAGAAATATTGGTGAGGACAAAAGAAGACCAACAGGTCTCCACCCTACAGTTTCCTTTCCTTAAACCTTTTCTCCTGGTTTCGTCTTTGCTGAGCGTGGTGCTAACAGAAAAATAAAACTTCTGGATGACTTGCCCCTGCGTTGAGAGTTGCATGCTTAATTTCCTTTCTTGTTAAAACATAGTTCCCCTATGCTTGCTGGGACTTGCTGGAATATAATACAACTAGGATTTTTCAAAACAACAACAACAATGAAACATTCTTGAGTTCACCGCATTCTGGTTTCCATAGAGATGGGATGCATCTCTGGGAAGATTGCAGGACTCCTGCTTTTTTTCCCCTCTTCCCCAAACAACAGTGACTCTGCTGAATGTAGGCAAAGAACTGGTGCACCATATGAAGTCTAACCAGTATCATCTATTTGGATTAAGGATTGAATTCAATCTGGCATTCCAATCTGAATTCCACTTGGAAAATCAATCCAGTTTTATTCAAGCATCCAAACAATATTGTCCAATCAGCAGATTCAATTCAGACTTTCTCATCAGTTTGAGATAGGTAGATAGATGATAGATGAGAGAGAGAGAGAGAGAGAGAGAGAAATAATGTTTCTGTGCATTTTTAAAGAATTTCATAGTTGTCCAAATCAATTCAAAAACGTGCAGGTTGATTCAATGATTTGAACTGAAATGCCATTCGAGGCATTTGCTTAAGTTGCCTTCAGATGAAATCAAGAACTTGAATATTTGCAAAGCTCTAGTACCATCATTTTAGAATCTTACATAAAGAGATAGATTTCAGTTCTAAAACATTTCGCTGCTTGAAGGGGAATCTAATTAGTACCTCACTAGACTAGGTCCATTCAGACACATTCATATTCTGCACCATCCTCTCTCAAACAATTGTTTTACTCTGCTGAGTGGCAGAGGAGTCCTGCCCTAGTGTTGCATGAAGCGCAGGCACCCCAAGTTTGGCATCGATATGATAAAGATCTTGATCCCTGACTTTGAGAGATATACTTTTTCCTTTGCAAAGCGGCTTCTTTGCCCACCCAAAAATACAAATCACCAATGAATGAATGAATTATTTATTGGCCAAGTGTAATTAGACACACAAGGAATTTGTCTTGGTGCATGTGCTCTCAGTGTACATAAGTAATTGGCAAAGCAAAATGTTTTTTTATTAAGGAGGGTTAAGTCCTTTTATAGGGTACAGAAACAAATGATACATATATCCCTGTATGTAATATGTCAGAAAGCAAGTGATCAAACAATAAAAGACATTGATTACAAGTGAGACTTCAACAATAGGAAACACTGATTCTAGATAACATTCTACAAGCTGCAAATTTATGGGTTACATTACTCTTTCCCAACTGAGTTTGTATCTTAATGCTTGCATGTGTATTCAAGGTCTTTCGGAATACCTTCTCTATTGTTTAGTGCTGAAAAGACAAGTTGTTGCATACCAAATGAAGTGGCCAAGTAGGAAAAAAAACATGTTTTCCTGAAGTTAAAAAAGGAAGGCTAGATTGCCATGTTAAAAATGCTAATATAAACCTTTTAAAAGGATGATGATGAAGCCTCAAATCCCAGACAATATTAAGATTGACTCTTGGTCTATTTTGGGTGGCTATTATTTACTTTGATTTCTGGTGCAGAAAATGAGAAATCTTTCCTACTCAGGCTCTTTTCTGGAGATACCCTGGGTTTGTCATCCCACACACTAATCTAAGAATGCAATAACATAACCCTTCCTCCCCTCTCCTCTCCTTGTTAGAAGAGAGAAGTCTGAATTGGAAGACTCAGATAAGTGGCTCAACCACCCTTCTACAAAACATCTCCTTCATTTCCAGATTATCTCCTATGGCTTCTCCCAATATACCCTATTCCCTGTAAGATTCCCTCTTTTGCAGACGTCAAATACTGAATTTCGTTCCAGTCCAGATGCAATGGTTCCTTTTTTTTCTGGGGTTAAACTGTTGTTCAGCTGGATTTCTAACCACTGGTAAAATATCACATCAGAAGAATCTGGCTACAACTCTCTCTACATGCAATTGTATCAACACTGGTCTCTCTGAAGCATACAGGACTAAATGCAACATTCAAAATGGACTATTACATCAGTCCACCCTGGAAATAAAGAGGTCAAATAACTTGGAATGTCAACTTTGATGCCAAAAGACAAGGAGGGGGGAAGGACAGAGGGAGGGAGGGAGGAGAGAATAACGATGTCAGGAATGTTGATATCTCATGCCAATTTCATACCAATCTAGTTAAGGTTTTAGGTGACACCCACGTTATTAGCATTAATATGAGGAAGATAAAAAGGCCATGAGAAGTCCATGGGGAAACTTGTGGTAAACCTTCTCACTTGGCCTGTGATGTATCCGGATTTTGAAGTTGCCATACCTAAAGATGAAGCAGGCATGTAAGCAGGGTGGATAAAAAGCAGCAATCTTGTGAAAAAGATCGTTTCAGGAGATTGATAGGAAGGAGTAAGTCATTAAGGAAAAATATCATCTAAACCAGACAAAAGAAGTTGGATCTGAACAGATGGGAAACCCTTCTCCAAATTATAGAATCATAAAAATCATAAAAACATATGGCTGGAAAGGATCTTGAAGGCTAGGTAGTAAAATCCTCTGGCAAGCAGGTCCTTATACCATCACAGAAAAATGGATGCCCAATCTTTCCTGAAAACTCCATTGATGGAGCACTCCAGGAGGCAAGCTATTCCATTGATTAATTGCTCTCACTGTCAGAAAATTTCTCCTTAGTTCCAGGTGGGACCTGTCTTTAAGGACCTCCTATCCCATGCTTCTTGTCTGCCCTCTGGAGAATAAGTTTACCTGCTCATCTCTGCGACTGCATCTCAAGTACAGGAAGACAGCTCTCATGTTACCCCATCAACAATTACCGGACCTGAAGATCAACAAGGCAAGAGTAGCTGCCAGTCCTGTCATCAACAAAGGAAAGACTTTGGGGGACAAAAGGGGTCCCGAGGGCTGCTTTGAATTGTCCTTGGATCCAGTCTTGACAGCTTCTGTCCCTCTGGATAGTGCCTGGAAGCTTAATTGAGAAAGATGTGGGTAAGCAAGGATGAGCGTATGTGTGCATTTGAGAAAAAGCAAATATATCTATTTTTACCAGCAAAATTTTAAATTCACTGGCTCTCGTGTATTCTAAAGAACCAGTTGTGCCTCAATGCTTGGTTGAAAGTGATTAGAGTGTGATTATTTTGCACGGTTGTGAGTATGTGAGTGTTACACAACCGAGAGTGTGTGTAAACCACGCTAGGCTGCACTGCAACAGGAATAATAGCAATGAAATAAGCACCATTAAATGTTCAAAAGAACATGTCCCAAATATAGACACACACATTCAGGCACAGTTAAAGGTGACAAAATCCTTTCTACTAGAGCTAAAAAGGCACAGTTATTTCAAGAATGGTTTTTGCATATGAGATGCCCTGGAAGACTCTCACAACTGTTAATTAATCCTTCAGTAATTATTTAAATCTATATGCCACTCATCTCACTCTGCAAAATGTTCCAGTGTGGCTTAGAATTAACATAATATGTATTAAAATATTTTTAAAAAACCCATTACATACAAAGACAAGGCAAAAGGCAAGATCAGTGAAAGGTTGCATTTTCTCATTAAGTCCACCAGCCACCACTCTGTTAGTCCCCTGTAGAGGTTTATAGATGATGCCTACTGGAATGCCACTCCAAAATGCAAATTCCTCAATTCCATGCCCTCATCCATGAAGGCTTTGCTGAAGCCAAGGCCCCTGAAATCTAAAGAGACAGACAGATCAGAGGTGGTGTTCAGCAGGCTCTAACCAGTTCTGGAGAACCAGTAGCGGAAATTTTGAATAGTTTGGAGAACCGGCAAATCTCACTTCTGACTGGAGGCTTTACAGCATCCTTCCCCTGCCACGCCCACCAAGCCATGCCCACAGAACCGGTAGTAAAACCATTTGAATCCCACCACTGAGACAGATCATTAGCCCAATAGAAGAAAGATGGATGGCTCAAGAGCAAAAGCCAGAAGAAAGCATTATATATGTATGTGTGATGATTCTGTACCATCAAGTTGCTGCCAAGTCTTAGTAACCACCTACATAAAGATTTCCTCCAGGATGATCTGTCTTGAGCCCGGTCCTTCAAATCTGCCAATAGTATATTGCAGTGGTGGGATTCGGATTTTTTTTACTACTGATTCTGTGAGCATGGCTTCATGGGCGTGGTTTGGTAGGCATGGCAGGGGAAGGATACTGCAAAATCCCATTCCCTCCCCACCCTACTGACCTGCTTTCCAGCTCCGTTCTCCTGTGCAAGGCAACCAAGGAAGACCCAGCCGATCAGCTGGGACTCAATGGGAGGCAGAGAATAGATGGGGTGGGGCCATCAGAGGTGGGATTGGCTGGTTCTCCAAACTACTCAAAATTTCCGCTACCGGGTCTCCAGAACTGGTCAGAATCTGGTGAATACCACCTCTGGATCAGGACTCTAACCGACTCCATCTACCTTGTGGTTGTTTGTGCACTTCTTCTCTTTCCTTCCATGTCTTATCTGTAGGAGCTTCTTTCTCAATGGAACACCTTTTTCCTTCTTTCATAGAACATAGAATCATAGGGCTAGAAGGGACTTTGGATGTGTTCAACCCTTGCTCAAGGCAAGAGATCTTATACCATCCTCGTCAAATGGGTGTCTGGTCTATTTTTGATCAGCTTCATCAATGAGGCACCCACAACTTTGGGAGACAAGGTATTCTGTTGATTAATTGTTCTCAAAAGTGTTTTTTCTTTCTTTCTTCTAGGTTGAAGTAAGCTTCCTTAATAAACTTCCACCCATTGCTTCTTATCCTGTTCTCTGGTGCTTTGGAAAATAAGTCCATCCCCTCTTCTCTGTGACAGTTCCCACTAGATAGTTATGATGTCCTGTAATCCTTCAATAGGCTAGACAAACCTTGCTGCCTCAACCATTAACCATACGTTTTAGCCTCCATAACTTTTATCATCCAAGTTGTCCTCTCCACTCTTTCACATTCTGTTTCCCTGAGTGTCATATAATCTGCTTGTACATCTTTCCATATAGGGGAACTCTTTATCAGAAAAGATGCACTCACATACCAGGATTCACTTGCTTTGTGTTCTCATTCATTTAGGATTTTGGTGTATGGGAGAAAGCATGTAATTCAGTGTAACGTACACATTCAGTTGGTGTTTTTAGCTACAAACTTTTGTACAAACTTAGAAAACTGGTTAATTCAGTAAGATGATTAAAGGACTTGTAAAAACATCACCCCTTCTCATTATATGTGGATCTGGGGGGTCAGATTGCATATTGTTGGCTCTTGGGGATTTTTCCCTTCCATGTTAAAACAGCCACTTTCAAAGATAAGAATGAGGAGGTTAATTTGATTCCTATTTCTGGCTGAAAGAAGTATGAATTTAGCTAAGAATTAGCCTCACCAAATGTAATTCGATTTATTTTACAACCCGTATGCATAGCATTTTACTTATTCTTATGAAAATGTGGCTTACCTTTGCCATATTTTGGGAACATCCTTCCTTAAGTAAATAGCAACTAATTTGAATCCTTCCCCCTGTTTAACAGTAAGAGCAGCATTCAAGTCAAGGGTGTTGATTTGAAATCTGCATCCATTTGCTTCAAGAATCAGAGTAGAAAACAAATGTCATCTCCTCCCTCATTTTGTGTATGTCTTCATGACCTTCAATGAAGCATTATATTTCTAGTTATTTTTAGCAGTGCTGGAAGCAACATGGGATGGGGGAGGTATTAAACCAAATAACAACAACAATGTATGTTAGCGGATTAAATTCACTCATTGAATTTTACTCTACAAGATCAAATCTCATCGATCCCTTGGGATTCCGGTTGTTTGTATGCACAATGTAATGATTATCAATTCTTCAAAATAAGAAGTTCTTCTTTTGCATTTTTGTTTCTGGAGAATATTCATGGAGAGAAATTGTCCCAGAAGGCTATAAGCTTGGATTAAAAACCTAGAAATTCAGGTGTTTTATTTTGTGAAGGGCAGTGTTGCATTTAAAATTCACTCTTGAAGAATCCCAGTATGATCTGATTGAACTATCCTAGAGAAACTCATTGTAAAACTCATTTTCCTTAAACATTCATTTTAAAATTTTATTTATATTCATTTCAAAAAATTACATGGGATAAAAGATAAATCTAAAGGAAAAGGGAAGAAAGAAAGAGGAAAGAAAGATGCATGAAAAGAAAAAATAAACAAAAGTTATGAAATATAATCACTTCTGACCTGTCCTTCAATGGGTACAGTAATTAAAATCTTATAATCTTCTCTTCCTTTTAGGTACTATACAGATCCCTTCAACCCCTCACTTAGTCCACATCTTTTTAATCCTCAAATCCATAAATCACCAGTTTTTTCTTCTTTCAGCAAAAAGCCCATATAAGATTTCCACACTTCCTGAGAATTCCAATGCAATTAAATTCCAATACAATTCAAAACCGAAGAAGGTTTCAAAAGGAATGAATGTACTAAAACATTAATAAAATGCACTTTATAATTCTATCTCAAAACATGATACCAATGAATATAAATGAAACAACCAGATGTGGCTAAAATAATTGAACAAAGTGCATTTGGGAAAACACTGCATATTTAAATGAGTATTTTAACAACTACATACATATCAATATTTGTGCTGACTTGTTATACCTAGATGTGCAGCTTCCAATTAATATAGGATGTAAAATGTATACAAAGGTTAAAAAAAGAAATATCAATTTGCGTATCAATTTGTTGATTGTTGTTTTCACCAATTATTGTCCTTTTCCTGAGAATTTCAATTCTTCTGCATGCTTTATTCATAAAATTCTGGTTTTCTAAATATGATGCTGATCAGGACAAAATAACAATGGCTAATAATAGTAGGCAATGCACGTGACTAGAATAGAATACAGTAGAGTGGAATGGAGTGGAGTGGAATGGAATGGAATAGAATAGAATAGAATAGAATAGAATAGAATAGAATAGAATAGAATAGAATAGAACTGAGCTGGAAGGGACTTTGGGGTTTTTCTAGTTTTTGTATTTTTCTCCAAGTCATTCTCCTTCAGTTGGATAGAAAGTGAATTGCTAGCATTCTTTTTTTTTTTCAAAGAATAGGAATCTAATGAAACTCTCCTAGATGGAGTGTGGTATCCATGCATTTACTTTAGTTATGAGTCAGCAAAGAGGGATATGTGTCTCCTTGATCACCATATAATAAAGTTTGCCATGGTCTCCATCCTCCATCCCATTAACCTTGTAGGAACACCTCTCCTTGGACTTTTTCCGGTCAGAAAACAGAGACATTAGGAAGGTTACAAGGTGGCAGAGACCACCATCATCACCCTCCATGTTTCTGCAGCAATGAAGCCAACTCAAAAAAATGTATCTCCCCAATAACTTTGAAACTAATTCTAATGCACACTTCTGCCAATGAAGCAGAAAAACAGAGCTTTCTTTTTCACAGAGAGAAACAGTTGGGAAATGGTATAGGTGGTCCTTGACTTACGACTACAATGAAGTGCAAAATTTCTGTTGCTAAGTGAGACAGTTCTTAAGTGAATTTTGCACCATTTTACGACCTTTCTTGCCACAGTTGTTAAGTGAGTCATTTCAGTTGTTAAGTTAAGTAACATGGTTGTTAAAATAAGTTGATCACCGTGACATTGCCGTCATAAATATGAGTGAGTTGCCAAGGGCCTTGATCTGATCCAAACCTTGTTCCAAGTGAAGAAACACCTAACAGAGACAAAAGCAAAACCCTTTAATGCTTCTCTGTGAATTCTGTTAATTCATGGTTAAAAGGTTATTAAAACTAATTGTCTCTGATAAGAAGGAGCCTTGCCAAGGTTGTGCAAGGCTGCCAAAGCACTAGATTAAGTTGCCAAGAAATATTCCAAACAAAAAGTCTTCAAACACAAACCAAGATAGTCTGAACTTCCACAAGGCTTGAAATGCAAGAACTTCTTTGCTTCCTGCAAAGAACTCCGGTCTCTTAGGCTGGCTTTTATCTCTTAAGGGAGGGGCCATTACCTTGCAGCCTTACTCCCAAGTTGCCCGTGCTGCTGCAGCTGCTCTTTCCTACGAGCAGCCCTGTGCGCACACGCACTGGGTGCAGGCTCCTCGGGAACCTCCTCATTGCTGCTGCCAGCCCCCACAATCTCCGAAGGCAGCATTCCACTCCCTGATGGTCCTGGCCGCATCCCTGCACCACACAAAGGTCCCTCATATGAATCCTTGCTCTCCGAGACCTCAGCCGTCTGCATCTGCTGCTGGTGAACCACAACAGGCCTGTATTTTTTATTACATGACCATGGGGATGTTGCAACGGTCGTAAGTGTGAAAAATGGTCATAAGTCACTTTTTTCAGTGCTGTTGAAACTTCAAAGGGTCATTAAATGAACTGCTGTAAATTGAGGACTACCTATATTGTGCAGGATTTCAGTCCTGGTTTTTCACCTTGCTTGCTTGCTCTGATCCTGCAGTTCGAAAGCACGTAAATGCAAGTAGATAAATAGGTACCACTTCACTGGGAAGGTACCAGCGCCCCGTGATGTCAGGCTGGTCATATGACCATGGAAACATCTTTGGACAGTGCTGGCTCAGGGGCCTTGAAACGAAGATGAACTCTTCCCCCTAAAGTCAGCAATAACTAGTGGAGTAAAATCCGCAGGGACTCCTTACTCTGAACCTGATGCTCAGGGACTTGGACTAGTTCTTAGAGAAGCCAGTGGAGGAACAAAGTTGATATCCTGCGTGAGATTCTGAATACAGACTTGATGCAGCATTTTATCCATTATCTTTTATTGAAATCATTCATTATGTTATTTCTTCCTGCAGGCTAATGGATTCTAAATTTCAATTCAATGAAAAGTAGCTTAAGTATAAATGTACAAAATTATGTTGCATAATTTTTTTTTCCATTCCTCAATCAGGGTGGGGATAGGGAGTAGGAAAAAAACCTCATTCATGTCCCAGTTCTTCTTCTTGGTACAATTTGTCTGGTAAGTATGTACTGTTACTGGAAAAGAACGGTTAGATGGTGGCAGTGATCGCAAAGGAGATGCAGTTCTATTCCTGCTCTTTCTCTCAAGATCAACCTGTGTGGTTGTTTCTGTGGTAATCCCCAGCAGTGGTGGGATTCAAGTTTTTTTTTTACTACTGGTTCTGTGGGCGTGGCTTGGTGGGCGTGGCAGGGGAAGGATACTGCAAAATCCCCATTCCCTCCCCACCCCACTAACCTGCTTTCCAGCTCCGTTCTCCAGTGCAGGGCAACCAAAGGAGACCCAGCCGATCAGCTGGGACTCAATGGGAGACAGAGAATAGATGGGGGTGGGACCAGTCAGAGATGGTTTTTGCCAGTTCTCCAAACTACTCAAAATTTCCGCTATCAGTTCTTCAGAACTGGTCAGAACCTGCTGAATACCCCCTCTGATCCCCAGATATTCACTGTAGCAGCAAAGAGTCAATAGGGCACAGACCAATAAAGTCAATTGTCATATTTCTTATTTCCTTTTTACTGGGAACTCACGTTTATGTCACCACCCACAGTCCCACATAAATACATCATACATCCAAACTTCAATTAATTTGGGTTAAGGTAGATCAGTTGGGGATCTTCCTAAGAGAGGCAGTAGCTTGCTCTCTTCCAGAAATGAACTGTAAAACTTCCATTCCCTTAATTCCGAGGGCCACACCAGATTCTTGAGTTGCAAGCTGCATCATGAATTCCCAAAAGGAGAGGAGAGGAACAAAAATAGTATTGATTTCATTTAAATGCCATGAACGTTTCATTCTGTAGACATTATATTGTCAGATTTGTTGTTTTATGGGTTGCATTGTTTTATGAATTGGGCGTGGCCCTATATGGGGACAGTATGTAAACTTTGTCAACAACATGGTAGTAAATATGATTATACTCCATGTCATTGTTTTCCCCCGCATTCTATCACATTAGAGGTGATGATTTCACAGCAGTTTTTATGGGCTTATTGTCAAGATTTGAAAGCCTCCAGGTTGTGAAGCAGAGAATTTTGCATCCATAGATTTAACACAAGCTTCCTTCCTTTCCTGCCCCAAATATACTTTCAGCCCTGCTGAAGATCTCATGCTTGGTTTAATTTCTTGGAAACAAGGAATCATCCAAACTGATTATTCCTGGATTCGCTGACTGAAGAGAGAATTGTATTGATGCAGTGGTTAATTTCTAAGATTGAAACCTTTCACTGGTTTAATTGGCAGATTCACTGGTTTAATTGGCAAACTAAAGCCTTAGTTAATCAAATGGCAAAGGGAAATTTTATTCAGTGTATTTATGACTCATAAGAGCCATTTGCTTCTTTGTAGGATTGTTCTATCCCAGTATGCTAATATTGTAAAGAATAAAACAGAAAATGTTAAATATTGCTTTACTAAAAATGAGTGGTAGCTGTTACTGATCCCACGCTCCCACTGTCAGCTCAAAAAAGCTGTTGACACTTTCACAACATTGAGATTTAGTGAAATGTGGGCATCTTCCCACCTACATTTTGGGAGGAACCCTCTGAAATTTGAGAAGAACAGATAGAAAAATGTGTTCGCAACCCTGAGAACACCATTCTCCAGCCTCCAGAACCCAAAATAAAAATTAGGGTACATAAAATATCTCCTCCATCATTACTTGCGTAGGTTTAATCTGGAAATTAGAAAAGTTTTATTGTTGTTCATCCATGTCTGACCTTTTATGGCCTTCGGGATCTTCATTTGACAGGACTGTGCTCTTTGGAAGGAGCTGTTTCTGGGTGTCCTTGTAACGTCACATTTGTATCATGAGTAAGAGCATCTAGTCACCTTGTTGGTCTCTTTTTCGATAACCTTCTACAATGAAGGTTAGTCCAATGACCCTTTGCTTTCACACTATATGTCCTAAATTGTTAAGCTTTAGTTTTTGTCAGCCTGGTTTTCCTTCATCTGCTGTTGAATGATCTGTTCTTCTTGCAGTCCAGATTATTCTCAATTATTTTCTCCAGCACCTCCAGATGTAGATATCATTTCATTCAGCCTTTTTATGGTTCAGCTTTCACAGGCATATTTTTTTACAAGAGGGAAAACCACCTCTTTCACATACCTTAGTTATCACTGTGATTTCATCTTTCAATCATTCATGGTTTTCCTTCCAGGAAGCAGTCATCCTTCCTATAAATTTCTGACCCTAGGAAGAGAAAGTCTGTTGCTGTTTCAGCTTCTTCATTGCCTATTTTCATTGGTCTGGCATTGTCTGTTAACACAAACTTTTCTCTATGTTTGCAATAAAGATAAAGCAGAAGTATTGGCACTCTCTCCTCCCCCCATTCAACTAGACATTCTTTAAGTCTTCATCATTTCCAGGCTTCATAATATCAACATTATTTGAAATTCTTGCTTTTTTCTCCAGTGATGTTAATTTCAATCTGTTTCTTCTAGTCCAGCATTTCTCAGTATATATCCAGCAGTTAAATTAATACTACAATTAAATTAATTAGGTGGAGTTACTCTGATTCCTGCCTTTCCAATTTTGAAACATTTTGTAGCTTCATCTTCCTATTCTAACTTTTGCTTCTTGGCCATTGTACAACAGTTTGATTGGCAGATGAGTTTGCCTACTATTTTTGTGTTTTTAAGAGGTATTCACAATCCGTTGCAGTATACACAGCCAAAGCATTTATATAATCAGTAAAGTATGCACACCTCTCATTTTCTTCTGCATTTTCCTAATCAAAGCTTGTGCATCTACCAGCTCTCATGCCATCTGTTGTTGAAATATGGACCACAAAATTTCGACTGTTATCTTGCTAGAATGGGAAAGGAGTGCAAGTCAGCATAGTTTGAGCATTCTTTAATACTATACCTTTTTGGTCCTGAAATGTAAATTTCCCGATTTTGTGGCCGCTCTCATGTTTCCCATACTACTTCACAAACCACATCATTTTGTAAAACTAAATCGTTCTGCAGGTTTGTTAGCAATATTTTCTAGGCCCCATTTATTTATTTATTTTAAAAAAAGACGTTATTCAGCTGCCCTTTTAAATACAAAATTCTGGGCAGCCAACAACCAGTTTGCAAAAAGCAACATTAAAAAAAAAACACTATGAGCAGTCAAAATTAAAATATATGAAACAGAAAAAACAACAACCAGTACATAACAAACTTACACACGTTCATTGTGTCTCTTTCTCTCCTTCCCTCTCTCCCTCTCTCTGTGTATGTGTGTGTGTGTGTGTGCTTATATGTGAATTCCTGGCAACTGCCTGGACAAGTCCCTGCAGTTTTCATGGTCTGCCATTGCTTCATTCTTCCTAGGACTGGGAGAGAGGAGGGGAGACTGGCCCAAGGTCACCCAGCTGGCTTAATGCCTAAAGCAGGACTAGAACTCCCTGTCTCCTGCTTTCTAGTCTGGTGCCTTTACTAATATACCACTTGGCTCTCTGCATTTGTAATCAGCTGAGTATTCCTTCAAGGGCAGCACTATAGAAAGCCTCATTTAGCTTTCCTTAACTCCAGTTCAGGGATCAAAACTATGGCCAGTTTGGGGATTTATTTTGTACAGCATTTCTCTATATTTTCTTTATATCTTCTTTCTGTGGTAGCTCTGTCTTCTTTGTAATGGGTAGAGTATACAGCCTAAACCCACTGTTCAAAAGGCTCAGACTGCTTGCAGCTGAGGGGAAATGATCTTGTTCTCTATAATTTTCCAGTTTGGGTCAGTGGTGGAAGTGAAGATTGGAAGGACAATGGACCCTTTTACTTCAAAACCTCTTCTTAAGAACTTTTGCACTCTCCCGGAACAGTCTCCTTTGAACATTAAGATTGTTTGATGGTTTGAAAAATCCACTTTCAGGATCTACTAGGCAGACTTTGGTACCTTGGGCCTTTCACAGATTGCCATGCATGGATCACCATCAAAATATTCTACAGTTCGTTATAAAGTCCTATCCACTGAGTTCTTAATGAGATCTTAAATGTCAGCCTTAAACCATTTAGACACTTAAACATCTACTTAATTGCAACAATTACCCTATGTACACCCTATGACTACCATGGCATGACTCCCTTTATTCCCAAGGAGGGGAGAACAGGGCTGTCAAAGAGTGGGCCTATTGTGAAGGAGTTTATGGCAAAGACAGCATTTGAATCACTGACAATTATGGACTTGTAGCTCAATCTTCTTACTACAATGGTGCCTAAACCTTGTTATGCTTAGATTCACTCTGCTTTTCAACCCTCACTTTTAATGAGATTGATCCTTTGGAAAGGGAGATTTATTATGGATATTCTGACAAAAGTAGTCCTGATTGGGAATTCTGGTATTGCAATTCCAATCCAGATTAGGCTGGTCAAAACCCTGCATTTTTGTCTTGCTGGTTATGACTGAAATAAAATGGCTGACTGGTAGGTTCAGCAGCCTCTCATCATTCTATCACTTTCTCTCTCAAGTCTTTCCAAGTTAGATTAATCAGTGGAATAATTTGCTTTCAGGATGCTGAAGGCACATTGTGAATGCTCCAACACTAAAAGTTTTCAAGAAGAGATTGGGCAACCATTTGTCTGAGATGGTGCATAGAGTTTCCTGACTGGGCAGGGGGATTGACTGGAGAACCTCCAAGATCCCTCATTCTGTTCTGTTTTGTTCTGTTCTAGATCAAAGCTTCAAATTGAAGTAATAGGTACAGGGGTAGGATTCAAAATTTTTAACAACCGGTTCTGTGGGTGTGGCTTAGGTGGTGGGCGTGGCTTGGTGGTCATGTGACTGGGTGGACATGGCTTGGTGGTCATGTTATTGGCTGGGTGTGGCCAACTCAATATCACTCACATTGAGGCACGCATCTCCTCACCTGGCCTCTCATGACTGTGGGGATGCTGCCACAGTCATAAGTGTGAAAAATGGCCATAAGTCACTTTTTTTCAGTGCCATTGTAACTTTGAATGGTCACTCCACACAAGCAAAGTAGGGGAAAGGAGGGGAAAAAAACTCCAGAGATGTTCCAGAGATAGGAAGTCTAGTCCTGCCAAGAATGTAATAAGGGTTAACGGAGAGGCAGTTCTGTAAGCAACACCAGAATGTTTCCTTCCTGCCTTCCTTACAGGATTAGGCCAATAATTTCTTCTAAGAACTGGTTCTCCAAAGTGCCTAGAATGTTAACAACAGGTTCTAGCGAACAGGTGAGAACTGGTAGAATCCCACCCCTGAATATGTGGTATATGAAGAAAGGGAATAATTCATAAAGACAGGAGATAATTCATATTTAATAGTTGCATTGATTCAAAAGTAATCCATGATTAGTTTCATAATGAATGTTGACAAACCAAAGGTGACTGGGGTCCCACAAATGAACTCACAAAAATGTTGCAAGAGAAAAAAGTGTTGGAGAAAAAGCAAGACAAGCTTCAGCAGAACAATCTAAACAAATAAGATAGACTGTAGAAGGATTGCTATTTTGTACATGGTGGAAAATATCTTGGGCTGAGTTGTAGTTACATAGAAAGACTCAGAGCAGCAAAAGGATGTGGAAATGATGCTAGGAAGAGGCCGTTTTTATAGATTTCTGAGCAAGAAGACCCAGTCTGCATTATGACAGAAAAGAAGAAATGTTGTCCCTCAGCCCAATAGGGGAGCAAATAAGGGAATTTAGAGATTTATCCAGGTGAGAAAAACACCGAAAGGACATTTCTCAAATTCAGCTCAGCAGCACTCACTCCCCAGATATTACTGTGGCTTTTGATCAGTTATAGTGCAATTAATTTTGAGAAGAAGATTTATTCCCCCGGTGCTTCTTTCTTAGAAATTGAATTTCTCCTTTTTTTCTAAAGAAAGCATATCAGAGATGATGCAGAAATGGCAGACAAAAATAGGATTTAGTTTTAAAAAAAGGAAGCGGTAACTTCACTTACAGTGCACTACAAAAAGAAAAAGAAAGAAAAAGAACATCCAGGGACATTAAGCAGTTGCACGCACAGATAAAGCGAAGCGAAGGGAATGAAGAGCTATTTTCTAAAACACGATTCTACGTTCTTACACTTATCAGAGAATAAGCTGCACTGAACCAATTTTTTAAATCTAGATCGGAAATTCAAGATCCGAACCTCTTTACTTTTAATAATTCTCTTTGGCTTCTCATACAAATGAGTACTGCCTGTAGATTTTTTTGTGGTATCATCTGAACCTGGGACTCTAGTTTGCATATCTTGGAATGAGCTAGAATCAGAAGACAGTTTGCTCTTATGCCAGAAATAAACCAGAGTGGCTCAAACATAGTGACAGACAAATTGCAGATGGCATCATATTTGTTTATTAATTATCTCAAGAAAAATGAGGCAGAGACCAACAGGAGTGTGCAGGCGGAAGGCTCTACAGTGTTGAATGTTGTGGTATGCTAAGCAAGTATTCTGTTTTTCTTAGGGTTGTAGGCACAGTCAGGCTGATGCAGGCACTGATTACTATACACCCAAATTCAGGTTTGCTCAAATGTTGCTCATAGACCAAAAACTCCTTGCCATAGCACATGGAGCTAGATTTTGTGCAGTAGCACCAAAGATCCATTAAACCCTGATGGGCCAATATTCCACACTGCATCCTTTGTAACTATCATTCAGTGAAATGTTAGAAATTATTACTTTGTTGATATTAATAGTTTCAGATACTTTTACTTTGTTGTAATTTTAGATGTTATATTTAATATAATTGTAATGTTTACATTATAACTGGCTGATCTGGAAGGTGGGGTTATATGTGTCATCAGTTTGAAGTCATTGCATTGTCACAAAATATCTAAATTCAGTACCTCGTTAATTCCGTTGACCTTCATCAAGCACCCAATTTAGTTTTGACTGTTGGTTGATTAGATTCTTGTATTAACAACAATAAACTCTTCTGTGATTTGGACTCAACAAATCCCCTGGTTATTTGCCCCTGACAATAATTTAATATTGACTGAATCCTGGATTTTACTTAGAGCTATTAGTTAGGTTGTTTAACAAATGTATTTTAATTCTGTCTAGACTAGCGCTATGAAGTTACCTAGACTGGGTAATGAAATGCCTGCAAGAAAAGAGCCAAGCTCAGAGAGCACCAAGGACTCCTTAATTCTGTCTTAAATTTAATTTAATTTATTATTTGTAAAGGTCTATCTGATCACAGTGAGCACGCCTGGCATGGAGGTCCAGAAGACACTGGTTAGGAGTTAGAAATACATTTTCCTGTTGTGGAATAAGAGATGCCCTTGACCAGATGCAGATCCCACCATTTCTGGTAGGGCTGGGGAAAATACCAGGCACAGAAATGAAGCAAAAAACAGCTTCCCTATGATGGTTAACAAACCCAGGGATGTATTTCATCTGCTATGATTGTTTTGAATCATTAAGCAATTCTCAATGAGCAAAATGAAAGTCTTGGATGAAATTGGGGCGATGATGAAATCTGCCTCTCCAGAGGCTCTCAGACAGGACGTAAGGGTCATGGAAAGAGATGAGACAGATTCTTAGAGCATTCTCTAAAATGATAAAGAGTGCCTAACAATCAATTTGCATGGTTCCAAGTGGTCCAAAGATGGTTGTCGAGCCCTAGCTGAGCCGATAAATTAGTAAAATATGTTAGATTCATAAACAAAGGCACTTGAATTCAGGCCTATTCAGAACTGTCCTCCAAGACACTGCACTAAAGGATGAGAAAAGTGGTTGGGAAAACAACAGCTACTTAGAAAGTTTATGCTGAAAACACTGAGAGTTCAAAAATAAAAGATCCCAAACTTTTATTCAACATTAATAGACCTAAATGACCCCATATCCTTATCTCCTTTCATTGCAAACAGCTGATTTCCCCTTAAAATTCCATAGATCAAAAATTGCTTGGTTGGTGAAGGAATCTTGTCTGTCTTTCCTTACCTTTCAGAAAGGTTTTGCAACTTTGCTGTACTACCAAGAGTATTGAAAAGTAGGTTCACCCGACCATTCTAGAAAGCATCGAAAGAGGGACTGCTGCTCACTTTTTCTAGAGCTCTTCAGAGCTTCCAGTAAAGAAAATATCAGGAGGTGTTTGATTAAAGCCATCAATATACTAGGTGGCAATATACCTAGGCTTGCTGTTAGCATAGCAAAGCTCTGCTAATCAGGGGTTCTTGACAAGAGTTCCTCTGTGATACAATTGCTTGCAAACACCCATTTGTAGCATTTGTTAAGGATTTGCATTGTGAAGTGGTCCTTCAATTGAAGAAGCTTATGTAAGCTGTGGGCTGTTTCCTCAGAATGGTAGAGTTCAAGGTAACCAGGAACAGTGTCGGTGAAACGTGCCTATCTTAACCTATCTTAAGAGCGGCTGAGACTCCAAGAGCCAAAGAAAATATCCCTGGACAATCAGGGACAGAAATTCGATTGCCCTCTGGTTACTTTTTGGCAAGGATTTGCAATGATCTCAAAAGTAAACGGAGGTGTTAAGTTACAGAAAGGCTAATCTGATTACTTAATACGCTGGTTTTTGAAAACATATTTAACTTACTTAAACTCTGCATTATTTAATATTTTAAGGTTTTGTACCTTTTGGCTTATTTATTTACCGTTGCTCGACAGGAGGCATAATATTTGTAATAAATAAATAAAACCCACAAGCTGCCATCATTGTTACTAAATGTAGACCGCATCATATTAATCTGGGGTCCAGTCCAACCTCCAAAAATATGGACAAAACAATTATGGGAACCACCATTCCACAGTGCAACAACCTTTATTGGTCTGTTAGGATGCACAAGAAGGAGAAAAGAGAAGACTTGAAATGTAACTGTCTTGAGTCTTATCCACATTGGCTGACTTTCTGTTTAGTTTATAGTCTTTTCTTTAACCCTTGAGCCATAGTGCCCCCACCTCAGTTTCAGATAGATGTATGCTTTAAAGAGACAACAGCAAAGGGCTCGGTTCTCCAGGTCAAAAAGATTGGCGTGGCTAAGAATCAGGACAAGAGATTCCAGTGAATAAGGTACCTCAGCTGTGCATGGGGATGATGGCTCCGTGTGGCCTCTTTGTTCTTTCCTGTGAAAAAATGCGGAGAGTAACAACTTTTCAAGCTTCAGCTCCGCCCCTATTTTCCTTGTGCTGGGCTTTGAACTCTGAATCTCACCTCCACCTTGTCTCTCATCTTTTTCCTTGAATTCATTGCTTGTTTATCCATTTCCGGGTCTAAGCCTATGCCAAGCCCCTGCTGTGTTAGAGATGCAGTCTTTAGCTCTAGATGAAAAGGATCCTTTATTTCACAAAGTTCTGCTGAAGTCTGCATATCTTTGGATGGTGGCAGGCAGCCAACAGTTGCCTGCTCAGAAAATGTGCTTTTGAAGCGATTCTGGAAATCTGAAATTTCACTTTCTAGTATGGAAAAAGCTGGGTTGAGGGTTGATGGAGGTGGGGGTGAGTGGAGTGAATACTAACAGGGCCAGTAGCCAATGGGAGTTATTGCCTCATTCAGCTCTCTACCTATCAGAGCTCTTTGGAGTGGTCTTCATCCGCCTACTCAACAGAGGCCTTCTCTTTGCTCACTCTTGTGCTTATGAACTTGCGTATGCTCAATTGTTCTCTCTGCAATCTGACTAGAGGCCAAGGCTGTTCCGTATTAGCAGTTCCTTGAAACCCTGCATTCCCATTGGTCCGCTGGAACTGCTACCTGATTGGTCAGCCAGGAAGTTTGTGATTGGCTCGCTAAGAGTCTGCCGCGATTGGTTAAAACCAAGCGCGGGAGACTCAAAGCGGCGTCATTGGCCGCCTAGCCTCAGCAAAGCTCTATAAAAGAGCCACTGGTGCTGCCAGCTTACTGAGTCTGATTTAACCTACTAATAAAGAGCTGTTGTTACCGAACCTGAGTCTCTCATCTCTGAACGCCGTCCTCTGGACTTAACAAAGGCAATCCTTGTGTTTATATTCTGCATGATTGGGGCAGATTGAGGTGCTTGAAAATGAGGGTTGCTCTAACACAGGGGTGACAAACTGGATTTCTTGGAGGGCAAGATCAGCACTGTAGTTGTCCTCTGTGGGCCAACTGGGGTGGGGTGGGGGGAAGAGATAGAATGGGGGCAGTGGGGGTGCTGTGCACACCATTTTGGCCAGCAGAGTGTTGCAGAAGGCTGCCCAGGTGGAAAATTTAATCAATTTTCGCACACAGCCCCTCCGCGCCCTGTCCTTGGCTATTTCCAGGCCGGCCCCATGGGTCAGGTCTAAGCATGCCTTGAGTTTGATACCACAGCTCTAACACGTACAGGTATTCCTCAGTTTATAACCGATTACTTAATAACTGTTAAAAATTATATTTATGACATCTCACAGTAATGTGATCATTTTTTAAAAAATATTTTTGCCATTTTCCAGCAAAAATCACCTATTGGATAATGTGGATTTGGATTACAACCAAGCAATTTGCTTAAGAGCTGCAGTGTCTTGCTTAAAAAGTATGGTGACTCACTTAACAACCATCATAAAATGGTCATAAAAATAACCCCAGGCATGTGGTGACTTGACAGATGAATGCAATGACTTACCATCAAAATTCTAGACACAAAAGAAGATAGAAAAGAAAAAAAAAGTGACATCTGACTTTTTTCAGTCCTGTAGAATATTGCAGCCTCAAACTTTTGCTTTACTTTTCGAAATATTTGAAGTCATTTCTATAACAACAAAATCAATGCCACAATCAAAGCCTAAAATTAGGCTCTTTAAGAGGCACTGAATCTCTGCACTATGGATACCTGCATTCCTAGGATTCTTTGATGAAGTGAAACACCTCATTGAAGTAGATGGTTTGCGATTGGTAGTCCTCCATCACGAATGGTTTCAACAGGGAAGGAAATTTTGGAGAACTTCTCCTGGGGAGAATATAGAGTTTTCCCCTTTTATTTAAGGTCAAGGGTTTATTAGAGAAAATACCCATTGCATATCTATGTCCAGAGATATAGTTGACCTAATAGTGTGGAGAACTAAAAATACAGCTCTGTTTTGTTGCACGTTTTTAATGCTGGAAGCTACCCAGATTTGTTTGCTATGAGATGGGTAGATTTTTTTTAAAAAAATAATTGTGTTTATATTCTAAAACAGGAGCGTCAATCTCAATTTCATAGAGGGCCACATCAGGGTTGTGTTTGACCTCAAGGGTAGGTGGGGTGGGTGGGAGTGGCCAGCTCAATGTCACTCATCAAGTTCCATTTTTGGCCACATCAGCCCTTCCGAGCTCTGTTTTTGGCTGTTGCAGCCTCCTGCCAGCAAAAATAGAGCTCAGGGAGGCTGCGCACAGCCCACCTGGGCTCTGTTTTTGGCCATGGTGGCCTCCTGTAGCCCTTTGCCTGTGAAAATGGAGCTCAGGTGCGGCCTTCTGAGTCCCTTTTTACTGGCAGAGGCACTGCGGGATGTTGCGTTGCTGTTTCCAGGGTGAGCCCGTGGGCCAGATCAAAGCACCCTGTGGGCTGGATCTGGCCCCTGAGTCTTTGAGTTTGGCACCCCTGTTCTAAAAGGTCCAACTGTGCATGTAAGAAAGTTCAGCT
This sequence comes from Pseudonaja textilis, assembly GCF_049901715.1. NCBI lineage: Eukaryota > Metazoa > Chordata > Lepidosauria > Squamata > Elapidae > Pseudonaja > Pseudonaja textilis. The sequence continues at coordinate 3,789,629 of NC_141999.1, forward strand.
TCCTTTACTTTTTTTAAATGACTGATTGATTGAAGTCAATGTTGAGTCTTAACAAAGACATGATAGGTTTTCTCCATGACAATCTATCTCTAGTTTGGTCTTCCAACAGCATCCCTTCTATCTATCTTCCTTGTTGCTGATTGTCATCCTCTATTTTCCCAGTATTAGAACCTTCTCCAGAGACCTGGGTCTTCATATAACATGTCTGAAGTAGAATAATTTAAGCCTGATCATCTGTGCCTGCAATGAGAACTGTTCGATAATCCATTTGTTTGTCTACTTGTCTCTTTGTGGCATTCTCAGGGGTCTTCTCCAAAACTAGAGTCCTCCTTCTCTAATGTTTCTCCTGCAAACCATATTCAGCATTAATTATGCATCATTAGTAGATAAGGTCCACATCTGATAAAATAGAATTAATCAGGGTTTTTGAGAATTTACTTCCTGGCTGTAGCTTCACTTACCAATATCTGTTAATACTGAGCCATCTGTCGGGTAATACACAATGTGCAGATGCTGGGATATGACTCAAACACCATATATTGTAATAAAGCCCATCTTCTGCCATAGAGACGTTTATCATGTACATAAGCAGGCCAAAATCAATCCTTAATTCATTGAGAGGTGCATCATACAAAAACCAATTATAAATGCAATAACAATTTCACTACATATGTCATCAGCCTATAATAGATGACTGCCTGCATGCAGAGTCAAAAATAAATATAATGTTGCAATTGTAGTATCTCTTGTCCACTATAAAAGAAATGAATGTGAAGGAAAATAGGGACATGATGGAAATTCCGAGAACTTTCTGACTTTTAAACTTTCAAGATGAGGGATGAATTCTGCCTGGGATGAAAACCTGGAGGTGGAATTCAATTCCTTTTGATATTTATGGGCAAAAAATTAAAATAAAATGGAGTGGTGATTGCTTTGCCTTTTTTTCCCCCAAGAAGAAAAGGAATTCACAAATAATTTCTCAAGGAGATAACTTTTCCATAGTGAGGACAAATACTCCACTATAGGCAGCTCTCAGTTTACAATGATCCTTTTAACGATAGTTCAAAGTTACCATGGTCTCAGAAGAAATGACTTATGACCTTATGACATTTACAACTGTTCCACCACCATCCCAGTCACGTGATCACAATTTGGGTGCTTGGTAAATTGCTTGATTACAACCAGTTACGACAGTGGTGGGATTCAAATTTTTTTTACTACTGGTTCTTGGTGGGCTTGGCAGGCTTCAAGTCAGAGGTGGTATTTGCCGGTTCTCCTAACTACTCAAAATTTCCACTACTGGTTCTCTAGAACTGGTCAGAACCTGCTGAATATCAACTCTGAGTTATGGTGTCCTTCAGTCAGATGATTGTGATTTGCAACTTTTTTTTGCCTATTTTTGGCAAAATAATCCTACCTCTTGGGAATCCCAAAGGTGCTTTTTCAAGAGGCAACTGGACTTTCTTTGTTTTTATTTGAAGATGTGTTATTTGTCATCTAAGACTGGTGAGTTGGTTACAACCTCTGTAAAAATTGTTGGAAAATCAGTTCTGATTCGACTTATGACTACAACAATTTACAATGAAAATTCCTGTTTCAATTGTAAGTGAATGGTCATCTGTATTGAAAATTCTCCCTGAAAGCATCTTTGCCATGATTTAATTTCAGTGAAGCAATTGTGATTATTTGACAGAAACAGGTAGCATCATACAAGTTGCATTCCACTGAAGAGAGGTTGTACTCAGAGGTGGTGTTCAGCAGGTTCTGACCAGTTCTGAAGAACTGGTAGGGGAAATTTTCAGTAGTTCGGAGAACTGGCAAATACCACCTCTGACTGGCCCCACCAACCCCATCTCTTCTTTGCCTCCCACTGAGTCCCAGCTGATCGGTTGGATTTTCTTTGGTTGCCCTGCACAGGAGAACGGAGCTGAAAGCAGGTTAGTGGAGCGGGGAGGGAATCGGGATTTTTCAGTATCCTTCCCCTGCCATGCCCACCAAGCCACACCCACCAAGCCACGCCCATAGAACAGGTGTTCTGATGATGAGCACTGATAATGTTACCTAATTGGGTAATGAAACGTCTGCAAGAAAGCAACCAAGGTCAGAGAGCACCAGGGACCACTCGTTCCAACCCTGAGCTAGAAATATTCTCATGTATTAGTTTTCATAGTATTGTACATTGAATACAAACCATCCATGCAGGCTGAGTTTGCACAGCACACCAATCCATCTTCTATATCCCAGGTACGAATCACTAGGCAAGATGTTATGTAGTACAAACACAGCAATTTTTTTTTTCTGTTATGTGAACTGAGCTGTTAATTCCTTCTCACAGTGGGCAAGCATGAATAATGATCCCACCTCCATATAGGCTGTGAGCCAGAATTGCAACTTGGATCTTCTACCTTCCAATATCGTGACTTAGCCAGAACCTGAGAAAGGGAAGTGAGGACATGATGAACCACAATATCTTTGGGGTGGGGTGGGTGGTGGGTAAAGAACAATGTGAAGGAAGGGAGTGAAAAGAACTTTTAGACAAGAAGCAAAAAGATGTTCTCAACACGAAGAAAGGTACAGCTCTCACATGGTTTCACATGGAACAAGAGCCATGTATCTATCTCATGCCTGCCTGCCTGTCTACCTCTCCATCTGTCTCTACCTACCTACTATCCATCAATTTTGCACCAATCATTTGTTTTTCTCCATCAGGAGATGTAAGATCCTCCTTTCTCTCTTTTTTCTTGTTTCATGACACACATATCAAAAATAGGGGGGGTGGATATCTCAAAAAAGGAGGTAATAAAAAGATACCAGCTGATAAATAAACCTAGAGTTCAGGAGGCTGAAACTGACATTTGCAGCTGTAATTTAAAAATGAACTGGGCAAGCAGGCAGAAAGGACAAAAGCCAGAAATTTGTCAAAGGATGCTTTTGGAAAAAGATAAGAAAGAACCAAATCATTAAGAACCAAAGAAAACACAAAAGAAATGCCATCAGAGGACAGAGAGAAATTGGACACCAATCCAGAGAGTACCTTAATCCCATCAATAGCTGCTGAATTTAACCAATTGATGAAACAAGGTTTTTCAGAAATAAATAAAAAAAGGATCTTGGAGCACATGCTGTGTGGTTGGGGTTTGGTGGCTCCCATTCTGCTAATGAGTGCTTGGCCAGCTATGTTGATGAGGCTTTGAGGAAAGTGGAGGAGTGAAGGAGAAACGAGTGCATACAAGAACATTTGCATTTAAAAAACAACAAGTCTTTATTGGGGCTTTGAGTTAGCAGTTTTCTTATGCCCCTGTGGTATTTTCATAGCCTTAGTGTTTGGTTGAAAGTAATTTGCTAATGTCCTGGATCCTTTTTTGCTACTATTGGCCAGGTTTTCAATAGTCATCAGAGGCACCCAGGGAGAAAATAAGGAGGATTGTGAGATCCATGTGCAAAGCTGTGCAATTATAGCAAGTCAAAATAAGGCAAGCCTGAGTGAAAGGGAGGGAAGGGAAGGAAGCAGTGGTGGTATTTAGTCAGTTTGCACTGGTTCACATGAACTGGTAGCAAGGATTTGCTGTGGGTCACCGAACCGATAGTAAGTCCTGGCTGGCCAAGCCCCTGCCCAGAAGGTCCCAAAATGGAGGAAGGGGGGGTGCTATGCGCTCCCTCCAGGCTCCATTTTTTTTCTTCCTGAGCCCCGGGGAAGCCTTCTGGGGAGCAAAAACGCCCTCCCCGGAGGCTCCCATGGGATCCAGAAGGCCCCCAAAATGGGTGGGGGTGGCAAAAAAAGCCATACCACCCCAGTCACATAGCCATGCCCACCAAGCCATGCCCACAGAACTGGTAGTAAAAAGTTTTGAATCCCACCACTGGGAGGAAAGAAGGAAGGAAGGAAGGAATGACAGAAAAGAAAGGAAAAGAACAGAACAGAACAGATACAGAGCAGTATCTAATCAAGTGTGATTAGATACACAAGGAATTTGTCTCTCAGTGTACATTCAAAGTAACAGAGTAATGATCATAATAATGATACTAATAATAGGGGGTAGTAGAGGAGATGAGAAGGAGAATAATAGCATTGCAGTTGTAAAACATGGGTGAGTATATTTACACATGAGACAGTATTGTGAGAATTAGGTGTTCGGATGGCACAAGTGGTAAAAACTATTCCTGGGTCTAATTGTTTAGGAATGTGATGCCTTATAGCATTGTCTCAAGGGGAGGAGTTGAAACAGTTTATGTTCAGGATGGGAGGGGTCTGTAGTTATCTTCTCAAACCTTCTTTTGACCCCTGCAATATATAGGTCTTCTAGGGAAGGCAGGCTGGTTGCAATTATTTTTTCTGCAGTCCTATCTATCTATTGGAGTTTATATCATGTAGTTTGATGTTTTCAATCGCATACTTTGGTATTTCTGCCACTTCAATGCTACGTGAACATTGACATCCATTTTCTTGATCATTTCTCATAATTTACATCTTTTTATACACATGCTTGTTTTGTTAATAATTAAGTCTTGCAAGTTGTAGGAGTTTACTGTCCTCCATTGATCATTTTTAAACATCTTCTTCATGAAAATATCTGTTTAATTTTGAAGCAAGAAGAGAGAAGCTTGACTTTATTTAGTGATTTATTCTTGTATTTTTCTCGTACTTTTAATAAGCTGCTTATAGCCAAGTGATTTCTTATCCTTATAATGCCTTATTTCACATTACTCTGTTGTTTATGTAGGCCTCCCATGGTTCTTGTACCTTCTGAAGATGCAATCCAGCTATATTCAGTCTGTGAGGGGTATCAACCAGTTGGCCTCATAATATCTGTCTGTCTGTCTGTCTGTCTATATCTCTGTCTGTCTGTCTATCTAACTATCTGTCTATCTGTCTATCTATCTGTCTGTCTGTCTGTCTGTCTATCAATCTATCTATCATTTATCTATCTGTCATGTCCCTGGTGGAGACTGACTCTGAGGAAGAGGAGGAACAGCCAACAGGGAGTGGGAGTGTGGCTCCAGAGGTGGTGGAGGAGGCTGAGGAAGGGCAGAGGCCGGCTGAGCAATCAGAGGAGGATCCAGGCCCATCCCCTATCCATCCTAGGTCACGCAGGGAGGAGAGTATCAGAGAAAAGCGAGGTCTACTCAGGAGGAGATTACTATGATCCTCCTCGTGGCTTGCAGCTGGGAGCTATGTATATAAGTTTGTAACTACGCTGTCAGAATTGCTGGAGTCAAAGTTTAGTGTTTAGTTTGAAAGAGGTTTATCTTTGCTGGTGTTCTTCCCATGGACTCTCCTCGGTTATCTTCCTGGAATGTATGATTAATTATCTTGGTTTGCTTCAGAACGCTCGTCAATGCAGTTTGTTTTGGTTTTCTTTTTGCCTCATTATTTACTTTTGTGATTTTAAACTGTGACTAATAAAACAGTGAAATTAAGTTGAAGGCCTTACTGGACTTTAATGTATGGAACTTAGGAAGGCTTGTGCAATCAGAGGAGTACCACACCGAATCCAAGACTGGTACCTGATGGCAGTGGCAATGGACTTAGAAATTCACCCCCACCACAGGGCAATGCAAGAAACTACCCCTAAGCACAAATTGGGTAGGTGACCAGCTGAGAACTGGCCCTATTGTTAAGTGCTACCGATGTGGCCAACAGGGCCACAGAGCTTCAGAATGCCTCATGCCCACTCCCATTCCCCAGACAATGGCAATGGCTGAATCCAAGTCAAAGAGAACTCCCCGTAAACCACCTGACCAGGGGAAATTTGCAGGCCATGGAGGTTCCCCCTCTCCTGCTTGAGGAGGGCAAAACTCTGGCCCCAGAAGTGGTCGACTCCGGCAGGAGCGGCGACGAAGACTTGATGGTAAGTGGAGCCATCCGGCCTTTCTCCATAAAGACTCACATAAGGGTGTCCAGCACTGGAACCCATGGGGAGCTAGAAGCTATAATAGACACTGGCTGCACCTGGTGCTTAATTAGCTCCCAGATGGTTTTTAAATTAGGGATAAAGACCACAGCCCTGAACTGTCCCATCCGTTTTGAGCGCATGGATGGTTCACTGATTGGGAGGGAGCCAGTGACTTTAGTCACTGACTCTGCGAGGCTGGAAATAGGGCAGCATTGGGAATTGATACGATTTGCGGTTGTTCCAAAATTGACTGAGGCACTCATCCTCAGGTAGCTTGGCTGGACAAATGGGGTCCAACCATCACCTGGGAAGGCAGTTACAACAAAATAAGAGTAGGCATATGATTTCCATATTGAATTAAATTCTGTCAGATTTGTTTTTTTTTATATTGTTAGTTTTGACATCAGTATGTACTCATAGCTTAACTGGTAACTTTTCTGTGAAAGAAATTGTTCAAATTTTTCAGTGAGAAGCATACACAAATCTTTGCAGTTATTACCAAGTACAAAGCTAGTTGTGTACACTTAGTAGAAATCCAAGGCTTGGTAATATTTTAAAGTCAGGATGTAGTAGTTAAAGACTCTAGGTTAGAAGCTGGAAGATTTAATGGAAACTGGTAATAATAATTAAAATGAAAAGAGAAATCTCCTTTAAAATATGCTTCAGTCATTAAATCATGTTTCCAAATTCCTGGGCTTTATAACATTGCCTATGATGAAATGCAGTCAGGAGGTGGATCCCCAGGAGGGAAGGAATGTATTCCAGAGGAGGAAGAGGCAACTCAGCCCAGATGTCAGGTACGAAAGAAAGAGGGTGAAGACAGCCCTTCCCTAATAGTTCCCAGAGTATATTGTAGATGCAGATAGTAGTCTGGCAATATTTTGTCTATAGGTATGAAACAATAAACCTTACAAGAATGACCGTGTGCATTCTTAGTTTGGGGTCTAACATTGCCATCAAATATAAGAAATTATCCCATAATCTCCGTGATGCAATGTAGTCTGAAATCACAGGAGGGAGGGGCTGCTTCTCAGAGGCCAAGAAGACAACAGAGCTTGGAATGTCTGGTAGGTGGGAAGAAACCAAGGTTGGACCCGCCATAGCAGTTCCCAGAGTATATCTCTAGTTATGCAAGTAATTGCTTTACTCTGACAAGATTCTGCTTGTAGCCAGACAGCAATAAAGGAATTACTTAGAAGTAACTCTGCATGCCATTCTTCATTCTTTGAGTCTGATAGGACCTTCTTTAATACATCAAGCAGTTAAAAGTGGAGATGAAAAAGTTTGTGCCTTAAGACTTGCAGGATTCTTTAATATAGGCTTACAATTAAGTAGTTCATCTACTTGTGTTTCCAGCCTTGTTGCCCTTGGAGAGCTGATAACATCTAGGAAGGAGTTTCTCATCACTCTTTAGCTTCACCAAATGCAAGTTATTACCTTAGTTAGTAATAGCTGCCCTTTTCTCTGAGTGGCCTAAGAAACGAGAGAGATTTAGACAGGGGTGGGATTCAAATTTCTTAACAACCAGTACTGTGGGTGTGGCCTAATTTGTGGGTGTGGCTTGGTGGTCATGTGACTGGGTGGGCATAGCTTGCTGACTGGGTGTGATTTGGTGGTCACTTGACTGGCTGGGCATGGCTTGTATGTAAATATTATAAATATTTATGTAAATATTGATTTTTTTAATTAAAAAAGAGCAACTTTTAAACAATGGTTGCAATGGCTGGGAATTTCAGGAAGCTGCATATTCATTTATTATAATATGTATGCCACTTATTCATTGGACAGGCAATTTCACTTCACTTTTTTCTTAATTACTGCAAAAAACATATTCCAGGGCTCTTTATTCTTCAAAGCCATGTCATGCAAACTTTATCTTTTGTGTGTGCCTTCAAGTCAATCCTGACATCTTCCTGGAAACGTCCCTGCAGTTTTCTTGGCAAGATTTCAGAAAGGATTTGCCACTGCCTTCTTCCTAGGGCTAGTGAAACAGTGAGCGGCCCAAGGTCACCCAGCTGGCTTTGGGCCTAAGGTGGGACTAGGCACTAGGGTAAGGTGGGACTACAATTCAGCCCCCTTGTTTCAAGCCTGATGCCTTAACCACTACACCAAAATGGCTCCTAAGGAATGTATCGGGAGCTTAAACACACAGATAATTTCTTAATATGAAACAACCTGGGGCATATGTTTCTAAAATCTACTTTACATTGGATTCCACAATCTGAAAGCCTCTCAACATCCATGACAATGGTGAGGGGGGGGGGAGGAAAAATAGAAAAAAAGAAACAAGATTTATATGACTCTCATATAGATATAAGATTACTTTAATGATGACCAGAAATAGTTTGTAATTTCCCAATTTATAAAACAAAGTTTAATCCCAAATTCTATATTTTTGTGCCTGTCAGACAAGTCACACAGATGAACAGGTGTCTAAGCACCAGGTTATAACAAACATGACCAGACAATATAAGAGAAAGCGTTAAAGAAATAATGAACCTTGGAATTCATGTATCAAGAGAACTCTTACATATGCTATCCTTTTATATCAATAATGCAAGATAGATGTTCTAAGAACAGACAATATAACTCAATTTAAAAAGAATACGAAATAAGAATAAAAAAATGAAACATAAACCTTGAGCAATATAGCAAGCAAGCCATGCTACTGCTCCTAAGGTGAATATTCAACCTATATATTTTACATAATAACCATTAATGCCTGTTGGAAACAGAAAGGCATTGTCAGCACGCTAACCCTGACGATGCTGTTCACAATGTTCATGATGAGGCCCCAGTTGGAACCCGGAGGCGCTGAAGAAGCCATCACCGGGGCGTGAGGGAAAGAAAGGACATGAGGGAGAGAGGGCAGGTGAAACAGAGAAGGGAGCCTGGGAAGAGGGAGGGCAAGGACGGCTCTCTACGCCCACATGGAGCGCTAGACTATGGCAGAGGAGTCAACAGGCCACTTCGAGCACCAGCATCCCACCAAACAAACTCTTCTCCTGCAAGCCGGCTCCAACCACACACGTCCTAATTCCCCTGCTCTATTGGCGTTTCCAGGATGTGACGCTCCACCTACGTGGAATTCTTAGCCTTCGCCTTGGTCTTCCCCAGCGACCCACTCGGAGCGATGGTCAGGTCATTTTCCTGACCAACCTGCCTTCCATCAAGGGCCTGTATCCTGCATGAGTCAAAAAGAGGGCTGTGAAAATATTTACAGACCCCTTACATCCCAGACATAAAACTGTTTCAACTCCTTCCCTCAAAACGATGCTAAAGAGCACGTCACACCAGGAAAACTAGACACAAGAACAGTTTTTTCCCGAACGCCATCACTCTGCTAAACAAATAATCCCACAACCCTGTTCAACTATTACAACGTCTGCATTACTATTACTGTTAAATCTTGTCATCACTCCTTATCACTCATCCCCTCCCACTTGTGACTGTATGACTGTAACTTTGTCGCTTGTATCCTTATGATTTATGTGGACTGTTTCCTACCATGATTTGATTCCTTATTGTACCCTATGACTATCATTAAGTGTCTCGACTCTTGATGAATCTGTCTTTTCTTTTATGTATACTGAGAGTATTTACAACAAGACAAATTCCTTGTGTGTCCAATCACACTTGGCCAATAAAAGAATTCTATTCTATTCTATTCTATTCTATTCTATTCTATTCTATTCTATTCTATTCTATTCTATTCTATTCTATTCTATTCTATTCTAATCTATTCTAAGCATCACTAGCATCAGCAGCAGCAAAAGAAAATGGTGGTCCCACTCCACCGCAGCCTGGTAGGTGGCAACTGCCAGCATTAAGAGGAGTTTCTATGGCAACTTTCCTCCTCCTCCTCCTCCTCCTCCTCCTCCTCCTCCTCCTCCTCCTCCTCCTCCTCCTCCTCCTCCTCCTCCTCCCCCTTCACTTGCTTCCTCCCTCTCAGCTTCAACTGCACATGTCCTCATTCCCCTGCTCTGTTGGTGCTTCCGGGATGCGAAACCACAGAAGAGGACCTTGCCTAGAGTGGCATGACTGCAACAAGCATTGGACTTGCCCCTGGAGGACTGAAGCTGAGAGGGAGGTGGCAAGTGAGGGGGGGGGAGGAGGAGGAGGAGAAAGGAAGTTGCCATAGCAACTCCTCTTAAAGCCAGCAGTTGCTGCCTACCAGGCTGCGGTGGAGTGGGACCGCCACTTTCTTTTGCTGCTGCTGATGCTAGCGATGGCCAGGAAAACGAAGTGACCATCGCTCCGAATGGGTCGCCGTGGAAGACCAAGGTGAAGACTAAGAATTCCACATAGGTGGAGCAACGTAAGGCATGAGGCTGCAGCGGGGCCTTTAGTACCCCCCCACCCCAGCCCTCCCAAAGCACCTCCATGTGCAGCGATGGCTGGGGTGGCAGGTGCTGATGGCCCTGCTGCTTTAAGCACCTCCACATGCTTAAAGTAAGGCCATGAGAACACACACCCCTTAACCCTCCCAAAGCACTTTCGCGGGCAGCAGAGGCGTTGGACCTGGATGCCTCCTGTTTGACGGTGCTGCTTATGGGCAGTGGCCGGGTCCGCCGCCTGCCATGTGGTAAGGAGAGCTGGGAGAGCACCTACAACCTGGCCACCTACTCGTGAGTTTTGATGTTATATCCCTCTTCACCCAAGTACCTATTAAAGAAGCCTTGACAGCCATCCAAAACAAATACAACCCCCCTAAGCACACCCTAGACCTGATCAACCACTGCCTAACCAACACATACTTCATCTACAATGGACAAAGATACAAACACAGAGAAGGAGCACCTATGGGATCACCCATCTCACCCGTCATTGCAAACCTAGACATGGAACACTTTGAAACCAATGCTCTAGACAAATCCAAACCCAAACCCAAACTCTGGCTTAGATATGTAGATGACACTTTTGTAATTTGGCCACATGGGAAAGAAAAACTGGACAACTTCCTCACACACCTCAACAGCCTACACCCCAAAATACAAATCACCATGGAAACAGAAGCCAAAAACCAACTTCCCTTCCTGGATGTCCTAATTTGGAAAAAAACCCAATGGCTCCCTAGGACACATCATCCATCAGAAGAAAACACACACCAATTGGTACTTAAATTCACAATCCCATCACCACCCTGCACAGATCAACTCTGTAGCCAAGACCCTCATCTCCAGAACGAAATGCCTAGCTGACAAAGACCACCTGAGAACAGAATTACACACCCTCACAAAGGTATTAATCTCCAATGGATTCCAAAGAAGCACAATTACCAACCTAATCCTAAGGGAGACACCCCCCAGAAACCGAGACACAGAACAGGACAACGGTATCGCCCTTCTCCTCTACATCAAAGGCACCACAGATAAAATCAGCAAAATTCTCCACAAACACAATATCAGGACAGCCTTCAGCACTGACCAAAAAAAAATAACCAATATCCTAAGAAACTCCAAAGACAAGATCCAGCTAGAAAACCAAGGAGTTTATGAAATACCATGCATCAATTGCCCAGCCACATATGTTGGACAAACCAACAGGAGAAGAAATGCACGCATCTCAGAACACAAGAATGCAGTCAGAAAAGAAGAAAATACTTCCTCCCTTTTCCAGCACCTTAAAGCCACAGGACATGAAATAAATTTTGAGGGAACCAAATTAATCTCCAATACTGAACACTTCAACAAGAGAATAATCAGGGAAGCCATTGAAATAGAGAAACACCCCCATAACACGAATAAAGGGGATGATGCCTCCCACCTACCAGACATCTGCAACTAGCCCTCACCAACAAATGAGTCCCAGCCATGAAAACCAACACTGGACCCAAAACAACACATGACACCACCACCATTCTCCCTCACCAGACTGAAACCCAAACCCATCCCATAGACGAAAGATCACCACCGTCCAGAAATCAGACCATGGCTGCATCATCAGCTGCCACACACCCTGACCCCCAAACCAAGCAAATTGACACATGCCATGAACACATATCTAGGCCTCAAACTGAGAGCCAAACCAAAACCCGGAACATCACATCACAGCCACCTGCTCAGGATATCACATCACAGAACTCAGGAGGTTACACCACAAAACCTCAGGATGTTGCAACACAGCCAACAACCCAGGAGATTACAGCACAAGACACAGGATGTCAAAACAGTAGAACTCAGAAGGTCATCACACAGCCCATTACCCAGGTCGTTACAACACAGGAGGCTGACAGACACACAGCCAATTCCTCAGCCACACACGTTCTTATGAAAAAGCCAGCCAATCTGCAAACAACAACTCCATCAACCAATGACAACAGAGCCAACCTCCCCACCAGTATATATAGGGAGACAGCAGCTCTGATCACGCTTTGCTTGCACAAGCATGAAGCCAAAAGCACCAGCCTGAAGATGGCGAGTGGGACCTCATCGAAACGTTGCCAAAATGGTCTCAACCTTACATGGGAAAAGACCCAAACATGCCAAGACCTTCATACCTGTACCCATGAAAATCTATGAAAAAAAATATATATTTTTTTTCTTAAGTTTTTGCGGGTATTTATATTTATGGTATTCAGCTTTGTTCGGGTATTTTCCCACGTCATTATAGTTATGCTTTTAAAGTTGTAGCAACGTTTTGGCAGAATCTCATCTGCCATCATCAGACGAACACTATGCAGAAGCCTGATGATGGCAGATGAGATTCTGCTGCAACGTTGCTTCAACTTTAAAAGCACAACTATAATGATGTGGGAAAATACCTGAACAAAGCTGAACACACACACACATATGTATATGTATATGTATATGTAGGTGTAGGTGTTTTGGGGTCTTTTCCCATGTAAGATTAAGAGGATCTTGGTGACGTTTCGGCAAGGTCCCACTCGCCATCCTCAGGCTGGTGCTTTTGGCTTCGTGCCAGTGCAAGCAGTGTGTGATCGGAGCTGCCATCTCTCTCTAAATACTGTTGGGGTGGCTGGTGTGCTGGGCTGGTTGGCTGTGCTGCTGCTTCTTGATTGGTTGGTGGTGTTGATGTCAGTATAATGGGCTGTGTGATGGCCTTGTTAGTTTTGTTGTGGAGATATCCTGGATCTTGCGCTTTAATCTCCTGGGTCGATGGTGTTTAGATCTCTTTTCCATTAGCCTCCTGTGTTGTAACGGCTTGGGTAATGGGTTGTGTGGTGACCTTGTGAATTTTATTGCTGTGGTATCCTTGGTCTTGTGCTGTGATTTCCTGGGTCATTTGCTGTGTTGCAACTTCTTGAGTTCTTGTGGTGTAATTTCCTGAGTTTTTACACTCCAAGATCCCTCTCACAGTTACTGCTATTAAGCCTGGTTTCACCCAGTCTATATGTGTCCTTTTGGTTTTTCTTGCCTAAGTGTAAGATTTTACTGTTCTCTACATCAATGGTCACCAACCATATGAGAAAATTTTGGTGGTCCACAGAGAAATGTCACCCCCAAGCCCCCCCCCCCGCAAAGCAATTAATCCAGTCTGCGCAGGAACACAAGGCTGCGCAGGTACACAAGGCTGCACTGAGCACATGGCTCATGAGAACATAAGGCTTGTGTCGCTTACATTGCAAACAACATGAGGTAGTGAGGAAAGGGGGGAAAGGATGGGGGGGCAATTTGCCCCACATACCTTGCCTGGCCACTGGGCTGCTTCTTTCCACTTCTTTCTTCTTCTGCTTTTGGTTGCACACAAGGAAAGCAACAAAAGTCTTTCTTTCTCTTTCCCAAACTCCATCATAAATTAGTCTTTGGGACCCTGCAAGGAATCCTTCTCCAAGAAGCTGTGCCAGCATGACAAGTCTCACAAAGACTCATTGCTGGTGGAGTTTAGGGGAGATAAAGACTTCTGCTGCTTCTGCTGTTTTCCTTGCATGAAGCCAAAAGTCTCTCGGTCTCTCTCTCTCCACCTGAGAATGGAGCTGGAGACAATATCCTGTGATCCTAAATAAAGAATGATCGATTGGTAGGAAAACGGGGTGGGGAATTTTCCTGCAGACCTTTTTTGGGGGGATTTTCCCAGGGTCTCTGGTCTGTGGGATTTAAAATTATGAGTTTGGTGGTCCCTGAGGTCCAAAAGGTTGGCGACCCCTGCTCTTCATTGAATTTCATTTTGTTAGATAGGGCCCAGTATTTCCAGTCTGCCAAGATCCATCTGGATCTTGAGCTCATCATCTAGTGTGTTGGCTATTCCTGCATGGTTGAGTAATATTAAGTTGAGTAATATCAGTAGGTATGACTCACAAACTTGGAGTTGGCATCTCTATCATTTATTTATATTCCCTAGCATTGATGAAGAAAGATGTAACATGCCTGCAACATAAAATATATCTCTGTACTGCCTGGGTTGATATACAAAACCCATTTAACCACATCAGCTGAAAGCCAGGAAACTGCAGTTCAAACAAGCTTGGTTCATTTTAACTTTGGATATTTCTTCCTTTTGTAATTGGGTGAGCAAACTCAACACTTCGGGTTTGTTTATGGTTCAGGTATGGCATAAACCCTGAAAACCAATTGTTTCCAGAACCAGGTTAAATGTCTTATGTGAATCTAGCCAACAAGTGCTTTATGCTCTTCTGCCTGTGGAGAGGCCTTACCCACAGGGACTCTGTTGTTTTTTTAGATGTTTTAGATATGGCCTTGCAAAGAGCCATATCAGCCTTCTGCCACCGTCCATCATGATTACTTCTGTTATGGAGGAACTCTTGGAGAGTAGCTTCACTGAGATGAAACAAAGTGTGCAAAACTGGGCCCATTTATTCCAATTAAATGCATGCTTTCCCACATACATGAATAGCTTTGACTTTGCAACTGCTCTTCATGGTTGACTGTAAGCCATTTTATGTAGCTTTTCCTCCAGACCGGCAAGAGAAAGAGATGGACTTCTGAAGAATGTTCTCACATGAAGCCATTTTGGGAGCGGCTCTTGGCTGTTTGCACAATATAGCCCTTTTGATCAACTACCCCAGCTTTGCCGCAAGAGACTTTTTCTGAGGAACATAGTTCTGGATAAGTGTGTGGACAGCTTTTAATTAGTGCTCCCCTAAAGGTCTCCATTTTTTTGTACTTAGCAGGCAAATTCTGTCCAAGAAGTTACAGTCTGCCTTCCTATTTTCCTCTGAAGAGGTAAAGAAGTGGCTTGTTTAAAGGCATCAAAAGGGAGTTGGGGGACAGTTGAATGGTCAGCAGTATGAAAGCAAAGAGAGGTGACTGCCTATTAAATGAGACTCAATGACCAGTTTGAAACTCTCTGGTTTGGCTGTCCTGATTCCCTCAGCTGGGCTAGAAGGAAAGAAGGTAGTGGTATATGATTCACACCTTGTGAGAATGCATCTATTATCCGGACATTTTGGGCGAAGCGGATTGACACTTTCAGCCATGATATTGGGAGATTAGAGTATTGTTTGAACATAGCATTACTGGCAGAAGGAAAGTGTTTGTTGTTCATTTGCTAAGTTGTTTCCAACTCTTCACAAGTATAGAATGCCAGGCCCCTTTGTCCTCCACCGTCTCCTAGAATTTGCCCAAATCCATGTTCCTTGTGTCAATGAACATTATCTAACCATCTCAGCTTCTGCCATCCCCTTCTCTGTTTGCCTTCCATCTTTCCCAGCATCATTGTCTTCTCCAAGGAGTCCTCTCTTCTAATTAGATGGCCAAAGTATTTGAGCTTCAGCTTCAGTAACTGTCCTTCCAAAGAGCAGTTCAAATTGATTTCTTTTAGGAAATCACTAAGGAAAGTACTATGATCATGGTCAAAACAATCTTAAGCAGTTTTCCCCATATTGTCAGTCAAAAGGTAGAAGAGAAAGATTTCTTTAACATTACTTTCTTTTTTAAAAAAATAAAGTTTTATTTGTGTTTTCACACACACAAAATACAAGTAAAACATTTTTTTTTAAAATAGCATGGTCCCGGGTTGAATTTCTTTATACAGACACAAACTCAATTTCATGCTCATTTTTGTGTTCTATTCCATATCTTATACTATTCTACATTTTCTATATAGTTTTTCCCCTCTTTTAATTTTCTCAATTTTATTTTGATTATCTCATCTCAATTCAAATCATTATATTTATGGTTTTGTCTGTTCTGTTTCAATTTCATATTATCTTTTCTCATTAAACAAATTTTCTCCTGTAGTTACTAATTGGAGTATGACACCTTTATATCTTTTAATTATATCCATTCAACTCTTATTTAAACTTCAATATATACCTTAAGGTTATGACCTTCAATATAATACATAACTTCCAATCAAATTCTGCTTGGTACATTCTTATAATACACACTATATTCTTTTTTTTAAAAAAGGATTATAAATATATGTAATTATAAACTCTCATTCCATTCCAATTCAGTTCTATCATTAATAATCATTAAAGTCTTAACATCTTTAACATTTCTTTTCAATTAAATATTATACTTCCTTAAAGACACATATAATCTCCATAATTAATTTTCCCTTATTTCTCTTCACATATGTTTTGTAAATCATTAAATATTCATTTTGTTACATTTATTTATTGACAAGCATTCCACTAAGTTACGATAACTATTTTATCAAACATTTTAATCATACATTGTTTCATATTTTCTGAAATTATTTCTATTTCTAACATAACAATACTATCTTATCTTTGCAGAATCCCTTTTTCCATTAGATTTTCACCCATTATCTCTAAATAGGCCCTGTTTCTCTATATTTTGTTTCAGTCCTTTATAACTTCTTTTCCTTTCTTTCTTCCCTCTCTTTTCTCCCTCCCCTTTTTACCCCCTTGTCTCTCTAGTTCTAATTCTCTCTTTTGCATTTCCCTCTTCTGTTGCTTTCTGATTTTATACTTATTTTTCACTCTATTATTTTTTTGGGTTGTTTTTCCCAATCTTAAACTTTCCATTCTCTTTCCCCCCTTTCCTTCCCCCCCCCCCACATAAGATTACTTGTTCATTAAAGATGGCTTCTTTTTTGTCCCAATCTTCTTGTTCTGCAGGCATTTCTTGTTGTTTCTCATAGTTCCAAATCTCCATTTCTAAGAACTGAAATACGAAGCCAAAATAACCTCTTCCTTCTTGTGCATCTTCATTGTACTTTTTAAGTTCCATTTTCAGTTCTTCTAAAAGTGGAGCCATTTTAAACAGTTTTAAACAACCACCTGATTGATTTTAATCATTCCAATGCAATAACTAAGAATCCAGAGATCACCAAGTAATCCAAATAGTCCCAAGCTGTTTCTTCTTATTTCTTTTTTCACTTTCTCTTCCTGGGGTTTTACTATTTTGTTGCAATGTTTCAGTTAAGATGTATCTTTTGAAAGTCTTGTTGAGATTTTGCTGTAAGTTCTTTTTAATTCCAGGCAGTCTCCTCCCTTCCGGATCCTGCCCTTTCATTCTTTTTCTCTCCTTTCCTGTTTTCAAAAGCTTTTAATTATCCAGAAATCTTTATTATCCCTTTGACTTTTTATTTTCAGCATTAAATGCCTATTAATGTCAAAGTGGATTTTTTTCCAATTTCTTGCTTAAGTCTCTTAGCTGTCAGTATAGGAAGAGGAGAAAAAAAACAAATCCTTTCCCTTTTCTCTCTCCTTCGCAGCTTAGAAAAGCTTCTTAGGGAACAAAGTTATTGTTTTTTTTTAATAGTTTCAATTCCAGGGTACCTTATTTGTTGCTTTTGCTGTTTGACCCAGTCAACCAAAACTTTTTCTTCTTATCTTCCTCCTGCACACTCTTTTCCAGTTGAGTTCTTCTTTGTGGTGGCCATTTCTGACCACCGCTGCAACCGCCTTCAGGAAAGGGAGTAATGGCCAGCTGGGGAGGAGAGATGCTCCTTTCCTCAACCCTGCAGGCAGTCTCCCCCTTCATCACCACCTCTACAGGGTGGCTTAGCCCCGAAACCAGCCGGCTCGGGGCACTCCAGCGGCAAGCACGGATCGAAACCATGCAGAGACACGGTTTCGGTCTGTCGCCAAAAAAGCTCAAACTGGAAGTCTCCCATTACTTTCAAAGGAGAAAAGTATTTAGAAGAAAGTTTGAGTTGAGTGTATATAGTGGCAAGGCAGAAGACCATAGTTATTTCAAGGAATTTAATGACATTTCAATTTCTCCTCCATTTTAAGAAACATCTAGATGTTTACAGCTTATTCTTGTTTTTCACTCTTCTCTGCTGAGATAAAAAAAAGGGAGAGGGTTGATCTTCATACAGCTGAGAAAGGCTCAGATTTTTGGTTCCCACTGCAAAGTCCTGTGCCATCCAGTCAAAGTCAGGTTTGCAGTCTCAATTTCAGATGGTGCTCCATTCAAAATCCAAGAAAGACACTCTTAGACTCCATTGTTATAGAGAAAAGAAACTTTTACTGGAAATCAAGTGGTAGCATTAAAAGGATTCTAGATCTGAGGATTTATGTGCAAAAACCACATATACAAAGTGATGGCAATGTTCCCACCCACAATAGTTAAAACGAAGGTGTGTATAATGTCATGTGGGGCACCCTCAGGGGGTGATGCAGACATTTGGCCATTGAACTTGGCCTAGTTTGATAAAGAGCTGCAGTTGCACAATAAGCAAGCGAATAAGCATAAATAATAAAGTTTTCCCCAAGTTATACAGTTCATTCTCTAAAGCCTCCAGAATATTTCCCACCCAAGCCCAATTAATTCACCTTCCCCTGTTACTATGGCTGCCAAAAAGATAGTGAAAGAAAAGAAAGGAGTCTTGAAGGCTGATACTCAGTTTGCTTGACTTAATAATAAAGGTTAAAATGAGGGTGAAGGTCTCTACCCACACTGACACCAAACAGCACCAGTTCGATTAGAGCACACAAAAATCATCGGCCATGCTACTACCTGCCGTGCTCGTGAGTTTATGAAAGCCTGGCACTCCACAAACAATTCTATCAACAGACACATTGACCTACAACCAGTCTATGGATCCCTCAGAATCCAAATCAACTGCACAGCCAACCAGAGAGAGCACCAACCCACAAACACCCCCTCCACAGCAGTTCACCTCCCAATGATCCTGACCTGATGTAATCTCCTTATCACAAGACTCATCACAAGACTCACCAATGACTCACAGCTGACCTACCACAAGACTGTCTGTCAGCCGTATCTCCAGCTTGGTTTTCCACAGCATGCTTGCTATAGGCGGCAATAGAAATGGGGAGCGGGGGGGGGGCATGGGCATTTGGGATGGGGAAGCAAGCTGGTGTGTAGTAACCCCATGAGAACTGGGAGGGAGGTTTGCACTGATGAATTATGGTGCTGCTGAGTGGAGTTGTTTATACTCCTTCAAGGCCAACTGTTCTGAAACTCCAGATGCAAGAAATATCTGAAGAGAAGCTTTCCAACAACATCAAACTGGGCATCAATTGGACTCTCGGTGCTGGATCCTGGGGAGGGGGAAGAGATTTGGGGTGACTTTCAATGTCTAATCTTTGTGCACTTTGAATCAGATCTTGCCTTGCTTTTGCTGCTATTATTTCAAACCTAGTAGAAGTACCTCATCTCTAATGCAATGGAATTGGGGGCGGGGGTTCTTTTTTGAGCCTGACACCCTCACTGGATACACCCATACCTGAAGCCCTTATAAACAGAAGAAAACCGACATTTATGTACCTTAAATTTCACTGAAGATATTACCTAGCCTGAAATATTCAGAAACTAATCGACAAGCTTGGGGAGTGAACCTTCACCCTCATCCTACACCTGAGGTACAGATATTCGCCACTGCTGCAAAGGTTAAAATATTTTTATTAGCTGGAGTGCTCATTATTTCTGACCCCCTCCCCCTGAAAAAAACCCAAACCAATTGCCTAGACATCTGATCCCTGCCCTAATTTTTGAAAAAACAAAACAAAACAGTGTGGTGACGTGGTGTTCTTGCATTGATCTATTACAATACTGCCAAAGGTATCCATGCCTGGTCTTTCTTTCATTGAACAATCCCCTCTGCAATGGTCTACTATCATTTGGCTTTTCTTCCTTCTAATAAATCCCCCCTGGGGCTTCTTTAGATTGGGAAAAGTAGAAAGGCCAGAAATAATAATAAGTAATTGCAAACAGCCATATCCACTGTTATACCTCCAGCAACAAATGCTTTCAAGAAAAATTCAGTATAAATTGCCGAGATATTGTGAATAAGGATGAAAAGTCTCTTTTTAGGACAAATCTGAAATTTGAATTTGGGGAAAGCATCATTTGGGATTGCCCATTATAGAGTGGGAAGTAATTGAGGGAACTAAATTTCACTTAATAAACTAGATTTTGGAAAACTCAAGCCACAACTTGAATCTGCCCAGGAGAGATCCATCTGGGCCATAGCCTGAGCCAGGTATGTAAAATCACCTGAGACAGAGCTCCTATTAGGGTGTCAGCGTTCCAGCAACTCTCCTTTCCAACCAATAACTCTGAGACAGACATCTCCCAAAGATTGCTTTATTTGGATAGTAACTGGCACATCTGTGGAATCCTGAATCTGAAAGTTTCAGGCTTCCTTGCAATATTCAAAACTACAAATCCATACCCCCACCTCCCCCGGCCATCATCACATCACCTGGCCCAATCAAGATCCACGCTAAAGTAAGATTTTATTTCATTCTGCACCATCCTCAATGACCTTGAACTAGCAAAAGAATGGTATTTTGTCTACTTAGAGATACTCAATTGAATCTCCCACCACCACTTTCTCAGTCTTGTGGCAGTGTGGGAGCATCAAATCTCAATATGGCTTCCAAAGCTGACATAGGGTATATTTCACATATAAATAGTAATAGCACTTACACTTGTATACCGCTTCATAGTGCTTTACAGCTCTCTCTACATATACATGTCAATAGCTTTGATGTGCTTTAAAATAACTCTTCCAGACAGCCTTGAATAGAACACAGTTCTAATCTCTGCAGGAAGGAGGTCTTGTAGAAAATGCTTCCAAGTGGCTGAGCTAACAGTGGTACAAGCAGATGGTTATTATACATCTTGTACATTTGTATTCAGGTCAGTGTTAAAAACAGACAAGTTCTTTCATTACATATATTAAAATCTCATCTCTTTGTTTCTGGCTGCCTTGCTGAACTATGACAATAATTTTAGGGCCAGGGTTCCATGGATGAATTCTGCATTTTGGGTAAGAGGGGTGTTGTAAGCTCAGTGTAAATATTTATTTTTAATTCATCTATTCATTATGTTTCCTTTTTCTTCCAACCTGAGAGCTTGCGTCTTAATCCAAAGAGTTTTGAACATTGCTCAAATAAACTGGAGGAGGAGGAGGAAGAGGAGGAGGAGGAGGAGGAGGAGGAGAAGGAGAAGGAGGAAGAATGAAGGAAGAGGGAAGAGAGGGAGGGAGGGAGGAAGGAAGGAAGGAAAATCTTGGATGTTCATAGAACTGTGCTGTCATCAACAAACAAACGTTGTTCATCTTGGACATGCAGGCAATGTCACAATGCATGTACAAAAGAGGTGTTTTATATCAAAATAATATACCTTTTGCCAGTTGGTGGTGGTTGTAGTAGAAGTGGTGCTGGTGCTAGTGATGACTGTGGTGATGTGATGTGAATATGTGTGTGTGTGTGTGTGTGTTGTAGCTGTCATGACTGCTGTGACTGTTATTTTGATGTTTTCTAACCTAATTTTAGTCCCGTGTGAAGCCAATCTTAACTAAAACTGTGGAATTATAATTGTTTTTCCCAATATTGACAGAGATAAAACAGGTGATTTATCTATCTGAAGTCTGGAGAGAAAGAAAGAAAGAAAGAAAAAAAGAAAGGCAGCTGGGGATTTGAAATCTTTGCAAGTCG
This sequence comes from Pseudonaja textilis, assembly GCF_049901715.1. Lineage (NCBI taxonomy): Eukaryota > Metazoa > Chordata > Lepidosauria > Squamata > Elapidae > Pseudonaja > Pseudonaja textilis. The sequence goes on from NC_141999.1 coordinate 3,811,331, forward strand.
TTGGTGTTACTTTATTTCAATCAGGTCTTATGTAAATATTTCATTTTTGAAGTACATTCTCCAGGGTATTTAAGAAAATGAGCCCATTCTAGACAGTATCTTGGTTTGGATGAGATTTCTGGTTAGTCTTTTACAGTTATACAGGTATTTGAGTGTGAGGGCATAGTGGACATAGTATTAGGAGAAGCAAATCAACTTCCTTCCTTCCTTCCTTCCTTCCTTCCTTCCTTCCTCCCTTTCCTCCCTCCCTCCCCCCTCTTTTTCTTTCCCATTCATCAATCCATCCATTCACCCATCCCACAAAACCAGAACAACTATGATACCTGAAGCTGGAATCCACTTTTGCAAAAAAAAATATATATATATAAAAACAACTTGTAAATGGAATTTCTGGAAAGAGACTTTTGCGAAAGACATGAGATGCCCACTTTCGTGGAATTCCCTTTGCATTTCTTATGTGATGCATTTTCAGAAACCCATCCAAGATTGCAGTTTCTTAGCCAAGCTGCAGTCTGAAAATACACCTTCAAAGCAAATGGATTACTTCCACCAAAATCGAAGCATTTCACACACTTCCTCCAAACCCTTGATCTTCATCCCAGCAGGGTGACAGTTATCCAAAGTGGGACCCGTATTCTGTTGAAAAGAGCTTTGCTGCAGCTAGTGCTGCAAGGCCACTGATATTTGATTTGGAACCACTATCTTGGTTTAACTTTGAAGTTTTGAAAGTTTAAGCAAAATTCAACAGGAAGCTAGCAAAACCTCTGGAATATTTTTTTTAAAAAATCCTTAGCCTCTACGCATGCCCTGTATCTATTCTTGGAAAAGAAAAATAGAGGGTGGCAGCTCTTCTGTGCTCTGTCTTTAAGAGAAGCCACCCATGCACAGATAAAAAGACAATGGAAATTGGAAATGTATGAAAATCAGGAGGAGGTGTGACTAGCAAAAATGACAGGGTGCAGCCCTACCAGTTTCTCTTATGCATGTAGGTGCTGAGAATGGCTTTATTCTTATAACAATAATCCTGTGAGGAAGATTAGATGAAATGAAATGAACTCAGCCAAGTTTCTATGACTGAAAGAGGACATGGACTTGGGTGTCCCCATTTCCCATCCTTGGTCTCACAGAGTTATGTAGAAGAAGAATGGGATCAAAGGAATCGCCCAAAAACATATCATGAAATTGCGATGCAAATAAGATTTCTTCCATACTTGTATGTAGCTTTGCAGCTCAATGACGATAGAGCAGAGCTTACACTGGGAAGCCACATGTTTCATCATAGTTAGGATTAGACATCTCTGTGTGACTGAATATCATATTGAAGGAGTGAAGCACCATCAGAACATTGTTGATATCCAACTGTACATCTCCACCCCTAGCAAATACAGTTGATGTCTTGTCTCAGTGTTTGAAGGGTTTATGTGGGTTGTTTGGATGGAGAACAAACTTTAGCTTAAGCCTGGCAAGACTGAGTATATTTGGCCCTGGGACCTTTGGGATTTGGGAACGTATCATCTTTGATGCTGGATGGGTTGGACTGCTCCAAACAGATATGATGCACAATCTAAGGGATCCTTCTGGACTGCTAACTCATGCTTGATGAAGAGATAACAGTCATGATTAAGAGGTCCTTTGCACAATGTCAAATTGTGCGTCAGTTGAGCCTTTCCTGACCTCTCTATCATTCTTATCCTGTTCACCTGTTGGAGGTATCATTGTTATACACTTTACATGCATGAAGAGCATTCAGAAGTTGATGGTGATCCACTCCAGAATCAGCTCATATTATATACCTCTGTTCTGTGAGCTGTATTAGTTGCCAGTTTGCTTCTGTGCTCAATCCATCATAACTAATGATCTATAGAGCCCTACTTGGCATGGGTACGGGTTACTTGAGGGACCATCTCTCTCAGGTTACATCTACTCATCCCATCATATCTGGCAAAAGGAGTATGTTATAGGTCCCATCTACCAATGGGTTTCATCTGATGTGACTCAGGAGGAGACTGTTTTCTGCTATGGTACCTGCCCTTTGGAAGCTCTTTCGCCCTGATCGTCTTGGCCTTTCAGGTAACCCAGAAGGCCGCTTTTGTGGCATCAGGTTTGGTGATCATTTAGAGATCTGGATCTAGCAAGATGGCTGTATTGTTCAAAAGCTGATGGTTGGCATTCTCCAGCATTCAATTATTTTAACTGTTTCAGCTTGTTTTTAATGGGTTTTTTATATTGTTGGTTTGGGTTATCTATTTATATGTGTTTTGTCTTTGTTTTTTTGTTTTGTTATTTTTCATTCTGTGAGCCACCGAGAGTCACACATGTGAGATGGGTAGCTATATAAATTGAATAATAAATAAATAGTCATTTTACCACTTCTGGTAAATTGGGCTTTTGTGACTGGATGTACTCACTGTAGTTAATTTGTAGATTAGATAAGAGCTAATTAGTAGTTGAATTTTAATCATTTTGCCATTATACTATACTACTTTACATTTTTTTTCTTCCACTTCTTAATTAATAAACTTAGTCTAGATATTAAGAACATCATATAAAGATCTGACTATGATATTATAGCACTATTGACAATGCATATGTGTGTGTGTGTGTGTGTGTGTGTATGTGTGCATATGCATATGCATATCAGTTTATATGGCTGTCTCTCTCCCAAGTGATTCTGAGTGTTGTACAACAATAGAATAAAACAAATATTGTGGATTTCAGTGTTATTATTGTAAGCTTGTAATTCTTATTTTGTTCTGGCCTATGACTGAAAGATTTAATTCAGTAACTACTTCATGAAAAGGCCAATCTCTTATTTCCCTTATTTTCTTTTTTCATTTTACATAGGAAGTCTTGGGTACCCCTCAACACCATCTGACCAATAATTATCAAACATCTGAGTGTTGATTGTCTACTGTTTAGACACAACATGTAGGTGTAAACTCTAAAATAGATGCAACAAAAAGAAATGTCCATTTTCCCCTCTTTTCTGCAGCCAGGGACAACCAAACAAAACCCACATTGTCCCATCTATTTCATATCTTCTAAGCTTTGCCTCTCCAAGAAAGTCAGGTGATCCCTAATTCCTAAAAGTACTTGAGAAGCTGTCACAGACAAGAGGTAGTCGATCTATTCTCCAAAGTACTGAGGGCAGGACAAGAAGTAATAGGGTGGAAGAGCATTAAAGAGAGATCCAATCTAGAACTTAGAAGACGTTTCTTGACAGTGAGAACAATTAATCAATTCCTTCTGGAATGCTAATGTGACTGAAGATGGGTTTGGCTTAGAATACTCATCTTGCCAAGATCTGATGAATTTCAAATGCAAAATTTCTTCCAGTGATAATAGAAGAGCAAGACAGCCAGGGAACCTGATTAAAGAATAAGCAGATGGCACATTTTGTAGCATTTGTTCTGCCCTCATTTATCTGTAATTTACTGGTGTTAGTTAAAGTGTTAACTTGCAGGCTCTGTCATTCATTGGAACAGTTCCTCTGTGGGATCGATTGTTCCTAGGGATTGACCTTGGTCAGCTCTTTCCATGAAGTCCTCAAAGGCTAGTAATGGCTAGCCCCCTCTGTGCCCTATATCTAAGAGTTCCCCTGCATGTTCCCCCACACTCCTTGTATCAGGAGAAATCCACCAAGACTCTATGAAGGAGAAGATATATTTCAATGGCAGAAAGGGAAGCACTATTTATATCTGCAAAACCTGCGACGGTATAAATATTTATAGACTGCATTATAGCGGAGACATTCAGCTACAATTGTGGGATGTGTATCATGGAGCATCCAGGGGGCTTATTTTTGTGAAGTTTTATAGCTCTTCTTTCAGTCTGGGGTTATTGTTTTCCTTTTAAATAAAGACAGAGGCAAACCAGCACTTAAGAGCTTTTGTTCAGCTCGTAATCTCCAAAGGCCATTCTGGATTCTGTATTTTTTATGCAAGTGGCTGTAAAGAGAAAGAAATCGGCAGCACCCCATTGCACTTACTCTTTAATGTTATGATAATTTTGAAATTTATGTTCCTCGCTTAACTGATTCTCTCTCTCCCCCCCCCGCCCCCGACCCCCGACGTCTTTTGCATGGCAATATTTTCTGGAATGACGATGTCTTTCCAATCTTGCCTTAATTTCCATGAGTCTAGAATAAAAGAAATGCAAGGTGTCTGGTTCTGCTAACTGGAAGAGCTTGAAATCCAACTCAGGAGGAAGGCACCAGAGGGATCCTGCAAAGGTCAACTAAAAGTGTACTCCCGTTGATTTTAATAAGTCCTGATCCTTGGAAAAAGTGCTTAAAAACAAGCTTTATGCTTGAGTCTAAACTGATTTCTACCAGGGTTAGGCATGCTTTTATGGCTTATATTTGTGGAACAAATGTGGCATTTGAAATCTAGTTCACATAGAACATAGAATAACAAAGTTGGAAGGGACCTTAGAGGTCATATAGTCCAACTCCCTGCAGGAGCAGGAGAGTCTTTATCATTCAGACCAGTGCCTGTCCAGTCTCTTCTCGAAAGGGGCACCTACAACTTCTGAAAGCAAGCTGTTCCATTGGTTAATTATTCTCACCATTAGGAAGTTTGTCTTTAGTTCTAGGTGGCTTCACTCCTTGATCAGTTTCCATCCATTGGTTCTTGTCCTGCCTAATGGTTCTTTGGAAAATAGTTTGATCCCCTTATCTTTGTGGCAGCCCCTCAAATACTGTAACACTACTATCATATCTCCCCTAGTCCTTCTTTTCATTAGACTAGAACATTTCAATCCCTGCAACTGTCCTTCATATATTAGTCTCCCTAATCATCTTTGTTGTTCTTCTCTGCACTCTTTCCGAAGTTTCAACACCTTTTTTGTACTGTGGAGATCAAAACCGGGTGCGATATTCCAAGTGTGGCATTGTAAAGTGGTACTAATACTTCACATGATCTTGATTCTATCCTTTTATTAATGTGACTTAGGATTGCATTTGCTTTTTTGGCCGCTACTGCACACTGTTGGCTCATATTTAAACGATTGTCCACGTGGACTCCAATATTCCTCTCAAGGTTGCTGGCTGTCAAGTCTGAACCATTTTTGAAACATTTGAAAACTTATCACTATTCAACTTGCCAAAAAACTGGGGAGGAAGGAAGAGTGAGAAAGAATGCAGATACACCAGGAATAGACCGTATGAGCCAAGAACCCACCAAGGTCACTACTGCAGGTGTTCAGCAAAGAAATGAACTGTTCTTGAAACAAAAGACCAATTCATCACTGGACAGTAGTGTGATCATCCATGGATGGAGAGAAGGGGAAACTATTGTTTAACCATGTAAGCATTGCATGGGAAAACTCAGAGCTGGCTTCATTTTTTCAGTATCAAAATTGTATATCCAATAAAGTTTGGCTTTTGGGATTACAAAGTTTCTGAGAGTGCCCACTTTTCTTGGTTTCCCTAGATGGACCATTGACACTGGCATTGAGACAAGTTTGACCTAGTCAGTACCTGTACAGTTTTTTTTCTTGCCTAAGTGTAAAACCTTACTTTTATCTCCGTTGAATTTCATTTTTTTTAGACAGGGCCCAGTGTTCAAGACTGCTGACATCCCACAAATACAGGTATTCCATGATTTCCTACCAAATTAGGACCAGAACATCTGTCAGTAAGTGATGCATTTGTTACATGACCGACTATGACTGATTTGATGAACATTTTGCCACAGTCATTAAGTGAATCACCATAGCCATTAAGTGAGTTATGTGGTCCTTAAGTGAACCTTCTTCTGTTGACTTTGCTTTTCAGAAGGTCTCTGTGGAGATCATAAATAGTGATCATGTAACCCAGAATGCTGCAACTGTTATTAATAGAGGCCCATCATCAAGCCAAATTTTGATGACATGGCTACTGAGATGCTGCAACGGTCATAAGTGTGAGGATCGGTCATAAGGCAATTCTTAGCACCACTGTAACTTTGAATAGACATTAAATGAATGGTTGTAAACCAAGGACTACCTATAGTGATGCTGAGAGGACAAAAATGAATGTACTTTTCCTTGTCTTGATTTATATGCAAACTTTTCCCTTGAAAGAAATATACAACACACAAAAAATACCATTTTTTGAAAAGGCAGCTTATAATTAGGGGTAGTCCTTGACTTATAATAGTTCATTTAGTGACCATTCAATATTACAATGCACTGAAAAAAGTGACAAGGACATTTTTCACACTTTTGACCTATATAGCATCCCATGATCATATGATCAAATTTGAGAGACTTGGCAACTGACTCATAGTTATGACTGTTGCAGTGTCCTGGGGTTATGTGATCATATTTTGTGACCTTCTGATGAGCAAAGCCAGATTCACTTAATAACTCTAATACTAACTGCAGTGATTCACTTAACAATGGTGGTGTCATGCCCCTGGTAGAGACTGACTCTGAGGGAGAGAAGGAACAGCTGACAGGGAGTGGAAGTGTGGCTCCAGAGGTTGTGGAGGAGGCTGGGGAAGGCAGAGGCTGGCTGGGCAGTCAGAGGAAGACCCAGGCCCATCCCCTCTCCATCCTAGGGCACGCAGGGAGGAGAGGATAAGGGAGAGATGTGGTCTCCTTGGGAGGAGAGGGCCTTGATCCTCTTTGTGGGCTGCAGCTGTGACAACTGGATAAGAAGGAGAGACATGCGTATGGGTGAGTGCTGGAAACAAAGCATGGAAAAAAGACATCTCAAAAGACGTCTAGACAATGGAGAGAAGGACCTGTACATTGATTACTGCACAGATTGTATCAAAAGTAAGTCACACAACCCACAACTCCACATCCAACCCTATCTCATCCAACACACCATCACTCAAAACTTTGGCACGCACACCCCTAACTACCTCAATTCCAACTACAACTGGCCTTAAAGGCAAGCTACTCAATGCAAGAAGCCTTGTGAATAAAATACCTGAATTTCTCCTCTTACTAAATATGGCTAAATTCGACATCATATTTGTCTGTGAAACATGGCTCAATGCATCTCTCCCTGACTCCATTACCACAGTAAGAGACTATCATGTTTACCAATCAGATCATGAAATCCATAGAGGAGGTGGTTTTGCTATCTTCTATAAAAAGTCCTTACATATAAAAACATCCAAGTTACCCAAGAGCTTGCTCTTCCTGAGACCATCATCTGTGAACTGTCCTTAAATATCACATTTCGATTCTTACTATGTTACATAGCCCCTGATTATGACTTCAAACATGTAAACAAGCTAAATTCACTACTAACACAGGCAACATCCTGCTCACACGCTTTTATCTTTCTTGGTGACTTCAATCTACCTCACATTAACTGGACCCTAAACAAATGTAAAACTGAACCCACACATGCAACTTTCTACAATGCTGTAACAAACCTGGGACTGGAAAAACTAGTAACCAACAACACTAGACTAAACAACTGCCTCGATCTCATCTTCTGCAATAGTTTGAATTTAATTTACGGAATACAAACTAAAGAACCCTTTTCTAGCAGTGACCACAATATGATTGACTTTTGTCTCAACATACGTCCACACAAAAACCACCACAATGATGTAATCCCCAATTATAATTTCAAAAAAGGCAACTATGATCTTATAGACAATGATCTCTCATCCCTTGATTGGCAATTTCTATTCACTGGATGCAATATGGTTGAAGACCATTACAACATATTTTAACTTGAAGTCAAAAGAGTCATCAAAATATGTACCAATAACAACTCCAAAAAAACAGAAAAAAAACAGATTAACCATAACAATAAGGAAGCTTCAATCCAAAAAGAGATCACTTTGGCGGAAAAACAAATCTAGTCATGTTGCCAACTTCAAAAGCCGATACAAAAATTTATGCCACCAGATAAAGACTGAACGCAACTATCACATTAAACAAGAGGAAAACCTTCTATGCACCAATTCCACCTGCGCTCTCTACAATTTTGTAAACAACAAACTAAAAGACTCAAGATCCATCCCACCCCTGAAAGGACCTAATGGTAAAGACTGCAATGATGACACCATTAAAGGAAACCTCTTTAACACATTCTTTGGCTCAGTATTTGTAAAAAGCAATGGATCATGTCCAGTGTTTCCTAGACAACTACAATGATCTAATACATATCAATTTTACAGAAGACAATGTTGAAAAAACACTATGCAATCTAAAACCATCTCTATCTATTGGACCAGACAGAATATGTGCCTACTTTTTTAAAAAGCTACCCACTGCCATAGCGAAACCTCTAAGCATAATCTTTGAAAAATCTTTCAGGCCCAGCTCCTTGCCAAAACTATGGTCACAAGCCATGGTAATCCCCATCTTCAAAAAGGGAGACCCCAGCCTAGTTGAAAATTGCAGACCAATCTCTTTATGCTGCGTCACCTGTAAAGTCATGGAATCAATTATTAACCAATCCATTATCCTCCACCTAGAGACAAACTCTCTGATAAACAATTTGGTTTCAGAAAAAAACTATCCTTCAATCTGCAAGTCTTACACTGCAAAAACATATGGAATACACAACTCGATCTCAGCGAAGCAATAGACGCAATCTACATAGACTTCTGTAAAGCCTCTGATTCAGTGGTACATGACAAACTACTCCTAAAACTAAAATCTTATGGTATCTCTGGACACCTGCATAACTGGATAGAATCATTCCTGTCAAACAGACAACAAATAGTCAAAATTGGGAGCATCCTATCAAATTCTGTACCTGTCAACAGTGGTGTCCCCCAAGGCAGTGTTCTAGGACCAACTGTGCTGTTCTAGCCAGTCTATGGGAATTGGATAGTTACTTAGGAATTATGAATTGTCCCCTTAAGGGAATGCATCATGGTAAATGTAGTTAAAGGTATCCTAGGAAATGTAGTCCATGTCACGTGGGCACATCTGCAATCCTGATTGGTCACTAAATTGACCTTCGAGGGGTTGGGGGAGGTTTTCCTCATTTTTGCCTGAATTCACTAACTCATGGCAGCTTCTTTCTATCGCTACGAGATGTGTTAGGAGATAACCATCTTTTACTACAAGGCAGATATACAAAGGATTGGTCATTAAAGAAGAACTTCATCACAAACGTGAGTTATGAGGATACTTGATGAACCAATAAATGTAATTTGTTATGGATGCCTTGTTGAGTTATCTATCTGCTCTGTACAGCTTCAAATCCACCTCTGTGCAGAAGGCAGAAAAGTAAAAAGATGATCCTGAAACCCATCTGTATAAAGATTGTTAATTTGGGTTTGTGATAAAGCAAAGTAATATTGAAGCCAGGAGTGAATATGCAATGTTAATTTAAGCCTACATTTTCTCGACGCCTCTCTTTCTCTCTCTCTCTGTGAGCAACAGGACTTTTTACATGCTGTTTACATGGTTGGAATTCCCTCACATGCTACAAACCAAGAGAACCAGTAACCCACCCACCCCCCTCTTCTTTGCTCAATTTGTCTTCCTGCTATCTCAAAGACTCCATTTACATAACAAGGAAAGTCAGGTATATCAACTCTCTTCATACTCTACATAAATGACCTCTGTGATCATATTAGGAGCAACTGTGTCCTCTTCGCTGATGATGTAAAGCTATTCAACACCACAGACAATACTGCTACCCTTCAAAAAGACCTCGACTGGGTAGCAGAATGGTCAAACAAATGGCAACTTCAAATCTCAACAAATAAATGCTCTGTCTTACATATTGACAAAAAAAATCAGAAAATAAAATACAGGCTGACCTTGTTGATGATCCAAACTCTGTCAAGGACCTTGGAATACTCATCTCAAATGATCTAAGTGCTAGAACCCACTGTAACTACATAGCCAAAAAGGCATTAAGAGTTCTTAGCATAATCCTGCATAGCTTTTTCTCTGGTAATATCACACTACTAACTAGAGCATACAAAACATTTGCTGGACCAATACTTGAATACAGCTCATCAGTCTGGAACCCATATTATGTATCTGATATTAACGCAGTTGAGAAAGTCCAGAAATATTTCACAAGAAGAGTTCTCCACTCCTCTACTTATGCGGAATACCTTATGCCACCAGACTTGAAATTCTAGACCTAGAAAACCTTGAATTACGCCGTCTTTGGTCTGATCTAAGTATAGTAGGTGGTTGACACATAACTTGTCTGGATTTAGAAACTAAACAGGATCAGCTCTGGTTAGTATTTGGGAGAGGGACCCTCTTGAAATCCCAGAAGGTGGCAAGGACAAATCACTTCCATATGGTGGTCAGGAAAATTTGTAGTCCAGCTACTATGAATGGGGAATAACAACCCTTCTGCTGGCAAACCCCCCAAAACACCCCAAGGCTGATTGTAACTTTAACAATTGTGTTGGTGTCAATACAACACTAGTAATACAAAGGATTTTCTATCACTTCTTGAGTTATTTATACAAAGAATAGTTTTTTAAAAACCCTAAAATAAACAATCCCAACCGTGCTCCTTCAAAAGGCAATGGGATTTTGTTTTTCCATGAAGACATTTTGCTTCTCATCCAAGAAGCTTCTTCAGTTCTGACTAAATGGTGGAGGACAGAAGGATTTATATTCCTTGTAGTCATTAATCCTTCTACTCTCCTCCATTCAGTCAAAACTGAAGAAGATTTTTGGATAAGAAGCAAAATGTCTTCATGGAAAAACAAAGTTCAGTTGCCCTTTGACAACGCAGGTTTGGGACAACTATGAGCTGGATGACTGAGAATCTCCATAGACATCTAAAATAACTAACTAACTAACTAACTAACTAACTAACTAACTTGGAAAAGCAGAAAACCAGGGATAATTGGGTCAGCACAGGGCAGATGTTTAATTCTCCCTAACCTTATTTAAAAATTTAAGTTCTACTCCAATTTCTTTGTTTGGAAGTCCCCCTTGGCAGCAAATTGTAGTACTGCAACAGCATGCGAAACAAGGGAAGAAGACAACATGGCTACTTTTATTGGCATAAACAGCAACTCTCAAGAGTGGCCTTTTAGTAACCTGGATCTTCTCTGGATCTTTTCCTGCAGGCCAGATAGATGGGTACTGGGCAAGAAGGGGTAGTTTTGAAAGTATTTCTCTTGAATATTCTCCTGATGCCAGGATAGGATCAAAGTCCCTGAGTATGCACTCTACACTGGGGCTTTAAAAAAATGAATACCCACACCATAAATTATATCTGGGAAACATCTGGCAAAGAGAGCAGATCTTTCAACCTGGGAATCATTCAACTGTGATCTTGTGTGTTTGTTAGTACCTCATGGCTGCCTTTTGGCATAATTCTCAACTTCCAAATTCATCTTGAGGAAAACTCCAGCTATAGTGCATTCAAATTAAGTCCAGTTAACATGATTAATCTCCAAACATCTATTTAATAAGAGCCCCTTTTTGGCACGTTAAACATTCCAATTTGTAGGAACCTTTTGAGGAAAAAAGAAAATATCCAGTTTAAATATCAAATATTTAATCCACTACCTCAGGATCTGCATCTATCTATCTATTTGTCTGTCTGTCTTCTGTCTGTCTATCTCCTGTCTTTATTATTTTTATAAATACCTCAAGGCAGCAAGCATTGAGTAATACTTCTCCCTCCGCATATTTTCCCACAACCACAACCACTGGTGATTGGCCCAAAGTCACCCAGTCAATTGTTGTGCCTAATGCTGGACTAGAACACACAGTCTACCAGTTTGTAGCCTGGCGCCTTCACCACTAAACCAAACTGGTTCTCTATTGGAGAGATGTTTGGCTCAACTCAAGCTTAATAAAAATAATGAGCCAGAAATATAACGAAGAAAACCAAATTTGAAGCTGATGCTCATCACACCAGTTATGTCAATAGGTAAATTTTCCTTCTGTCTAGTTTAATGAAAGAATGACTAGGGGTGACATGATAGCAACATTCCAACATCTGTAGGGCTGCTACAAAGAAAAGTGGGGCCAACCTCTTCTTCAAAGCACTTAAAGCAGAACAAGAAGCAATGGATGGAAACTAACCAAGGAGAGAGAGAAAAACAATGTACAAGTAAGGAGAAATTCCTGACAGAACAATTAATCATTGGATGGCTTGTCTGAAGAAGCTGCAGATGTTCCATTACAGCAGGTTTTAAAAAAGATATTAGACAGCCATTTGTCTAAAATGATATAGAATTTCCTGTGTGAGCAGGGGATTAGGCTAGAAGACCTCCAAGGTCCCTTCCAACTCTGATATTCTGTTATTAAGGAGGTCAAAAAGTACAAAATGGCAGCCATGACTGTGGTCACCATCTTTACTTCTATTACATGGGCAAGGTGACAATTTTCACTTTTTGGACTTCCCCTTTCAGAGGCCCACTTTCTTTAAGGCAAGCTCAAACCATAGGAACTTCATGGACATTTCAGGCAATCATATTTCTTTTCCTTAAAATTATGCTTTTGCTGCTTAGTGCTTCTTGGGGTTTAGCAATAAAACAGAAAATAGCATGTCATGGCTTCTTCCAAGTTTCGTTTAATTTCTCATTCTAACTCGCACTCCTGAGATGTCCTGAGGTCTTCCATCTCTGAAAAACAAAACAAAACAAAGAACATCTAATAATGTTTATGGCTTGCTTTGTTTTTCAAGATCAATCAAAGTTGGCTAAAGGCTGTTAACTAGATGGTCTCTTCAAAAAGGCCCTTAATCACTTGGCACAATGGTGCTGCATATTTATTTAAAAAGGAGTCCTTATTTTTCAATGTGCAATTTATATTAGGATATGCAATGTCTGGATCTTTTGGGGCTCTATTGTGGATATGCCTTTTTGGAAAGATGGTTATGGCCACCCCTACAAAGATCACAATAATGCCTTATTCTTCCCTATCCTTCTGTCAGCCCCATCATGTACACCAAATTATGAATTCAACTCCATGGGAAGGCCAAAATTACTTTTATTGAGAATGGCTGTAATAGCAAAGTCTGATTACTTATAATATATTATTATTATTATTATATATATAATATAGATAGATAGATAGATAGATAGATAGATAGATAGATAGATAATAATTTGTAATAGCAAAGTCTGATTACTGATCTTATGTATCTCTGGACACCTGCATAACTGGATAGAAGCATTCCTGTCAAACAGACAACAAATGGTCAAAATTGGGAGTGTCCTATCAAATTCTGTACCTGTCAACAGTGGTGTCCCCCAAGGCAGTGTTCTAGGACCAACTCTTTTCATACTCTACATAAATGACCTCTGTGATCATATTAAGAGCAACTGCGTTCTCTTGGCTGACGATGTAAAGCTATTCAACCCCACAGACAATACTGCTACCCTTCAAAAAGACCTCGACTAGGTATCAGAATGGTCAAACAAATGGCAACTTCAAATCTCAACAAATAAATGCTCTGTCCTGCATATTGGCAAAAACAAAAATCAGAAAATAAAATACAATAGTCAAGACCTTGTTGATGATCCAAGCTCTGTAAAGGATCTTGGAATACTCATCTCTAATGACCTAAGTGCTAGAGCCCACTGTAACTACATAGCCAAGAAGGCATTAAGAGTTGTTAACCTAATCCTACGTAGCTTTTTCTCTAGTAATATTACACTACTAACTAGAGCATACAAAACATTTCCTAGACCAATACTTGAATACAGCTCATCAGTCTGGAACCCGCATTACATATCTGATATTAACACAGTTGAGAAAGTCCAGAAATATTTCACAAGAAGAGTTCTCCACTCCTTTATTCGTTGCAGAATACCTTATGCCACCAGACTTGAAATTCTAGACCTAGAAAACTAGAACTATGCTGCCTTCGATCCGATCTAAGTATAGTATGTAAAATCATACATTGCAATGTCCTACCTGCCAATGAATACTTCAGCTTCGACCATAACAACACAAGAGCAAACAATAGATACAAACTCACGGTTAATCGCACCAAACTTGATTGCAGGAAATATGACTTCAGCATCAGAGTGATCAATGTCTGGAATACTCTACCTGACTCTGTGGTCTTTTTCCCCAAACCCTAAAAACTTTAACCTTAGACTTTCTACTATTGACCTCACCCTTTTCCTAAGGTGTCTGTGGGGACGTGCATAAGTGCACCAACGTGCCTATCATCCCTGTCCTATTGTTTCTTTTATTTTTCTTATATGTATCCATGTATTCATAACTATGTTTTTACTTATACCTATTATCTTGTAAGCAATTGACAAACCAAATAAACTAAAATAAAATAAAAATATCAAGGAGAAGTTGTTCTTTTAGCTGTTGGGAGATAAGCATGATTTTCAAACTGGTAAAGAAATTTCTCCAAATATAATCCCCAAATTTATGAATTCCTGTTTCAATTGGAAGTAGGATGAAAACAATTCTAAAAGAAAAGGGAAAAACAACAGCTGGGTATGATATATTGATTTCTCAAGCGAGGAGGAAATTAGGAAGGGAACGTGGACTGGATAAAAAGAAGGAAATGGATTCAAAATATCCCATTCATATGGTTAAAGGAAAAGATTGATAGGCTATGCATATCTCATTATACAGTATATATGATACAATATGGAATTAATACTTTGACAGGATAATTTATTATTTTGAAACTATATCAAATCTTAGGTGTATACATATGATTTAATTACTGGAAGTTTTGGCTTTTTCAAATCTCATTCATAGTAAACGATTTTAATATTATCCTATGTTCTTTTTAAATACCCATGGTTCAATGCACTGATGGCATTTATCATAATGTTTGTATTTTTGCTTAAAGATAACAACAGAAAGACTATTATTCAACTCTTTTTTTTTCCTCAAACAAAAACAAAATACATTCAAGTAGGAAATTGTTAGTTGCAATTCTCCTTAGTTTGTGAGTTTAAGTACATAAATCTATGTCTATGGATATTCTCAATCATCCAGATCATGGTTGTCCCAAAGATACTTTTTCAAAAGGCAACTGGATTTTCTCGGGTTTTTTTCTTTGAAAATGTTTCACTTCTCACCCAAACTTTTTCAGTTCTAACTCAAATTTTAATTAGAATGATAGAAACTTCAAAGAAAAAAACCAAGAAAGTCCAGTTGCCTTTTAGAAGAATCACCTTGTCATGCTCCTGGTGGAGACTGACTCTGAGGGAGAGGAGGAACAGCCAACAGGGAGTGGAAGTGTGGTTCCAGAGGTTGTGGACCTGACACAAACAGAGGCATGGTTTGGGGAGGGGGCAGGCCATCGCAGCAAGGCTGCCAGTCTGTTTGGCTTGTGAGGGAGAAGAGTATCCACCACAAGGCTTTTCAGGAAGAGAACTGCAGAATATTCAGTAAATGGAGCAGTTCTTCCCAATGAAAGATTGATGGGCAGCGATGTTTTTTAAATAGAGCTTGCTGTCAATGCAGACAGTCAAGGGCAGCAATACCCTTGATGGGTGAGAAGTCATGCAGAATGCTTTCGCAGTCCGGTGTGTATCATGTGTTGTAGTGCCCAGTTGGGAGGGGTGTCCTAGATCTGATTCCTTGTCACCTGATGCTGCCAAGTACCTGTATGCTCCCTGACTTTGTCATCCTCGGGTGCCTGGTAGCCAGGCTTTTCTGGGGCATCTTGAATTTATGAATTTATGAATGAATGAATGAATATTCATTCATTCATAAATTCATAAATTCATTCATTCATTCATTCATAAATTCATTCATTCATTCATAAATTCATTCATTCATTCATTCATTCATTCATTCATTCATTCTAAGTTTTGTTACAAGTTTTATTACAAGCTGGCATCCTCTGCACCCAAACCACCTCCCAGGTAGCTCTTGATGTACGACCACATTTGAGCCAAACATTTATGTTGCTAAGTGAGACTTAAGTGAATTTTGCCTTTCTTGCCACAGTTGTTACGTGAAGCACTGCAACCGTTCAACTAGTAATACAAGTTCAACAACTGAACTAAAGCAAATCTGGCTTCACCATTGAATTTGCTTGTCAGAATGTTGCAAAAGGCAATCAATCCCATGACTGCAACTGTAATAATTATGAGTTAGTTGTCAAGCGTCTGAATTTTGATCATATGGCCATGGGGATGCTGCAGTGGTCAAAAATGTGAAAACGGTCATAGGTTACTCTTTCCAGTGCCGGTGTAATTTGGAATGGTCACTAAATGAACTGTTATAAGTCAAGGGCTATCTGTATTTTTGTGCAGAAAACAAGGAGGAAAAAAGACTGTTAGGTACATTTACTGACTTGAATTACATATAGTAATAAAGGTAATGTGATGACCAGGGGCGTGGCACAAAGGCAACACAATCACATGTAAGAAAAGTCCCTTTAACACTTCCAACTTTGCCCTCAATGTCCAGTTACCTTTGACTGGAGAAAAAACTCTCCCAAGAAGAGTCTTTAAGTGGAGGAAATTCAGTCCGAAAACAAAGTACATATAAACTGTAAATAAAAATCCACACAAACCACGCTGCAGCAATTAACTGGACAGGGTGCTGTAACCATCAGAGGAGAGCGTTGTAATTCCCCTTAGTCAAGTTTTTGGTGACCAATTGTTCATGATTTAATTTTCCCATGTTCTTCTTTTGTTGTACTTGTGTTTTGGGCTGTGACCGCAAATAAAGTATTATAACTGGACAGGGCAGGATAAGGAATTGCAGACTTCAAAGGCCAACAAAACACACACATTTGGGAAGATGCCAGGAACCCAGATAAGCCTCGACCATAAAAGATAACTCACGATTTGCTTCCCACGAGTTGCTGTGTGCAAGCTCCCTTTTTAAACACTGTGTTCCCAGCTGCAGCTAATGAAGGGAATCGGGGCCCTTTCTTCCCCTGTAAGCCATGCAATTCACATTGCTCCCATTTCTGTTCCTCCCTGCATGCCCTAGGATGAAGAGGGGGTAGCCCTGAGTCTTCCTCTGAATTCCCCCTGCCTTGCTCTACCTCTCCCCTGCTCTGTACAGCCGGACTGTGCCCTTCCCCAATTTCTTCCACAGCCAATGGAGCCACACTCCCACTCCCTGTCAGCTGCTGAGCCTTCCCCTCAGAATCAGATTCCGACAGGGGCTTGACAGGTAAGCATCTAATAAAGAAATACGTGTGCAGGGCATCAGAAGCAACGTCTTCTAGTTCAGACTTTTCGAAATCTGAGTTGGGCATGACACTTTCTTTCACTATATTCCAGAAAAAGTTTAATTTAATTTAATTGAGGTGTAGTCAGGCAGCACATCCTGTGTCTTTCCTTAGTAGGTCAGCCTATTAGGAAATGTGCTAAAGTTAAAATCCTCTTGGAATGAGGGGGTTGATTCAGTAAAGAATTTAAGCATTTTGTTATGTTATATCAAAGATAGTGAATTAACAAGAGAGAGAGAAGAAATGGGAACGAAGAACAAAAAGGAGAATTTGGCTACTGTCTCAAGTCAGCTTCTCTCAGTCAAGTGCCCCTCCAGTTAGGAACTCCCCCCCCCCCCATTCCCCAAAACCAGGGCAGAGAAAAATAGGACACAGGATAACAAATTGAAATAACAGCAAGCAAAAATAAGCAACTCTTCTGATAATTCCACAAAGGAAATCTAATCTAACTGGTCTTAAAAGTGCTGTACTGTTCTTGATTCTGCAATAGAAACATGAGGGAGGGATCAAAAAGTCAAGATGCTGGTGGCAATAAAGCCCTGTCTCTTTTTTGAGATATGTTATGCTATAAAGGTTAGTGAGCTAGTTTGGTTTAGTGGTTAAGATACATGGCTAGAAACTGGGAGACTGTGAGTTCTAATTTCGCCTTAGCCACGAAAGCTAGCTGGATATCTTTGGGCCAATCACCAGGAGACTGTGAGTTCTAGTCCCAGTTTTGGCATGAAAGTTGGCTGGGTGACTTTGGGCTATTCACCAGGCTGTGGTGAGTTTAGTTTCACCGTAGGCATAAAGGTGTCTAAGTGACTTTGGGCCAATCACCAGGAGACAATGAATTCTAATCCTGCCTGAAGCACGAAAGACAGCTGGGTCACCTTGGGCCTGTCCCCCTCTCAGGAAGGAAGGAATACTAGATATTGCTTACAAAAAATAATAAAGGTGGGATTTATAATACATTCACAATAAATGTTTCATTTTTGAGAATCACCTAAAAACAGTGGCACTTGGATTGCCTAGCCAGGACCGCCATCTTAAAAGATTGGACCACCCACTGAGCACATTCCTTGAAATTTCTGGAATTTTATGATTTTCAGCTTTGCTCACCTGGCCCTCAATCAACCTGGAAAGATCTGCTGGGTTTCTCCCATGAGGAAGAAGCTACAACAAAGGCAAAACCGACTTTCTCCCGCCTTTTCTATCTCGCCTGAGAGGGGAATTTTCTCGCTCCTGATTAGTTCTTCAGAGTTTGATTTTCCTGTGCTCTGATCATGTCTGCCCACTCTCCAGATTGACAGGATTAGTTTTTCTTTCAGTCTTTCATGTTCAAACCTCTTGAGGTGGGATTTCTCCATATCCGCTACCAAAGCAACGTACAGAAGAACCCACAATAAAGCATACAATAAAATACAATAAAAATGCAGCAGCTAGTCTTACTTATGCTTTATTGTTCTGCGGCAGATAATATATAGACATGTATAGAGAAGTTTTCTTGCCACGAAATCCCAGCTTGTTCACTTGAGGCATTGGTGGGCTTTATTTTATTCTTCATGCTTCTTTAGTAAATCTCAATAGATGTGATTTCATGTGTTTTTAAAGAAAACATCCACAGGAGTAAAACAAAAAGATGTACCTTTCTTCCCTGAACCTCCTTGTGTGGAAAATATATTTGAAGGAATTCTGCATGGTCCTCATTTGGCAACAAGATTTTTAAAACCTGGGCAAAATGAAGCAAACCCAAACCTTTAAGCCATTTGTCACCCACCCCAACCCTGATTAAATTTTCAGTAAATTTCTACAACTGCCCAACCTTCAAGAACATCCCATTTTTGGATTATAGTTCTTAATTATCACCAGCAAGCATGCTTCAACACATCTGAAAATTCCTGTTGAAAACTGATCTAAGGAATTAAACTCAAATAGTATGAGCTGCACTAGTTGCCACCATACAGTTGAACTGAATTTCCAGGTACAGTTCAAGTGCTGATTGTTGTTCTTAGAAGGATAGAATCAAGATCACAAGAAGTGATACTACCACTTTATAATGCCTTGGTAAGACCACACTTGGAATACTGCATCCAATTTTGGTCAACACAATATAAAAAAGATGTTGAGACTCTGGAAAGAGTGCAGAGAAGAGCAACAAAGATGATTAGGGGACCGGAGGCTAAAACACATGAAGAACAATTGCGGGAATTGGGTATAGCTAGTTTAGAGAAAAAAAGGATTATGGGTGATATGAAAGCAGTGTTCCAATATTTGCGGGGGTCAATCTATTTTCCAAAACACCTGAAGGCAAGACAAGGAGCAATGGATTGAAGCTAATCAAGGAGAGAAGCAACCTGGAATTAAGGAGAAATTTATTGACAGTAAGAACAATTAATCAGCAGAACGGTTTGCCTTCAGAAGTTGTTGATGCTTCAACATTGGAAGTTTTTAAGAAGGGACTGGATAGCCATTTAACTAAAATGGTATAGTGTCTCCTGTTTGAGCAGGGGGTTGGGCTAGAAGACCTCCAAGGTTCCTTCCAACTCTGTTATCCTGTTCTGTTCTGTTCTATTCAATTGCTGTTTTTAAGTTGTTCTTTACGAGCCACACAAAGTCTTTTCCAATTGGGCAGCATCTCCATCCACCCATCCATCCCAATTTCCAGTAAGAACAGAAAACTCTGTGTGTACATGTGTGTGTGTGTGTGTGTGTGTGTGTGTGTGTTTGGTCCTTTGGTATCTTGGTCCTTTGGTGCCTTCTCTACTTCAGATGTGTTGACAGCTATACAAAATTTCACATATAGGAACATTTACATTAAGCTAGAGAGGGGGACTGTGTGGAGCTGATAGATCTGAAGGAACTTCAAGGCAGTAAAATCTCTTTCCGCCAGACAAGCAAATTCATTGAGGGAATTGCGTGCTTCTCGTGATGTTCTCCCCCTCAACCAAGAAACCAATCAGTGACTTACAGTCCTGCTATGTATGAGCATATAGCCCATCATTCTTGTGAAGGCATGGATCGATCACCACTGGGGGGAAAATGGTGTGTAGACACCACCTTCACATTGGTTCAGGCCCCTCCACCCCCTGCTAAAGGAAAAAGGCTGCCCAGCGGTCTAATTGTTCTTCCCTGCTTTTCTCTGGAGATCAGTTTCCTCTCTGTTGATTCAGAAAACAACTTGCCTTTGAAATTCAAATTTGCCCCGTGCTTCTTTTTTCCTAGCTTACTTCAGAGATCTCTCTCTCTCTTTTTAGTGAAACTATGATTAACAAATGAACTTTATGTCTGTGAGCACAAATTAAAATTCACAGTCAGAGATGACCTTTGAAATTCCTGCTTGAACATGTTTATATCTTTAAGTTTCCTTCTTCCAACTCTGTTTCAGAACAGGTTTCTCCCCATGTGGCTCTTATGGAAATGATCCTGCTCTGAAGAAAGTTTTCCTTCAGGCCTGAGACAAACCATTGATGTTTTTCTACCCGCCAGAACATCATCCTCTGTTATTCATGTTTATTTATAAAATTTGTATCCTGCATTTTATATTGTCTGTGTCTTCAAGGTAGCATTTCGTCTGCCAGTTTTATCGATTTACAGACGGAGTTCAAATCTGTGTAACATTCAAATGTGGGCTTGCTTGGGTTTTTTTTTTTTTTTTGCATTTCCAAACAGTATATGTGAGTCAAAAATGTGATTGTTCTTTTGAACTGACACTCTTCTGAGTTTTAATTGTACTTTGCCAATTAAAAAAAGTAGTTCATTGAGGAAGAGTTTGATGAAACATGAAGACATTCATGTATTGTACAGAATGCATTATAATGGTAAACTTGAGAAAAATAGGGCACATGGAGAAAAATTTTCAGGCCTGGAAAAACCTGCAGCCAAAAGATACAAACAAAATGAAAACTTTTTAAAAAAAATATCTCGTTTAGTGATGTAAACTTGACAACTTTAGAAAAGGAAAACTGGCAAAATCCACAACTGACTTAGGCTAGTGTTTCTCAACCTTAGCAATTTTAAGATATGTGGGACGTCAACTCCCAGAATTCCCCAGCCAGCATGAATTCTGGGAGTTGAAGTCCATATATCTTAAAGTTGTCAAGAAACACTGACTTAGATTATACTGAAAAGGGGGGAAATTACCCAGAAGGAGATAAAGACTAAGTATTTTCATACTCATTCCAATAATATCTCCATATAAATAACAAAAGTTGAGTTGACACAGGGAAGTATTAAGACCAATTAGTGGTACCATCTAACTGACCTTGGCTGATCTAAAAAATCTAAGAAGGGTGGTGTACTACATCTTGGTGTCAAATGTATCCCCAAGTACTTGATCTTATTCGTGACCTGGATTTTTAATACATCCGCCAGTTCTTCCTTTTGTCTTGATAACATATTCTTTGTTAAAAATCTTTGTTTTGTCTTTATTTATTTTCAGACCAGCCACCTTCCCATATACCTCTATCTTTTCTATCAATTTTAATGCTGTTTCTAGTGGGTCTTCTAAGATGAAAACCAGATCATCTGCAAATGCTTGCAATTTAAATTCTTCTTGTTTAATTTTCATCCCCTTTATGTCCTTTTCTTCTCTGATATTTCTGTTTAGCACTTCCAAGGTTAACACAAACAACAAAGGTGACAGTGGGAACCCTTGTCTTGTTCCTTTTTGTTATGTCCTGTCTCCCATGCTCTTCCCTCTATCTTATCAGACAGGCTCAGCATCCTTGAAAAGAAGTCTGAATTCTTTCTCAGCTTTGTCTGGTCAAAAGAGAAAAAAAGAGAAACAATATTTCTGATAACAAGGGGGTGTGAAGAATAGCCCAACTTAAAAAAGAGAAAGAGTATTGTTGCACTCATGCTCTGGTTCAGCCTCTCTTTTCCCAAACATAACACTGGCGACGAGGATGGGATGGCTACCAGAAGCACCATGCAACCGCTGAGTCACTAGCCGCCGATCCGCAGCCAGAGAGAGCGGTCAGCAAGCAAAAAAGAGCAAACAAAAAGAGCGAACGCTGGTCCGCTGACAGAGAAAGCGGCCAGCAAGCAATAGAAGTGAACACTGATCCGCAGCCAGAGAGAGCGGTCAGATCGAAAGTTAGAAGCGTCTGTAGCCGCTTGTTAGCCCAGCTACAGGGAAAGTGAAGCACTGCGAGCCGCAGCCGCTCATTGTTTAGGCGCGAAATTCAAACGGCTGTCATTTGAATTTCAAACCTAAAAAGCACAGCACAGCGCTGTAGTCAAGTCACTGACGCCCACACAGGCGCGAATTTAAACGCCACCAACGGCTGACGGCCAAACGTGGCTGACCCAGAGAGAGAGAGAGGATTGCGAAAAGCCACTCCAGAGCTGAAATCACTTGCCTGCCACAGGCACTAGAACATTTTCTGCTGCCCCAGAGAGATTTTTCCACAGGTTGTTCTACCGGCCCCATCACCATGAACTCCAATCCAGTCTTCCCAGCGTTCAAACCGGATGAGGAGAAGTGGGAATCATACAAGAACCGTTTTAACCATTATATCGATGCAATTGGGCTTGCTGATGCTGGAGAACATTGGAAAAAATCATATTTCCTGATCTACTGTGGAGCCATCGTCTTCGATACTGCCACAGCCCTCGTGGCTCCACGTGAGTTGAAAAACGTTCCTTGGTCAGAGCTACTTGAAATCCTCACTAACCACTATTCTCCCAGGCCCTCACAGATTGCCAGGAGATTCACCTTCCGTATGAGGAAGCAAGCGGACAAGGAAACCATTAATCAGTATATGGCCGCTCTCAGAACAGCAGCATTGCATTGTGGGTTTGGAACCTACCTGGAGGACATGCTCCTCGATCAACTAGTCTGTGGGGTCAAGGACCTACACCTTCAAAGGCGCCTCCTCGTGAAAAAAGACCTCAATCTCGCACAAGCAGTCGAGGAGGCCTTAGCAGCAGAATTGGCAGCACACTCAGCCACCGAAATCCATGGCCCGACGGTCAAGCTGACATCAATTCCAGTCCACTCCGAGGAGGTGGTAGCATAGGAATCCCTGAGTGATGAAAACGACGTCCATCGCCTCTCCAACGACAGACGGCCGCAGGTAGGAGCCAAACAAGAAAACATCGGTCCACCCAAGCACATCACTCTGTGCCTAGCCTGTGGTGGATCTCATCTGAGGGCCACCTGCAAGTTTAAAGGAGCCACCTGCAATAACTGCCATAAAAGGGGGCACATCGCGAGAGTCTGCCAAGCCCCTCAAAGCTCAACACAAAGGCACCCCCCCGTCTCACACTCAGGGCCGCAGAGGCAAGTATTAAACTGTCGCACACATCACCGTGCCAAGCACACTTGCCACACTGTTAGTAAAATCTCTCTCTCCGTTTACTTAGAAGGTAAACCTTGCCGCATGGAGGTTGACACAGGGTCAGCGCTCTCAATTATCTCGTGGAACACCCTCAAGAGGCTCCAGCCCAGCCTATCAACTAGCCGGCTCCAGAAGTGCCAGTTTAGCCTGAAGGACTACCAGGGGAGAACCATTCCTGTAATCGGCAGAGGCAAGTTCCTTGTCAGTTTTAAAGCTTTTAAAGGTCACCTACCTCTAGTGGTAGTTAACGGCAATCTCCCTACCTTATTGGGGCTCGATTGGTTTCCCCATCTCGGCCTAGGGCTAACAGGAGTCCATGCTGTCTCAACCTCAGACACTGACTCCTTATTCGCTGATTACTCAGATGTATTCAGCGATGAGCTGGGGTGTTACAATGGTACCCCAATATCGTTTTCAGTCGACCCCCAGGCAGTCCCAATCAGGCTAAAACCGCGTAGGGTCCCATTCGCTATTCGGCCAAAACTAGATGCTGAATTGGATAAACTATTAAAACAAGGGGTCATTGAGCCAACAGATTTCGCCAAATGGGAGACGCCCATTGTCACACCCTCAAAAAGACGGTAGCCTGAGAATTTGCTCGGACTACAAGACCACAATCAATAAGTTTCTACAAGTTAGCGCTTACCCAGTGCCCGTCATTCAGCATTTATTACACACTTTTGAACCTGGCAGCATTTTTGCCAAATTGGACATGTCTCAAGCGTATCAACAGTTCCCTGTTGACAACCAAACAGCGGAACTCCAGACCATTGTCACTCACAGGGGTGCTTTCAGATGCAAGCGTCTCCAATTTGGCGTAAGTGTTGCCCCAGGTATCTTTCAATCCCTCATGGAGCGGATTTTACAGGGCCTCCCTGGAGTAGTACCCTACTTGACGACATCTTAGTCTCGGCCAGGGACAGACCCCAACTCTTCCAGAGAGTTCGAGCAGTGTTAGAGAGGTTCAGACAGCATGGCCTCAAATTGAAAAAGAAAAATGCGCCATTGCCACTAGACAGGTGGACTTTCTGGGTTATAAAATTGACGCCTCAGGCATTCACCCCTGGAGTCCAAGGTTAAGGCAATTCACGAGGCACCCACTCCAACCTCCAAAACTGAACTACAGGCCTTCTTGGGGCTATTAAACTTTTACGCGTCTTTCTTGCCCCATAAAGCATCAGTAGCTGAACCCCTACACAGATTACTGGATAAAAAGTCACCTTGGCACTGGGGGCACAAAGAAGACCATGCTTTTCACGCCGTGAAATCACTACTCACGTCAGAGGCGGTACTTATTCAATTCGACCCCAACCTTCCTTTAGTGCTGGCAGCAGACGCATCCCCCTTTGGAATTGGGGCAGTATTAAGCCACAGGCTTCCCAATGGCGCCGAGGCTCCCATTGCCTTTTTCTCCAGAACGCTCTCCGCAACAGAGCATAATTACAGCCAGATCGATAAGGAAGCTCTAGCAGCTGTTGCAGCAGTGAAAAAATTTCACGAATTTCTTTTTGGCCATTTTTTCGAGCTGGTCACAGACCATAAGCCCCTCCTGGGTCTACTAGCTGGGGACAAACAGACCCCTCAAGTCCTTTCCCCTAGGATGACGAGATGGACCCTCTTCCTAGCAGCCTACTCCTACAGACTCATACACCGGCCAGGTAAAACATTGTCCCACGCTGACGCTCTCAGCCGCTGTCCCTTGCCGGCCCCGGCTGAAGACCCTGCTCCTGTCCACGCTATTTTCGAGGTAACACAATTGGACCTCCCCATCACTGCCCTTGACATTGCTGCTAAAACCAAGGCAGACAAAACGCTCGCCCAGGTGCTCGACTGGGTGAGGAGGGGGTGGCCGGGTGGCAATGTTGAAAACAAATTCTCACCTTTCAAGACCCGCATGCAGGAACTGTCCAGTTTGCAGGGCTGTCTACTATGGGGCACTCGAGTGGTCATCCCAGCCTTACTACGTACCCAAGTCCTGGAGGCGTTGCACGAGGGACACCCTGGCATTGTGAGAATGAAGGCATTAGCATGCAGCTACGTATGGTGGCCAGGCCTCGACGAGGACGTTGTCAGATGGGTAAGTTCCTGCAACATTTGCCAGGAATCCCGTCCTGCTCCTCCTATTGCCACCCCTACTAAATGGGAGAGCGCCAGCGCTCCGTGGTCCAGAATTCATATCGACCTGGCCGGCCCCTTGCATGGGTAGATGTTCCTAGTGGTCGTGGACGCCTATTCTAAATGGATTGACATTGCACAGCTATCCACGACCACCACACAAGCCATCACCAACGTATTAACATGCCTGTTTGTTACACACGGGCTACCCGACTCCATTGTCTCCGACAATGGCCCGCAGTTCGCATCAACCGAGTTCAGCCGTTTCACTGCCAACCTGGGTATCCGCCACATTTTCACAGCCCCATTTCATCCTGCCAGTAACGGATTGGCTGAAAGGGCCGTCAGGACCACTAAAGAAGCCCTGGCTAGGTTCAGTAAGGATGACTGGCACCACAAACTCTCGCGTTTCCTGATGAGCCAGCATTCAACTCCTTGTTCAGTCACCAACAAGTCCCCAGCTGAGCTCCTGATGGGCAGGCGTCTGAGGACTGTATTGGACAGACTTCATCCACAATACTGCCCTGACTCTCCCCTCGCTTCCACATCGGGGGTTAGACATTTTATCTTACAGGAGCCAGTATTCGCGAGGAACTTCGCTGGTGACCCCCTGTGGATCCCAGGCGAGATCGTGGCCATCACCGGACCAAGGTTGTATCGGGTCAGACTGGAGGACGGCCGGGTCTGGAGAAGGCACCTGGACCAGCTGTGTAGGCGCCTCAGCACCCACACTAACAGGGACCCAGAATCACAAAGCGACGGGAGGTCTCAGCATCAACCCCACATCCACATCCTTCCCGGCGACCAGTACACACCAACCGTCAGTCCAGGAAACCCGAGCACGGACAGCGGCGCCCAGACGGTGGACCAGCCCGATCCAGTCTACGAGAGCACGTCCCCAGTGACCAACCCTACAAGTTCCGGGCCTGCCCGAACCGAGGGGCATGTTGGTGACACTCACCCGGCTCTGCCTTCCCAGACAGACTCTGAGCGGACAGTCAGCATTCCAGAGCTGCGCCGTTCCGGGCGCCAACATAAACCCCCTGCCTACCTCAAAGACTATGCGTGTTCGCATCTGGGGGGAAGGGGTGTTATGTTCTGAGGACTCTAGGAGTTCTCACTCAGGTCCACTCACTTTGCGGGGGCGTCCTCCCCTTTACCCATTGGTTGGTTCTCCCCAGCAGCCAGCTATAAAAGCAGGCTGCGGGGTCCGACCAGTTGCTGATCGCTGCGAGCCAGTTCCAGGCGTGGCAAGCACGGTCAGCCCTTTATTGTTATAATAAAGTATTGTTGCACTCATGCTCTGGTTCAGCCTCTCTTTTCCCAAACATAACACTTTTCTTATATCAATAGAGTCCGTTAATTCTCCCTCTATCATGACCTTTGCTGTTTGCTTATGATATGTAGCTTCTATTGCTTGGATGAATTTTTTACCAAAACCCATCTGTTCCAGCTGTAATAACATGAATTGCCAAATTCACATTGTCAAATGATTTCTGTGCACCTAAGAATACCAACACCATTTGTTTTTCAGGTTGTGCCTTGTAGTATTCCAAAGTGTCCAAAATTACTCTCATATTGTCTTTAATTTGTCTCTTTGGCAGAAATCCATTTTGGTCAGAGTGAATAAAATTATTTAGGTATTTTTAAAGTCTTTCTGCCAATATTGAAGCAAAAATTTTATAATCTGCATTTAGTAGGGAAATAGGTCAGTAATTCTTGATTTGTAATGGGTCGGCCTCCTTTTTTGGGATAAGTGTAATATGATTTGGGTATCTTCTTCTTGACATCATTCATAACTTTTAGCAATGGAAGATTCAATGATTCCTGTAGTGTTTTATAAAATTCCACCAGAAGTCCATCTGGACCTGGTGCCTTTCCATTGTTCTGCTTCTTAAGTGCTTCAGTTAACTCCATCATCGTTATATTACTTTCTAACATTATTTCAATCTCTTTAGGTATGTGGGGTAGGTTAGCATTCTGTAAATACTCTTTGACTCTTTCATCATCAATATTCTCTTGTGTATATAGTTTCCTGTAATAGTCTCGTATAATTCCCTTCTTCTCTTTACTTCCATAGCAAACTTGGCCTTGATCATCTATTAATTACAATGTTTTCCTTGATTCTTTCTCCTTTCTCAGTTTATATGCTAACCATCTACCTGGTTTATTTGCATCTTCAAAATAGTTCTGTTTCACGCCTCTGATTTTCTGTGCTAATTCTTCTTTTTCCATTAATCCCATTTTATATTTAATTATATCCATTTTTAACTTAAAGTCCTTTTTCTGTGGCATTTTCTGTAACTCTTTTTCAAGTTCTTTATACTCATGCTCTGATGTCTTAGAGGCTAGTCCTCTCGTGATATTTCTTTTCCTTGTATAGTCTAAAAAACTAAAAAGAAAAAGCAATTTCTTCAGGTTCTTCAACACCTTAATCCAATAAAAAGTCTCAGGTATGAAAAAGTATACAAAAAAAAGGAAGCCACACACACAAAAAAATGGAGGGGAGGTAAAAAATGCAGGAGAGGGGGAGAGAGAAAAAAAGAAAAAGCCTACTCCCTTTTAAAAAAAGAAGAAGAGGGAAAACATTAATACTAAGATTTTTCCTTTAAAATAAAATGCAAACGTAAAAATTAGGCTCCAAAAGCAAAAAGAAAGACAAAAGCAGGTTCCAAAAGTCCAAAGATCCAAATAACTATTACAAATACTAAGCTGATAACAAGGGGGTGTGAAGAATAGCCCAACTTAAAAAAGAGAAAGAGACCACACTGCACCTATTTAGTTATCCAAGGCTTTTGTTAATTTTTATAGCTCTCTTCTTTAGAATCTTACCATCGTTTTTCTGTATACTTCAACACCAGGCTCCAACTACTGATGGAAACCCAGAGGAGCACCTGCAATAGCTCTCTCCCATGCTCTTCCCTCTATCTTATCAGACAGGCTCAGCATCCTTGAAAAGAAGTCTGAATTCTTTCTCAGCTTTGTCTGGTCGAAAGAGAAAAAAAGAGAAACAATATTTCTAAGCCTCTAAGTTGGCAGTGTTAACAAAGTTTCCTCTGTTTTCACTTTCCCCCTCCTTTTCCGAACAGATTATTATAAAAAAATTAATTAAAAGGGAAAAAGGGTTTAGAAAAAAAAAAGGCTAAAAGGGGATCTCTAGCCTAAAATATTGTAAAGACAAAAAGGAGAAGAAACAAAAACGAAAAATAAGATAGAAAAAAAGACCAGTCCAGTTCAAAGTAAAAAAATCGTATACGAAGAGTCCAGCAAAAAAAGAGAAAAAAATAATTTGACTTCCCATTTAAAATCGTCACCTAATTACTTCTGTCTGAAATTTTACAGATTCTTTCTTTTCCTTAGGGTGTCCTTTTAAATCTTAAAGTAAAGAAAAAGTTCTCACCAAACCAGCACACTTTCTCTTTCTATCCTCTTCCATTTTGGAGCTGACCCAACTTCAGCAGCTTTAATGGCTGCCTCTTTGCCGCTGGCAAGAAGAGCTTCTCCTGGATCTACCAGGGACTTTGTGGTATCTCTGGGATCAACAGGATGTGCTCTTTACATTCACTGTCTCTTCAGGACAGTTTAGATCCATTTGGACCATCCAGGAGCAAAGATTTCGGCAGCGATCTCAGATCTCCAAGATCACATGCCGTATTGTCATGACACCAGCTCCATTTAACTGTATTAAACTTAAGCAGCAGATAGCGTTAGATTTGGCAAAATGGGAAAATTTACAACTGTCATTAATAGGGAGAATATGAACAATCAAGATGAATATATTACCCAGAATTTTATATTTGTTACAAACAATTCCAATTAGGCTTGGAAAAGATTATTTTGAAGATTTAAATAAAATTTTGTTGAAATATATATGGCAAGGTAAGAAAGTGAGAATAAAATTAAAACTTTTGCAAGATGCTAGAATAAGAGGAGGATTTAGTTTGCCTAATTGGGAGTTGTACTACAAAGCTACAAATTTGATGTGGGTCAAGGAATGGATAACATTAAGAAATGCTAGATTGTTGACACTAGAAGGACACGATCTGTTGTTGGTCTGGCATGCTTTTTTATGGTACAAAGGAACTAAAGCACAGGGGTATTTTAGAAGACATTATATACGGGAGTCTTTGTGGTTAAACTGGGAGAAGATTAAAAGACAATGTTATTTGAAAATTCCAATCTGGCTATCAACTATTGAAGCTTTTTCCTATACTATAATATATGAAAAGGAACAAACAGATATGGGGAAATATTGAATGAAAAGGGTGAACTTAAATCTATGCAAAAATTAGAAGAACAGGGTATAAAGATGAATTGGTTTTCATATGCACAAATACATTCAAAGTATGATAAAGATTCTAAAACAGAAGGTTTCTATGATAAATTGACTGATTTAGATAAGATTTTGACAGATACTGATGAAAAGGTGATTAAAAAATTGTATGGATATCTATTAGAAATTAAGCTAGAAGAACAAGTTAAAGAAACAATGATTGCTTGGGGGAAGAATTTCGGATATGGAACTGATTTAGAGAAATGGCAAAAATTGTGGTCTCAAAATTATAAAATGACAATGTCAACAGCATATAAAGAAAATTTGTATAAGATGTTTTACAGGTGGCATTTTCCCCCAACAAGAATAGCAAGAATATTCAAGAACAAATCTGAAAAATGTTGGAAATGTCATCAGGTACCTGGCTCATACTACCATATGTGGTGGACTTGTGCAGATGCCAAAAAATATTGGACTAAAATCCACACATGGTTGGAAAAAATGACAAAAAAGCATATAGACTTGAAACCAGAGATATTTTTATTGGGAATTTTATCTGAAATATATAGTAAAGAATTGAAATACCTGATTGTAAATGTATTAACAGTGGCTAGGATTGTGTTTGCCAAAAACTGGAAAAATGAAAAAATACCATCATGAGGAAATTATTAAGAAAATATTGGAATGTGCTGAAATGAGTAGATTGACATTTGAAATCAGAGAACAAGATGATAAACAATTTTATAAAATTTGGGATCTATTCTATCAATAGTTAGACAATAAAACATGGTAATGAAATATGTAGATTTTTAGAACATAATGAATATATAAAAATGTATTTTTAAAATTATATCTACAAAATGATTGTAGGATAGATCTGAGATGATAATATGAACTGTCACAAAACAAATTAAATAAAATATGGATTAGCTTGTAAAACATGAATGAATAATAGTATAGTCAAATGATTGATTAATAATGATATTAATGTATTTAGGAATATTTGATTGATAATATGAGAATATATAGAATGTAATTGTAACTACTACAAAGTGGAAGCTACAAAGTGGAAGCACAAAACAATTTGTAAACTAACCGACACACTGTATGTATATATATGGAAGATGGCTTGATGTTTTTATGTTTTGTTTGTCTATGTTTGTCTTAAAAAACAATAAAACTTTAAAAAAAATCTAAGAAGGGTAGGAGATGTTTCATACTTGCATGGGTAATCACCAGGAAATCTAAAGGTCACTGCTAGAACAATAGTGGTGTGAGTGGTAAGGGTACATATTCTACAAGATAATTCTACCATCATTTTTTTCTATATTGTGGCCAAGAAAACCATGTATTTATTGACAAGAGACAAAAGTGACCTTTTATAAATGCACAAGGAACCTGCAAGGGAGGAAAAAAGAAGCTTTAGTGTTTGTGTGTAGATTAGTACCTGGGTCTCTAAACTCCTAAACCAATGAACCAAACAGATTTATTTTGTCTTTCAAGCAGAAGTTCTGGTTGATTTTGGAAGCTTTTGGATAATGGCTGCTTCTCTTTTAAGAAGCAGGTGAGCAGAAGAGTTGTCCCTTCTGGTGTCAAGCTTGCCTCCCCGTTAAATGAAATTCTTCTTCCATATCTAGATGAAACTGCCAGAATGAAGCCACCTTCTTGGCTTTGTTGTTGACCAAAAATAAGTCAGGACATGTTTCTGGTAGTAGCTGACATACCAGCAGATGGGCCAGACACTGTGTTTCTCCACATTCACATAGTGTGTTGTTATCCACTAAGAGCCTCCACTTGTGTATATTGATTTTCCATTTAGGCATTCCAACTCTCTACCTATTCAGGGTCTTCTAATAGTATAAGGGAGGTCAGATCCTTCAGCCATATCCTCTTTTAATTTTATTCCTTGTTTGATGGTCTCCTTCCTCCACCTTTTAATTCAATTTTGTTCCTATGTATCCTCAAGAATGTTTGTTCTTGCCATAAAGCTGTTCCTCATTCTGAGTTGGTGGGCTTGGGGCATTTGTCTGTTCAGAGGATGTTGAGGATCCTCAAAATGAGATGCCACCGTTTTTCACAGTCAAGAAGGTTTGGAAGGCTTTCCAATGGATGCCATCAAACTCATAGCTAAGTTCTATGCCATTTGGTCAAACTGTTACTCAGAGGAAAACTGATTTAATGATGGGAAGATCCCTAAAAACAATGCCCCTGTCTTAAGTGCTGCAGTATTCCATTTCACCTTGGAGAGAGGAGAGATCTTGTTCTCAGAGCCTCTTTAGTGGATGGGTGGGTCAATGGAAGATGAGTGAAATCAGGAATGAGCTAATCCAGAATTTCACTGATTATGAGCCCAGGTAAACTTGTTTGAAACTCTCTACAAGGGTTCACTCATCACCTGTCTGTAGCTGTGTTGTTTATGAAACAGATGGCAGCTGGAACTTTAAAACTGATGGATGGCACAGAAAGGCAAAATATTTGGCTTTTACTCATTATCAGAGCCACAGGGAGCAATCTTTCAAAAGAGAATGGTGAGGGGAATGAAGTATGTGATTAGCTCGGTGCCAATTATATGAGTTACAACAGAGTAGGCACATCTCCAAAGGGTTTCCTTTAAATTGGGTTGCCAACCTGTTCCTCACCATCCCACTTTTCTGCTCTCCCAAGGAGGTGAAGAAAGGAGCGAGATCCAAGTTCAAGCCAATGTTTGGATATGACTTCATGCTGAGATAATTAAAGCAGAACCAAGGCAATTCAGGGACACAGAAGGTCAGGTGCTGATACTAAAATATTGGCTATGCTCACACTATGTCTAACTGTAAAGTTCAATTAAAACACATATCTGTACAAGCAAGGCATTCCTCCTCCATTCATACTTCTCTAGGGCTAGTGGGACTTTGACTTACCCTTTTAAGTCTGACAACTAAGATGTGTCCCATAATTCTCCAGCCAGCTTGGAAGATGGAATCCACACACCTTCAAGTTGCCAACACTGTTCTAACTGATGGTGTCTCCAAGTCCTGAATCTTTGCTTCCTGAGCTTCATTTCAAATCAAGTAGAATTTTCAATCTGCCTGGTGGATTGTCTTTGTCTTTTGATGAGAATTCCACCAGAAGAACTTGTCCAAATATCACCACCAATATCCTTCTCAAGTTTAATGTCCTTAGAATGCTGCAAAAGAACTGTAGAAGTTAGGATCAGGCCACTGGAAAGAATACCAATATCAGTGTTTGCCGCTTATTTGCATTTCATGTCTTTGGACAGCACTGGCTCTTTGGCTTTGTAACAGAAATGAGCACCGTCCACCTAGAGCCGGAAATGACTAACACATATGTGTGAGGGGAACATTTACCTTTTCTTTATATGCTCAATTTAAGTTCCACCTAGCTCCAGATGGATTCTGGGCAACTCACATGAAAAGAAGCCATAAAAACAGCAAAAAAATTCAACACCTAAACAAGTAGCATGCATTCATGTGTACCTATTTCTTAGAACTGAGTAACTTTTTCACAAAGTCCTCCTTAAAGGTTGCTCAATCTCAAGGTTACAAATCCGTTGGGGAAAGATGGTTGATACATTTCAATATCTTTTGAATCTGCAAAACATCTTTATTTAAAGATATCTGGCAATGGCCTGACCTTTATGTACCATAGCATAGTCATCAAGTGTCGTTCAGCACCAGTAGATGCCATACAACCATACTGTGGCCTTCATCGGTTAGCCTGGGTGGGTAGGCAGTTCCACTTCCTTTCGCTGAACTTTGTTTAATCTCTGTTAGTAACACCTAAATGGTTTGTAATAGACAGGGAGGAGGCACATTAATGAATTACAGTTTAATGAAGTGCAAATGAACCAACAGGGGAAGTAATAAAGTGCAAAGGCAGGAGAACTGGCATCAGAAGAAAATTCCTTGAAACAAACTCAACATCATCAGATGAAAGAGCTCTCTGGGGAAAGTTTCTATGGAGGATTTGTCAATAAAAGAATTAGAGTCAGTGCCTGAAAGACTTCAGGCCACAGAGTGAGTCTCATCAAGATTCCTGGGAGATTGCATAAAGGGAGAATCCGAATGTTATGAAAATCTCTCCTCTGCTATTTGTGATTCTAAAGCAGCTGGCTGGGGCTTCACCAAACATCTCTTGTAGAGTGAAATTTGGACCAAACTCCAGCTATTCTCAGGACAGTTGGTATTATGATTCTTAGTGCTGAGAAACTGCCAACTAGGCAGGAAGGAAGAATCAAATGGGGACTTAGCTTAAAGTTCTTGCATAGGAATATGTTTTACTTCACACAGATTCCATGTAGCCTTGTCTGGTCATTCCCAGAGAAAGTCAAGCATAAAGTGGTTCACTTTAGATATTTACCAGTGGCTCTGGTGGCTGATGCCTGATTCTCCCTCAGCTAGTATGGCTGGGGAACTCTGAAATCTGTTTCTTATCATGATAGATCTGCAGGGCACCAAGTCAGGAAAGCCGTTCCAGAACAGGGTTTCATTTTCAGTATTAATGCTTCCAGAAACTCACCAGGCGGGGTTGCAATTGATTTCTTTTGGAAGCCAACAAGGTAACCAGTAGAAGGAAATACTATGATGCAACAGGTCAACTACGTTTCCATTGGCTTCATGGGCTACTGTTGGTTCAAATTATGGTTTTGTGGGAAAATGTTGAGAATATCTTGTTGGAAGTGATAATAATGAACCCATATAACTTCACCAGAATGATACTGTAACCATGAAACAGAGATGGTTACTACTTGGGAGAAAGATGATGACAGATCCAGACAAAATATTAAAGTGCAGAGGTATCACACTGGCAATAAAGACACGTATTATAAAATCAATGCTTTTGAACTCTGGTGCTAGAGGAATGATTGAGAATAGCATGGACTACAAGAGGAACAAATCATTCATTGTAGATTAAATAAAACCACCTGCTCTCTGGAAGCACTAATGATGGAACTAAAGCCTAAGTATTTTGGACACATAATGAGAAGGGAAGACTTGCTGGAGAAAAAAAATGGCAGGGCTTGGAAAAATCAAAGACAAATAAAATAGAGGCTGACAGGAGGCAAGGTAGCCAGAGATTATCACTGTTGACACAAGCATGAGTTTATAGAAACTCAAAGAAGTAGTTGTTGTCAGATAGTCGGGTGAAATTATACCATTGTATTATGATTCACAATCAAGTTTCAAGTGGTGAAGTCAAAAGCAGGAAAGCTGCATTTTGACTTGGTTAGATGTGTAAAGCCAGTTGCCTCTGATTCCAACATGATCACAATCAGCAGTATTTTTTTTTATTTTTTACTGATTTTTTAAACACAAACATAAACAAACAAAACATAAAAACATCAAGCTTTCTTCCATGAATATACAAGCAGTGTGTTGGTTGGTTTACAAAATTTTTGTGCATCCATTTCATAGTCATCAATTACAGTTACATAGTATAATAACTCATATTCTCAATAAGAGATTAAATACCCTAGTATCATTATTATTCAATCATTTGACAATAATTTTATTCATTCATATTTTGCAAGATAACTATAATTTACTTGGTATCATTTTGTAACAATTCATATAATCTTCCCAAATCTAACCTATTTTTTTTTTAATATAGTAAAAAAGAAAAAAAATACATCTTTATATATTTATTATTTTCTAAGATTCTACATATTTCATTATTGTATTTTATTACCTAACCATTGATAAAAAAGGTCCCAAATTTTATAGAATTGTTTATCCTCTTGCTCTCTAATTTCAAATGTCAATCTACTCATTTCAGCACATTCCAATATTTTCTTAATGGTTTCCTCCTGCGATGGTATTTTCTCATTTTTCCAGTTTTTAGCAAATACAATCCTAGCCGTTGTTAAAACATTTACAATCAGTTATTTCAAATCTTTACTATATGTATCAGGTAAAATTCCCAATAAAAATATCTCTGGTTTCAAATCTATATGTTTTTTTGTCATTTTTTCCAACCACGTGTGGATTCTAGTCCAGTATTTTCTAGCATCCGCACAAGTCCACCACATATGGTAATATGAGCCAGGTATCTGATGGTATTTCCAACATTTTTCAGATTTATTCTTGAACATTCTTGCTATTCTTGTTGAGGGAAAATGCCACCTGTAAAACATCTTATACAAATTTTCTTTATATGCTGTTGACATCGTCATTTTATAATTTTGAGACCACAATTTTTGCCATTTCTCTAAATCAATCCCATATCCGAAATTCTTCCCCCAAGCAATCATTGTTTCTTTAACTTGTTCTTCTTCTAGCTTAATTTCTAGTAGATATCCATACAATTTTTTAATCACCTTTTCATCAGTACCTGTCAAAATCTTATCTAAGTCAGTCAATTTGTCATAAAAGCCTTCTGTTTTGAGATCTTCATCATACCTTGAACGTATTTGCGCATATGAAAACCAATTCATCTTTATACCTTGTTCCTCTAGATTTTGCATTGATTTAAGTTCACCCTTTTCATTCAATATTTCCCCATATCTAACTGTTTGTTCCTTCTTATATATTATAGGATAAGAAAATGCTTCAATAGTCGATAACCAGACTGGAATTTTCAAATAACATTGTCTTTTAGTCTTCTCCCAATTTTTAGTCTTCTCTCACAAAGACTCCCGTATATAGTGTCTTCGAAAATATCCCTGTGTTTTAGTTCCCTTGTACCATAAAAAAGCATGCCACCCCAACAACAGATCGTGTCCTTCTAGTGTCAACAATCTAGCATTTCTTAATGTTATCCATTCCTTGACCCACATCAAATTTGTAGCTTTGTAGTACAACTCCCAATTAGGCAAACCAAATCCTCCTCTAATTCTAGCATCTTGCAAAAGTTTTAATTTTACTCTCACTTTCTTACCTTGCCATATATATTTCAACACAATTTTATTTAAATCTTCAAAATAGTCTTTTCCAAGCCTAATTGGAATTGTTTGAAACAAATATAGGATTCTGGGTAATATATTCATCTTGATTGTTGAAATTCTCCCTATTAATGACAGTTCCAGGCAATAAAGTCTAGGTTTAAACTTCCAGAATTCTCCAACCAGCATAGACTTCTGGAAATTCTGGAAGTTGATGTCTACACAATGTAAAGTTTCATCAACATTTGTCCCTTCCTGTTGCAAACATTTCTAGGACACAGTTTCTCAACCTTGGCATCTTTAAGACCTGTGGACATTTTACACATGCACTGGCTGGGGAATTCTGGGAGTTGAAGTTAAAGTTGCTAAAGTTGAGAAATCCTGTTTACTGTACTTTGCTACTCCTTATTCAGATTGATTGCTAGGACCATCAAACATGTTTACACCTAGTTTACTTTTATTGTGGTGGTGATGATGGTAGTTGATGTATGTGTATGCTTTTGTGTAAATAACTCTGTGTTGAACTGTCCAAGATCATTTACCAGTTCCTAGCTCATTCAAAGCCAACAAGTTTCTGAGTGATGAATCAGAAAAAAATAAATAAAAAACTACAGCCAGGACATATCTCATTTCCTTTTGATGAATTATCCATTACTAGCAATTTTGTAGAATAATTAAGAGTGGGAGAGGAAAATGACTTCTTTTTAAGGCCTTTACCACTAACAAGTAAACTACGTGTCTTCTGTTTGCTGAAGGAAATGGGTCCCTGGGTGATTGAAAAATAGCTTCTTAAAGGACTGCTTGAAAATTGCAGCATAAGGTTAAACCCTCCACAAATGCAATTAAGTTTTCAAATTAATGATTTTAGAACCAATAGCTTTCCCCATCTATGAGGTGCCTAGTTTAGGAGGCCCAGACCTCTCCCCCACCCCCATTCTGAGTGCCAGAAGACTTCCAGAAAATGAGCAGATGAGTTAACCACTAATGATTTCATGCAATTAACTTTTAAAGATGCGAAACCTCTTTCCCCATCCTTTTATAATATATCCCCCCCTCCCCTTTTATGTAAGACTCATGACAGGCTCTGAAGAGTAGACAGAACCTAGCTCTGCATTCTTGTTTGATCATTTAATATAGGTATTGATTGAGCGAAGGCATAAAAAGCACTTGTTGTGTATCCCATTAAGCCTAACAGGTAATTAAGTGTTTACCATCTGAGGAAAAATGTTTTCTCATTCAGCGTTGCACAAGGTTCAGTCTGTCATTGATTCGTTGGCAGCAATTCCAGATGTTCAATCGCTCCCTT
Source organism: Pseudonaja textilis (assembly GCF_049901715.1). Lineage (NCBI taxonomy): Eukaryota > Metazoa > Chordata > Lepidosauria > Squamata > Elapidae > Pseudonaja > Pseudonaja textilis. The sequence goes on from NC_141999.1 coordinate 3,849,308, forward strand.
CTTGCTTTGAATCCCAGGACACCAGCTGCCAACATGGTGTCAATCTGCTGATGGAATCCTGTGTCAGTGACTATTTTATTTTCCTGTCCCATGGGGAAGACTGCCAGCTTTCAGTCCAAACAAAATCTAAGTTGCTATGTATGTACAGATGCTGAAAAGTTATTTTTGTGGGGTTTTTTTTGAGCTGTTGTGTTGCTCTCTTTGCCAACGCTTGGAGTATTAACTCTTTGGTCCCGGGACCTGGTCTTGGTGCTTATGAATAATGTTTTGCATTAAGTCAGGGGTGTCAAGCTGGATTTCTTAGAGGGCCAGATCAGCATTGTAGTTGTTCTTTGCCGGGGGGGGTGGGGGACAGGATGGACACCTCCTGCAGCACCCTGCCAGCCAAAATGGGGTGAGGGGAGCCCACAGGATGCTGCAGGAAGCCATTCAGGACAAAAACGGGGTGTTGAGGGTTAACCCTGTTTAGTTAGCAGAGGCACTGTGAGCCGGTCATTTGCTATTTCCAGGCTGGCCTCATGGGCCTTGAGTTTGACACCCCTGCATTAAGTAATGCAAAGATGATAATGACCCTACCTTTTAAATGTTTGGGAAAGTTGAGATAGTTTGGTCTAGCTGAGCCAGTTTGTGCCAGTTTGGTCTAGTTCAGGGATGTCAAACTCATGGCGTCACGTTGTCGTCACATGACATATCATGACTTTTTCCCCCTTCGCTAAACCAAGGGTAAGTATGGCCAGCACGTGGTGCATTCGGCCCATGGGCTGTGAATTTGACACCCCTGGCCTAGTGGTTAAGGCACGAGGCAAAAAGGGGGAGACCATAAGTTCAAGTCCTCTCAGCCCAACCCACCTTACAGGGTTGTTGTGGGGAAAATAGGAAGGTGTGTTGGATATGTTGGCTGCCTTGAGTTATTTGTAAAAATAATAAAGGCAGGATATAAATAAACGCAAGGCAGTGAACATACTAATATTCCCGTCTCCTATTTTCTCAAGGTGTGTAGGGCTGAGAGAGATGGATTGGTTCAAGGTCACCCAGCCAGCTTTCATGCCTAAGAAAGGCCTAGAAGTCACCATCTCCTGGTTTCTAAGCCCGTATCTTCATCACTACAAGTAGTCTTCAACTTACAACCATTTGTTTAGTGACTGTCAAAAGTTACAATAGAACTGAAAAAAGTGACTTATAATCAGTTCTCATACTTATGACTGTTGCAGCATCTCCATGGTCATGTGATGAAAATTTGGGTACTTGGCAACCAGTATGTATTTACAAGGGCTGCTGCATCCCAGAGTCATACAATCACCAATTGAGACTTTCCCAGCTTCTGACAAGCCAAGTCAATAGGTGAAGTCACAATCACTTAATGACTTTGTCATTAACTTAACTGCAATCATTGCCTTCAGTTGACCTGGCAAATAGGTCATAACTTGGTTTATTATTTAAATTCTGGTTCCAGTTGGGGTTGTAAGTCAAGGATACCTGTATACCAGATTGTACCTCATATTGATGGAGATATAATGGGGAAAAGGTAAGAGAGGGACCCTCCCCCATCCCTTTTTATCAATTTGTTGTAGATAAAATGCAAAAAAGGGGGAGTGGGCAAGACTTTGATTGCACCGTTGCAGTCAGCATCTTGATTTTTCTATCCAAAGATGCTGATAATGCTGGCAGCAAAATGATGCTTACTTTGGTGGTTGGGTCATACTTTGTAAAGTTTGATTGCAATGAAGTTAATGGCTTGCCTTCTCAACTCAAAATCCTTCCCAACAGCTTTTCTTTAGCATCTCAGTAGCTTCCTTGGTTTTCAATTATCCATTCTTCCAGAATAAAGTAAGGTGGATGCTTGCCAAGACTTTGCTATTTGGCCATGTTGAGAATCCAATCTGTTAAGTTTGAGCAATGAGAGGCTGAACCAGAGCATGAGTGCAACAGTACTTTATTTACAAATAAAGGGCTGACCGTGCTTGCCAAGCCTGGAACTGGCTCGCAGCAATCAGCAGGCAGTTGGACCCCGCAGCCTGCTTTTATAGCCGGCTGCTGGGGAGAACCGACCAATGGGAATGGGGGAATAACGCCCACACAAAGCGAGTGGACCTGAGTGAGAACTCCTTGAGTCCTCAGGACATAACACCCCTTCCCCCCAGATGCGAACACGCATAGTCCTTGAGGTAGATGGGGGTTTGTGTTGGCGCCCGGGGCGGCGCAACTCGGGAACATTGTCTGACTGTTCGGTATCAGTCTGTGACGGTTGAGCTGGCATAGTGTCGCCAACACTCTCTCTGGACTGGGCATCCTCGGAAACCACCGGGTTGGTTTCTGGGGTCAAGCTCTCGTGGGTTGGATCCGGTTGGTCAACTCTCTGGGCGCTGTTGTCCGAGTTTGGGCTGACCGGAACGACCGCTGGCGCAGACTGGACACTGGGTGCGGTGTGGCTGGGTGGCGGATGAGACGGTTCCCCTTCGACTGGAGACTCTGGATTCTTGTTTGCGAGGTTGCTGAGGCGCCTTCTGAGTTGGTCTATGTGTCTCCTCCAGACGCGACCATCCTCCAGCCTGACTCTATACGATCTCGGCCCGGTGACGGCGATGACCTTGCCCGGAATCCAAAGTGGGTCCCCAGCGAAATTCCTTGCGAATATCGGCTCCTGTAACATAAAATGTCTAACCCCGAAGTGGAAGCGAGGGGAGAGTCAGGGCAGTATTGTGGGTGCAGTCTATCTAATACAGTCCTCAGGCACCGGCCCATCAGAAGTTCCGCTGGGGACTTATTGGTGACTGCACAGGGGGTTGAGTGCTGGCTCATCAGGAACCGTGAGAGTTTGTGGTGCCAGTCATCTCTGCCAAACCTAGCGAGGGCCTCTTTGGTGGTCCTGACGGCCCTTTCAGCCAACCCATTACTCGCAGGGTGAAATGGGGCTGTGAAAATGTGGCGAATGCCTAGGTTGGCTGCAAAACGGCTGAATTCTACTGATGCGAACTGTGGGCCATTATTGGAGACCAAGGAGTCGGGTAGTCCATGGGTAACGAACAGGCGCGTTAACACGTTGGTGATTGCTAGTGTGGTGGTCGTGGATAGCTGCGCCACGTCTATCCACTTGGAATAAGCGTCCACGACCACTAGGAACATCTTTCCATGCACGGGCCGGCCAGATCGATATGGATTCTAGACCAAGGGCGCTGGCGCTCTCCCATCTGGTAGGGGTGGCGATGGGGGGAGCAGGATGGGATTCCTGGCAAATGCTGCAGGAACTTACCCAATTGACAATGTCCTCGTCTGAGACCCGGCCACCACACGTAGCTGCGTGCCAACGCCTTCATTCTCACAATGCCGGGTGTCCCTCGTGCAACGCTTCCAGGACTCGGGTACGCAGCGAGGTCGGAATGACCACTCGAGTGCCCCACAGTAGACAACCCTGCAAACTGGACAGCTCCTGCATGCGAGTCTTAAAGGGTGCGAATTTGTTATCAACATTGCCTCCCGGCCACCCCTCCTCACCCAGTCGAGCACCTGGGCGAGCATTTGGTCTGCCTTGGTTTTGGCGGCGATGTCAAGGGCGGTGATGGGCAGGTCCAACTGGGTGATTTCAAAAATGGCATTGACAGGAGCTGGGTCTTCAGCCGGAGCGGGTAAGGGGCAGCGACTGAGCGCGTCAGCGTGGGATAGAGTTTTGCCCGGGCGGTGGATAAGTTTGTATGAGTAGGCCGCTAGGAAAAGTGTCCACCTTGTCATCCGAGGGGAGAGGACTTGAGGTGTCTGTTTGTCGCCAGCCAGTAGGCCCAGGAGGGGCTTATGGTCGGTGACCAGTTCAAGAAGTGGCCAAAAGGAATTCGTGAAACTTTTTCACGGCTGCAACAGCTGCTAGGGCTTCCTTGTCTATTTGGCTGTAATTTCGCTCCGTGGCCGAGAGCGTCCTGGAGAAAAAGGCGATGGGGCCTCGGCGCCATTGGCGAGTCGGTGACTAAGGACCGCCCCAATTCCAAAAGGGGATGCGTCTGCTGCCAGTACTAAAGGAAGGTTGGGGTCGAATTGGATGAGCACTGCCTCTGATGTAAGTAGTGATTTGACGGCGTTAAACGCCTGGTCTTCTTTGTGCCCCCAGTGCCACGGTGACTTTTTGTCTAGTAATCTGTGTAGGGGTTCGGCTACTGAGGCTTTATGGGGCAAAAGGATGCATAAAAGTTTAGGAGCCCCAAGAAAGCTTGTAGCTCCGTTTTGGAGGTCGGTGTGGGAGCTTCGTGGATCGCCCTGACCTTGGACTCCAGGGGGTGAATGCCAGAGGCGTCAATTTTATAACCCAGAAAGTCCACCTGTCTAGTGGCAATGGCGCATTTTTTTTTTTTTTAACTTGAGGCCATGCTGTCTGAACCTCTCTAACACTGCTCGCACTCTCTGGAAGAGTTGGGGTCTGTCCCTGGCCGAGACCAAGATGTCGTCGAGTAGGGTACTACACCAGGAGGCCCTGTAAAATCCGCTCCATGAGGATTGAAAAATACCCGGGCAACACTTACGCCAAATTGGAGACGCTTGCATCGGAAGGCACCCTGTGAGTGACGATGGTCTGAAGTTCCACTGTTTGGTTATCAACAGGGAACTGTTGATATGCTTGAGACATGTCCAATTTAGCAAAAATACTGCCCGGTTCGAATGTGTGCAATAAGTGCTGAATGACGGGCACGGGTAGGCGCTAACTTGTAAATATTTATTGATTGTTGTCTTGTAGTCCGAGCAAATTCTCAGGCTACCATCTTTTTGAGGGTGTGACAATGGGCGTCTCCCACTTGGCGAAATCTGTTGGCTCAATGACCCCTTGTTTTAGTAGTTTATCCAATTCAGCGTCTAGTTTTGGTCGAATAGCAAATGGAACTCTACGTGGTTTTAATCTGATTGGGACTGCCTGGGGTCAACGGTGAACGAGATGGGGTTCCATTATAACACCCCAGCTCCTCGCTGAACACATCTGCGTAGTCAGCGAATAAGGAGTCAGTGTCTGAGGTTGAGACAGCATGGACTCCTGTTAACCCTAGGCCGAGGTGGGGAAACCAATCAAGCCCCAATAAGGTGGGTAGATTGCCGTTAACTACCACTAGAGGTAGGTGGCCTTTAAAAGCTCTAAAACTGACAAAGAACTTGCCTCTGCCGATCACGGGAATGGCCTTCCCTGGTAGTCCTTCAGACCGAACTGGAATCTCTGAAGCCGGGTAGTAGATAGGCTGGGGTGGAGTCTCTTGAGGGTGTTCCACGAGATTATTGAGAGCGCTGACCCTGTGTCAACCTCCATGTGGCACGGTTTACCTTCTAGGGAAACGGAGAGAGAAATTTTACTAACAGAGTGGCAAGTACGCCTGGCAAGGCGGTGCGTGCGACAGTTTAATACTTGCCTCTGTGGTCCCGAGTGCGAGGACGGGGGTCTTTGTGCAGCGCTTTGGGGGCTTGGCAGACTCTCGCAATGTGCCCCTCTTATGGCAGTTGTTGCAAACGGCTCCTTTAAACTTGCAGGTGGCCCTTTGATGTGATCCCCCACAGGCTAGGCACAGGGTGATGTGCTTGGGTGGACCGGTGTATTCTTGTTTGGCCCCTACCTGCGACCGTCTGTCATTGGTGAGGCGATGGACATCGTTCTCATCGTTGTGGCCTTCCTCCGCTTCCACCTCTTGAATGGACTGGGAACGCTGCTAGTTTGGCGCTTGGGCCCTGAATTTCGGTGGCTGAGTTCGTTGCTAGCTCGGCTGCTAGGGCCTCCTCTACCGCTTGCGCGAGGTTGAGGTCTTTTTAGCTAGCAGTCGCCTCTGTAGGTTGAGATCCTTGACCCCACAAACTAATTGATCGAGGAGCATGTCCTCCAGGTATGTTCCAAACCCGCAGTGCAGGGCTGCTGTTCTGAGGGCGGCCATATATTGGTTGATGGTCTCCTTACTTGATTGCTTCCTCATTCGGAACGTGAACCTCCTGGCGATTTGTGAAGGCCTGGGAGCGTAGTGGTTTGTGAGGATCTCAAGCAACTCGGACCACGGGCGTTTTTCAATTCTCTCGGCGCCACGAGTGCTGCAGCGGTATCGTAAGCGGTGGCTCCGCAGTAGATTAGGAAATAGGATTTTTCCGATGCTCTCCCACATCCGACAGGCCGACCGCATCGATGTAATGATTGAAACGGTTCTTATACGATTCCCACTTCTCTTCGTCTGGTTTAAACGCCGGGAATACTGGATTGGAACTCATGGTGCTGGAACGGCTGGGCTACCTGCGGAAAAAATCTCTCTGGGACTACGAACGCTCGTGAGTTTACTAGTGATATCAGCTCTGGAGAGGTTTTTTGCTACCCTCTCTTCTCTCTCTCTGGGTTACCACGTTGGCTGCTAGCCGTTGGAGGTGTCTTGATTCGCGCCAAAAAAGTGGGCGTTAGTGACTCTCTACAGCGCTGTGCTGTGATTCCTACTGGCTCGAAATTCAAATGACACCCGTTTGAATTTCGCGCCAAATGCAGAGCGGCTGCGGCTCGCAGCGCTTCACTTTCCCCGTAGCGGGGCTAACAAGCGGCTACAGACGCTTCTAACTATTTGACTCAGACCGCTTTCTCTGGCTGCGGATCTGCGTTTGCTCTTTTTGATCGCTCGTTTCGCTTAGCTGACCGCTTCTCTCTGGCTGCGGATCAGCGTTTCCCTGTCGCCAGCCGATCGCTCTCTCTGGGCTGTAGATCGGTGGCTAGTGACTCAGCAGTTGCAAGGTGCTTCTGGTAGCCATCCCACCTTCGTCGCCAGTGTTAAGTTTGAGCAATGAGAGGCTGAACCAGAGCATGAGTGCAACAGTACTTTATTTACAAATAAAGGGCTGACCGTGCTTGCCAAGCCTGGAACTGGCTCGCAGCAATCAGCAGGCAGTTGGACCCCGCAGCCTGCTTTTATAGCCGGCTGCTGGGGAGAACCGACCAATGGGAATGGGGGAATAACGCCCACACAAAGCGAGTGGACCTGAGTGAGAACTCCTTGAGTCCTCAGGACATAACACAATCCATGTACCAAAGCTTAAGTCTAATAGGTAATTAAGTGTCAGTGTTGGAAAGACCAGATGACTGATGGGGATCTTGGAGGCCCCAGTTAAGAGAGTAAGGATGAGATCACAGTCTGCTTTGGATCATCCAAAAACTTTGGCTTGATGAAATGGAAGGCAGCTCCTCTTCCATGGATTGTGAGGAGAATAGTGGGAGAAGAGTTCTAGTTGCTCTGAAGCCTTAACATTCTTCTACCAAAAGTCCATGTTTTGTATATTATCTTCTGTAATGAACTACTGCATATTGTAAGGAACAGGGTAGGCATCTTTTCTGACTAGCAAGTTTTAATAAAAACAATAAGCTTCCATGAACAGCAGTTCACTTCATCAAATGCATACAATATATATTAGATGCATTAGTCTAATTAAGTAAATGAGGTTGTGTATAGGCAGATAATTTATTAATTGATGAGTCTAATGACCACATCATTTTTTCTATGGAAAGGAGAGATGCCAGGAGAAACATACATGGAAATTGAATGCAGTTGGAATGGGGCCTTTAAGAAGGATGCATGGTCAAATGGAGAGAGGATCAAGAATGCAAGGGTGTTGAAAGAATGTGGATTGATGGGCCAGTATGAAAAAATACATTGAGATGATTGCAGGGTAATGAAAAGAGCAGGCATGAGGACAGGAAAAGACGTATTTGGGAATAGGAAGGAAGATAGAATGAATTGATAGGAAGAAAGAAATGGAGAAAGTGATAGTTAGATGGAATTGATGAGATCCTGAAAAAGAGGAAAGAAGATTAAAGACAAAGGTTTATGATGTTGTAAGATGCCCAGAATCTCTTGTCAGTGAGATGAATGGTATATAAATAAAATAAAATAAAATAAATAAATGGCAAGCAGTGGCTTGAAAAAGATGGTAGAGTGGAGTGAATAAAATTTAGCTATGCTATTCTTGATCCTGTCTTAATTTCTTTGCTTTATTATTTACCTCCTTTTTTGCATTGAGGTGCTTGATGTGTTTATGTACTCTCTGTAGTTTGATCTTCTGCTTATTGTTGGTATTGTAGTAATCCATTTTAGAGTATATTTTTCTGAACAAAAAGAGGCATCTTATTGAATGCCAAATAAATATCATTTTTCTATTCTTTCTCATGTTTTTTTTTCTGTATTGTCAGTCATTTGACTTTGGACAACCTTCACTGCGTGGTGGTCTTACAAATATTCTGAACTGCAAATCCAGCTCCAGATTTCAAATGAACCCTACAGATATTCCAGAGATCAGAATTGTGTCCATTCCTAAGGTGTGAGATGCCCTCTAATTCCACTCCTAATGCTCTCTTGTAATCAGTTCCAACAGTGGTCGCACATCTATTGTAGAAACCTAAGAGCCGGAGATGATCATTTAAAAATTAAAAAGGACACACAAGTAATGTATCAAGAAAATGAGATGGATTACCTTTTTAAAGTGGAATATAAGATATCTTCTTGAGTTACTCCATGGAAATTATACATGGACTTGGATAAAGATGGCAAGAATTCTGAGACAAGAGACAAAGATAGCAGAAGAAAACAGGATTTACATTATATGTATGGGATTTAAGGGTGATTGGGAGGAAGAAGAAAAATTACAAAATTGGTTTATTGGATTACGGTTAAATAATGAGTTATTTCTGGTGATGCTTAATGGTTATCTTGACTGGATAGGGATTTTTGGAAATGTTTAATTGGGCGTAATAGATTAGTTTGCAAAATCTACATTATTATTTTTGATATGTAAATGAGAAGTGACTATTTCTGGTAATGTTTAATAGTTTCTAATTTTTATAACATTTAATTGTTACTTGGGATTAGTTTTAGATTATTAAAAAGGGAGATCAGGGGGATTTAGATTAAATGGAAAGGGGATTATATACTTATGTTGTTAGGTATTTCAGTTGTTTTTCACCAGATGATTGCTGATTGATAAGAAAACTGACAATTTAGGGATTAGGTTTTCGAAAATGGAGTGAGATACAGAATGAAGATATGTTTAGTTGCATTTTAAGAGACATTGATAAATTATTAATTTCAAAAATACTTCCTGGGATAAAGAGAGAAGTTTGTTTTTCTTACTACTTCCTTTGGGTGCAGATTTTTATATACTTTTAATACTAGTTTTTCTTTTCTTCTTTAAAATATACTTTTATATTAGGTTCTTGTATTAGTTTTATCTATTTAATATGATTCTTAATGAAATCACTGAAAAAAACCTCCTAAGGGCCATAATCAATTGGCCACTATTGTAACTTTGTTCCACAATGACTACCTTTATTAATTTTATAACAATTCCTATTCAACATCATCAAGAAGAGAGTGAGAAAATCATTGCAATGTATAGCAAATGCACATCTTGGGAAGGCTAAGATTAAAAAAACCAGCTGTTTTTTTTCTAACACAATAGCACGACAAAGAATGAAGTTGCAGCCAGGCCAAAAACTAGAAATACCACAGATCAGTTGACTTCAAGGTTACCAAAAGATCAGCCAAATATCTGTGGATCCATAAAAGTGGGAGAAAAAAGCCTAGAATTTAAATCTTGGGCTACAGATCTATATAAAGGTTTTAACTTCTGTGTGAATATGGATGGCTTCAAGTTCTTGTGAAGGAAGGCAAATATACGTGTCTCAGGATAATGTTGCAGTCACTGGAACCAGAGGTTTAATCTTCTGAGTTTTTGGACTCATGCTGGAGCCCATTCTTGGGAGCTTCTCTCCAGCAGAATGTGTACTTTGGGCTATTCTATGCATGGTATTTATGTGGTGCCTGGTTGTACATGGATTTTGTTGATTGGGATGTTGATGGCTAGCTAATAAGTTGTTGGCAGTTGTTTCCTTCTGCTTCCAGGTCCTCGGCTCTCGAGTGCCTAATAAGCTGATGGTAAATCAGCACTCCAGTTGACTGACAAGGGGTCAATCATTTCCCTGGCTATTGAAGGCTGGGAAATGGGCCCCTTGTCAGTCAACAGGAATGCTGATTTTCTTATCATCTTACGAGGCTGATAATTGACCCAGATTGGATCCTTCAAATTCTTGTATGGAATTGAGAGTTCTGTTTAGCCTAGTGGTGTCTTCAAGCTTTCTGCCAATTAAACAAGTCCCTGATATGTGTATGGAGAATCAATATTGGTGGTGACAGTCACTATGCAGTGATTATAGCCAAGTACCCCACTGTGTAGAATCCTCATTTGACTAATAATAGGGTAGCATCAAATCATAACTGACTTCAGTTTAAAGGCTGCATAACTGCAGTTTTCAGCAAATATTGGATAGTCTTAATTGTTTTATTTAAAAAAAACCCTGTTTCTGTCATTTGTTTAGAATCTACTGAAACATTGTCTTGCCCTAAAGTTTATTTTCTATCAGTAAGTGTAAATACTCTGTGATATTGTGTAACTCTGCTTAGTCACAATAATTATGGTGAGCAATGATTGTGCATGATTATAGTGAGATGGATGAAGGCAACTGAGAACAAGTGAGAACAAGGGCTACTGAAAAGAATAAAGAATGTTTCATTGCAAAATGTTTAATGTACCAATTTTAAAACCTGTACTTTACTTTCAGTACCAGGCATTACACTTAAACAGTACACTTCTCTCTATAGTTACCTAAAAGTAAGTCACACTGAGTTTAACATCTAGGTAAGGAGATTAAATCTAGTAGTTTACATTTAGCAGACCAAATACAGTATTGTAGTCCAGTGTGTTTAATTGCTGATTGCTAGGCTGTTTCTTACATAATGATCATTATGATAATAATGAGTAATTAATTACTGCCATCTCAGTTTCTCAGTTGAATCATCAAAGTGAATTCAAACAAAAAGAGAAAAATGCTAAGATGATGAACATGTGAATAACCCTCTGGGTTGAATTAAAGAAAGGCAATTTTCATTGTTTTGAAGGTAATAGCTTTTAGTGTTTGATAGAGCCTTGTGATTTGAGGTTTGTGTACCAGAGGTTTTTTTTTTGCCAAGACATCTTTTACAATTTTTGACATTAATCCATTTGCAGAAAGTACTACAGGGATAATTTCAACTTCAGATAATTTATATGTAGTTATTTTAATTTCCTTTGCTAGAGTTCCTTGTAGTTTTATAAAATCCCCTGCTCTGCAGAGCTCATTTTTATATTGACTTATTGCTCATGTGTTAACAATCCTTCTTTCCTTTTTTTCCCGAGAAGCCTTAATAAAACTATTCTTAGAGAAAGATATCATAAACAACTTCTCCATGTCAGACCCTATCTATGCTTGGTTGGTCCTATTGTGGTCAAGGGGTACAAGGAAGGAGAATTCAAAATTTGAAGATATCCTAAGATCTAGTCTTCTTCTGATCCAGGAATTCTACAATCACAGCTTCCTTGACACCTTCTACTTAAAACCCATCTGTGTTCTTCTGTTGTTCCAACTTCATAATTATAATTAGGTTCACCATGATCTCACATAATGTTCTAAACTGTAAACCATGTGACAGTACCAAAAGTTGGAGCGCTTCCTATCAGGTGGACTATGTTGCAGGTCCATCTGCTCAAGAGTTCCATCTGATGGGACCCAAATAGCATGCCTTTTCTACTGTGGCTCCTGCTCTCTAGAACAGTGGCCCCCAACCTTTTTTGTGCCACAGCCCGGTACCGGCATCACAAAATGATCTGCGGCCCAGTACCGGCATCAGCACGCATGACAAGACCGGCCAGCCAGCCGTCCCCCTCTTCTCCCCGCCACCTTCAACTCCTCCCTTGTACCTTTTTTGTGCTTTCTTAATCTCCTCTGCCATCGGGACGGCTCTTCATTCAAAGCCACCCCCCCTTCGATGAAACTAAGGCGCGAGGATTCCTTCAGGACCCAAACGCCACTTTCCAACCGGAAAAGCTCACCCGGAAGCACTTTCTCATCAAAACAAGATGGCAGCACCCAGCAAAACGGCAGCCCAGTAGAAAATGATCCATGGACCAGTACCAGTCCGGGGCCCAGTGGTTGGGGACCCCTGCTCTAGAACATCATCCCCTCAAGAAGAGATGATCCTTTCAGAAGTCTGCAAAAATGTGGTTCTTCCTATAAACTTGGAGATCCCACAGGTACCATTCACAATGATTATCCTGTGTTTAGATTGATGCTCTTCTCTCTCAATCTTGCTTTTTATTTATTTATTTATTTATTCCATCCATTGCTCCTTGTCCTGCCTTCAGGTACTCTGGAAAATGGATTGACCACCACCGCTTCCAAAAATGGCACACCTTTACTCTGAAAGTGATACAACTTAATTCAGATATGCTTTAATTAAATCAAATTGACTCTGGATGCCTACGTGATCAGTGAGTAGTTTTGTAAAAAAAACCTTTACAAGGTAACATATCAACTAGCAGCTTTGATTTCTCCTCTTTAGGCAAGGCACACATACCTATACCTATGCTCATTCTTACGAAAAAAAAAATAGATAGCTGTTAGTTATTGGCCAATCTCATATATTCTTACAACTATCACCATCTCTCAGCCTCTCTGTAACAAATACATGAGATGAAACAGTAAACATTTTCAAACTGAAAATTTTTGATCTTGGAACATCACCTTAAATAGATAGCAGCAAAAAGAAAGGTAACTATGGACCTGGATCAATAGTGGCATTGTTTTAACTGATGATTGTATGCCACCCAATGTCAACATCCAGGGAGATGGACAGTAATATAAATTTGTTAAATAAATAAAACATTATTCTTCAGATGTTCCTTTTGCTGATCCAAGATCTACATTTATGATATCTCCATCTATCAGTTCTAGTCCTATTCTTTTTGCTGAAAAAGAAAGAGATTCTGCATTGTTTTGCATAGCACAGATGGAAAAGCAATAATGTTACATATGTTACTGGAATACAACTCCTATTGGATCTTTGGCCATGCTGGCCACCCTAGCAAATAGTCCCCTCATGCCCTGATCATTGGAAGCCATGCCAGTGCTTACCTAGTGATAGCACAATAAAATCTGAAGCACATTGTTGTTGGATTAAAGAAGGATCAAATATTCTCATTTTGCATTATGAATTGTAGGGACAAATGTTCTCTGAATATTCTGGCATTTAGCAAATGCATTACATTTAACCTTAATGTTTTCTGTTCACATCATGTATAATTCGTTTGTCCTCATTCTTTATTGCTTTCCTAGAGTAGTAGATTACCATGGCAATAAAATATTTTTTTAAATGTTTTTAAAAGTTCCATAGTACAAACAAGTTGGTATATATGTGAACCAAAAATAAAAGCCAATACTGTGCAATGTAGAAAATACATATAAGAAGTTGCAAACTTGGGGAGATGAAGATATAATACTAAATTTAATTTATATTACATATTTGTACAATACAAATACATATTAAGCACAAATACATGTATTTGTATTTCAGACAACCATTTGTCTGGAATGGTATAGGACCCTGTGGTTGATGAGGGGTTTGGAGTAGAAGACGTACAAGGTCCCTTCCAAGTTTGATATTCTGTTCTATTCCACCCAACTCTCAATGACTTTGGATGGCTTGTATTGATTAGAACAGTTAAGATGCTTACATGCCGTAAAAGATACACCAAATGAGAAATGCATTTAGCAGTTCGGCTACCCCAAAATAGGCCCTGCTCCAGTGGTGGGATTCAATTTTTTTTACTACTGGTTCTGTGGGCGTGGCTTGTTGGGTGTGGCAGGGGACGGATACTGTAAAATCTCCAGTCAGAGGTGGGATTTGCTGGTTCTTTGAATGACTCAAAATTTCCACTACTGGTTCTCCAGAACTGGTCAGAACCTGCTGAACACCTCCTCTGCCTGCAACCAAGTGCCCTCTCTCCCTCTCCCTCACCCTCTATCTTTCCCTCCCCTCCCCCACTCTCTTTCTCTCTCGGAGAAATATTGTTTCAGCCTTTCAGGGTAGATCAAACTAAGAAACCAAGGCTATGTAAGTCAATAATACTTCAGTGTAACAGCTAATGTAACAGACTCTTTCAACTATGAACGAGCGTCCCTCTCTCTCCTTTATCTTCATGTGAACTAGGGAAAGACTTACCTGAGGCCCTCACTCAAGTTACTTTCCCAACCTGGCTCAGGCCTTCTTTATCTGGCCATTGCTTTGGTAGTTGGCTTCTTCTTTTCCTTCAAAGGTGTTCCCTCTGCTCTCTATACACTCAACAAGGCGGCCCTACTTAAATTCTGAGTGTCCAATGACAGCACATAAAAGAATAATCATTTGGATATTTAGTGCAAGCCATGAAGGAATTCTTTTTCTTTTGCCGTATTTTTTTATATTTTCTTGTTTTTTACAAGCATATCATTGTCTGAACAGTGTGGTACTGGAGTGTCTTACATTTTTTAAAAATGACAATATTCTTCATATTTAATACAGTTGACAATCTTATAAAATTTAATATGAATAAAGATATTTTGTTAAATTGTAATCTTTCATTATTCACCATTCAGCACCTTATTTTTGTGTCTATCTCCATATTCTAAGTTATCCCTCTTTTCACTACGAATAAAATATTATTAATCATATATGTAGTGTTTAACAGACTTTTATAATTCTAATAATAATACACTAATTTATATTGAATTATGATCTTCCATTATTTATCCCCTTGATTTTTAGTTATGCCACTATTATATTTAAAAAAACATCCCCTTTCAAATCACATTTTGCAACTTATTTAATACAAATAATATTCATCATATTTACTTTTAACAAGCTTTAAAATTCGAATAATAGTACAGTTGTTTTTATTAAATTATAATCTTTCATTATCTTATTCAAAATTTCAATATGTTATTTTTATATCAATCAAACTCTACCTATCATTCCTTCTCTTACAAATAGAACATTAATATTCGTATTTATTATATTCAATAACCTTGCATAGTTTAACTAATACACATATTTATGTTAAATTGTATTTTTCAATTGTTTGATTTTCCATATAACATCTTCAAAAATACCTCATTAAAATTCTATCTTCCCTTATTAATTCACCTTATAATGTAAAAAAAATCCATTAATCCCTCTTTCTCTAGCTTCTATTCCTTTGTTGTTTTGTCTGTTCTATGTTTCCAGCTGATCTTTCAGTTAACTCCTCCTCTTCCTGGACATCCTGTTTTCTCTTTGTCATTTGTGTCTTGATTTACATCTATGCTCTGTATTTTATTCAGAATCTCCTCACATCTTCTTGTTAAAGTGTCCTTCATATCCTGGATTTCCGGCTCAATTTCTTCCCAAATTCCATACATCTGTATTTTTATTTTATTTTATTTTGCCCAATAATCCAACAATCTTTTGTTCAAATGATAACTACTTCTCAAATAAAGAATTCAGTGTCCAATGTCCAGGAGTCTTTGTAACCCCAAGTTAATCAGTCTGTTTTTCTAGATAATCTTCTAGATAATTCAAAGAAACTTTATAGATCCCCCTATCAATTCAATCTACATTGAAACTTTCAGGGGTTCTTTTAATTGTAAAGTTGTTCTTAATCTCTTCTTTAAATCTCCCAAAAGCAGGTCTTTCCAAGATATTGGGAATATATTGTGCTTTCCTTTGATAGGAAGAGCACTTTGATAGTGCTCTTACATCAGTTTTCATGTTATCTTGTCTTTCTTATTTCTTGTTCAATTTTACTCAAATTCTCCAGATGTAGATATAATATTAACTTTTTATGTAAATAGTTTCAACATCTTACAATGCCTATCCATAGCCAATGCTTGTCCTATTTAAAAGTCCAATTTTGTATGTTTTTAATACATTTTCTGTTTTCTTCTTTTCCATTCCATTTTAAAATCTTAAGTGGTGTTAGGTTGCCACCACTATGAAGATAGTTCTGAGTCTCTCTTTTTCTGAATCTTCTTTTTCAGGATTGCATTTTAAGTAAAAAGGATTTTTTTCCACTCAGTTCCAGACACTGTTCACTGGCTTCACTCCAGCACATTTCTTAGATAAGCTGTCTCTGGCTGTGTGGCAGCCATCTTGGCTGCCTGTTCTTCTTTCCATGGCATAGAGGACAAAGAAAGCCCTGGGGCTCTACGGGAGAGTTATATTCTCCCCTGGAACCTCGTAGGATGCCCCTCTTTAACTTCACCACCCCTCCAAGGCAGCTTTGGCTGTTTCTGGAGCCGACAAACAAAGAGAAGCCAGTGCAGGGAAAGCTCCATTCCCTTGCTACTGGTATCGCTGCAACATCACTTTCATTTTTCTAGGAATTTAATGTCAAAACCAGTACAATGGATTGAGTCTGGAAATACATTGGAAGCACAGAAGGAAAAGGATGATAACTGAAGATGAGCCAAGAGGCCTTTGAAATTTTCTACCAAGTTTGTGGACAGAGAACCTGGATGAACTAGATTTCTAGATTTCTTCCAAGGCAAAGAGAACTGTTCTGGGGATTGTACTGGGTGGGATTCCCTCTTTATAGTGAAAACAGCAGAAACCTAGTGAAAAGATTGACACTTCTGGGAGAGCCCCATTAAATAGACCAGACCATGAATTCAATTCCCAAAGAAGGGTTAAAACTATTTTTATTGAGATTGGTTATAATAACAGGATTTTGTAGGTATGATTGTGCTGTACTTTCTCCCCCTTCTTATGCTTCAGTGAAGAAGGGATGTTATCTGAACAATCTACATCTAAAAAATGGTTTTAGCACCTTTTATCTAGGCTATACCTTGAGCACATCTCTGTCCAAGTCATTTTTTCTTACTCTCTATGAGTGGAAACCCTTCTACATCCCTTTTCAGGAGACTGGAAGGAAATCTGAAAAGCCAAGGAAGTGTAGGTTGTTGGAGAGAGAGCTGGACACAGAGAGGTTATTTATCAATTTAGAAGGCCATGGAGTGGTAGGCTTCTGTTTATCAAGAGCGATTATCCAGAGATATCAAGTGGTACAAAAGCAAGCACAATCTGGTGATCACAGTATACAACTAGGAACTGACATGACCTTTCTTGGCAAAAATTTCAAAGACCACAATAACTTTTCTATTATTTGTCAAGATAACTACAAACCACAGTAAAATGTCACATAGATTTAAACATTCTGTGAACTTTCAAAATTTATACTTACATATTTAAATATTTAAGCTTTGGTTATAGAAAGCAACTATAGAGAAAACAATTTAGGATTTTTTTTAAAGCCCTTTCCTTCTCATCAATATTTGCAGCAAAAGTATTTCATTTTTTCAAAGGTATAATTTATTTTATACTGTCTGTTTTTCCTTTTCAAATGTGTAAATCTTCCATGACATTTGAAAAATGTCTTTACAAGAAAATCAGTGTCTGCCAAATGTTGCTGAAGAAATTTCCCCATAAAATATTTGACCTCCATTTAACAATCACTTTTCTTTGTTTGCCTGGTCCATCTTGAATACATCTTTATGGTTATTAAAACTAATGGCTGATGTGGCTATGTTGAGGAAGAAATTCCTAACTCCAGGCTCCCTGTGGATCCAATTTATTTCTGCAAGTTCCATGAAATAATTAAATGTTCATAGTGGATAAGAGATAACCCTATGGCAGGACAAGTTGTCTGTTGTTGCCATGGCATTCAAAGCCATGACAAGGAACCAACCAGTAAGAAGCCTTGACTCTGTAGTTCTAGATGGAAATCTCTGTTTCCCCAACTTCATTTGTACTGTGTTAGAGTGTAAGAAGCATCGAAAGAAGAGAGTACCTTACTGAGTTAAATTATTGTCCCCCACTCCCATGTCACCAGCCTAAAATCATGGGTGTTACAGTCAAATAATAGTTGACATTCTTCCAGTTCCTGCAAAAGAATTCAGGGGTCTTGCTTTCTATATTCCCCCACAGAATGAAAACAAAATGCAAAAGCAAATTGACAGTAGAATTGCAAATAAATCTACTGCCTTACATGTGATTTGGGACTCTTAATAATGTGAGTTTGACATATTATGAGAAGACATGGATTTCAGGAGAAGGTTGGAAGACAACTAATACTGTGTGCTGCAGCTGCCAAAAAAACCCATGCAGTCCTAGGCTGCATCATCAGATGTGTAGCATCAAGATCATGAGAAGTGATAGAGTCACTAGTAAGATCACATTTGGAATTGGAACTGTGTCCAGTTCTGGTCATCATAAAAACAGAAAAGATGCTGAGACCAGTGGTGGGAATTCAATTTTTTTTACCACCAGTTCTGTGGGCGTGGCTTGGTGGATGTGGCAGGGGAAGGATACTGCAAAATCCCATTCTCTCCCCACCCCACTGACCTGCTTTCCAGCTCCGTTCTACTGTGTAGGGCAACCAAAGAAGACCCAGCCAATCAGCTGGGACTTGGGAGGCAGAGAAGAGAGGGGGGGTGGGGTCAGTCAGAGGTTGTATTGGCCGGTTCTCTGAACTACTCAAAGTTTCCACTACTGGTTCTCCAGAAATGGTCAGAACCTGCTGAATACCACCTCTGGCTGAGACCCTAGAAAGAGTGCAGAGAAGTGCAACAACAATGATAAGGGGTCTGGATGCTAAACTTTATGATGAGACTTTAAGCGAACTAGGTAAATCTTCAACGAGAAGACTTAGGAGCAACACAGTAGCCATCTTCCAATACTTGAAGGTCTATCACAAGGAAGAGGGGGGTCGATTTATTTTCCAAAGCACCCAAGGGCAGGGCAAAAAACAATGGGTAAGAAGCTTGTTGGACAGAGATCTAGCATGAAACTTAGGAGAAATTTCTTGAAGTGAGAACAATTGGTCAAAGGAACAGCTTGTCTCCCAAAGTTGTAGGTGCTTTTCAAGAAATGATTGGACAACTCTTTGTCCAGGATAGAATAAGGACTCCTGCCTTGGACAGATGACTGGACTAGAAGACTTCTAAGACCCCTTTCAGTGCTATGATTCTATGATAGTTGTCATAGCAAAGTGGATGGACTCAGTTATAACCCTAACCCTAGAGCATCATCCTTCTTATTCTTCAGAACTCTTCAGAATTCTCTATCTCCAGCAATCTCCTCTGCAAACAACCACAGGCACAACAAGCGCCCTGATGACTCCAGGCCTGTTTTCAATGTGTGCGGTAAAGTGTATTAAATAAATTAATTAGTCATTAACAGGCCACCTGCCTGGCTATTAGCAATCAACAGTTTTCATGGTTAAAGAGAGACAAGTAATGGATAATGAATATTTCTCTTAAAAAGAAATGCAATGTCAGGGAACAAATACCCCATTATTTTACTAAGACAGACTGTCTGACATCTAGTTGGTGAATTGGGCCACATGTCTCAATCAAACAGTTTCCCCTCTTTGGTTTCTCCTATCCCTGTCCCAAGATCTGTGATCTTTCATAAAGTCACTTCTCCAGAAAACTATTGCAAAGTGTTCCATTAAGGAGCAACAAATAATCCACCTGCAAAACATTGGTTGAAATCCCATCCCTAGAAAGACCTGTCTTTCCCAGCCACATCTCTTTTGCACACAATGTCAGGTCCACCATTGTGTCCTGCCAGTCTGTTGGAAGGTGGGGTGAGGGAGGATTGCTGTCCTTTTGCATGATTTTTCTGTACTGCTTGGCAATTAGGGAGGGGGTTGTCTTTGGAGACAGAACAGACTCCCTCCCAGATCCAGGTTTCAGCCTGGTTCCAAGGCCATCATGCCCTGAAAGTGAATAGCACCTCAGTGTTCTCAAAACAGCCTTTCAGCATCACATTGCCCTGTCAAATATCCAGCATCAAAGAGCATCATCTGGCAATGCAGAATCCCTAACTGGTTAGTTGTAAACCAGCCACAGTCACTCTGAGTGTGAGATAGATGTGTACCTAGAGATAGATGTGTACCTAGAGTACCTACAATTTGTTATTGTCAAGCTTTCACTACATTACTTCTCCCCCTCCTTGTTGGGGAGGCAACAATAGGCACAGTTTGGCTACTATAGACACTTAGTGTTTGGGAGGTAAGACCTTAGACTTAGATTAATTTTGTCACTTTGAATGTACGCTAATCAGCATACATTAAAATGAAATTTCATTGCACATAGCTCTCAAAGGGTCACCACCTCCAACATACACTACATCAACATGACAAATACATACATTCATGCTTAGAAAATTATGCATATACCCACATATATGACATAGAGAAACATCACAGTCTATTTCAGATGCATACATGTACATGGCGAGAAAAGCAAACCATGCAAGTTTACCAGATCTGGGATGTGTGATCATGGCAGTGACTTCTATAATGGAGAGTCTCATTTTTTTCTATCACTCTTTCTTTCTAGCTTTTGTTGTTGGAAGGAGATAAATGGTTGATTTTTGGAATTCCATATCCAAGGAATGGAGTGGAGTTAGTTTAATGCTACGTATGAGGGGTTTGCTTTGGGAAAATATCAATAACAAACTAAAAAAAAGTTAGCTATTATTTTTTGCTTTTTTATAAAAAATAATCCCTAGACAAAAGTTAAAATATATCAGTTAAAATGAATAACTCAAAATCATTTTATTGCTGTCATTAACCAGCACAGGGGAATTGTTATTCAAATATCCAAAACTAAATTGACAATATCAGCATAATTAGGGAAGGTACATGCAAAAAAGACTTTTGGTTAAAAGACAATATTAAATCAAAATATGCTAAGATGCTTGGCCAAGTTACAATGTGAGATAAAAGAGATTAAAATTAGCAATCTGGTAGTATAAACTTTGAAATAGCAAAATACAATACAAAAATATAAAGAAATTGGTAGATAAAACAGGATTTTTTCCCCTTCTGTTCAATTAGATCTGATTTTTGGAAACAAGTCCCTGCAGTTTTCAGAGTGGTTTGCTACTGCCTTCTTCCTAGGGCTGAAAGGGAGTGACAGGGCCAAGTTCAACCAGCGGGCTTCATGACTAAGAGAAGACTAGAACTTGGAGTCTACAGCATTCACCACGACACTAAATTGATGTTCTAGGCAAAAGAACAAAATTATACAAAAGGATAATTTAGAACACAGAATAATACATTTAGAAGGAACCTTGGAGGTCTTCTAGTCTACCCCCTACTTAAGCAGGAGATCCTAGACCCATGATGGTGAACCTATGGCACGTGTGCCAGAAATCATAACAAACAATAGATATAAACTCAAGGCAAAACCGCACCAAACTTGATTTCAGGAAATACAACTTCAGCAACAGAGTGGTCAATGTCTGGAATACTCTACCTGACTCTGTGATTTCTTCCCCAAACCCCAAAAATGTTAACCTTAAACTGTCTACTATTGACCTCACCCCTTTCCTAAGAGGCCTGTAGGGGGCGTGCATAAGCGTACCAATGTACCTACCATCCCTGTCCTATTGTTTCTTTTTATTTTTCTTATAAGTATCTATCTCATGTATTCAAAACTATGTTTATTCTTATACCTGTATCTTGTAAGCGACTGACAAACCAATAAATAGATAGATAGATAGATAGATAGATAGATAGATAGATAGATAGATAGATAATAGATAGATAGATAGATAGATAGATAGATAGATAAATAGCACGCAGAGCCATCTCTGCGGGCACGCGAGCTGTCACCCCAGCTCAGTTCCACTGCGCATGCACCTCCCACCAGCCAAGTGATTTTCTGGTATATGTGGGGCGGGAGGAGTGTGGGGGTCATGCATGCATTGCATTATGCACACACAACAAAAATGCTAGCCATCACTGTCCTATACCATTCCAAACAAATGGCTGTCCAAACTCTTTTAAAAAACACCCAATGAAAACATCCACAATTTCTAGAGAGACAAGTTATTCCACTGATTAATTGTTCTTTCAGGAAATTTCTCCTTAGTTCTAGGTTGGATCTCTCGTTAATAATCTTCCACCCCTTGTCCTACCAATTTGGGAAAACATTCTCACTAATCTATAATGACAGCCCAGCCACTACAACTGGAATTTATGGCTTAGTAGATTGTGTGAATCAGGTCACGGTGGCTTAGAAAATTATGGCTAAACAAACCCTGCCTTAGCAGGATACTATGTCCTTTTCAAAGCATCTCCAGTGCACATCATAAGGTGTTGTTAGAGAGCAGAGGGAGTTGTTATCTTGCTATTGTACCTGGAAAATGTTTTGTCCCAGAAGCTTTGGTGCTTTGTTGCAGTCTGTGCCATCTCCTGGGTGTTGTCTGTAGACAAACACACATACCAGAAGCCAATACATCCAAGCTGTTGGTAAAGAGCTGCTAATAAACAGACACAGATGCTTCTTAGTCCTGTTCCTAAAACATACTTGTGCCTTTAAACAAGTCTTCCTTTACTTTAGTGTAAGAAGTGCTGAGTAAAGGAAAAAAAGGTGTACATGTGTGTGTGTCTACACATAGCTGCATGTTTATGAAAGTCTTTTGATTCCCATTGCAGACTCATGTTCCTGATCATAGCAGGGCTATGAAATCCTGATACCAGGTTTTGATAAAAACCCTGTTGTTGTTGTTGTTTGTGGGTAGCTTCTGTGTAGACTGTAGCACTGGGTACAGTGGAAACTGGCCACCCTTGGAGTGCCTCTGCTGTTGTTATTAAGGAGCTCCTAACCAGTTTGTATGAGATTTGAGTATCATCAAATCTTTTTTATGTTTTGCTTTTAAACCTGTTTGCTTGAACTAATAACAAAGCTTAAAATCTCTTCATTCACTGGGCTGAGGTCCCGCTTGGAAGTTGCAGCTGCCCAATGGCACAGGGATATTTGAAACTGAATCTGGCCTTTGCTACTGTTTCTTTTAAAAGCTCCTTCACCAGATGACCAGCATCCTTTCAAGCAGCTTTGGGACTTCAGCGCTTGAAAGCAGGGTGGAACAGCTGTCCTTCAGCTAGTAATGAAAGAAACTACCCTAGCGGAGGAAAAACCACACGTGACCAATCTTCATCTGAGAGCTCCTGTGAAGCTCTGCAGAAGAGGTCAAAGGACATTTGCTGCTGGTTGGGAAAACATTCCCAATGTAGCATCTTCTGTTCCCAAACAGAAGCTTTGCTCCTAATGAGCCTTGGCCAAACTCTTTGTTCTAGCAGGTCCACAGAGGCCAGCTGTGCATATCTTTGTAACATAACCATCAGTAATTATTATTAATAACATTAAATTAATATATTAATTCATAAGAACCTCTGTGGACAGTTTCCATCCATTCTGAGAGTGCCCGGCCAGGAGTGATTTTCCTGTCAAATGTCTTGTCAAACACCAACCTGCTCAGATGGGTAGAATTCAATTCAGCTCATTTTTACAGAAAAAAAAAAGGGTGCTTTCCTTCTTGCCCAGAGTTACTCTTGACTATAATAACCCACAGGCAGAGAATGTCCTGGATTCATGCTCCTTCCTTGACATAACATCAAAGGATGGAACTGAAGCAATAAACAGCAATCAGATATCTTGGAAGTAGAATAAAGAGGGGTGAACCATTTTCCCAGCTTGCTAGCATGTGTTCCAATAAATCTATTGTGTGCAGAATTATTCACACCTAGTTTAAAATAATTAGTAACTGTTCAAAAAAATGGCTGAGTGAAGGGTTTCAATTAGCATACCCCCTGCGGCCTTTCTTCTAACCCCTTCCACAATGCTGTGACATCAAGGTTTAACTGGGAATCAAGGCCTGGCCCAAAGAAATTGAAGATTCGTAGAGGGGTGATGAGATCAATTATAGATATGGGCTTCTCCTCTGGGGTGAGGGAGACCACACATTAATTAGTTTATATATATATATATATATATATATATATATATATATATATATATATATATATATATATATATGGATCTTGTTGTTCGGGTTTTCTCCCGCGTAAGATTCAAGTGTCTAGGCAACGTTTCGATGAAGTCTCATTCATCATCATCAGGCCTCTGTCTTTGGCTCTTGCTTTTCAGAGTGATGTGAGGTTGCAGCTGCTTTTTCTTTTAACTGCCAGTGGGGGTGGGACTTGATTGGGTGGGGGCTTGGCTGTGTTCTGATTGGGTGGGGGTGTGTTCTCATTGGTAGGGGTTTGGCTGTGTTCTGATTGGTTGGGGGTTAGCCGTGTTCTGATTGGTTGGAGGCGTGTTCTGTTCAGGTGGGGGCTTGGTTGTGCTCAGGTTAGTCTTAGTTGCTGGGGATTTGAGCTGGTGAGTTGTGATCTTGCTGTTTGGCTTCGAGTTCGTGGTCCTTCTGCATCTTCATAGTGGGTGTCGGTTTGCTTCATGTATGGCTCGGAGGGTTTGAAGTGGGTAGTGATGCAGCTGCCGTGCAGCTTCTGGTCCATGGTCGTGTCTCATCTTCTGAGTGGGTGGGAGTCTGTTTTCTACATGGAAGTGTGGTGGTGGCATCTTGTGTGGCTCTCATGGGTGTGGGTCTGGTGTCCTTGTTCATGTTAGGTACTTGTCTGTTCATGAGGCGGGTTTCCAAATGGCTGGAAGGCGGGAGGTGTCATCTCGTTTGTTCATGCTGTGTGGGCGTTTTTATCTCTATGGCTTCTCTGATTATTCTGCTGTTGAAGTGTTCGGTTTTGGCGATAGTTCTGGTATTTTAAAATCAATTTCATGTCCTGTGGCTTTGAGGTGTTGGACCAGGAAGAGGTCGTTTCTTCTTCTTTTTGATTGAGTTCTTATGTTCTTCAATGCGTGCACTTATTCTTCTGTTAGTTTGTCCAATGTATGTGGTAGGGCAGGCAGTGAGAGTGTGTAGTTCGATTTTTACTTGCAGTTTACTTGCAGCCAATGGATTCCAAAGAAAGAAGATTACCCACCTAACCCAAAAAGAAACCCCAACCAAAATCCAAGACAGAGAACAAGAAAACGGCAAAGCCCTCCTCCCATATATAAAAGGCACTACAGACAAAATTAGCAAGATCCTCCAAAAACACAACATCAAAACAGCATTCTGCACAAACAGAAAAATATCCACCATCCTAAGAAACCCCAAAGACAAAATCGAATTAGAAAACCAAGGAGTATATGAAATCCCCTGCACTGCCTGCCCTACCACATACATTGGACAAACTAACAGAAGAATAAGTGCACGCATTGAAGAACATAAGAACTCAATCAAAAAAGAAGAAACGACCTCTTCCCTGGTCCAACACCTCAAAGCCACAGGACATGAAATTGATTTTAAAAATACCAGAACTATCGCCAAAACCGAACACTTCAACAGCAGAATAATCAGAGAAGCCATAGAGATAAAAAAACGCCCACACAGCATGAACAAACGAGATGACACCTCCCGCCTTCCAGCCATTTGGAAACCCGCCCTCATGAACAGACAAGTACCTAACATGAACAAGGACACCAGACCCACACCCATGAGAGCCACACAAGATGCCACCACCACACTTCCATGTAGAAAACAGACTCCCACCCACTCAGAAGATGAGACACGACCATGGACCAGAAGCTGCACGGCATCTGCATCACTACCCACTTCAAACCCCTCCGAGCCATACATGAAGCAAACCGACACCCACTATGAAGATGCAGAAGGACCACGAACTCAAGCCAAACAGCAAGATCACAACTCACCAGCTCAAATCCCCAGCAACTAAGACTAACCTGAGCACAACCAAGCCCCCACCTGAACAGAACACGCTCCAACCAATCAGAACACGGCTAACCCCCAACCAATCAGAACACAGCCAAACCCCCTACCAATGAGAACACACCCCCACCCAATCAGAACACAGCCAAGCCCCCACCCAATCAAGTCCCACCCCCACTGGCAGTTAAAAGGAGGAAGCAGCTGCAATCTCACATTACTCTGAGAAGCACAGAGCCGGAGACAGAAGCCTGAAGATGATGAATGAGACTTCATCGAAACGTTGCCTAGATACTTCGAATCTTACGCGGGAGAAAACCCGAACAACCAAAGATCCATATATATATATATACACACACACACACACAAGATTAAATTTAAAGTTAATATAAAGATTTTTAAAAAGGAATGGAAACTAAGGAAAATATAAAAGAAAACAAAAAGTGCAAAGAGAAAAAAAGGAGAGAGGAAAAAGGCTGAAATATATAAAAAGGGGTAAAAACAAAAGTTTAGAAGAAATGAATTTCCCCATTCAATAAATTAACACCTTTGTTTCAACCAAAATCTCTATTTCAACCAAAATCTCTTCATCCAATATCATCTCATCTTTTATCCTTTGGTAAATCAATAAAGCCTTTCAGTTCATCTTAATTAGTAAAGTCCATTAAATCTTCCCAGAAATAATATATATGTTTTAACTTCAAACAAGTAAAACAACTTCATAGTTCTTTCCTTTCCTTTACACAGTACCTTTTTATTTTCTCTAAAAATACAAAGGAAAAATATCTTCTTTCTAGATCTTACATCAATAAACAAATCTTTAAAACTTCATCAAACTTATCAAGGAAAAAATCCATTAAAAGCTATTAGAAACAATAACATATTAAAAATATTGACCTTTCATCCCTTCAAATTATGCCCCACACCATTAACAGCTGACTAGATATGCATGCCATCTTCTCTTGGGGAGCAGAATCCTCCATTGGGTGTTGCTTAGCTATTATTTTTATTTTATTTATTTGTCAATTGTTTACAAGATAATAAGTATAAGTGTATACATAGTTATGAATACATGAAATGGGTACATATAAGAAAAATAAAATAAAAATAAAAGAAACAATAGGACAGGGATGGTAGGCACGTTGGTGCGCTTATGCACGCCCCCTACAGACCTCTTAGGAAAGGGGTGAGGTCAATAGTAGACAGTCTAAGGTTAAAGTTTTTGGGGTTTGGCGAAGAAACTATAGAGTCGGGTAGAGTATTCCAGACATTGACCACTCTGTTGCTGAAGTCTTATTTCCTGCAATCAAGCTTGGTGCGGTTAACCTTGAGTTTGTATCTGTTGTGTGCTCTTGTGTTGTTATGGTTGAAGCTGAAGTATTCATTGACAGGTAGGACATTGCAATATATGATTTTATATACCATGCTTAAATCAGACCGAAGACGGCGTAATTCAAGGTTTTCTAGTTCTAGAATTTCAAGTCTGGTGGCATAAGGTATTCTACAACGAGTAGAGGAGTGGAGAACTCTTCTTGTGAAATATTTCTGGACTTTCTCAATTGTGCTAATATCAGATAATGTAATGTGGGTTCCAGACTGATGAGCTGTATTCGAGTATTGGTCTAGCAAATGTTTTGTATGCTCTAGTTAGTAGTGTGATATTACCAGAGAAAAAGCTACGTAAGATTAGGTTAACAACTCTTAATGCCTTTTTGGCTATGTAGTTGCAGTGGGCTCTAGCACTTAGATCATTAGAGGTGAGTATTCCAAGGTCCTTTACAGAGCTTGGATCATCAACAAGATCTTGACTATTCAGCTTGTATTTTATTTTCTGATTTTTTTTGCCAATATGTAAGACAGAGCATTTATTTGTTGAGATTTGAAGTTGCCATTTGTTTGACCATTCTGATACACAGTCAAGATCTTTTTGAAGGGTAGCAGTATTGTCTGTGGTATTGAACAGCTTTACATCATCAGCGAAAAGAACGCAGTTGCTCTTAATATGATCACAGAGGTCATTTATGTAGAGTATGAAGAGAGTTGGTCCTAGAACACTGCCTTGGGGGACACCACTATTGACAGGTACAGAATTTGATAGGACGCTCCCAATTTTGACCATTTTTGTCTGTTTGACAGGAATGCTTCTATCCAGATATGCAGTTGTCCAGAGATACCATAGGATTTTATTTTTAGGAGTAGTTTGTCATGTACCACTGAATCAAAGGCTTTACAGAAGTCTATGTAGATTGCATCTATTGTTTTGCCCTGATCAAGTTGTGTAGTCCATATGTTTTTGCAGTGTAAGAGTTGCAGATTACAGGATAGTTTTTTTCTGAAACCAAATTGTTTATTGGAGAGTAGGTTGTTTGTCTCTAAGTGGAGGATGATGGATTGGTTAATAATTGATTCCATGACTTTACAGGTGACGCAGCATAAGGAGATTGGTCTGTAATTTTCAACTAGGCAAGGGTCTCCCTTTTTGAAGATGGGGATGACTGTGGCTTGTGACCATAGGTTAGGCAAGGAACTGGTCCTGAAAGATTTTTCAAAGATTATGCTTAGAGGTTTGGCTATGGCTGTTGTACTGTTGCATACATAATATGGGGTAGAGATAGGACTTCATATGTTCATGACCACTAAGTTGACTTTTTTTTTCGACGTACATGCATGTACAAACACACATGCAATGTCTCCGTTGACAGCACTGAAAGATGCTCTGGCTGGCCCAAAGCCAGACGACTCCACAGTAGACCCAACTCTAAAAGAAGAAATCTGCTTCAGTTGGGATCAATGAAAGGATTTATACTGAAAGGAGATGCAGGTGGTCAAACTGCCAAACAATTGATGAAGGTAGCAATTAAGCTAAGCCTTATAACCCCCAACAGGCTGGATTTGCGTCATGCTGTTATAAATCATGATTTGCAAAGCATTAAGGCTAAGTTCTCATAATACACTGAGTCGAACAGAATAGTTCTACCTTATTGCAATATGAAAATCCCGTCTTTGAAGGGAACAAGGCGTTGAAAAGGTAGGTAGAGAGAACTGGAGTAAGAATGGAAAGATGACCAGACATGGATCTTCTTAACAAATATTAGGTAATGAATATTAAATACCAGATTTTCCTCCATGGTGCAACCTTTGCTCCTTTTTCCTGAGCCCATTATAACAATTATGCAACCACAATTGAGCCCATTATAACAATTATGCAAAAAACCCTTCAGTTTTTGCCTAAAGTTCTGCAAGGCTCAATTTATGCTTATTCAGAACTCAATTTCCTTAAGATCAATAGAATTGATTGAAATAAAAGCCTATTAAGACATTTCAAAGAACCTGTGAATTTACAAATTGCTCAGGGTATATGGGGTCTGACTATTATGACTCTACTTTCCATGACCAATATGGTCAGCTTCACCCCTTCCACTCTTGACACTTTTCTGCATTAACAATATTTAAAGGGAAGGTTTGTGCACACCTGGCTTCCTTTGGTGAGTTCAAACAACATTCTGAAACCTACATCTGGATTAACAAATCTTAATTGAGTTCATGCAACAGGGTAGACTCAAAGGATGGAACTATAAATATAACTCCATATGAGAGCACCATTGTTTCAGCTATTGTTTCCTAACATTGGCCACTTTAAGATGGATGGACTTCAACTCAGGAATTCTGGAAATTCAGGTCCCCCCATCTTAAACCTAAACTTTCCAAGGCTGAAAAATACTGGTTCAGACAACAGCTAGATTTCCATAGTATGCTGAATCACAAGCTATCCCCCTAATTTTAGCAAACTGTATTCACCCTTGGACTCTCCTCATGATCAGCAACCCACGAGTTCAATCTTGCAGGAAGAGGTTTAAAATGGAGCTCATTTAGAAACTCCTTACAGATCTTTGTCTCTTATTGGTTTGTTTACTATATAAACTTGCATGCTACCCAAATCATCCCTTATCTGGGTGGTTATCAATTAACAGCATAAAACACAAATTAGAAACAGCAACAGATACCTGATGTCTTTATTTCTCTTCATGGAGAGCATCACACATCCTATGCTATCATATGTCTGCAACAGGTATTCACTAGGGTTGGTTGTTTGAGAACAGGCAGGTAGGGAAAAAAGGTAAGCTGGCTATTCAAATAGTCACAAGCCACCTGTGAGCAGTTTAATCTGAACTTAATCATGAATTAGAGAAATAAAGGAGGAACCATGAGACCATTCTGGGATTCTATTTCATGTATACAAACTTTTTGGTTTAATAAACCTGTTTATCATGCTTCCTCTAGCATGGTAATGTGTAGATATGTCAGGGTTTTCATTGTTTCTCTTTTTTAAAAAAAACAAATTTTATTAATTTTCAAACACAATACACAAACAAACAAAACATAAAACATAAGAACATAAAACATCTTTTCTGAAAGCTGCTTATTGAGTTTTAACAAAACAAATAAAACATCTTATTTGAGTACAGCATTACAGCATTACAGCAGTACCAGATTATCACATTTCCATACAGACACAATTTGATATGCATATTCATTTTATGTATTCAACTTCATATCTTATTACTCTTTTTCCAACTTCTCACTGTTTCTCCCTTTACTTCTTTTCAATTATATTTCTTTTACCTAAATTTCTATATCTTTTTATTCATTGTACTTATACTTTCATCTGTCTTGTTTACAATTTTATATGTTCTCTTCCAACATTCTTCCAAAATTTTATTAATTCTCAATAAACAAACATAGACAAACAAAACACAAAACATGAGAACATAAAACTTCTTTTTGGAAAGCGGCTTAACCCCGGGTTACATCTTTTTGTACAGACATAAATAAAATTCATGCTCACCTTATATACTATTTCATATCCTATTAACATTCTATATTTTCTATATGTCTTTGCCCCTCTTTTCACTCTCTTAATTCTATTTTATTTATTTCATCTCAATTTAAATCATTATACTTGTATCTTTTGTCTGTTCTTTTTCAATTATCTATTTATCTTTTTAATACAAAATTTCTCCTGTAATCACTGGTTGAAGTGTGACGCCTTTCTATCTTTCTCCTAAATTTAACACTTAAAATAATATATAATTTCCATTCTGATTCTGCTTAGTACATTCTACATGCTACATTTTAAAATAAAAAAATAATAAGCTTATAATATAGTAAAAACAATGTTCCATAGCAAATTAAACTCTATTATTAAATCTTAGACATTTTACACATTCCCTTTAATATTTTATTAACTCATATAATATTCCAATTTTCTAACTCTATTTCAAATACAAATACTACATAAGTATTGTAAGATTGTAATCTTATGTACTTTTGCAATCTCTTTTAATTGTATTTTACCCTTTGTCTCTTAAAAACCCTGTTTTTTAACATCTTGTTTTAAGCCTTTATAACTTCTCTTCCCTTTTTCCCTTCCTTTCTTGTCGAATCTAGCCTTTTTACCCCCCAATCTCTCAATCTCCGCCCTCTTAATCTCCCCTTCTCTATTGCATTCCTATTTTCTGTTGCTTTCTGACATTGTATCGAGTTTTCACCTTATTTTTCCCTTTCTTGGTTGTTTTTTTAAATCTTGAATTCTCCATTTTCTTTCCCCTCTTTCCCTTTTCTTCCTCAACTAAAATTGTTTGTCCATTAAAGATGGCTTCTTCTTCTTCATCCCAGCCTTCTTGTTGCTGTAATTCCTGGTAGGTAGAAATCGCCATTTTTAAGAAGTGAAAAACAGATCCAGAAGAGCCCTTGCCTTCTTGTTCCTCTTCTTTTAGCTTTTTGAATTCCATTTTCAATTCTTCAACAGATAGTGCCATTGTGAGATTTTTTTAAACAACCCAAATGTTTTTAGTCTTTCAAAAAATAGTTTCCAAAAGTCCCAAAGTCACCAAGCAATCCAAATCAACACAAACTGTTTCATTTAGCACTTTCTTCTTTTTATACTTTCTCTTCCTGGGGTAGAATTCAATTACACAGTTCCAAAATGATTTTTTAGAAGTCTTATTGCAGTTTGTCTCTGATCTTATAAGCTCCAAGCAGTCTCCTCCAGCAAAATCTTAATATAAATTCTTTACCTCTCCCTTCCCACTTATAGCAAAAAGATTTTATTTTTTTAATTCCAATCTTCAGAAATCTTTAATGTCCCCTTGGGTTTAATTTTTAAATTTAATTATCTTCTGTTGCCAAAGCGGGTTTTTCTGATTTCCATCTGCTATCTCCATAGGGAAGGACAGTGAGAAAAAACAAACTTTCCCTTTTCACTTTCATCCGCCGCCTTTTGCGATCTTCTTAGGAAACAATGTATTGTTTAAAAAGTTGAATTTCCAGGGTATTTAGATGTTACTTGTTGTCCCAGTTCAGCCAAAAACTTTCACTTACTCAACTTCCTCCTGCACATTCTTGTCCGGCTGAAAGCTTCTTTGTGGCAGTCATTGCTGACCGCCACTCCACCGCCTTTGGAAAAGAGAGTTAAGCTGGCTGAGGAGGGGGGTTGCGATACTCCCGACCCCTCCCCGGATCTCCCCTATCTTCAGTTACCTCTACGGGGTAATTATAGCCTCCAAATCCAACTGGATCAGGGGCACTCCAGTGGCGAGCGCAGCAGGAACTGCTCACGATCGCGGATTCCTGCCGCTGCCGAAGCCTTGCAAACCGGAACTCCAGGGTTTTTATTGTTTCTCAATTCAGCTCTCCTTTGCTTCTCACTGATTTTGCATTTCAGGTTTCACTCTTAACTGAAGATATACTTAAGCAATTCAGACTTTCTTATCATTCTATTATTTTTTATATGAAGCTTATTGCTGCAAATACACAGGTCCAACATACTCTGTTGCAAAACTTTATACCTAATGCTGTTTCTCTTCTAGATATTTTCTACACTGTGTGAAGCTGCTAGAAGGCCAAAGATTGCCATTATTGCACAAAAATCAACAAGGTAATTTCTCCTAAATTGGAAACAGCAGTTTGCTTGAAAGTGGGTTAGTGTCACAAGCTCAGGCAAACAGAAGCCTCTGCTTGCAGGTTGCCAGAATGGGTAGATTAATGGTCCCATGCTTTATTCCCTATGACTGGGCAAGAAGAATCTTTTGCAAGCAGTGAAGGCCAGGGAATTCACTGCCTTTAGGTCACCTTGAAAGTAAAAAGCAAGAGCACTACATTCTAAACTTGAACATTTAAATGAAATTCTCTGCTCCTCTGAATGTCTTGCATCAACTGATGGGGAAAAAAAACGCAGGAGGATCTGCCTGATTCAATTGCTATTGAAATTCCTGGTAATGACCTGTGCGATGTTTGGGGAACCTTGATGACCTAGGATAGATGTCTATGTTTGGAGAATAGATGTTATCTTTGAGTTGAGGCATTTTTCTTTCCTGAAGCCTCCCTTCCTGCAGCTCCTTCTCTGACCAAAGAAACAATCTCCTCTGCTGGACCCCCAAATGTTTCTCCACACAGAGAAAGTGTTTATTTTGTTATGTGTGGAGAGTCATAGAACATCTTGAGTGTTAGAACATGGTAGAGGAGTTTCGGGAAGGAACCTTTCTTCAGTCCATGATGGGGTGGATTGGAAATCTTTATATAGATAATCTATGACTTAACAACCATTCATTCAACAATCGTTTGAAATTACATAGCACTGAAAGATGGTTATGAGCAGTCTTTCAAATTCCTTTCTCATCTGACACCTTCTAACTAGTGGTGGTATGCTACCAGTTCGGCCCCGTTCTGCCGAGCTGATAGTGGTGCTGAGCAGCGGAGACCGAACCGGTTCTCTTCACTGCTCTGCTGTTAGGCCTCCCACCTGGGCTCCTTTATCTTCTGCTTTTGAAGTGCAGCTGCTTTGCACGGCAGCTGTTGAAGCAACCAGGAGAGTGCAGGCTTGCAGGAGGCGAGTTGTAATACCTCTGCACCTGTGCAAAGTGTGCATCTGGCATGTGCACACACGCAAAGTGTATGCACACACACAAAGTGCGCCCACCAAGCCACACCCATTGAACCGTGGGTGGTAAAATGTTTTGAGTCCCACCACTGCTCTTGACAGCCTTGCTTTGTGGCTGCATCACACAGTAACAAAAATTCTGGTCCCAATTGCTGTTTTAAGTTGAGCACTACCTTTAGGTCACGTTTGATCTGTCGACTGGGGATTGTCAAAACCATGGGGCCAAGAATGAAGAAAAACTCAGGATAATAATACATTAGAAGATGACATGAAGTCCCCAAACAGGAAGGACCCATTGAGATACTGCTAAGCAGTTTTTTGTTCCTCACTTATAGGCAGAAATCTTGCCAAACTAAAGGAAATTATGTGCACCATTAAACGTATACTCTGGGAACTACTAGGAAGGAGCCATCTTAATTCTTTCTTTCAGGCAAACTATCTCAACTGCACTGTCTTCTGTTCTTCTGGGATTCAATCCCATCCTCCTGTGAATCCAGACAACATTCTATCACAGATGAGGAGAAAAGGCAGGGAAGGCCACTGCTTTGAAAGAAGACATTCACTGGTGTCAGGTTTTAGTCTAAGCATGCAGAAGAATAAAATCTTAAACCAGCCAATATCCAGATGTGTGGACACTCAATCTATCATTCCAACTCAACAGGAAGGCACCATGTTGGAAATGTCTGCTTTAGAACGATGTCCTTCCTTTACAAAAAAACTTTCCAAAGACTCCAATACATCAGAATCAGCGCTCAGTTACAAAGATAATGCAATATGGTTGAAATGTCAAGGAGGGCTTTAAGCATTTGCAAACACTGTCCAGATTTGCAAGGAGCAATTCTGCTCTTAGGCAACTCAGAAGCTGCCTGAGTTGTAAAATGATGATTGGCTGTGCTATAAATACAGGTTGCTGTTTTAGCCAATCTCCAGCAATTCTTTGCCATTAATGCAACTGCCTACATAACTAACAAACCTGTGACCTTTATTACTGTGTCTCTTTTTATAGAGTCTCTCCATCCCTTATTCTAAATCAGATCACCAAGAAGATAAAATAGAATGGTCAGTGCAATATATTTCTCACCCTCCAAATGAAATAATATTGCTTCCAGGGGAAAAAATTCAATTCATAGTGCAAGGGCCATCCTTTTTCTATCCACCTGACCAATGAATTTCTTTGCTTTCTGATGCAGACTAGAGATTTCTATTTTTGAAAAGCAGCAAACAGCTAAGGAGAAAATTCATCCTTAATCATGGCCAACCGGCATAAATGTGGCAATTGTTTTTTTTTAAGATAACCCCAGTTTGTCTCAATCAAAATACTTTTCAGCAAATATAGTTTAATGGGAGAACTGTCCAGGGTCAAGGGCCTGAATGACTTTGCCTGGGCTAGGAAGCTAATAAAGGTTAATGCTATGAAGGGAGATCTCTACTAAATCCCAAAGCTGAAGACTAAACTGGGACATCAGAGGACATTCTGGAAGAAGGCATGGAAATCCATTTTCATACTATAATCAACATCACATTTATTTATTTACCTATCAAACATCTGTTTTACTACAATCAGATGATCCTTGGTGGCTTACACATAGGATAACAATGTATGACAAGTTAAAATATCCACAATTTGATGAAAACCTTAGCTAAAACACAAATCAACTTTTATCTTCACAACTTTAAGAGATGTGGAATTTGTCTCCCAGAAATCTCTAGCCAGCATGCATGAACTTGAGTTGCCATGGCAAATAGGTGGCAATAAAAATAAATAAATAAATAAATAAACAAACAAACAAACTTCAATTCTCTTATGTTTGTGGAGATTCTCAGTGATCCAGGTCATGGTTGTCCCAAAAGTGCTTTTCAGAGGCAACGGGACTTTGTTTTTTTTCCTTGAAGACATTTTGCTTCTCATCTAAGATACTTCTTCAGTTCTGAGTGAATGGTGAGAGATTCCCACTATTCAGTCAGAAGTGAAGAAGCATCTTGGATGAGAAGCAAAACTTCTTCAAGGAAAAAAATGACAGTTCAGTTGGTTCAATTTTCATAATTCTCCACTCAGCATGTCGACTAGGAATTCTGTAAGTTCACATATTTTAAAGTTGGAAAACATTAAAACAATGTTAAAAAAAGGACTGTTAAAAACAAGATGAAACATACACAAGATAGAACAATAAAATAGAGGGGGAAAATGGCATCTCAAATAAATTTAAAAGAAGAGCCTCTGAAAGAATGTAGTCTTCAATATCTTCCTAAAAACCAGCAAGGAAGAGATTACTCAGGTCTATATGGGGAAGCTGGCTCTCTTTAGGTCAGCCTGCTGAAATTCTTCAAAATGTAGACCTGTAAGTAGCTTCTCCCTGGATGTTCTCACAGGTTGGTCCAATTCTGGTTGGAGTAGGTAGTCCTGAAGATAACCAAGTGTCAAGCTTATAGATAAAAATCAGTTCTAAACAGAGGTGTTTTTAAGTTACTGGGCTTCAAATAAGAAGCTGAATAAGCCATGTTTCTACAGCATTCTGGCCTGCAGAGTATTTTCTTCACTAGTTAAAGCAGCTTGACACAATGCCAGTGAGGTAAGGAAGGCACAGAGAATGAAGCTGACACCAAACAAGAAGCATGTCTGACCTTCAGGGGTGTCTGTAGATGGGTCAGGAAGGGTGTACAAAAATTCAAGGCAACAGCCATGTCCACACAGTCAGAGCTCCATCCTTTAGTAAATGTGTATTGTTAGCTGCAATCTTGGCTTTTTTTTAACCCTTTAGGGTCATGCTGATGCTAATGAAGTAAGAGAACAAGTGACTGTAAATGCTGTAGGTGCAATCTACAAGTCTTCCTCTACTTACAGCAATTCATTTAGTGACAATTCAAAGTTACAACAGCACTGAAAAATGTGACTTATGACTGTTTTCACTGTTATTACTTTGCAGCAGCCCCGTGATCAAAATTCAGATGCTTGGCAACTGGTTCATACTTATGACCGTGGCTGTGTCCCAAGGTCATGTCATAATTTTTTAAGACCTTCTGACAAGCAAATTTGATGGGGGAAGCCAGATTCACTTAACAACTGTGTTACTAATTTATCAGCTGCAATGATTCATTTAACAACGGTGGCAAGAAAGGTTGTAAAATGGGGCAAAACTCATATAACAAATGTCTCACTTAACAACAAAAAATTGGGCTCAATTATGGTGGTGAGTCAAGGACTACCTATATTGTCCATTATCTACTTGCAATTCCTTGAGTTGCTGGTTCCCAGATAAGCTGTGCATCCTGGCTTGTGGCACTGTGACTGGCTTACAAGAGGGCATAACAGATTCTCTAGTCTAAATGCATGATTAACTCTCCGTCTTTCTCTGCCCAGAATGAAATGAACTGGAAAGAACTTTGACCTGGATTTGAGGGCAAGAATGAGCAATTCTACTTTTGCCCCCATAGGGATGCAAAACTACAGTGTATTGTGTGTGTGTAGATATACATACATAGATATGCATAGGCACACATGCATATACACACACCTCCCCCAAAGACTGAGTTATATTTTGTTTCCCTTTGTTGTAATATGGAACATATAATCACCCCAGAGTTTTGACCTGCTGATTTTTCTACCGTAATCATCATACAAATAAGAGGGGAAAAGAATTGATAGCATCAGCTTCTCTGTCAAAAAGATACCTTTTTTTATTGGCAGTACAGGGTTTCTTGGAGCAAAGGGGGCTAATGTTTGGGGGTGGAAAAGCAGAAGCCATCTGTTTTCTACAATCCATCTGGGATCCTTTATCATGTAGAAGGAATGCTCAAGAGCCTCACACTTCCTCATAATCCCCCTTTTGCACTCCATTGCAAGTCTCTGTATCCTTTGAGATCTTACAAGGTCTGGGTGGTATCATCCTCCTTCTACTAATATACAAACCAGCATATGGCTCTCCTACACAGGGATCAGATTCTTGCCCAACCTTTGCTTTAAATATCTGTGCTTAAATGGAGACTTCCTGGCTCGCCAGGGTGGCTGCTTGCCAAGTTGAAGCAAAGCACAGGGAAAAGAGCTGAGTTACAGGTTGTGGGTGGTGAAGAAAAGGATAAACGAGGAATTCAGCCCTAACGGAATATCAAAATAGCAGGTGGGTTAACTTTAC
Source organism: Pseudonaja textilis (assembly GCF_049901715.1). Taxonomy (NCBI): domain Eukaryota; kingdom Metazoa; phylum Chordata; class Lepidosauria; order Squamata; family Elapidae; genus Pseudonaja; species Pseudonaja textilis. Next base: position 3,886,873 of record NC_141999.1, read on the forward strand.
ACTTGCAATTTCCCCTTCAGCAAATTCAAAGTGGATTTGGACAAGGAGTGGTCATGTTCAAAACTCTTCAGCACCTTCCAAGAAATTCACTTTAGCTTTGTTTGTTTGTTTGTTTGTCAAACATGTACAAGATAACAAGTACAGTATAATTATGAACATAAACAAGAACACAGGGAGGAAATACAGATAAATGGGGACAGTAAGACAGTGACAGTAGGCACACTGCGCTTAAGCACGCCCCCTTTAAGGACCTCTTAGGAATGGGGTGAGGTCCACAGTAGACAGTTTGAGGTTGAAGCTGTGAGGGGTTGAGGCTATAACCGTGGATAGGGTGTTCCAAGCATTGACCACTCTGTTGCTGAAGTCATATTTTCTACAATTGAGTTTGGAGCAGTTTACCTTGAGTTTGCATCGGTTGTTTCCCGTGTATTAATTATGATTGAATCTGAAGAAGTCATTGATGGGCAAGACATTATAGCAGACAATTTTGTGTACTGCACTTAGATCAGACCACAGGTGGTGCAGTTCCAGATTGATGGGGTGCATGAACCTTCTCAATGGTCTTTGTGTGGTTTTAGGTTAATCCCAGAGATATCTAGGTCGGAATTCAGAATGAATTCAAAATGAAGCAGAGCTGGGCAGGCAAGTCTCCAGCAGAATATTAGGAAACCTAGCAGAATTGAAAAATCATTTTCAGGAGATGACAGTTCTAAGCAAGGGGTGGTATGTATGGCTTGGCTCGAGGCTCATGATTTAATTAGGGCAATCGTTGGAACCCTGACAATTATATTCATATCCTGGCCTGATTAAGATAGGATTGACATGTGGTTTAATGTGTTGTGAGAATGGAATTATATCTACTATGTCATTTTCTGGGTTGGCCCAGTTGACTAAACTATCACAGACCTGTGGCTTGGCTTCCCACAACAAAGTACAAGTTCCTTGCACAAAGTACAAGGGTACTTCGACCTGCAAAAGTGCAAGATCTTTATCATGGTCCAGATTAGATATGATTTGGATCTCAACAGAACTAATACCTAACATTCAAGAAACAAACATTGAATCAAGTACTTGGGCAGACCACAATCCAATGACAATTAAATGGAAAGGACAAAAAAGAAGATCGAGATGGACGCTAAACAATACCATTCTAAAGGAAAAAGACTTTATACATTGGATGGAGAAAGAATTGGCCTTTTTCTTTAGAGAGAATAAAAAAGAAGATACTTCAATTCAGAATGTTTGGGATACAATGAAGGCATACGCTAGAGGCTTGATAATTGACTATATAAGGAAAAAGAACATCAAGAAAAGGCAAACCACCAAAGTTTTAGAAGATGAGCATAAAAGGCTTGAAAAAGAGTTACAAAAAATGCCACAGAAAAAGGACATTAAACTAAAATGGGATATAATTAAACATAAAATGGGTCAAATAGAGAAAGAAGAGTTGGCACAGAAAATTAGAAGTGCTAACCAGAATTACTTTGAAGATGCAATTAGACCAGGTAGATGGTTAGCATACAAATTGAGAAAAGAGAAAGAATCAAGGAAAATATTACAGTTAATAGATGATCAAGGCCAAGTTTGTTATGGCAATAAAGAGAAAAAGGAAATTATTCGAGATTTCTATGAACAACTTTATGAGCAGGAGAATATCGAGGAGGAAAAAGTTAAACAGTATTTACAGAATGCTAATCTATGTAAGATACCTAAAGAGACTGAAAAAACGTTAGAAAGTAGTATAACAATGATGGAATTAACTGAAGCACTTAAGAAGCAAAATAATGGGAAAGCATCAGGTCCAGATGGGCTTCCGGCAGAATTTTATGAAACATTACAAGAATCACTGAGCATTCCATTGCTAGAAGTCATGAATGAAGCTATGTCAAAGAAAATGATACCTAAAACATGGTCAGAAGCCTATATTGCACTTATTCCAAAAGAAGAGGCTGATCCACTGCAAATTAAGAACTACAGACCTATCTCTTTACTAAATGCAGACTATAAAATCTTTTCTTCAATTTTGGCAGAAAGACTTAAAAAATACTTAAATAACTTTGTTCATCCAGATCAAAATGGATTTCCGCCAGAGACAAATCAAAGACAATATGAGAGTAATTCTGGACACTTTGGAATATTATGAGGCACACCCCCAAAAGCAAATGTCTTTGATATTTTTAGATGCTCAAAAGGCATTTGATAAGGTGAATTGGAGATTTATGATACTATTATTAGAACAGATAGGCTTTGCCAGAAAATTTATCCAAGCAATAGAAGCCATATACTATAAGCAAACAGCAAAGGTTATGATAGAGGGAGAATTTACAGACTCTATTAATATAAGAAAAGGTACAAGACAAGGATGCCCACTATCGCCTTTGCTATTTGTATTGACTTTGGAAGTGTTGAATAGAAATATTAGAGATGATAAAAGCATAAAAGGAATGAAAATCAAAAGGGAAGAATTTAAATTACAAGCCTTTGAGGATGATTTGGCTTTTATTCTGGAAGACCCCCTAGAGACAGCTCCAAAATTACTGGAAAAGATAGAGACATATGGTGAGGTGGCTGGTCTGAAAATAAACAAAGATAAAACAAAGATCTTGACAAAGAATATGTTACTAAGATGGAGAGAAGAACTGGCAAACTTATTGAAAATTCAAGTCACGAATAAGGTTAAGTATTTGGGGATATACTTGACACCAAGATGTAGCACATTAAAAGAGAACAATTACATTAAACTTAAACAGCAGATAGCTTTAGATTTGAGGAAATGGGAAAATCTACAATTGTCACTAATAGGGAGAATCTCAACAATCAAGATGAATATCCTACCCAGAATCTTATATTTGTTTCAAACAATACCAATTAGGCTTGGAAAAGACTATTTTGAAGATTTAAATAAAATTGTGTTGAAGTATATATGGCAGGGCAAGAAAGCTAGAATAAAGCTAAAACTTTTACAAGATGCTAGAACTAGAGGAGGATTTGGCTTGCCTAATTTGGAGTTGTACTATCAAGCTGCAAACTTGATGTGGGTTAAGGATTGGATAATGTTAAGAAAGACTAGATTGTTGGCACTAGAAGGACATGATTTGCTGTTGGGTTGGCATGCTTTTCTATGGTATAATGAAACTAAGACACAGGGTTATTTTAGAAGACGTCACATATGGGAGTCTCTGTGGTTAAATTGGGAGAAGATCAAAAGACAATGTTATTTGAAAATTCCTGTTTGGTTATCAACTATTGAAGCATTCTCTTATCCTATAATATATAAGAAGGAACAAACAGTTAGATATGGGGAAATACTGGATGAAAAGGGTGAACTTAAATCGATGAAAAACTTAGAGGAACAAAGTATAAAGATGAATTGGTTTTCATATGCGCAAATACACTCAAGGTATGATGAAGATTCTAAAACAGAGGGATTTTATGATAAATTGACTGATTTAGATAAGATTTTGACAGGTACTGATGAAAAGGTGATTAAAAATTGTATGGATATTTATTAGAAATTAAATTAGAAGAAGAACAAGTTAAAGAAACAATGATTGCTTGGGGGAAGAATTTTGTATATGGGATTGATTTAGAGAAATGGCAAAAATTGTGGTTTCAAAATTATAAAATGACAATGTCAACAGCATATAAAGAAAATTTGTATAAGATGTTTTACAGGTGGCACTTTTCCCTGACAAGAACAGCATGAATGTTCAAGAATAAATCTGAAAAATGCTGGAAATGTCATCAGATACCTGGCTCATATTACCATATGTGGTGGACTTGTGAGGACGCTAGAAAATACTGGACTAAAATTCGCATGTGGTTGGAAAAAATGACAAAGAAACACATAGACTTGAAACCAGAGGTCTTTTTATTGGGAATCTTACCTGATACATATAGTAAAGATTTGAATTATCCGATTGTAAATGTTTTAACAGCGGCTAGGATTGTATTTGCTAAAAACTGGAAAAATGAGAAAATACCATTGCAGGAAGAAATCATTAAGAAAATATTGGAATGTGCTGAAATGAGTAGATTGACATTTGAAATTAGAGAACAAGAGGATAAACAATTCTATAAAATTTGGGACCTTTTCTACCAATGGTTAGATAATAAAATACAATAATAGAATATTTAGAATTTTAGAAAATAACAAATATATAAATATTTATTTCTTTTCTTTTTTGATGTTATATTTATAAAATGTTATTAAGATAGATTTGGTATGACTATATGATTTGTTATAAAATAAATTAAGTAAACTATAGTTATCTCGTAAAGTATGAATGAATAAAATCATGGTCAAATGATCGTTTAATAGTGATACTAGGGTATACAATTTCTGATTGACAATATGAGATATTATGTAATGTAATTGTAATTGAGACCACGAAATGGATGCACAAAAAATTGGTAAACCAACCGATACACTGTTTGTATATTTATGAAAGAAAGTTGGATGTTTTTATGTTTTGTCTGTTTTGTTTGTTTTTAAAAATCAATAAAATTGTTTTCGAAAAAAAAAAGTGCAAGATCTTGATCCCTTGACCTGCAATAAATATTTGAATATTTATTGAATATTGAATGCATGTGCAAAGTTTAAAAATATCATAAAAGGATTAGGACATGTCCAGAAAGAATAAAAATATCTTAGAGTGGAGCTGAAAAGATATAATGATGGTCACAAGCAGAAAGTTGGAAACTATCACTCATAGGGCTTTCTATGAAATAAGGCTTTCTCCTGGCTAGCTGCAGTGGTATGTGAGAATGACCTTAGGAGACAGAAGGTAGAGCTGCAGACTAGGCAACTGTCGGGCAAATATTAAAGCTGAGCCTGCGGGATGAATGGGGATGGGGCAAGTCTCAGAAGAGAACCTCCCTAGATTGTAAAAATGATGGGGGAGAAATGCACTTTCAGACTTGCAAGAATCTGTTAGAGCTAGTATTTTTATTTTTTTATTTATTTTGATTTGTCAGTTGCTTACAAGATAATAGGTATAAGTATAAACATAGTTATGAATACATGGATGCATATAAGAAAAATAAAAGAAACAATAGGACAGGGACGGAAGGCACGATTGGTGTGCTTATGCATGCCCCCTACAGACCTCTTAGGAAAAGGGTGAGGTCAATAGTAGAAAGTCTAAGGTTAAAGTTTTTGGGGTTTGGGGAAGAAACCACAGAGTCAAGTAGACTATTCCAGACATTGACCACTATGTTGCTGAAAGTCGTATTTCCTGCAATCAAGTTTGGTGCGATTAACCTTGAGTTGGTATCTATTGTTTACTCTTGTGTTGTTATGGTTGTAGCTGAAGTATTCATTGACAGGTAGGACATTGCAATGTATGATTTTATATACCATACTTAGATCAGACCAAAGACGGTGTAATTCAATCTTTTCTAGGTCTAGAATTTCAAGTCTGGTGGCATAAGGTATTCTACAATGAGTAGAAGAGCGGAGAACTCTTCTTGTGAAATATTTCTGGACTTTCTCAGCTGTGCTAATATCAGATACGTAATCCGGTTTCCAGACTGCTGAGCTGTATTCGAGTATTGGTTTAGCAAATGTTTTGTATACTCTAGTTAGTAGTGTGATATTACCAGAGAAAAAGCTGCGTAGGATTACCCCCACCAGTATTTATAGAGAGGCGGCAGCTCCAATCACACTTTGCTTGCACAAGCACGAAGCTGAAAGCACCAGCCTGAAGATGGTGAGTGGGACCTCGTCGAAATGTCACCAAGATACTCTCAATCTTACCTGGGAAAAGACCCAAACATGCCAAGACCTGCATACCTGTAACCGTGAAAATTGCCCATCTTCCTCGCAGAGCAACTCTGTGCAAATAAAATACAAAAACATAAAAACTGTATATAAATGTTATATTAAAAGGCAATTAAAACCAGAGTAGAGTAATTAAAATCCTATGTTAAAAAGGGAGCGGGAGGACCTCCAAGGCACTAACCAGCCCCCAGTTTCATGTTCCTCTATGAGCCCCAAGTGAGACAGCAGAGCCAGGTCTTCAGACATTTCTAGGGTGGGGAGGCACCTTACCTGAGTGGACAGAATGTTGCAAAGGGTGGGGGCCACAGCAGAAAAGAGCAGGCTCTCTTCCTGAATACTGGCAGTTAAAATGACCTGCGTGACACGTACTGCAACCTGCCTTCCCTGCCTGACAGGGTGGGACAGGTCAATGCAATGGGGCAAGGGGCATGAACGTAAAGGACACCTCCCCACAGTGCAACCCGCTTTAGTTCTGAAAGTCAAGCAAAACAACTCCATTTCTTTGCTTCACTCAGCCTCACTTGTCTCCTCCACAATTCCCTCCAGTGTTTATAGTCCTGTTTTCTGCTTACAAGCTCTCTGTTTATGCAGAAGCCTTTTCCGGCTTCTGCAAGTGATAAAGCAGGCAGCATGGAGCATTAATAAAACCCAGAGATGATGTGAAGTTGCCCTGCCTCTATGAAGCAAGTGGTGGTGTCTCTGCAGCACGAACCATTTTGTCGAGGCAAATCTAAGCCATCTCCCAGAAGGCTAGATCAGGTTGGAAAAAGAGGTAGATATTCCCAGCTAATTTTAGATGACACAGAAGAGGAGGGGAGCACAAGGGAAAGGTAGAGAAAAAGATTCATGCCGGTAATGTCAGATTAAATATTGTGAGTTATAAATAGGTTCTCAGCTCCACTTGGGTACCGTCGATCTTTCGTTTGCGATGTTTGTGATATAATAGGGGGCCTGCAACTGGCCAAGACACCCTTTCTTCGGCCCAGAGAAAGACCAACACATACATATTTTCACACTTTTTGGGGCCAAATAATAGATCAGAGTTCCCTTTCCCCCCCTGGGAAATATATGGCATCTGCAGTGCCTTATAATTGGCCGGAAGCTTCTGAAGATTATTTCCACTAGGGATGAAGCGGAGCTGAAAAGAATCAGCTAATTCAACTCCACTAGGTAGCTAATCCTGTGGTTCCCCCTTACTAGCATCAGGAGATTCAATCCAAATTTAGAATTTGACATCTCTAAGAATGCCAACGTATAAACAGTTCGGAGTTAAATATCTGGTAGATACAAGACTATTAGATCACAGAGAAATCTCTGGAGGAACCAGACTAATTTGAGAATAGTCCCTAATGCCAAACAGCCTTCCAAATTATCTTGTGCTTAATGATTAGAAGGATTTTATTGGGACCCTTTCCATAGCCAGGCCTTCTTTTAAAAAAGACATTTTCTCTCCCCCATCTCTCCCTAGTTGGTTTGATTGTTATTATTTCTGTCATTAACTGTTTTAAATCTGAATGATGAAGATAGCAATTGCTATCATTCAGCTTCCAGTGGAGCAGTTTATAACACATGTAAAATAAAATAAATAGAATAGAACCAGGGCTTCCAAATGTATGCCTCATTTCCAGCTTATTCTGAGTTCATTAGCATGAACTGAGAATCTCCCTGCAGGTAGTCCTGGAGTTATAACCACAACGAGCCTGCCCATCATGGTGGCAACTCATGAGGATTGTAAAATGGGTCAGTCATGTAAGCAAATCAATTTTGCACCCTTTTTTAGTGTGATTTGTTATGAGCACAGTTTTGTCAAAAGCAAAAATGCAAAATTATCGTAAACAGTAGTCAGGTGTCCACGGGACATTGCAAATAGTTGTAAACATGCCTGGTTGCCCAGCCACCCAAAGTGTGGACACATGACAGTATTGGGGGGAGGGAGAATCACTATGGATCTGGGGTCATAAGTACCCTCTAAGTAGGTCCATCAGAACTTCAAATAGTTGCTAAGCGACTGGCCGTAAGCCAAGGACTACCCGTATTAGCATTCTAAAATAAAATGATGATGACATCGTCCTTAGGGATGTATTCCCCCTCCTCTATACTTTAACTGAGAAAGAGATCATGATTGGACCCCCTTTTTATCTCTCTCTGCACTTAAATCTCTAAATAGAAATGATCCTTGGCTCCATTTGTTGGAAAATGTATATTTTTATTAGAAGTCAAGTGTTTTGCCATAATGCATAGCCAGAACTGAGAATCAAGTGCCAAAATCCCTAAGTTCAACTTTTCCCTCCCTTAACTGCCTCCCATCACTGACAACCCCGCCTCCCCCATGACCAATCAGGTTCAAGCAAGATGTTTTCCAGAATGGTCACTTCAAGCATGGGTTGGTATGCAGCTGCATTCTTATCTCAGCTGGGTGACCTAGAAGCAACATCTTGGGGAGATACAGATGTTATTTTTGTTTTCCCCAAACATTCCTCCTCCCATCTATCCTCCCCAGAGTTGTTCTGACCCAAACCTTGTTCCAAGGAAACAAACACGAAGCAGAGGGAACAACAAAACCTTTTAATGATTCTTTACAAATCCCATTCCTTCACGGTTAAAAGGCTATTAAAACTAATTGTCTCTGATAAGAAGGAGCCTTGCCAAGGTTGTGCACGGCTGCCAAGAATACTAGATAAAGTTACTAAGAAATATTTCAAATGCAAAGTCTCCAAACACCAACCAAAATATTCCGAACATCCGCAAGGCTTGAGTGCAAAAACTTCTTTGCTTTCTGCAAAGAACTCTGGTTTCTCAGCTGGCTTTTATATCTTAAGGGAGGGGCCATTACCTTGCAGCTTTACTTCCGAGTCGCCTGTGCTGCTGCAGCTGCAGCTGCTCTTTCCTTCGAGCAGCCCTGCGTGCACTTGCACTGGGCACAGGTTCCTCGGGATCCTCTTCATCACTTCTGCCAGCCTCCACAATCTCCGAAGGCAGCATTCCACTCTCTGATGGTCCTGGACCCCATCCCTGCATCATACACAGGCCCCTCATCTGAGTCCTCACTCTTCAAGACCTCAGCCGTCCACACCTGCTACCAGCGAACCATAGCAAGAGTTCATGGCAGACTATTATCACATGGTAGTGTGATACCATGTGATAATACAAGCAAGCATTATAAGGTGACAGCTGACATTTGACACAGACAGGGTCTACCCAAAACTTTTGTTGGTTTGTTTCCAAAAGGAGGTCATTTTTCCCAAACAATGAGATTTTCTGAACTCATTCCAATATTTAAGTTGGACGTGTTGACTTTGTATAGATGATTAAAGATGTAATGATGCTGCCTCTTTGCATAACATTGGATTCTGTAGCACTGCAAACCTGCTAGTGGAATCAGGAATTACAGAAGAAAGACAAAATCATTGCAAATACAATCTAGATTTGATAAGATATTAAAACAGAAGGTGACTATGATAAGTTGACTGATTTCGATAAAATTTTGATGGGTACTGATGAAAAGGTAATTAAAAAACTCTATGGACATTTATTAGCATTTAAATTAGAGGAAGAACAAGTTAAAGAAATGATGATTGCTTGGGGGGGAAATTTTGGATATGGGATTGATTTAGAGAAATGGCAAAAATTGTGGTCTCAAAATTATAAAACGACAATGTCAACCGCATATAAAGAAAATTTATATAAGATGTTTTACAGGTGGCATCTACCCCCGTTGAGAATTGCGAGAATGGTCAAGAACAAATCAGACAAATGTTGGAAATGTCATCAGATACCTAGTTCATATTACCATATGTGGTGGACTTGTGTGGATGCTAAAAAATACTGGACTAAAATCCACACGTGGTTGGAAAAAATGATAAAACAACACATAGACTTTAAACCAGAGATATTTTTATTGGGAATTATACTGGAAATATACAATAAAGAACTGAAATATTTGATTGTAAATGTTTTAATAGAGGCTAGAATTGTATTTGCTAAGAATTGGAAAAATGAAAAAATACCTATGCAGGAGGAAGTTATTAAGAAAATTATGGACTGTGCTGAAATGAGTAAATTGATTATTTGAAATTAGAGAACAAGAAGATAATCAATTTTATATGATATACGGTTTGTTTTATCAATGATTGGATAAAAAGACATGGTAATGTAATAGACTAGAAAAGTTTGTAATAGAAATTTAATAGATTGATACAAAATATAATATAGATATATGTTATGACTCCCCTTCAAAATTCAAACAAACAAAACAGAAAGCAGCCGTTTCACAATTAAATCAAACGGAAAGAAGTCTTACAAGATAACGGCTGGCAGAAACCACAGCATAAATCTTTACTCTGTCCGGCAAACAGTCCTGGCAATAAATCTCCAGTCTCAGAGCTCCTTGCTGTAACGTCCTCACTCAAATAGTCACTTTGTTCCTGGCAAAATGTACCAGCCCAGCTCTGTCCTTTTATACTCATTGAGGCAACGTGCTAATTTATTGACTCGCTCTTCTCATTCGCTTCAGCTGATTTTGCCTTCTCAACCGTCTTCTATTTTTTACATTTAACCACAAATTTTCCAAGTTCTCATCTCCACTAGAAGACTCTCTCAAAACTTCCCTGTCAGCCATTCCCGGCTATTGATCAGATAAGGAACCAGAGGAGGTCAAAGGTCCTGACAATTCTAATACATCAGGTCTGTCATCCTTTGTCACGTCCATCTCCTCATCCTGGTTATCAGTCCAATCACTAAGCCAGGCCGACTCATATTTTTCTGCCATGACCTCCTCACTTGAACTCCTATCAATCACAGGAGCTGAATCCAAGCCCGGAGCCACAACAGATATATATAACCATTGGATGAAAATACAATATAAATTTCATAATAAATTTAAATGGTAATGTAGTAGACTAGAAAAGTTTGTAATAGAAATTTAATAGTTTGATATAAAATATAATATAGATATATATAACCATTGGATGAAAATACAATATAAATTTCATAATAAAATCTAGAATATCTTGTATTAAATAATGGAATAAATAGTTTAGTCACGAATGATTAATAATTGATAAATATATGAGCATATGTTAGTTTGACAATGTGAGAATTTATATAAACTGTGAGTAATGATTATGAAAGGATAGCACAAAAGATTTGTAACTAACTGACACACTGTATGTACAGGTGAAACTCGAAAAATTAGAATATCGTGCAAAAGTTCATTTATTTCAGTGATGCAACTTAAAAGGTAGACCTAATATATGAGATAGACTCATTACATGCAAAGCAAGAGAGTTCAAACCATGATTTGTCCTAATTGAGATGATTATGGCTTACAGCTCATGGAAACCCCAAATCCACAATCTCAGAAAATTAGAATATTGTGATTTAATGTTTCCCTACCTAGGGCTGTCTGTAGAGGTGGGGTCAGAAAAGTCAACACAGTGGGCACAAGCATGGGATCAAAAATGACCAATTATGTGGCTGAGGCCACCAATGTGCCTTTTTGATGCCACTTCTGTGGACACCTCAGACCACACTGCTTTTGCTGCCTCTTCGTGTCCAGCTTGGCTCCTTTCCTTGGGTATTTCATGACCGTGTCCAAAGAAGCTTTGGACTGTTCCCATTTCCTTCCTCTCTGCTCATTGCCCACTGTTGATCAAACAGAGTAGATTTTAATGTTTCTTATTCAGAGCCCCTTGCCTCTAGGCGGAAAAGTAAGCAAAGTATCCAAGCAACCAGCACGGATGTTGGAGCTAATGCCATTGTTTGCAGCAGGCGCTTTCAAATGACTTTGCCCACACTAGCATGCCAGAAGAGGCTTCTCAGTATGACTAGACAATGCACCCTCCTAATACCACGTGCCACCAGCAATTATTTTTAACTCTACCATAACAGAAGAAAATAAACCTTTCAGGGTTGCAGCATTATCAAGGAGATCACACACAACAATGCTCGATCCGGCCTAGCAGAAGTGGATGGAGAAGATAAGGGTCTGAGTGGCTAGACCTTTGGTTGGATGGTGGCTTTTTGTGGTCTGGAGAAAGGACAACACACTTAAAAGGGTATAACTTCAATCATAGGATGTGATGGCCATCTTGCCTTTTGGACTCCTACCTATGTGGAGATGTCCCATACAGGTAGTCCTCAGTTAGTGACATTTGCAGTTGTGGCAGTGTTTCTCAACCTTTTCTTCACCATGGACCTCTTTTAAATACCTTTTGTGGCCATGTACCATGGCCAGGGACCCCTAAGACTTAAGATTTAAATCCTAACATTTTTGTCAAGGCTTTGCGGACCTTCTGTGATGACATCATACCACATCCCAGGGGTCTGCAGACCACAAGTTGAGAATCACTCAGTTACAGCATTGATGAAAAAAATAACCAGCCCTCTCATTTTCAACCTTTCATGATCCTTACCTACACAGAGATGCCCCTAGCTAAGAACATAAATAATCATTTTTAGTGACTGCCTTGTTTAGTGACCATTATAGCAGTAATTAAAAAGTAATTTTGCAAGCAGTCCTCGCATTTACAAACTTTGTGGTGGAATGTAGTCTGGATTCCAGATGGGAGGTGCTGTATTCCAAAGAAAGAAGTTATGAAAGTTTGGTCAGAAGAAAGTTGCTGCTCCCTAACAATTCCCTGAGTGCAGTGGTGGTATTCTACCGGTTTGGCCCGCTTCAGCCAAACTGGAAGTAAAGCATACTACCAGTTCAGCCAAACCAGTAGTAAAAAGTTTGCTACCAGTTCAATCAAACTAGTAGTAAAAAATGCACCCAACCCAGTATTTCTGACTATCAGCTGGGCAACCATTAGCTGTGCTGTGCGATTTAGATTAGCTAGAAAGCAGGAAACCGTCAGATTTCTTGCTTTTTAGCTAATCTAAATCGTGCAGATTTCCCCCCTCACTTCAAAATGCATTTTTCCAGCACTTCGCTGAGGCCCACTAGGCCAATAATGGTGTGCAGTGGGGTGCTGCCAAAGAAAAAAGAAAGAAAAAGAAAAAGAAAAAGAAAGGGAAGGAGGGGAGATAAAAAGAAAAAGAAAAAGAAAAAGAAAGAAAGAAAGAGGGAGGGTTTGTTGCCAGTCACATGACCACATAGTCACACCCACCCAGTCACATAGCTACACCCACCAAGCTACGCCCACAGAACCAGTAGTAAAAAATTTAAATCCCACCACTGCCAGAGTGTATCTATGGTGATGCAAACAGTTGCTTTAGTTGGGCAACATTTCTGTCTATAGGTGAAGACCATTAAGAATAAAGTAACAACCTATGGATATCTCTGGTGGGTCCAAACATACATCATACTTGTTAGGAAGTTTGGATTCACTGTCGTTCCATCTGGGATGATCAGCTGATTATCATTTCATCTGGTAAAGACTCAAGTCACTTGAGTTGCCACAAGGTCTAGACAGTGTTAAAGTTGCATGCTTCTTTTATGGCAAGCACATCTTCTATCGTGGGATGTGTTCAGGGCCACTGCCATGGCTACTCCTTGCCAGACTCAGCCATGTCAGTGGACCTCATTGCAACGGGTTGTTTGTAAGTATTATCTTACTGAAATGTTGTTATATTATGATGGCTGTTCATGTTCCAAATTGGTCATGAAATAAACCTCTGATCTCAAAGTAGGATTTATTGCCTGTGGTTTGTCTGTGTTCCTCTTTTATTGAGTAATTTTTACAACACATAGAACTACCTTTGCCATTGAGAAGGAAGGGTCTTCTGGAAAACTGGTCTGAATCTGTTATCTGCTTAGCTACTCCAGCTACATGTCAAATAAAGATCATAAAATAGAGGTGAGTAATCTAGAGGACTAAATTCATCACTAAAGAATAATGTTTAAAACCTTCTCCATAGGCTTATTGGTTATAAGGAATGTTGAAGGAATGTGACCCTGAAAAAAAATCATCTGACATCAAATAGCCTACGGTATAACACAAGACACATTCCTCATTAAAATGGCCAAGACAGTTCTTTCCCACACATTGGTGCTAAAAGTAGCCTCTGAAAACTTCTCAAAAGTTTCTTCTTCCAGGATGGCTCAGCAGAGTTTCCACAGTTAGAAAATGGAGAATTTGGATCAAATATGTTATGTCCTGAGAACTCTAGGAGTTCTCACTCAGGTCCACGCACTTGTGTGGGCATTCTTCCCCCTTTCCTCATTGGTTGGTTCTCCCCAGCAGCCAGCTATAAAAGCAGGCTGCGGGGTCCAACCAGTTGCTGATTGCTGCGAGCCAGTTCCAGGCGTGGCAAGCACGGTCAGCCCTTTATTGTTATAATAAAGTATTGTTGCACTCATGCTCTGGTTCAGCCTCTCATTGCTCAAACTTAACAAAATACATAAAAGTGAAGAAGTGGGAGATCTGCTTATTAAGACTGTTTTTATTGAAATTCCAGCGTTTAGATGCCTGGCTTAAACATTCCCTTTTAATATTATTTTATTTATTTTATTTATTTTGATTTGTCAATCGCTTACAAGATAATAGGTATCAGTATGTACATAGTTATGAATACATGAAATGGGTACATATAAGAAAAATAAAAGAAACAATAGGACAGGGACGGTAGGCACGTTGGTGCGCTTATGCACGCCCCCTACAGACCTCTTAGGAAAGGGGTGAGGTCAATAGTAGACAGTCTAAGGTTAAAGTTTTTGGGGTTTGGGGAAGAAACCACAGAGTCAGGTAGAGTATTCCAGACATTGACTACTCTGGTGCTGAAGTCGTATTTCCTGCAATCAAGTTTGGTGCGGTTTATCTTTAGTTTGTATCTATATATATTATAATTTTAGGGGGCTGAGATAACTTCCCAAAGCCATATGGTTTTGTAAGAATCAAATGTTTGCTGTGAATTAAAGTCTCCAGTCTGGTGGATAAACATCGGGATGTGCTGATAGGGACTGGAAACAGGAGAGTTGCTATTGACTGGGTTTCCACCAAAGGCTATCATTGTCTTACAAATGTGAATTGTGCAATTAGTGCCAAACTGAAAATGGATTTACTGTTTTTTCAAAGATTCTCAAAGCTTTCTGGCAGTGAAACAGAAAGACTTTAACATCTGCCTCCAAGTTTCTATGGCAAGAAGGGAAGGCCGATGACCAACTCCTGGGCAATTAACCAAGCTGATCAAAGCTCATGATTTGTTTCACAGCTTCTATTTCTTTCACCCATCCCAGATTCACACAGAGTGTTTTGACTCAAGTTTGCCAGGGCCTATTGCTTGGCCTTAGTTGCCATTTCAGTACAGAAACACACACCCCGACATCCACACATGTCAGCGATACATCATTTTATAGAATTTTTCTTTTGAATTATAGTTTAGTATAAATTTTAAATCTTTGTCCACATATTTTCCCATTGTTCAAGCATCACATTATATCCAACATTCCCTGTCCACTGAATCATAGATGTTTTACATGTTCAGTTTCCAAATTCAATTTCAGTAACATTTTATAAATCTTAGCAATAATATGTTTATCACTACCATACAGTAAGATTTCCAATTAATTTTTAATGAAATCAAACCCATAACTCTTTTTATCTAATTTAAATATTTCTTTCAGTTATTGATATGTAAACCAATGGCAAACATAACCCAATTCAAGTTCTTCCCTCGGCTTTAGTGTAGGGTCATCAGATTTTAAAGGTATTATTTTACCATATGTATACCAATCTGGCTTCGCCACCATTTCTTTTCTTTAAAAAGCATCCTGGGGGGATACCCAAAGAAGCAACTTCATAGAGAACCTTGTTTTATATTTATTCCAAACTCTTAGTATGGCATGTCTGGCAAAGTGATTATTAAAATCAACATTAACTTGAATTTTATCATACCAGAGATAAGTGTGCCATCCACACCTTAATTCTCTGGTTTCTCTTCAGATCACATAAATCTTTCCCCATTCCAGGACAGTTTCCCAGCCAGTCTCACAATCCCTCAATTCTTTCCCCATCCAACAGGAGCCACTTACCTGTTGGAAGGGAAGGGAAGGGAAGAAGGGAGGGAGGGAGGGAGGGAGGGAGGGAGGGAGGGAGGAAGGAAGGAAGGAAGGAAGGAAGGAAGGAAGGAAGGAAGGAAGGAAGGAAGGAAGGAAGGAAGGAAGGAAGGAAGGAAGGAAGGAAAGAACTTTCACACATCCTTCCTGGTTGTGCCATTCTTGACTCATGTATCATTTCCTGCACCCTTCCCAACCAAGTTCCCAGTGTCCAGACACTCATAGCACCTCTTGCACACTCCCAAAAAACACCAGGCATCCTTTCTTATTCACACTACTACTCTACACACCCTCCCCAACTTGTGTGACACCTCTCATACATTCCCACAACCCCTTATTGACTCACACTGCCCCACACCCATGTCCTACTCAAACTGTGTGCTATCTCTCACACATCCCTGTGTATTATTCCTGATCTGCACTTCACTGTTTCCTCCCTACTTGGCAGTAACCACAATTTCCCAAAATTTCATTCCCTTGGCTATTATGGTTTCTGCATTTGGGACACATTCTATAGATTAACCCAAGTGAGGTTTTTTGGTTCAAACAACATGATGTACCCTTTTACCCAGTTAAAAGTCATGACAATGATATTTTAGTAATAAATAGATAATAACTATTATTTTTATCCCTCAGAGAGCTCCAATAAAGGGGAGGTTGTGTATACAAACCTAAGAGAGAATAAATAAATAACTATCACAAGACATCTGTTGTGTCATTATTTGGGGAACATGTTCCACCCACGATCCTCCTCCCCCAAAAGCTATTTTCTGCCTGAAAGTTCAAAGCAAAGACTGTTTGGCTCACCCCGATTACCTCACACTATGGGTGGATCAAATCTGCCACTTCCAATTTCTTCCACTTTTCTACTCAAAAAACAAAACAGTACCATCTCATTTGTATCAAACATGTGTACACTGCGATAAGTGTTACCAAAACAAAGAAACCAACTAGCTAAATCCATTTTCACTTTATCTGCATCAACCAACTTGGGTGCGGGGTGGGGGTAGGGGCTAGAACTGGTCTTCAGGAAGCTACTCTTAAGCTACCCTTCAAGTACTATAAAATTCTCCAACCTCCGCACCCTCCAGATGTGTAACATCATATGGGAAAGACTGGGAGATAGAAGGAAGAGCTACAGTCTAGACAACAGTCAGACCAATGGCAGCTGAGTCCATAGAAGGAATGAGAGCCTGGCAAAACATCACAGAAGACATCATGCCTATGTTTTCTGGACTGTAAAGATTGGGAAGGTTTTCATTGCTGTAAAATACCAGGACTTGCTTTTTTTAAAGGACAAGTTGAATTGAGACTGGATATTTGGACAGATCATATGGAGCAGATTATACGGAGCAAGCAAAGACCCTAAAGAACCTTGGTGGCACAGTGGTTAGAGTGCAGTACTGCAAACTACTTCTACTGCAATTTGGCAGTTCGAATCTCAGCAGGCTCAAGGTTGACTTAGCCTTCCATCCTTCCGAGTTTGGTAAAATGAGAACCCAGATTGTTGGGGGCAAGATGCTGAAAACTGCTTAAAGAGAGCTGTAAAGCACTGTGAAGCAATATATAAGTCTAAGTGCTATTGCTAACAGACATATTTTAATTTTATGTAATTTTATTGGATTTTAAAAAATAATTAGAGATCTATGTATTTCATTATGGTGCTCTCTTGCCTGAAAGATATATTAAAGATTTGATGGTGGCACTTACATTTGAGCACCTTTAATATTTAGGAAGTAAATATTAGTAAACTAACCTCTATTGACCTCACCCCATTCCTAAGAGGTCTGTTAGGGGCGTGCATAAGCGCACAATCATACCTACTGGCCCTGTCCTATTGTTCCCAATTATTAGTTCTTATTTCTTATATTTAAACTTATGTTTATTCTTATTTCTATTGTATTGTAAGCTTTTGACAAATAAATAAATAAAATAAAGTATAAGAATTCCATACTCAAATCACGAAGATGTACATAGCGTAAGAAAAAAAAGAAAAAGACAAGAAAGGCAGCAGAACTCTCCTGCACATTGCTAGCCCAGAACAAGTCCAGTTGGACAATCAAGAGCTGTAAGGAAAGACAGCAGCCTTGGAGTTCCTCTTCCACACTTAACAACAGAACCGGGTGAAGCTTTGATTTAAAGATTCAAGTCAACAGCGACTCGATCAAATCATCCCTTTGAATCACACCTTCAAATTGAATTGTCAAATCGACTCAATGCATGAAATTGAATCAGATACTTTTGAAATGAAACAAAAGCTCAGTAGACTTTCATGCATGTATTGACACACTGTTCAGCTCAAATCTGATCAAATTGAATCACACATTTCAGTCGGATCTTGAATGAATCCCCCACCTTTGGTTCATTTCTGGACGCAGCTACAAATTGGGTGCCCTGATTAATTGGTGGCCATCTCTCCCTGTAGGATGAGATGCTTTGGATGCTCTGAATTTCTATTGAGCAGAGAGAGAAATTCCTTCTAAATTTATATCCAGATATATCAACACATATTGGGGTATGAAAATATAATGCAACTTGGTGTCCTCTGTCATGCTCCTATTTTGGTGGCATATATATATCTTCATTTTTTCAGGAATGAGCCATTTCAATCCTGGGGCCTTGTGTTCCTTTCTATGGTTGGAAGTGATCCTGCAGGTCTTTTGATCCAACCTCTTGTCTGGTGCAAGAATCCTCATACATCCTAGACAAATGGTTATCTAATCTTTTCTTGAAGACTTGCAATGATGAGCACCCAGGGATTCAGGAAGCCAACTGTTCAATTGTTTAATAGTTCTCCCAGTCAAGAAATTCTTCTTTAGTTTAAATTAGGATTTCTCACAGTTAATCTTCCAACTACGACTCCTTGTCTTATTCTCAGGTGCTTGGGTGATTAAACCATTTCCCTCTTCCCTGTTGCATCATTTCATGTATGGGAAGACTGACAGTTATGCCCAAATTGGACTATTGTAATGCACCTTACAGGGAGCTTCCCCTGAAGAACGTTTGGAAACTTTAGACAGTGAAGAATTCAGTGGCATGGACAGTTATGCATTCTCCAAGAGCTGCAGATGTTATCCTCTGCTCCTCAAGCTATTTATAATTTTGAATTAGAAAGCATCTTATCCTAGCCTTAGAGTTAGGCCAAATGTCTGAATGGGAGAAACCCTCCCACAAATTTAGCTGAAAGTGAATTGCAAGGTGAGGATGTTTCATTCTCAAGAGGAATCAATAGCTAGGAAATGTTCACCATGATGTCCAGCTATCATAGTCCTTTCTCCTAATTAGCTTCTGGTCTTTTCTCCCCTTCCTCTCTTAAAAAAAAAGGACCCATGACAGGTACTTAGTTATTGAAAGTATGATGTGGCTGAGTAATCTCTTCCAGCTTTATCTAACCTGTAAACACCAAGTGTGCTTACATGGTCATTCCATAAAGTGTTGGAATAGAGAAAAAGACTTGCTCCGTGCAAGACTTTTTAAAGGTGAAAGCAAATGGGCAAAGGTGACTCGGATCCTTTTAAACTCAGTCCATTCTCAAAACAGCAATGCCATTCCCATCTGCTCTCATCTGGTCTGGCATTTCCCCCCCTAATCTGAGGGCATTTTTTTTAGAGAAAGAAAATGGTCCAGAGAGCTGCCTTTCCAAATTGGGTAGGAGAACAAAGCTATTGAGAATCCATGCATCCCACCAGCATCTGCTGATGAAGGAGGACTCTGTTTTCTTGAAGAGCCTCAAATGTGGATTTGGAAATTCTGTGGCAGGTAGGATCAATTAAGGATTCAGCAAAGGTTAGATTATTTGTTTGAGATTTCTCAGGCTTCAAATGCTGGCTTCTCCTAATGTCCTCATCCTTTTAGACCACCCACAGAATCCTGGCTTGTTCAGTCTTTAAAAGAGAATGCATAGGAGAAGCATGCCTTTCAGAACTGTGTCCCAAGCTGTAATGGAATCTGAGAATATCCTTGGAAGGGTGGAAGGAAGAGATGCTGCTGTCAGTTGTGAGCAACCAGATCCATTTATGAAGAATTCAAGTCAGCAACTTTATCATGTTCTACCTACATCTATCACAAGACTCTTCCCAGACTGCTTGCCTTCCCTTGGGAACAATCAGATTAGGTTTTATGGAATTTTGGGGGGGGGGGGTCATGCTTATGACACCTGTGGCTCTGGAAGGACTCAAGAATAGTTCCTTGCTTGACACCTCCTCCCTGTCTGGCTCAGAGTTTCCCAATAGGTGCCTAGTGAATGATCAGATAAAAGGGGGAGGAGTCCTCAACTGAGTAAAGGGCAAAAGAAACTTAGAAAGGTAGAGTACTTGTGCTCTCTGAGATTGATGGTTTTCTTGCAGATGTTTCATTACCAAACTAGGTAACATGCAGTGATCTAGTTTGGTAAAGAAATGTCTGCAAGAAAACCTCCAAGCTCAGAGAGCACCAAGGACCCCAGAATTCAACTCTGAGCTACAAATGAGCTCTTCTATCAGTATTTCGAAAGGCTCCAGCTTACAGGGTGATATAAAGAAAAAGTGGATGATTTTGGAGATTTGCAAGATTCTGTACCTTCTGTTAATGTAGTCTTAATTCTACAATAAAGTAGAATTTAGCTCATCTGGTAATGTTTCCTCTCTGGCCTACTTGGAAGATTAACCCAACCCCATGGAATGTTCCTTAGCAGAGGTTTGGTTGATTGGTCTACTGATTCTTTTTGCTTGCACTATGCTTGCTTTGTTTAATAAAGCATTTTAGAAATGATGTTGCTAATTAGGCTGAACTGATTTTAATGGCATATTTACTTGCTCCTGTTTTTTTTCATCTGGCTTAGAATTGGAACATTTGAACTAATAGAAAAATGATGGTTTAATTTTATATATGACTGAATATCCTTTCTTCATCTCTCTTGATTTCCGCCAGCCTTGAATTTGCTGGGAATGAGGTCAAAGGATACAGACCTTCACTGGCACACAGAGCTCCAGGGCAACTACTTTGGAAATTATTTCCCTGCATTTTCCAGATATGGTAGGTCAGTTAACATAACAAACCAATTTGGATCATATGTTTTCTGAGCCAAAAGCAAGAAATGAATATCAAAGAAGCACAAAGGGTAGATGGGGCTTTAGTTAGCTTCTGGTCCTTTCTCCGCTTTTTGAGTTTGAGTCCTGACCTCTGTCATGTTAAGGCCATGAGGTTAGCAGCTTTTTGCATTGAAGTTAGATGTTCATCAGTGGGAATTGCATCAGAAATGAGATGAAGCAGAGAGACTGGAGTCAGACCTGGGAAGAGTCAAGCCAAGCCAAGCTATGCTACACGGTAGAGTCAAACAAGCAGTTTTTATCCAGGTAATCTCTGTGCCAACCTGGTTTTTGGAAATCTTATACTGTTCAAGAAGGTGTTGACAAACAAAGTATCATGGCTTTACCGATAGAGCTGCAGCACATAAACTGAGACTGGGCAAGTGAGCAAAGGACTTTTGACTCTGGCCTTTTTGATGCTGTATATGTTCTCAATTTGCAACTGGTCACTTAGTATTTATATTTGAATACAGTGGACCTCCCAAAACCTACTTATGGTCCAGTTTTGAATTTCTGACATAGCCACCCACATGTCACATGACTGTATTATGGAGACTTGGCAATGGCCAACGTTTACAGTAATTTGTAATGTCCCACAGTCATGTGACTGCAATTTACAATGATTTTATGGTGTTTAACTTTCAGTTTCTGGCAAAAAGTAGCCCATAGTGAACAATGGGTTTGCTTAAGGACCGTCACATTTGCTTAATGATTGCTATGAAAAAGATAGTAAAATTGGATCTGGTCAGCTGGTGCCCTGGTTTACAACAGTTACAACCTACAATCATAATTGGCGGGCTCTATTACACTTGTAACTCGAAGACTACCTGCAGTTGTGGCATGCTTTTCTTTGTAGTCCATGGTTCCACAACCATAATGGGTTTTCTGGAGTTGGAGATTTGATATTGGACTTCCTTCCTTGACTGGTTAGACTTAATCCAAGGAACAAGACTGGAAGAACTTTTATTAGGACATTTAGTAGGAAGTCTAAGAGTACAATACGAGGATTCCAGCAAGGGCTAATTTAGTTAATTTGGGGAATTATTCTCCACCTGCCCTCCACCACCACTATACCCCACCCTCAGATTTGGATCTCATTACCCACTCAGCACCAGGCTTTAAAAAGGAAGTGCCTGAGGACTGAACAAAGGTAACAGGTCTGGTCCTTAAAAATGCAGCACACAAACTTTTAGCCTTTGAACAGGATCCACAGAGACAGCTACCAAAAATGCATTGTCAGACTCCATAACATCTTTGGATGAGTTCTAGTCCTGCCTTAGGCATGAAAGTCGGCTGGGTAACTTTGGGCCAGACACACTCTCAGCCCAACTCATACCTCACAGATGTTGTGGGGAAAATAGGTGGAAATAGTATTAGGTATGTTCACCCCCTTAAGATACTTCTGAAAGTAATACAGGTGGGATAAAAAAAAAACCTCAAAGTTAAAACTAAACCACATTGGAATGAAAAATGGGACTCATTCTCTCAATAATATCAAGATATTATAACCATACTCCCTTGGCTTCTTGGAAGCCCAGATTTTAAGCATTAACTGATCCATAGCCAAAATATAAATTGTACACACCTGCTGCAATGTGAGAGCTGTTGACTATGGCATAATAAGCTTTATAGGTGTTTCAGTAGGGGGTAAATCTGAATCAGTGCTGCATCATTCTAGCCTTCATTAGAAACAAGCTGATATCTCATGGGCTAACATTCTGAATAGATATATAAAAACCAACTGCTCTCACTAATGGAACAGATGTGTGACCTCCATACAATTTGAAAGTGTCTTCCTTAGAGGAGGAAAGTGCCTTTCTTTGTACTCACAACTAATTAAAGTGTGAATTCCAAGCTGTTCTAATGTACAATTCACTGTCATCTTATGGTTTAGATTCTGTCTCTGTGCCAGCTCTCATTTGGAAATGAAAACACTTATTTAGTTTTCCTCTATACCTTCCACTTTAACATATTTGTCCCTTTGCTTTTCTCTCTCATCTGTCCTCGAATCTCTTGGTCCCCAATTCCCCCCTCCCCTCACTGCAGTGATCATTCTACCTATTGCTGTCTCCATGTGACAACCCTGAGCTACAAAATCTTGGATTCTGTTTGATGATTAATTTACTAATTGCCTGTTCTTCTCCCTAGGCTGGCTAAAAATTAAGAAGAAAGGCAGGCAACCTAAATCTGATGCAGTCAAGGCTAAAGTCTTGCAGAGACAAAATCCAACCTGGAAGACTTCATTGAGGTTACCTGTTGGGATGGAATGTAGTGATAAAGCTGTCTCCTAGGAAGGAGGGAGTACATTCAGAGAGGAAAGAAAGAAAGAAAGAAAGAAAGAAAGACAAGAAAAAGCACGTCCCAGAGCTGAACTGGAGATAGAGGAAAAAAGCTGGGTTGCCACTCCCTAGAATCTCTCAGGGTATATCCGTGATAGTAGTAAAGGTTTAATCTGGTAAGATTCTGCCTATTGGATGTAAGCAAATAACTGAATTTTGGCTGGATTGTTTGATGTTGTACTACGTTGGGCTAGGCCTGACATTTGCTCTATTCTGGCCTGTTCACAGGTTGAGGATTGGCTGTCCAGTCTCCAGGTAGTCCCAGCCTTAGCCAAGTTGAATAGTAGCCCAAAGAATGACTTCTGGTCTCTTATTTCTAGGACAATGAGCGTGAGATATGTTCTAGTCCATTGAACAGCAGGCCAAATGGTGAGCTGTTCTTTGTCTCTTCTAATTCCCTATGGTGTTTTTTGCATTCTCCCCAACTTTTCTTTGTTAGTTTTTTGTTGCCAGTGGGAAAATTTCCAACTAAAGTATCAGGACACCCGCAATTAAAAAACAAAAACAAAACCCAAGAATATTTTTGGAGGCGACAGGTAGTCCTTTTCTTAGGACTACTGGAAGATCCCTTTCTTAATCCTGTCATTAAGTGAGTTGTATCCCTTTTTATGATTGTTTTTGCCACATTAATTAAGATTCATACTGTCATTAAGTGAATGTGGCTTTGTTTGTCGGAAGCCTCTGGGAAGATCGCAAATGATAATGGCAGGACTTTGTGACACTGCAACTGTCACAAATACATGCTGGTTGCCAAGCACCTAGATTTTATCACAAGACTACAGGGACACCGTGGCAGTCCTAAGTGCAAAGAGGGTGTTTTTTTTTTTAAGCAATAGAAATAGCACTTTAGACTTACCATTTCCCCCCCAAAATAAGACCCTGTCTTATATTTTGTGCCACCAAAAAGGTACTAGGTCTTATTTTTGGTGGATGTCATCCACTGACTAATCTCCCTTGCATGTGTCACCCACCAGCCTCCTTTTTACTGTCAGAGGCCTTCAGGAACTTCTTCTTCTGTGGCTAGCAAGGCTTCACTGAAGGTCTCTGTAGCCGATAACAGAACTCCAGATCGACCTGGGGTTCTGTTATCAGCTACAGAAGCCTTTAGGAAAGGCTTGCTGGCTGCAGAAGAAATGGGTCAGCAAGGCAGGTGTCAGGGTGTGTGAAGCCTGGCTACAACTGTCCAAAGTTTAGTAGGGTAGCTCCACCCCCCACTCCCCCATTCCCACCCTAACTTAATTTTTACCTATGCACTCTGGAGTGGGTGGGATCTTAATTAGGGCTTATTTGGGGAGTATGGCTTGTATTGGGCACATGTGTAAAAAATCAAGCTAGGATTTACTTTCAGGGTAGGTCATATTTTCATGAAAACAGGCTACATATCGCTTCACAGTGCTTCTCTAAACAGTTTACAGAGAAAGCCTATTGCCCCCAACAATCTGGGTCCTGGTGTCCTGGTTTTACTGACTTCAGAAGGATGGAAGGCTTAGTTAACCTTGAGCTGGTCAGGATTGAACTCCAGGCTGTGGGGAGTGTAAGCCTGCAATACTGCATTGCAACCTCTGTGCCACCATGTGCTATAAGTGTTGTTGTAATTTCAAACAGTCATTAAACGAAGATTGTAAGTTAAAGACTACCTGTATGTGGGGTAAAAGAGGAATTCTTAGAACTAGAATGCTATGGGAAACAATTTTGCAGCATGCTATGTTCTCAAATATTGAAAAACCCACAACACTAATAACCTTTCTCTGAAGAACACAGTGATTTGTCCTCAGAGGCATCTCTAAGCAAAATTTGAGGCAGATATTCCGTTCCCAATTGGGCTGAGCCGGGCTGTTTAAAGAAAACTAAACCAATGCTCGATTTTAATTTAAGGCATATTTAATTTGGTGTTTCTCAAATAATAGTCTTACAGACATCTGGGAGACCTTTCAGGAAAAGCTTTGGCCTTTCTCAGAGGTTGAGTTTGCATTTCCTAAATTTTCACATATACAGTAGGAGATGAGAGGGAGAAAGAAAATTCAAAAGTGAAATAGATTCAAACCAAGTTATTGGTTGTCTTGGTCACTTTCTCTCAGGCCAACTCAGGATTATTTTTCTTGAACTGCAAGTGGATACAACCACATACCACACAAAAATATTAACTTCAGCTCTTGGGACTTTTGCTACCTTTTCAGTTTTCTCATGCCCAACATTTTTGGGTTTCTGATTTAGATCAAAACCACTTCCTCTTTACAATGACTCCTTTTCACCGTCTCATTTGGCAATAAACAAAAAAGCAAGTTCCCGAGACAAAGATGCTTTTCTGTGGTTGTGTTGCTGGGTAATAAGGTTATATTATTTTTATGGTAAAACCAATACAAAGTCAATTAAAAGCAAAGAGGTGGATGGGAACAAGAGCCCAGGAGGATTGAAGCTGCAAGCCAAGAAAAGCTTTCAGAAAGCTGAACGCGATGTTTTTTGCCGGAATGATTTATAAGCATTCCCATCACACCTCCTGAGAAATCCCAGTGGGTTGTAGGAAAGAGATAAGGGTCATATTGCATCCTGATTCTGCAGGCCAACTGCTTAAATGTCTTTCTGTTCAGCAGCAACACCAGAAGCAAGTGGGGAAAATGACAGCTGATCCCAGCTGAGAATGTAGCCCAGAGAATGTAAATAAGAAGAACTAATTGGAAGAAAGAGAGTTGATTGCATATTTTATTTTAATTCCCATTATCTGAACAGGATAGGCAAACCGGAATTGTAATCCTGGCTTGCGGAACAGGAGCATCTTAGGCAGGGCTGAACAAAAAGGTCGAGATAGCAGTCAATGAGACTTTTTGCATTAAGCAAAAAAAAAAAAAAAGGAAATTATGATGTGTTGGAAGAAATATCCTTCTGGGTTCAGTTCCAAGTGGGGAAAAAAGACACTGGAAACATGGAGGCTGTTTGGAAAGATGGTTTAAGATGGACAGGACCACATGCCTTGGAGCTCCTAGGCAAAAAGGATGATCACATGCTTCCAGATGTTGGGTGAAGGAAAAGAAGGGCTGATATGCTGAGAGTCCCCGGGTTTTATACCCTCTGTTGGAATTTGAATTTGAGCTTGTATTCTGATTGGTTGTCAGACTCCCATGGGGCCATGCAGGGGCAACTCTGTAGGCTGTCCTGAGTCTCAGGCTTGGTTGAGCATTTCTGGGTGATTATGTAATGAAAAGGCTTTGGGCAATTCCTATTATAGCTCTACCTGGAGTAGATCTTTGTTCTGTAAAATAAACTGGCCCAGGCCAGAGTAATGGTCCATTAGCAAAGGTGGGTGCGGGGGTGGTGGTGAGTTTCTGCCTCTTTGAGTTTCTACTTTTCTTTTTAGGGGAAATATTCTGCCTTTTTAATATTTCCTAGGATATTTCATTTTTCTAGGAGAGGGGCGGGTGCTAACTTCATAAAAATGTATGGATTTCATGATTAGAAGAAATTGTAGATAGGAAAGAAAATGAAAGTTATGTTGTAACGTTAGAGTAAGAGGTTGATTTAAATTTAAACTCATAACTGTTGTAAAAGAAAATTGGAACTTCTTTCCTTCCTTCCTTCTTTTTTGCCTTTCTTATCTTTTGGCTTTGTTCTTTCTTTACTGTTTCTCTTTTTTCCAGTCTTAATTATTAGTCTGTCACTTTTTAACTTTCCTTTTTAAAGATACAATAAGGTTATAATTTTAAAGTTGATATAATGGACAGAGGGCATAGCTGTTCTTTTTTTTTCTTCATGCGTTGTGGGAAGATCTTTGATCATGTGGTTGAGGCTGCCAGGTTAAATTTTTTAGCCCTGCTGTGGATCCCTTTTGTCGGGAGGGCCTTGTTTTAATATTGTTCCTGTAATTGTTTCAGGAGGAAAAGTCTGTCTTTGGATGCTTGAATGATTGATGCATCAGGCCTCCCGTATTGTCTAAGAATGAAGACCAAACAAGGAGGACACTAAATTTTCCAAGGAAAGCAAAACAGGGTTAAATGAGGCACCTCCATCTCACTACAACTTTGCTTTGCACCATCCAAAGCCAATTCAGGGTTTTATCCTCTACAACAGGGATCTTCAAACCTGACAGCTTTAAGACTTGTGGACTTCAACTCCCAGAATTCCTCCTCTAGTCATGTTAGCTCAGGAATTCTGGGAGTTGAAGTCCACAAGTCTCAAACTTGCCAAGTTTGAAGAACCTTGATCTACAACAAAACTGTTCTAGGAGAACCTTCAGTCGTTGGATCGCTAATCAGTTGCAAAATGGGGAAAGGAAATTTCAGAGGGTTTTTTTGGGGAGGGAGGTAAAAAGTAACAAATCTCCTGTTATGTCAAATCCTATTATAATTCCTGTCCCTTGTAACTGTTCTTGGGAGCAAGAAGAAGTTGCTGCTATGAAGCAATTCTAGGGGCACTTCAAAAATGAAAAATGTGCAATCCTTGCCTGTTCTTTAGAGAACTCCAAGAGAAAGAACACAATGTAAGATGGTTAGAAAGAATGTGCCAGTACATTAACACAAGGAGAAATCTGTGTGTTTGTTTCAAAGCTTCTTTCTTGGGTATTAAGTTAATTTCTTAATACCCAAGAAAGAAGCTCTGAAACAGGCACACTGGTGATAACTTCCAAAGATTTCCAAGGAGTAGAAATAACTGATAAACATGCAATGGGGTATGAGAAACAGATAGTCCTTCACTTATGACTACAATTGGAACCAGAATTTCCATTGCTAAGCAGAGTGGCTGTTAAGTGTGACACACCCACACTATGTTCCTTGCAGAAGGCCTCAGTTAGACATTTATTCTCAAGAGCAAATGTGCCCACAACTGGGAGGAGAGGAAACTACAACCTCTCAAGCAAGTGTGTCTCTTCTCAGCAGTGTCTGGGTTCCAAAAGGTTAAGATGGCTTTCCCTTTGGTAGTCCCACCAAAAGGAAGCTGAGAAACTTTGCAAGGAAATTATGCGCTCAGACTCTTCCAGTGCCATGTTTTAAAATCTTGGTTTGTTTCTAATGTTTTAATTCATTTTGATTGATCTGACCACCCCTATTGCTACAGCAAAACCAGCAGAAACGGAAACTACACTATAAAAACATAAAACATACAATAGTAAATATATAATTTGTCCCCCTAGCAATTCTCGCTCAGTTGGATGAAAGAAAATTGGTTTTCAACATTTATTTCAAAGGAGACAATAATTTCAGAGAAATTCTTATTAGTTGAGCATGGTATTCATGCAATGAGAAGGAGTCCAAGGGGTGTGTGTGTAGAGAGAGAACATTTGCTAGGGAGTCAAACAAATCAAGATGGTAGCCACCATCATGGGACTGATGCCCTGTTTCAAAGGGACAGAGCTTCAATTACATGGTGGTGGCTATCATTTGTTTGGCCTTTAGGGATAATCCAGACAAGAAGTACAACAATGAGTTCTATCTTTGTTGGGTCAATGCCCAAAAATGACACTATGAGATCAACAGAATTCAGTTCTTTACTTCCTTACACCTAATAGACAGAAACTTGCCAGACATTCTGCTATAGAGAAGTTCCTTGAAGATGGGCCCCAGCACAAGTCCAAAATCTTGGAAGAGTAAGCCCCTGGTCCTGGGTGACTGACCCAGATTGGGTTCTGTTACTACCTTCTAACCCAATATATATATCTGGGAGATTCTATGATATGGCTACCCTGAACTTCTTTCTCTCCCCTCCATCCAATTCAGGACTGTACAGTTTCTTTCTTAAGACCCCTCTCTGAAATGTGATGCCTCCCACTCCTCCTTCAGTTGCACATTCCATCACTATACTTATTGTATGGTTACATTAACAGAATCTTGCAAGTCTGAAAATAACTCTCCTATTAAGTGGTTTTGTTTTGTTTTTTTGGTAGGACTGGTCTATCTGGGCAACCTGGTCTACCCAATTATAGGATGGGGCATACTGCTTCCGCTTTGTATGCTCTGTCCTATAATTGGGAGACCAGGATACCCAGATAATGAAGGGAGCCCATGGCTTACAGGTTAATACAGCTACCTAATATGCAAGTAGCCCAGGTTTGAATCTCAGAAGGGTGTGGCTAGCTGATGAGAGCTAAGTAGCTTGAAATAGATCTATACTAGTCTCCTTTTATTTATTTATTTTTGTCAGTAAGCATAAATTCAACACAACTCTCCTATTAGTCTCCAGAAAACTACGGAGGGTCCCTTTGAAATGTTCCAGAGCCCTCTTCTTCAAGGGCTTCAATATCTTTTGTATGATGGTTGTCTCCTCCGCCTGTCTCCCAAGGTCATTTGCGCATATCATTATACATCTTCGCTTTTAAAATGTTTTCGACCTGCAGACACCTCTGAAATGAGGAAAGACATCAGCACATAAAGCATCTGCATGCCAGAAGAACTCAGGAACACCATCAACATTCAAAATCAAGAATTTTGAAGGAATTAATCAAGTGCCCTTAGCATAAGACAGCAAAAGAAAACAAAACTCTCCTGCTTTGCCACAGGTGATAAAAAAAAAGTTTGAGAGATTTCATAGCACACTTCAGCACAGCAGCGATCTTTTCTGCCTTTGAAATATCTCAGACATTTCATCTGCTGATAGAGTCACATGAAAGGCCTTTTCCTTGATTGATGATAAGACTTGTAGCCAATTTAGTAATCGAGTAAATGGATTTACTTATGGATAAAAGCAATGATCCTCAACCCAACATTCCTTTCTCTGCTTTCAGATAAAGCAAAATCTGGTTTAAGGATTGCATCTCATTTGAAATCCTGTCCACATTGCTTTCTATATGTTAGGAAGGCAAACTTCCAACTGTGGCTTGATTATTTCTAGATTGAAGAAAAATTGGAAAGTTTTGTAACTTTTTACATTCATGCTGTTTCACAACATATGGAAGCTTTGTATGTATTTTCCCATAATTGATGTACCTTTTAATATAATTTGCTCGGAAATTCCTCTTTTTTAAAAATGTAAATCATTCTGCTCTCCTTCTCCAAAACACGAGTTTCCTTGATTTAGGCTTTTCAAATGCAAATGCCTCCACGGTAGTAAAATCTCTTCATTGCCAATTTTCAGGAGTGCTTTTTTCTTTTCAACGCGGGAATGTTAGCAGCTGATTTTTGACCCAGGAAAAATGAACATGAGCAGGTTTTGCTGATGTTAATATTCCTCCCAGGCATAAAAACTCTCAAATTCACAGCTGGAGGGACTGGTAGCAAGAAGAACCTATTTTAAACATGCATCTCCAGTGTGGGAGAAACCGGTTCTTCTAGGGTAAAACAGATAAGAAGCTGATTTTCATTATAAAGTATAGCATACATAGGTCTTTCTGAGTCTGGTGAAATCTACCTGCCTTGAGATGGAAACTAACTGGGAATTCTAGAGAGACCAGACTGAAAAAGACTGGAATTTGGCATTGGAGAACCTTATACTCCACAGTTCTACATTCAATTTTATACCAGCTTTGCCCACGGCAATGTTCTTCCCCAGTTCCAGAGTCAAAACGTAACATGTCCCAGTAAGAAGAAAGATGAAACTCGCATTATAGTTGGGCTAATATCTGGATGGACAAAGCTTCTTGTGGAATGTGTTTCTATATGCCTTTCCGTGTTGATTGACAGATCACCACTTTGTTCCTTATCTTTCTTTAGTTCTGCACTTAAATCGAAAATTGTCTTTATTAATTCTCTGAATCTGAATCTTCTGAATGTCTGCTAACAATCTGTGGACACTGAAGGATGGGATGGGGGAAGAGGAGGAGAAAGAGCAAGAAGAAAACAGAGAATGAGAAGGATATTTTTTTCACAATAATTGAGAGGAAGAGAAGAAAAAAGAGGAGGGGTAAATTATCTTTGTGAAAGATCAGACTCAAGCCTGCACTCTGAAATGAAGTGGAAATGAAATGGCCTGTAACCCAAAGGAACAAATGAAGGAATGAATCAATTAATTAATTGATTTCAGGCTCATGTAGCACATGATAAAAAAAACCCAGCTAAGAATCTGTTTAAATGTGAAATTAAATTATTCTCCTTTTCAAGAGTTTTGCATTCTCTGTCAGAGGAAAGTGGAAGGTTTCTACTTGGTAAAGATTTAAGTACATTTGATGCTGGATAATGCATCTCATAAGAAAAAAGTATCAACTTAATCAACAACAGGATTCAGAAGTGGCACAAGAGGGGAAGAAGGAAAGAAAGAGAGAAAAAAACTGTTTTTGTTTGGAAGCATCAAATTTAGTCAGACTTTTATTAAGCTTATTAAGTTATATGTTATCACTATATATAGAAAAAACAATGTGAAATCACAGCTGCC
The DNA here is from genome assembly GCF_049901715.1 of Pseudonaja textilis. Taxonomy (NCBI): domain Eukaryota; kingdom Metazoa; phylum Chordata; class Lepidosauria; order Squamata; family Elapidae; genus Pseudonaja; species Pseudonaja textilis. Next base: position 3,918,349 of record NC_141999.1, read on the forward strand.
AGTTTTCTAGCTGATGTTGGTCTTCATTTGTACTGAGTCCTTCCCAATAACCTAGGAAGCTGTAATGCATTGGCATAGTATCCAGGGGTGGGATTCAAATTTCTTAACAATTGGTTCTGTGGGTGTGGCCTAATTTGTGGGTGTTACTTGGTGGTCATGTGACTGGGTGGGCGTGGCTTGTATATAAATATTATAAATATTGATGTAAATATTGATTTTTTTTAATTAAAAAAGCAACTTTTATCCAAAAGCAGGCAAATCAGGCAGGCAGATTGAGTTGCTCACAGCATCACAGATTCACTTAGAGATCTATCTATCTCCAATCGGCTACCTGAGTCTGTCACATAAAATTTGCTTGCAAGCAAACTCACAAAATTAACTTACAACACACCATGTATGTAAATATTGATTTTTTTTATATAAAAAAGCAACTTTTGCCCAAAAGCAGGCAAAGCAGGCAGGCAGATTGAGTTGCTCACAGAATCACAGATTCACTTAGAGATCTATCAATCTCCAATCAGCTGCCTGAGTCTGACTCTGCACTGAAAAGTAGAAACTTCAGTCCTAAGGAAGATTCGGCTCTGCTTTTAGATTAGCTAGAAAGCAAGAAATCCAAGGATTTCCTGCTTTCTAGCTGATCTAAATCTCCAATAGCAACATACCAAACCAGGTAAGTTGGATAGCTCGCATGCCAGGTAAGGAGTGAGTAGGTGGGGAGGGGTGGGGGCAGCCAGTGGAGTGATTTGCCAGTTCTCTGAACTACACATGTATGCAACGTTTGCAAGAAATCAGCTGTACTGCCTGGACAGCTGACAAGCACTGCGCAGCCTTTGAAAATCCTTGTTTCCTGTTTTGTCAACCTCAGCTGTGCCATACAAAGCAGCTGAAGAGGAAAAAGCAGGGAATAAGGACAGCCTAGAGCCCAGGCAGGTGGATGGGCCAAACACGAAACTGGTTCGGTGTCAGCTGCTCTTCACAGCTACAGGTTCTATAGAACCGGGCTGAACTGGTAGCATCCCACCCAATAGTATCTGTGTGGATGTGAGCAGTGTGGCCTTTTGTAATTGAAAGAAAGAAAATTTCTCAGTGCCAAATTTCCAAGTGTCCTATTGGACCAGCAAGGTTAACTTAGGCCATAGTCTTTCAAGGTCAGTTTTCAGATCTTGTTACTTAGAATAAAAGACAAAGAATTGAAGAAGATCACTTTTAGCTCCCGGTATTGCCAGAGCAATTATCCATTGTTGTTGTTGTTGTTGTTGTTGTTATTATTATTATTATTATTATTATTATTATTATTATTATTATTATGGTTCTCCACATAGTCATCCAGATGTTTAGGATTGATTTGGTACATTTATCCATTTATTGAATCCTTCCCAAGGATCTTGGATAGGCTGATGTCATTGTTTGGTAGTGTCCCAACCATCCAGCGAGCTGTTCCAAGCAAAGCTGCCTTTTGCAATTGACTGATGGTGAATTTGTCAATGCCACTGGTGTTCAAGTAATGGACCAGTTGTTTTGGGATTCCACCCAAAGCTCCTATCGCTATTGGCATTATCTTTGCCTTTTTCACTACAATTGTTCTATTTGCAGGTATTTGCATTTTGATATTTTCTTTAGTTCTTTCTCTTCTATACTGCTGTCTTCAGGTACTGCCATATCCATTATATGATGATGATGTTCATGAAGTTTGTGAAGTCCTCATTTATTTCCGACCATTCTCTCTTTTCACCAGCCTCCAATAATGCCAACGGTTCTGTGCAAGTTCCTCCAGCCAGATTGATAAACACATTTTATTTCTCCATCTTCAAATGCTTTGCTCTAAATGAGAGCTTTTGTTCCCTTGCCAAATTTGTTTTGGTTTTTTGCTTCGATCTCTTAGTTAGGTTTTTTAAAATACTTTTTTCCATCCTTCTGGAAGAGGGCATAGAGAAAAGGTAGGCCAGAAACAATGGGGTCATGGTTTCAGATTCAGAACTCTATGATCAGAGATGGTTTTGGACATGAAACTTCTGGACATCTGAGTCCAAAGCTGACAGACTCCTGTGACTAGGTGTCCTCCAGATCTCTCTCTCTCAGCATGCATCTGATAAAACCTTTGGTAACTTTCAGAAAGAAAAGTTTTCATTAAGGAAAGCAGGTGAGGCGCTTTTTCAATTTTCATGTCCTCACCGATCTACCTACTTAACCCCCAGATTCAAAGTTCTGATGTCACCTCCCCCCTCCTGTCATCTAATCACACTTTGGGCATTCAGAGACTGGGGTACATTTATGGCTATTTGTAGTGTCTCCCAGCGACATGACTGCATTTTGTGATGGCTTTGCTGAAAACCAGCATTTATTTCCGGTTTTCTGCAAAACTGATCCATAACAAGCCATGAGTTCATTATCAACTGCGGCATTCTCTTAATGATCACAGCAAAAAAGGCTGTAAAATTGTGATGGGCAGACTCCATTACCGTTACAACTTGAGGACTCCCAAAACAGAAAACTAGCACAATTCAGTGGCATTAAAGCCAAAGTATAACAGACTGATTTTCCAAAGGTAGAACTTCTTTTTCTTTCTTTCTTTCTTTCTTTCTTTCTTTCTTTCTTTCTTTCTTTCTTTCTTTCTTTCTTTCTTTCTCTCTCTCTCTCTCTCTCTCTCTCTCTCTCTCTCTCTCTCTCTCTCTCTCTCTCTTTCTTTTTCTTTTCCCTCTCCCTCCACTCAAATGATACAGTCCAGGGAAACCTTTACAAGCGTAATTCTGCTAATTTCATAAGTCAGTCCTTAATAGGCCTTCTATGTGGAGCAATTTTCTCTGGAAGAAAATGAACACATTTGCTTTGTTGCGTGGATGCATCTCTATGCCAGCAGCCCCCAACCTTTGGGGCACCAGGGACGATTCTGTGGAGAGAGGTTTTTCAGTGGAACCGAGGGGACATGATTTCACATGCCTGCATCACATGGATGGGGATTCACTTCTTTGTGCAGCCCGGTTTCTGGCATGCCATGGCTAGATGCCAGTCCATGGACCGGGGGTTGGGGATCCCTGCTCGATACCCACTCTACCATTTCCAATTTATGGCTCAGTTTGCCAGGATGCTATGTGGCTGACGTGGATGCAACAAAGAAATGGGTGGGATGGAGAAATGAAATTCTTTTATATTGTTTGAGCCAAAGACATCCCATGAGCCTATCTTTCCTCTTGGGATCTGAAACTTAATTTAAATCTCTTGCTTTTACTTTTCCGTGCAAGGAGAGAAAATAAACTTCAAAAGACTATTTTTGCATTATTGAATGTGTTTGAGATCACTGAGTCATTTGCTTGGAACTCATAAATTTCATCCTTCAATCCTGAGCTCTACTTTCTTTGACGCAGAAAAGTTTCCTGAGGATTGGCTCCATCACAAGTCCAAACGTTTGGAAGACAAAACCTCTAGTCTTGGTGACCAACCCAGATTGGATCCTGCAACATCATCCTGGGACATGTATATTCTCTTTCATTCTATTATTTTTAAGCTGTTGGCTTTTCCTATTGTTAGTTCAGCATTATCAAATTTAAGATGTGTAAACTTCAATTCCCAGATTCCCCAGCCATCAAACTGGCTGGAGAATTCCAAGAGCTAAAGTTCTATGCATCTTAAAGGTGCCAAGGTTGAGAAACACAGCATCAGCTGGCCTGAATGGTAGTAGCAGACGAGTTCCATGCCAGAGGTCCAATACAATTCCCAGCAACTTCAGTGTACAATACATCAAACTGTAGATATACAGAATGGACTCCATTCACCCACCAGAAGATTAAACCACCAGAGTCTAACCAACATAAAAATCTCTGTACTATATGAATGCAGCTGCTAGATTTGTGACCAACCAGGTTATGCAGGTTGGGTAAACGGAAGGAGAAGAAGGCATTTCCTACCGTTGTCCTATTCACAATTCAGTTTTGGGATTCTTAGCTACCCAGAGTCACTTCAGAATGAGATGGGAGGCAAATAAATGTAATAAATAAACAAACAAACAAATAACAAATGTGCTCCTTAAGGATCCACAAAACTGCCCAGAATTCAGGATCAGAGGGGAGGGGATCACAATGGCTGAGAAACATAGTTGTCGTGTGTGTGTATGTGTGAATAATACCAAGATTGTGGCTAAGATTATGTGGTTGAAGATCCATCCTGTTTACATCTGTCAATTCGATTCACACTGTTGTTTGATTTAGTGGTTAAGGCACCAGGTTAGAAACTGAGAGATGGGGAGTTCTAGTCCTGCCTTAAGTATGAAAGCCATCCAGGTAATTTTGGACCCGTCACTCTTTCTCAGCTTAGCATTGTACATATTTTGTGCCATTGCAAAAATAATAAAGTTGGGCTAGAAATAAACAAACTGATCACACAGCTGCAACCATCACCTTTGTTTTTACCATTTTGGACAGCACTATCAGGGAGGGCAACATCAGCATCTTTTAAATTAAGGGTGGGGTGAGGGGGACAAATACCCACCAATAGCATTAATTCTGAACTTTTGTTCTTTTCAGAAAAAAAAAAACAGAAAAGCAGAGTCCTCACCCCCTTTTTTTTAAAGCGGGAACCAGGCACGATTTGGTGAACAAAGCCACGAGTTGAAAAAGGTCAATAAAAGAGCCAGCTCCATTGAGCTTCTTGTATTTCCACATGAATATATTGCCTTTTTTAAAATGTCAGCTGTTGTTTATCCTCATCTTTTGTTAAAGCTTGGCATCACCTGATTGGATGATCTGGATGATTTATTGGCTTGTCTTGGTATTATTAGGAAACGACACAGCTACTCAGGTGCAACACAGTTGGTTAGACAATCTTAATAGAGCTGTGGAGATGTTTGGGGCCCAGAATCCTTAGCAATTGGTTGTGTCTTATTTTTCCTTTGTTGAAACAAGATGATTTATTCATTTTTTTAAAAAAAATAAGGTCATTATTTGGGAGAAGATGAGAAGTGACAGAGGGAAGGAAAGCAGATTGCTGCTTCTGCAGTTGAAAGTGTCTTCCCTGTAGCTTGAAATCCATCAGCAGGAGAATGGAATTCATTTCATTTACATTAATAACCCGAGCTGTACAAAATGCAATCACAACCATGTGACTGCTGCCCCACCCAGGGCAGGACTTTGATGGTATGATGATGGCTGATATTTTTGATCCCACTCCTGTGGATAGCCCTGCTGTGGCTTGATCTTATTGACCAGGTCTTGCCAATGTCCACTCTTTAATGAATCACAGGTGGTATTCAGTAGGTTCTGACCAGTTCTGGAGAACTGATAGTGGAAAGTTTGAGTAGTTCGGAGAACTGTCAAATATCACCTCTGACTGGCCTCGCCAACCCCATCTATTCTCTGCCTCCCATTGAGTCCCAGTTGATCGGATGGGTCTTCTTTGGTTGCCCTGCACAGGAGAATGGAGCTGGGAAGCAGGTTAGTGGGGTGGGGTGGGAATGGGATTTTGTAGTATCCTTCCCCTGCCATGCCCACCAAGCCATGCCCGCCAAGCCATGCCCGCCAAGCCACGCCCAAAAAATTGAATCCCACCACTGTTAATTGAATGTGGCAAGTATAAATAATCTCAAACCTGCTGACATTGTCTTTCTAGTCCCCATGCACCACAATCCCATCTGCAAAGATAATTTGGGATAGATGCCTTTTTCAAGAAAGAATTGTAGGGTTCAGAGAAATGATGGTGGCCAAACCCAGATGTTACTATCCCTGATATATATATAAAGACAGAGTTTTGCTGACATGGTTGTCTTTACTATCTTCATTCTCTCATATATCTGGCTAGGTCATACCAGGGCTGACAAGTTAATAAACAGAGTAGAAAAAGTTTTTTTTTCCTCTAAACCCTGTGGGGTTAAACAATCTCCTTAGGACTGATAGCCATTTTAGGGACACTCTCACAAAACAGTTGTTTAAGAGATATAGTTAGTCATAAAGCAACATGCACTTTAAAGTACTTCAAGTGTATTACATGCGATTTATACACAAGAATCTGATCTGCTAAGGATCAAGGCAAATTGGTACTAGATAACAATCAGTAAAATTCATGGGGGGGCTGGACTTGGATCTCTTATGGCCGTGGTGGCTAACTTTTTTGGGCTCCCATGCCGAAAACTGTGCGCGCACTGCAGGGGTGGGATTCAAATTTTTTTAACAACCAGTTCTGTGGGCGTGGCTTAGTTGGTGGGTGTGGCTTGGTGGTCATGTTATTGGCTGGGCATGGCCAACTCAATATCACTCACATTGAAGCACGCATCTCCTCACCTGGCCTTGCATGACTGTGGGGATGCTGCAACAGTCATAAGTGTGAAAAATGGTCATAAGTCACTTTTTTCAGTGCCACTGTAACTTTGAATGGTCACTCTACACAAGCAAAGTACCAGCAAAGGAGGGGAAAAAACTCCAGAGACGTTCCTGAGACAGGAAATCTAGTCCTGCCAAGAATGTAATAAGGTTTAACGGAGAGGCAGTTTCTGTAAGCAACATCAGAATGTTTCCTTCCTGCCTCCCTTACAGGATTAGGCCAGTAATTTCCTCTAACAACCGCTTCTCCAAACTGCTTAGAATGTTAAAAAACGGTTTTAGAGAATAGGTGTGAACTGATATAATCCCACCCCTGGTGCACTTACATGCGCGCACCCATGTGCCAACACCCAGAAGGCAATGCACGCGCCCCCCCATGCCCTCTGCACATGCATGCGAGACCCCTGCACTCCCCAAGTGTCTCTGCACATTCATGCAAGGCCCCCCATCGTGTGCACATGCACTCACATCTCCTGTGCCCCCCTCGCCCCCCACGCATGCACACCAAATACCCAACAATCAGCTGTTGGGCGGGCGGCTCATGTGCATGCACAGTGGGGCTGTTCCAGGTGACCTTTCGCATGCTGGCAGACATGCCACTTCCGGCATGCATGCTATAGGTTCACCGTCATGGTCTTATGGGAACCTAGTGATTTCAAACTAATGACAGTTTGACTCTGCCCTCAGGCTCCAGCTGGTCATTGCCTACATCAACTCTTATTTGACCATTTGTCACTTTGTTCAGTGACCATTGCAAATTATGACAGTTTATGGACTTTTTTGTTAAAACAGATAAGAATGAATTAACGATAGCTTTCTTTTTTCTCTATTTCTCCTTTTTTTCCCTATTTTTCCTTTTATATTTCCATCATTTTTTAAATCACATGTAACATTTTCCTTTAATAAAAATAATATTTAAAAAAGAGCTTTATGGCCAATTTTCACATTTATGACTGTCCCAGTGTCCTGTGGTCACATGGCTGCCTTTTTCAAGTTTCCCAACAAGCAGAATGGGGAATATGGAAGTGAAATCACAAATTGTGGTTGGGGGATGTCTTGCTTAACAACTATGGTGTGTTGCTTGATGAGTGGAAGTGGCATTGTAAGCCTGGCTTGGTCATATAATTTTCTGACAGTGAGAACAATCAACCAATGGAACAGAAGTTGCCCTCGCAAGTTGTGGGAGTGTCATCACTTGAGACTTTCAAGAAGAGATTGGACTGCTATCTGTCAGAAATGATGTAGGGTCTCCCGCTTGGGCGGTGGGTTGGACCAGATGACCTACAAGGTCCCTTCCAACTCTGATTGTTATCTGTTATCTGATTTTGCACTTAGTGACTGTGGCATTTAGCAGCAGTGTTGTGGTTGGTAAGTGAGGATTACTTGTGGTTAATCCTTGTGTTGACCTATGCTTTAATTAAATGCCAAATTAGACCAATGCCAGTCCGGAGATATTCTTGCAAAGACAGCTGTTGTGGGGGCCTATGTTTTTTGCTCTATATTATACCAGCTCTCCATTTAATTTGATTTTTGGAATTAAAAATGTAAACAGCAGATGCAGAAAAGGACAGGAATAAACAGCACGCCAGCTGATGACAGGACAGAAAAGAGGTAGAAGATAACAAGGCGCTCTCCCCAGCCCCCCTGGGTGGCGTCCAGGAAGTCCCTTCTTTTTCATCTTCTTGAGATGCAAAGCTGTTTGTTTTGTAGGAAGGGAAGGGAAGTGGGAGCTGCCGGAGTCACAGCTGATCACAGAGATATTTGCTCACTTGGCTCAGAGAGCAAAGAAGGAGAAGGAAGCTGATCAAGAGGCAGAACGCTGTGAAAAATTAGAACGTGTTGCTAACCTTGCCAAAAAAAAAAAGAAAAAAAAAGCCAAACAGGAAGATGATGGGCCAAGGATTAAAGATTACTAATGAGCAAGCAGTAAAAGTTGTTGTTGGGCTTGTAAGAATACACTAGAGTTTCTGGACATCAGCAAGCGAGAAGCAGATGAAGAAAAGGAAGATTATAAGGAGAAAGAGAAACTGAAAGCAGCCCCTGGGAGTGGGAAGCTCTTCCAAGCTACAGGTGGGACCTAGGTTCAGTCGGAACTGAATCTGCCCCTCCAATTCAGCAAGAACATCAGGTGGAAGAGAGAGGTGCTTTGCAGTGGTAGTATGGTACCGGTTTGGCCTCAGTGGAACCGGTAGTAAAAAAAAAGCCTCAGATGATCAGCTGAGAGGATCCCCTGCACTTTTCTCTTCTTTATTTTTATTTTATTTTATTTATTTGACTTGTCCATCACTTGCAAGATAATTGAGAGCGTCCTATCAAATTCTGTACCTGTCAACAGTGGTGTCCCCCAAGGCAGTGTTCTAGGACCAACTCTTTTCATATTCTACATAAATGACCTCTGTGATCATATCAAGAACAACTGTGTTCTCTTCGTTGATGATGTAAAGCTATTCAACACCACAGACAATACTGCTACCCTTCAAAAAGACCTGGATTATGTATCAGAATGGCCAAACAAATGGCAATTTCAAATCTCAACAAATAAATGCTCTGTCTTACATCTTGGCCAAAAAAAAATCAGAAAATAAAATACAGGATGAATAGTCAAGACCTTGTTGATGATCCAAACTCTGTCAAGGACCTTGGAACTCTCATCTCTAATGACCTAAGTGCTACAGCCCACTGTAACTACATAGTTGAAAAGGCGTTAAAAGTTGTTAACCTAATCTTACATAGCTTTTTCTCAGGTAATATTACACTAATAACTAGAGCATACAAAACATTTGCTAGATCAATACTCGAATACAGCTCATCAGTCTGGAACCCACATTATGTATCTGATATTAACACAGTTGAGAAAGTCCAGAAATATTTCACAAGAAGAGTTCTCCGCTCCTCTATTTGTTGCAGAATACCTTATGTCTCCAGACTCGAAATTCTATACCTAGAAGACCTAGAACTATGCCGCCTTTGGTCCGATCTAAGTACAGTATATAAAATCATATGTTGCAATGTCCTACCAGTCAATGAATACTTCAGCTTCAACCATAACAAGAGCAGACAATTGATACAAACTCAAGGTAAACCTACCATCCCTATCCTATTGTTTCTTTTATATATTGTTTATTTTTCTTATATGTATCCATATATTCTTAACTATGTTTTTAGTTATATCTATTATCTTGTAAGCAATTGACAAATAAATGTAGAAGGAAAAAATAACAATAGGTGTAAGTATAAACGTGAGTAAGAGTACAGGAAATCGGTACGAATAAATGGGGACAATAGGACAGGGACGGGAGGCATGATGGTGCACTTATGCATTTATCCTCTCAACTGATTGGCTCTGCAGGCCCCAGCTGGTGTGGGGAAAGCTGTGCACTGGCGTTAGGTGCATGCACGATCACCAAACCAGTAGTGGAACAGGTAGGATCTCACTGCTGGGTGCTTGGTACACAGATGTGGTATCCAAAGTGCATCTGGAGCCTCCATCTCAACTCTAATTAACGGAACCTTTTTCACTGAGAAGTTGGAGGAACTTCCAGCTGAATGAGGATAGGAAACTAGTACAGATAGTCTTTGACCTACAACCATTTATTTAGTGACCATTCAAAGTTACAATGGCACTAAAAAAAAGTGACATGACGATTTTTCACATGCCCATAGTAGCATTCCCATGGTCACATGATCAAGATTCGGATACTTGGTAAGTGGTTCATATTTATGACAATTGCAGTGTTCCAGGGTCATGTGATGAACTTTCATGACCTTTATGACAAAGTTAATGGGGAAGCCAGATTCACTTAAGAACCATGTTACTAAATTAACAACTGTAGTAATTCACTTAACCACAAGAAAGATCACAAAATGGGACAAAACTCATTTAACAACCATCTCAGCAACAGAAAGGTTGGGCTAAATTGTGTGTTCATAAGTCAAGGAATACCTGTAGTTGTGCAGTTGAAGAAGATCAGCATGACGGAATAGTGGGACAAATAAATCCAAAGGCAACCCAGATGATTCAAAAGGATCGGACTTGGACAATGAAAGAAACAACATGGCACAACATTAATGACCTCAGTAGAAATCAACGGGACTTCCCACGTATGCAGAGCAGAAGAACAGATACGCCAAACAAGTTCATGGAAAAGCAAATTGGAATAGATCTCTGCAAATCAGCATTTCACTAATAGGCTTGTCCCCTTTTCTGTTTCCCTGCAATCTTTTAAAATTCAAAATAAATAAACACATAAGGCAACTGAAAGGAAGATTTTGGTTGATGCACATAATCCTGTCATATAAAGTTGATCAGGATGTTTGGCTTTATATGTACTATACTTCTGTCACTCTGTGCAACCTAGCTCTGAATATCCAAATTAGGTTGACTTGGCCTACCATTGTCAATTCAATGAATGTCAAATCAACTACAAATTGACATTGCAATACTTGGTGTAGCTGATTTTTTTGAAAAGCCAATTATCCTTGCATGTTTTAAGTTGCCAGCTGTTTATTGCTGGCTCCCAAATGAGTACATTACAAGTTTTCCACTGCTTCTGTTGACAAAGGCTTTTTTCACACTTCAGTTCACAACCTTCCACTGTGAACACAATCTGTCAGCAAAGCAATTTTTGGACATGGGCTTAGCCCCCGCTTTCAAAAGAGTGTTCAACATATATTTAAATAAACAGGTCTAGTAGCCTTCCAACTTGTTCAGAGATAGTCTGAATTTCAGGCTGTTTGGTAGCTGCCTAAAACCAAAAGGGATTCCTTTTATGCACACTTTTTTCAGAGTTCTCTTTAGCAAGATTTATTGAGAAAGGGCTGCATTAGTATGGGAGGTGTGAATTCAGTGTGAATCCAAAATTCAATTGCTCATGACCTTTGAGCACAAAGGGGCAGGAACAGTCTGCCTGCTTTTTATCTAAGAGATTGCTAATTTCTAATTACTTTTTCTGCCTGTCTTCCCAAACACACTCACTTAGAGGACATGATTTTTAATTCTTCCTGGTAGGATGTAGTTAGAAGCTAGGTGTTGCCGGTTCCTGAAATATCATTTTTGCTTTAATTAGAGAACTTGCTTTATGAATTACTGCTCAGATTAGCTTCCCGTTCTTAGAACAATCCAATTGCATATCAACCACGAACAATTGCCGATCAACTCTCTCTCTCTCTCTCTCTCTCTCTCTCTCTCTCTCTCTCTCTCTCTCTCTCTCATCTATCTCATCTAGCTAATCTATCTATATCTTTATCCTCAGGTTGCCATTCAAAAGTAATACAAGAACGAAGAAAGAGGGTTGGGAAAGAGAACAGTCCCTAATATTGTAGGATATAATACTGTTCAGATAATCTTGTTGGGAATCCTCCAGTTCATTCTCTGCAATCCATCTTTAGCTGCACCTACATACTCCATAGAGTGTCACAGTAAGTGATGGCACCTGGCTAAGCTTCTCTGGGTTCAGAAGCTAAACAGGAGGGAAGGACTCTCTTCTCCTTGTAGGAAGTAGACTGCAAGGCAGTGCCTAAAAGTATAACTTATACAATCAGAAGAAAGAAAAGCAGAAGGGAGTTCATTCTCTTCCTAAAAGCCTCCTGTGGTCCCACAAATGAAAGAGGCAAAAAGTGCTTCAGGAGCTGCCTCTCCCAGAGTTATCTCCAACTTTCCAGAATGCCCAGCTGTGGTATAAATAGCCCACTCCACTAGACCTTCCAATCTCAGCTCCTCCTCCAGTACTGATGTTCATGTTGGCATTCCATGTGGGGTGCAAAGAATGACAGAAATTCCAGTGATTTGTAGTAGGAGCTGTCAAACTGAAGTCCAGTTGGTTACAGCTGGCTGAGAAATTGCAGGAGTTGAACTCCATGCATCTTAAAGTTGCCAAGGCTGAGAAATACTGATCTAGTTAGTAGCCCAGGTGTGCATCATCACTGCATCTTCATCACCTCTAACCATTGTTTGGCTGATGGTCAATCACTCAGTTCACTAATGGAATTCCTGGCTATGAGATGAAAGAATGGATTATCAAGACGGCTTTATGTACAGATGGTAAAAAGTGTATTGAGCCATAATGGTGCAGTGGTTAGAGTGCAGTACTACAGGCTAACTCACTGCTCACTCCAAGAGTTCAATTCTGAATGGCTCAAGGTTGACTCAGCCTTCCATCCTTCCAAAGTCCCAAACGTGAACCCAGATTGTTGGGGGCAATATGCTGACTCTGTAAACCACTTAGAAAAGGCTGTAAAGCACTGTGAAGTGGTATATAAGTCAAAGTGCTATTGGAATGTTGTATGCTTATTAGCACAGTCTAAACAGAAGATTTACAACTAGAGATTTTTGGTAGTCCTTGACTTACAACCACAATTGAGCCCAAATTTTCTATTGCTGAGTGAGGCAGTTAAGTGAGTTTTGCCCTATTTTACATCCTACCTTCCCACAGTTGTTAAGTGAATTACTGCCATTGTTAAGTTAGTAACATGGTTGTTAAGTTACTATAGCTTTCCTATTGATTTATTTTGTCAGAAGGTTACAAAAGGTGATGACATGTCCTCAGATCACTACAATCGTCATAAATATGAGCCAATTCCCAAGCATCTGAATTTTGACCATGGGGATGCTGCAATGATCATAAGTATGAAAAATGGTCATAAGTCACTTTTCTCAGTGCTGTTGTAACGGTCACTAAATAAACGTCTGTAAGTCAAGGGCTACCTGTAAAAGGAATGGCTTGTAGAAGTCATTAATTGGCCAACAAGGCAGTTAAGGTACAGAACTGAGTTGGGTGGTCTGTGAATCCCTTTTAATCTTCAACACCACAACTGTGGATCTGGGGACAAGCCAGGATCCCAGACTGCCAAGTCTGACATTTTTGGATCTCTTTCCAACCCAACCCACCCACCCCTCTTTGTGAAAGGATATAGAGAGTTTCAAAGGAAAGCAGATTACCATTTGATTAACCAGGCAATTTTTTTTCCCTTAGGGTATTGGGTAAGCAGAAGGACTGTTTTTAGAATGGCAGAAAATTTTCAGCCTCACCTATGTGTGGTGGCCATAGCTTGGTCCCCAGTCAAAATACTTTATCTGGATCTCTGATGTGTCTTCTTTCATTCTTCTTCACTATATGTAACCCTAAAGTTCTTCCCACCAAAAACAGTCCGCAAGATGGCAAAAGATATCCTTTCGTGTCACCTTCAGTTGATAGTCTGTGAAGGACAATCAAAATCCCTAATTCTAACTATTTTAAAAAAATAATTATGGCTTACGGCTTTCCTCTTGTCTGGAAATGACAAAACATTGGAAATCAAATGATATACTTCAGAAAAGGAAGTGAAAAATTGCATCAGATGAGGTAGGCTGATTGGAAATGATCAAAGCATTCATAAAGCTAGTCCAATTTATAGGTATATTACCAATGCATGCAAGGAACATTTATCAAATCAGCTTTTAGCTCATCAAATTATACTGTGGAAAGATTTTGTTTTGAGATTGAGATTCACCATTTCTAGGGATTTTTCTTCTTCTTTGGGTTCCGTTGCATGTTATTTGGCTTGAGATTTAAAAGAAAAAAAGCCAGCTGTGTCAAATCTTCAGAAAGGCCCCCCTTTTTGCCTCTAGAGGTATGTTCTTTTCTTTCAGAGGAAAAACAAACAAAGGTCAGATTAAAAGAACTGCGGTGTAAATTTTGCAAAGAGGTAGCGCTGAGTAAGAGAGCAAGGCCTGGCTCCTGGCTCTTATATTTCAGGCACCTGAGCTGAGGTTTTAAAAGGTGCTGCAGCCGTTGATCCAATCAAGCCAGCTTTCTCCTGGCCATTCATCTCTGTGATATGACGAACCGCTTGCTCGTTCCAGCAGTACATGAACAGCGGAAGGTGGGCAGCGATTGACAGATGAGAAGGCAAGGCATTATAAGCAAAAATGATTTTACAGCCAGGAGCTGGAAGGGAGGGAGGTGAATCAGCGCTCCATTTCTCCAGGGGAAATAACCAAACAACTTCAATTAATTCAACATGTTTGTACTTCCACAAATGTTTTGTTACTAATAATATTTCAGCAGGACTCATCCTTTTTGCTGATGTCTACAAGCTCCTGATAGATGGGTATGCTTCAAATTTGGGAACATAAGGGCAGGACAGTTTCATACAATGTCAGGATGGTAAGAGGGGATCCAGATGCTATGGGTTTTTTTTCCAGTGGTGGGATTCCATTTTTTATACTACAGGCTTGGTGGGCGTGGCAGGGGAAGGATGCTGTAAAACCTCCAGTCAGAAGTGGGATTTGCAGGTTCTCCAGAACTGATCAGAACCTGCTGAATACCACCACTGATTTTTTCCTGTCTCTACCACCCTGTTCCCATGAAAGGTTGAACCCAATTGAACCCCTAACCTACATCAAATCAAACCAAATCAAATATTTAGCATTGTCACATAGACCAGAATACCAGAGTTAGAAGGGACCTTAGAGGTCTTCTAGTCCAACTCCCTGCTCAAGCAAGAGGCCATACACAATTTCAGACAAATGGTTGTCCAGTCCCTTCTTAAAAATTCTCCAGTGATGGAGCACCCAAAACTTCTGAAGGCAAGCCATTCCACTGATTAAATATTCTCACTGTCAAGAAATTTCTCCTTGTTTCTAGGCTAGTTCTCTCCTTGATTATTTTCCGTCCATTGCCATAGATTAGAATATAGAATAGGTTGGTCCCCTCTTCTTTGTGGTAGCTCCTTAGGTTGTTTTGAATTGCTACAAGATTTGGAGTGGTTAATTAAAACGGATCCGTTTTATTTTATCTTTATAAAATTGGAGGAAGGCAAGGAGGCATCCGAGAAAAAATCAAGAGCAGTTTTATTAATTGGGAAGATAAGTAACAGTAATTAAATGTAGGAAGTTAGCACCCACCCCTCTCCAAGAAGAATGAAATATTCCAGGAAATATTAAAAAGGCAGAATGTTATATTTCCCTGGATGAGAAATGGAGAAACATGTTTTTTTAAGGCAGGAAGCAGATTCACTCTTAATAGCCCCCACCTTCCTCAATAGCCCACAGCAGATGTCAGCATTTAAGAGAAAAGGAGATAGCTAGTCTATTCATAAGCAAATACCCTCACTCAAGATCTTTCAGGGCAAAGCCATTAAGCCATAGTAGGAATTATGCCCAAAGCCCCTTCATTGCATCACCCAGCAAGATTCAGCTAGTCTTGGGACTCAAGAAGACAACCTACAAAGTTATCCCAGCATTGCCCATGAGAGTCTGACAACCAATCAGGATACATTTCTTGCCACAGGAACAGGAAGCAAGTTCAAAGCCCAACAAAGGGTATAAATCTCTCGCCCTCTCACCCATAAGCTTTTTTTTTGCCCAGGACCAATGTAGTCTGGTCCACCATTAAACCATCCTTCCAAGCAGTCTCCATGTTTCCAGTGTCTTTCTTCCCACTTGGAATTGAACCCAGATGGACATTTCTTCCAACATACAAAAACAGAGCACCTTCAGGAAGACAAAGGTATCTGAAACACATTCAGTGCCTCAAGCAACAACATATTTGCATTACTGACAATTATTAAGAAAAATATTTTTAATATAGCTAATGCGTTGATCAGATTTGACTGAATTTGTCTTCTGTGATAGACATTGTAGGAGGAGAGTCATGCTACTCTGTGTTAGCCAAGAACCACAAGGAGTTTAATAATAAAACTGATGCAGGATTTAAACTGAGATTTAAATTTAAACCGTCCCAATTTAAACCTTAAATCAACTTAGCTACTGCAGACAATTAATGCAATCTGCTGTAGCTCATGAAGTGTATGCCTTTTAATACAATTTGTTATGTTAATCGGAAAAGGTGCTCTGAGGCTCCTGTTCTTTCACCATAAATTTTTGAAAATCTCTTCCCTGTTATTTTAATTTTTCAATCCAAATAAATCTCTACCCCAAAAGAGCATGCCGAGAATGGTATATATGGCAGAACTTGGAAGCAACAGGCAGTGTTTGAGCAGCTGGAGAAAACTTGCCAATTGTTTGCAATCCTGGGAAGCTGGGAGAGACTGCAATTAGGATGGGACAGCTCAGGAGCAACAAATTGCACATGATTGAGTTAAAGAAGGACCAACACAAAGAGGTCTTTCTCCATGAAAACAAGTGAACTACAAAGAAAGTGAACTACATCGGGGTTCCCCAATCCCCAGGCTGCAGCCCACTACCAGGCCATGGACTATTTGGAGTTGGGCTGCACGACTGGCTGGCCAGACTGTGTGCATGCAGCTCAACTAGCACAAGCAGCGGCTGGTGGGCAATTGCATGGCCCAATTCCAAATAGGCCATGACCTGGGAGTGGGCGGCGGCCCAGGGGTTGGGGACTTCTGGCCTGGACAACTCCCTGCATCATTAGACCACTAAGCCGCAAAGGTTGGGGAACTGTTGAACTACATCACAAAAAAGTGGTTTGCAAATGCTATGACAATGGAGCAAAATTGTGTACATAGAGCTATAGATTATTTATTTATTTAATTTATTTCTCTTGTTAGTCAGTTATCAAATTTATAGTCACCCATCTTTTGGATGTGATTCTGGATGGCATATAACTGAAGCAAAACAATTAAAAGCAGAGTTAATAAATAAAAACAAAAACATTGAAACTTAAGTATAAAGTAACCCACAGGACAGTGTATCATGTCCAAGAACCAAGAATGACATCCGAAGTTACTTCCAAGTCATTTTGGTGTTCTGGTTCTCTGAAAGACAGAATCTTGCCAGACTAAAGCAACTATCTGTCTAAGTATAGATATACTCTGTGAACTGCTACAAAGTGACCATTTTAACCCTCTTCCTGCTTAACTAGATTTTTCCAAGCGCTGCTGCCTCTTTGTCTTTGAAGGCAGTCCCTCCCTCCTGGGACTCTTAAACTACATTCCATCACACTTGGTCGCATTTTGACTTTAAAAGTCAAAATGGAGACCTTGAATTGAACCCAGAAACAAACTGGCAACCAGTTGCAGCTCATGGAGGTGTAACATGTGCAATTCTAGGAGCACACATAACTGTCCTCGTCACCATATTTGC
Organism: Pseudonaja textilis; assembly: GCF_049901715.1. Lineage (NCBI taxonomy): Eukaryota > Metazoa > Chordata > Lepidosauria > Squamata > Elapidae > Pseudonaja > Pseudonaja textilis. The sequence continues at coordinate 3,935,698 of NC_141999.1, forward strand.
AGTTGTACCAATTACAGCTTCAGGATGCCTTTCAAGGGAATCCCCATATAGCATGTATTACATATATCCATTATTTGGGAATCCACCAAGACACAATCCAGGGTGGATGCAACTGGTGCACAACGTAAAGTTTCACAAGGCTGCCATTGTAGGAGAAAAGCAAGCAGAGCTGCGGGCTGGAGTTAAACACATCCCCGTTTTAGCGTCCTAGCATTGCCACAAGAGACCCAAGTCCAGCCTGCCTTGAATTCCATTGACTCCTTAGCTGGTATCAATTAGTTGACCAGATTCTGCCAATAGAGGTTTGAATAAAATCTCTATATTGCAACTTGGCGAATGATCCTGATCTTTTGCACCTAATGGCCACCTGTTCTACAAGAGAAACATTTTTGGCAATCATAATCAGGAAAAAAAAAACCAATTCAAATTTCAGTGCAAATGTTTTTTTAAAAGAAAAATATTGCACATTGAACCAAATTTGATAGATTCACAAGAGTGGGATAGTGGTGAAGAAAATGAAAATGATCAATTTGCCCATCCCAAGTGAGAATATCTAACAGAATAATAGAGTTAGAAGGGACCTTGGAGGTCTTCTAGTCCAGCCCACTGCTCAAACAGGAGATCCTGACCTATACCATTCCAGACAAGTGGCTGTCCAGACTCTTCTTAAAAGCCTCCAGTGTTGAAGCATTCCCAACTTCTGGAGGCAACTTCTGTCCCACTGGTTAATTGTTCTCACTGTCAGGAAATTTCTCCTTAGTTCTAGGTTGCCCCTCTCTTTGATTAGTTTCCATCCACCGTTTCTTATCTTGCTTTCAGATGCTTTAGAGAATAGCTTGACCCCCTTTTCTTTGTGGCAGCCCCTTAGATATTGGAACACTGCTATCATCTCATCCCTAGTCTTTCTTTTTATTAGACGAGACATAACCAATTCCTTCAATACTTCTCCATAGGTTTTAGTCTCCACCCCGCTAATCATCTTTATTGCTCTTCTCTGCACTTTTTCCAGAGTCTCTACCTCTTTTTTATAATATGGTGATTAAAACTAGATGCAATATTCTCGTTTGCGCCATCCCTCCAGCCAGAACTTTGGGGGAGCCTGCCCAGATAATGCCCCTGCTTTGGGAGAGGAAGTCCCGTTACTCCCCTTCGCCCAGCCTCCCCCTGTGAAAGCGAGCCGGTTTTTGGGGGGGTGGGGAGAACAGGGTGGGGTGGGGTTTGGGGTGGGGTGGGGGGGGTGGGATGGGAAGAGGCCAAGCTGCACTCCTGGATGGGTTGCCGAATTTTGAGTCACTTCTTGTTTAAATCTTGCAGAATAAAGGCACTGTTTCCTTGGCTACATAAAAAAGAAAACCCTAGATGCAATATTCTAGGTGTGATCTTACTAAGGCTTTATAAAGCGGTACTACTACATCATGTGATCTTGGTTCTATCTCTCTTTTGATGCAAGCTAGGATTGTGTTGGCTTTTTTGGCAGCTGCAGCACACAGAAGAAATGGGTGTATAGGAAAGAAAGACCTCCAAGGTCAGCAAAAGAAAAAGCAAAAAAATAAAATAAAATAAAATATCAAAAGCAAGGTGAAATTTACACGGAGGAGGGGACAAGCAGCCGAAATGAAACAAAATGACAGGCTAGGAAAATGACATCCATTTTCACCGTGCTTAGATTTCTCTTGCAGCCATTAAGGCTTCATGATCCAAGAGATTACTTTTGGACTAGAAATGATTTTCCTGGATTGAACTGCCAATCCTGTTGCTTTTGAAAGGGATGAGAAATGGGCCAAGAAAGTAGAGTACCCCCTCTTTCTTTCTTTTCTTTTCTTTTTTCTTTTTCTTTTTGTTTCTTACAGGAAATAATCAGCAGCAAAGAGACAAAGCAGACGTGATGGAATATTTCTGCAAGTGGGGAATGGTCTCATTGTGGCCTGAGAACAACACCCGGCAGACTACCAGAAAAAAAGATAAATGCAAGCAGGGGTGAATCAGAAGCAAAGGAGGAGGCTCTGATAAACAATGGGATTTCTGATCGCTGGCGACTTTGAGCGAAGAGAAACATTTTTGATGGGGAGGGCAGGTGGATGTCATTAATATGAGCAATTCTGTTCAGTTTTCTGCAATTTCCTTTAGTGCCACAGTAAAGACAACACCTGCTTGGTTACAGGCGCCCTGTAGCTGTCCATTCCCAGAACACAGCACAAATGAACTGTCATGCTGGCAAAGAGAAAGGCAGCTCAAGGCTATTCTGCTCTGGAGCAAATATCTTCTCTTTATCTTCTCTTTCAGTTGTTTTCCATTTGCGTATGTCCTTATACTGCATTAAGAATGCATCCATTAGTAGTAGAAAAATCTCTCTTTTTTTTTCTCTCCCTTTACCAGCTCTCATCTGATTGAATAAATGGGAATTTGCTTTGGAAAATCTTTTGAAGGAAAAGAAGATTTCAGAGGAATTCTCATGGCTGGAAGGGGAGGTTTCTGCCCTTTAGAAAGAAGGGGTTAAGGGACTTTCCCCATGTTTCAGTCCAGATGTCACCCTGCCAGGTAAACCAGAGAGGAAATGTGACCAGATGAACTAATTCTACTTTAAAGCAAGGCTGCATTAATAGAAGATACAGACGGTTGCAAGTCTGAAGGTAGAAACTTCCAGCTGCTACTTTTAACCACCTGAGCAGGTTGATTGATTAGAGTGGGTCCTTCTTAAGTTTCTTCCCCCGATTGGTAAGCCACTGGGGATTCCTGCCTCTCTTGTCTCATTGTTCCTTAGTATCTCTTTTCCTTGTCCCCCAAATCATTCTCACATACCATTACATGAAGGGACCACCTCAGACGGAGTTCCTCCTAAGAACATCTGCTAGAAACCACTGTGTTGTCAATGCATCATGACATCATTATCCAAAAGTGCCAAGCAACTGACACCAACATCTGGTGTCAGGTGCTTGAAATTTGGAGATTTAGAACGAGTGGGCAGAGCTGGCGTCTCAGCAATACCATTGCAGGATGGACCCACCGGACCTAAACCGTCCCGTAGAGACAGTGATTGAGGAGGGCACATCCTGTCGATCCCAGGGACATCGCAAAGTCCCTGGTTGATCCAGGAAAAGCCCTTTTTGCCGGCAGCGGAGAGGCAGCCTCCCAAGCTGCTGAAGCTGGGACAGCTCCGGAACGGAAGAGATTGGAAAGAAAGTGTGTCAGTTTGGTGAGATGAACTTTTACTTATTATTTCTTGGAGAGAACACCCTGAAAAAACGAAAGTGGACTAAAAGCGAAGAGAAAAGAATTTAAGCGGCGTGATTAATTGTCAAAGTGAAAGTTTTTTTTTCTTTTTTCCTTTTTTATTGCAACTCTGAATTTGGCAAAGCTGTTTAAGCTGGACTGGTACTTTTTAATCTTTTAATCTTTGTATTTCTTTCTCCCTTTTTTAAACAACCCTTTTGAAAATCCCTTTTTGACTAAGATTCTTTTGCTTGACTCAAGATTTATTTTTCTCCTTTTAAAAAAAAGGGGAGATTTTACTTTTTTTTTAGTTCCTGGTTGTGGATTGAGGAGGGGAAGTGAAAGTGAAGGAAAGTAAGTAGCACTGCCGCCCAGAGGGTTGGATGCATTGTTTCTTTTTTCTTTCACTAGTTTGCGTTAGGATCAAGGACTCTGAGCTGTGTATTGGAAAAAGATAGAGATGAGCATGGCAGTTTGTTTATTCAGGTGCTCATTTCCGAATAGATAGTTGGAGCCTGGAGTTGAAGTTGAAAGAAAGAAGATTGAAGTGACCTTGAAAAATTCTGAGCTGATTTATCAAAGAGCCTTGGATATTTGGCGGCAGAGGCTTGTTTTATATTAGAATTGCTTTTTACCTTTTTCCTCCCTTTCGATTCCACCCGCCCCAACTAGTGGGGCTCTTTTATTCTCTTTAATTGGATTTTAACTTTTTAAACCAGGAACTAGAATGTAAACCTTTTATTTTGGTTTTCTTTTGGTTTACTAAGTGGAACGCATAGAATATTTTTCTTTTTTTTCTTTTTTACTTTTTACATCTACCATTGCAACTAATTGGGTGAAGGTATACAAGTGTCTGAAGATTTATTTTTTCCTTTTTTCCTTTGGAGTGGCAATTGTTTACCTTTGGGTTTTTTTCCTCTTTTTCCCCTCCTTTTTCTCTCTTTCTTTACAGATAAGCATTACAAGATGAGTAGAAAGACAACAGCCCCAGCTTCTTTGATACCAACTCCCTCACCATCTGGAGGACAATGATCTATATAGACAATATTACAACAGGAAAAAGAGAAAGAGAAAGAGAAGGAAGTGACATTACAGATGATCATGCAAGGAATTCAGAAAATTGAGCAAAAAATTGAAAAGACGGATGAAAAAGTGGAAAATATTGAACAGATGATGATGAAATATAAAGACAGATTCAAAAAAATTGAAGAAGAAGATATACAAAAAGATAAGAAAATTGGAGATATTGATTTTCATTTAAGTGATGTCAAGAAGGGCAGATTTGAACCATTAGAATGGGAAATAGACAAATCAGAATTTTATCTAAGATTTCAAAATATAGAAAAAGGAAAAGGTGAAAATCTTGCTGAAATTATGGCAGAAATATTGGCAGAAGCACTGGAAATAACCAAAGAAAAGATGATGGATGGGATGGAGTGTTTTGTGTCTACACAAGATATGCAACGAGGAATAGATTACCAAGAAAAGTTCACATTAGATTTACTAAGAAGATTAATAAGACACAGATAGTCCCAGTGGCAAGAGAGAAAACACTAAAATATAAAGAAATTATGGTGCTGAGCAGATACCAAGAAGAGTAAGAGAGATGAGAAGAGAATATTTATTCTTGACTAAAGAGCTACTTAAAAGAGGAGTAAACTACAGATGGTTGATGCCAGAAGGCCTCTTGTTCACTTGGCAGGAACAAATACGGTGAACCCAGAGAAAAACGAGAATTGAGATCTACTAGAAAAATAAAACCCTCTTATAAAGCTTAACATGGATGAAAGAAAATTGATTATGATTAACATAAATGGACTTAATTTGGCTATCAAAAGAAGGAAAGTATTTCATAAATTAGAAAAATTAAAATTTGATATAATCTGCTTACAAGAGATATATATTAAAAAACAACATGAATATATACTAAAACAAGGAAAACTAGGGAAATTATTTATGCCACTGGCACAATCTAAAAAAGGAGGTGTGGTATAATATTTTAAAGAAACAATTTTGGCAGAACTAATTTACACAGATGATGATGGAGGGATTTTGATGGTGGTAATAATGGATAACAGTGTTAAAACACTTTTAATTGCAATTTATGCCCCGAATTATAAACAAGAAGAATTCCATAGAAAATTACATACAAAAATAATTGAACTGGACTATGTTAGTATTTGTATGATGGGAGATTTTAATGGAATAATTAATGACCAGTTGGACTATAAAACACAGAAAACAACAAAGAAAGTTAGAAAGATACTACCAAAATCCTTCCTTTGAATAACAGAAGAATTTAATTTAAAAGGTGCATGTAGAGAGAGAAATGAGGAAAGTAAGCAATATACTTTTTATTCAGACAGGCACACATCCTGGTCTAGAATAGATATGATATGGTTGTCAGCAGAATTATTGACTAATGTACAACAAAATGAAATAGAAACAAGCACTTGGGCAGATCATAATCCAGTGTCAGTTGTTTGGAAAGGACACAAGAGGAGATCCAGATGGACTTTAAATAATATGATACTGAAAGAAAAAGACTTTAAACAGAAAATAGAGAAAGAACTTGTTTTCTTCAAAGAAAATAGAAAAGGGGATACATCTTTACAGAATCTCTGGGACATGATGAAGGCCTACACAAGAGGTTTGATAGCAAGAAGAATTAGTCAATTGATAAATAAAGAAGGACAGGTTTGCTATGGAAATGAGGAGAAGAAAAAAATTATACAAGACTACTACAGAAAACTGTACTTTCAAGAGAATATTCAAGAAGAAAAAGTTAAACAATATCTTCAGAAAGCGAACCTACCTCAGATACCCCAAAACATTGAAACAATGTTAGAAGGAAGTATAACAATGATGGAATTAACAGAAGCCTTTAAAAAACAATGCTGGGAAAGCACCAGGTCCAGATGGTTTGCCAGAGGAATTTTACAAGACTTTTCAGGAAATATTGAATTTTCATCTTCTAGAAGTTATGAATGAAGTTATGTGAAAGAAAAGAATACCAAAAACATGCTCAGAAGTGTACATTACACTTATACCGAAGGAAGGTACAGACCTGTAGCAAGTTAAAAATTATAGACCTATATCTTTATTGGACTGACTATAAAATCTTTGCTTCAATTTTGGCAGAAAGACTAAAAAGATACTTAAATAATTTTATTCATACTGATCAAAATGGATTTCTGCCAAAGAGACAAATCAAAGACAATGTGAGAATCATTTTGGATACTCTGGAATATTATCAAGCTCACCCTGAGAAGCAAATGGCCTTGATGTTTCTAGATGTTCAAAAAGCCTTTGACAATGTGAGTTGGCGATTTATTTTACTGCAATTGATACAAATGGGCTTTGGTAAGAAATTTATCCAAGCCATTGAAACAATATACCATGAACAACTGCAAAGGTGATGGTGAATGGAGAATTAACAGAATCCATAGATATAAGAAAAGGGACAAGGCAAGGCTGTTCATTGTCACCTCTGCTGTTTGTGTTAACATTGGAAGTCTTGAATAGGAATATCAGAGAAGAAAAAGAAAGAAAAGGAATGAAAATTAAAAAGGAGGAGTATAAATCGCAAGCTTTTGCAGATGACCTGGTATTTATATTAGAAGACCCATTGGAAACAGCACCCAAATTAATGGAAAAAAATAGAAGAATATGGAAAAGTAGCAGGTTTGAGAATAAACAAAGACAAAACAAAGATATTAACAAAGAATATGTTAACAAGACAAAAGAAAGAGTTGGAAGAAACTTTAAAAATACAGTTCACGAACAAGGTTAAATAATTAGGGATTCATATTATACCAAGATGTAGTACCCCGAAGGAAGATAACTATGTTAAACTCAAACAGCAGATTGCGACAGATTTGATGAAATGGAAAAAACTTCAACTATCATTGATTGGGAGAATATCCACAATTAAGATGAATATATTGCCTAGAGTTTTATATTTATTCCAGACAATTCCTATTCGATTAGAGAAAGAGTTTTTTGAAGATTTAAATAGAATTGTGTTGAAATATATTTGGCAGGGTAAAAAAGCAAGAATAAAATTAAAACTGTTACAAGATGCAAGAATAAGAGGAGGGTTTACCTTGCCCATTTGGGAGCTATATTACCAGGCAACAAGTTTGATGTAAAGGAACAGATAAAGGAATGGATAACACTAAGGAACAATAGATTATTGACTTTAGAAGGCCCTGACTTGCTGCTGGGATGGCATGCCTTTCTCTGGTATAAGGGAACTAAAACACAGGGGTATTTCAGAAGACATTATATTCATGAGGCATTGTTTTTGAACTGGGAGAAGATAAAAAGACAATATTACTTAAAAATTCCAACATGGATATCAACTATTGAAGCTTTTTCTTATCCAATAATATATAAAAAGGAACAAACAGTTAGATATGGGGAGATATTGAATGAAAAGGGTGAACTTAAATCTATGTAAGCATTGGAAGAACAAGGTGTAAAAATGAATTGGTTCTCATATTTGCAAATACAATCTAGATTTGATAAAGACTCTAAGGTATTTACGACAAGTTGACTGATTTCGATAAAATTTTGATGGGTACTGATGAAAAGGTAATTAAAAAACTTTATGGACATCTATTAGAATTTAAATTGGATGAGGAACAAGTCAAAGAAACGATGATTGCTTGGGGGAAAAATTTTTGGATATGGGATTGATTTAGAAAAATGGCAAAAATTGTGGTCTCAGAATTATAAAATGACAATGTCAACTGCATATAAAGAAAATTTGTATAAGATGTTTTACAGGTTGCATCTACCCCTGACAAGACTTGCAAAAATGTTTAAGAATAAATTGGATAAATTCTGGAAATGTCATCAGATACCTGGTTCACATTACCATATGTGGTGGACATGTTCGGACGCAAAGAAATATTGGACTAAAATCCACACATGGTTGGAAAAATTATAAAACAACATTTAGACTTTAAACCAGAGATCTTTTTATTGGGAGTCATACCGGACATATACAATAAAGAACTGAAATATTTGATTGTAAATGTTTGAACAGCGGCTAGAATTGTATTTGCGAAGAACTGGAAAAATGACAAAATACTTATGCAGGAGGAAGTTATCAAAAAAATTATGGATTGTGCTGGACTTCCAGTTTGAGCTTCTTCAGCAACAGACCAAAGCCTCGTCTCTGCAAGGTTTCAATCCATGCTCGCCACTGGAGTGCCCTGAGCTGGCTGGTTTCAGGGCTAAGCCACCCTGTAGAAGAAGGGGGAGACTGCCTGCAGGGTTGAGGAGAGCCGCATCTCTCCTCCCCAGCTGGCCATTACTCCCTTTCCTGAAGGCGGTTGTAGCGGTGGTCAGAAATGGCCACCACAAAGAAGAACTGGACCAGAAAAGAATGTGCAGGAGGAAGATAAGAAGAGAAAGTTTTGGTTGACTGGGTCAAACAGCAAAAGCAACAAATAAGGTACCCTGGAATTGAAACTATTAAAAAAACAATAACATTGTTCCCTAAGAAGATTTTTAAGCTGCGAAGGAGAGAGAAAAGGGAAAAAATTTGGTTGTTTTTTATTCTCCTTTTCCTATACTGACAGCTAAGAGACTTAAGCAAGAAATTGGAGAAAAAAATCCACTTTGACATTAATAGGCATTTAATGCTGAAAATAAAAAGTCAAAGGGATAATAAAGATTTCTGGATAATCAAAAGCTTTTGAAAACAGGAAAGGAGAGAAAAAGAATAAAAGGGCAGGATCTGGAAAGGAGGAGACTGCCTGGAATTAAAAAGAACTTATAGCAAAATCTCAACAAGACTTCCAAAAGATACATTTTAACTGAAACATCGCAACAAAAACCCCAGGAATACAAAGTGGAAAAAGAAATAAGAAGAAACAGCTTGGGACTATTTGGATTACTTGATGATATCTGGATTTTTGGTTATTGTATTTGAATGACTAAAATCAATCGGGTGGTTGTTTAAAACTATTTAAAATGGCTCCATTTTAGAAGAACTTAAAAAGTATAAAGATACACAAGAAGAGAGAGGTTCTTTTGGCTTCATATTTCAGTTCTTAGAAATGGAGATTTGGAACTATGTGAAGCAACAAGAAATGCCTGCAGAAGAAGAAGATTGGGACAAAGAAGAAGCCATCTTTAATGAACAAGTGATCTTAGGTGGGGGGGAGAAAAGAAAGGGGGGAAATAGAATGGAAAGTTTAAGATTGGGGAAAACAACCCCAAAAAAGAATAGAGTGAAAAATAAGTATAAAATCAGAAAGCAACAGAAGAGGGAAATGCAGAAGAGAGAATTAGAACTAGAGAGACAAGGGGGTAAAAAAGGGAGGGAGAAGATGAGAGGGAAGAAAGAAAGGAAAAGAAGTTACAAAGGACAGAAACAAAATATAGAGAAACAGGGCCTATTTAGAGATAATGGGTGAAAATTTAAGGAAAAAGGGATTCTGCAAAAGTACATAAGATAGTATTGTTATATTAGAAATAGAAATAATTGTAGAAAATATGCAACAATGTACGATTAAAATGTTTGATAAAATAGCTATTGTAATTCAGTGGAATGCTTGTCAATAAATAAATGTAACAAAATGAATATTTAATTATTTACAAAACATATGTGAAGACAAATAAGGGAAAAATTAATTATGGAGATTATACGTGTCTTTAAGGAAGTATGATATTTAATTGAAAAGAAATGTTAAGGTGTTAAGATTTTAATGATTATTAATGATAGAACTGAATTGGAATGGAATGAGGGTTTATAATTACATATATTTATAATCCTTTTTAAAAAGAATATAGTGTGTATTATAAGAATGTACCAAGCAGAATTCGATTGGAAGTTATGTATTATATTGAAGGTCATAACCTTAACATAAAAATTGAAGTTCAAATAAGAGTTGAATGGATGTAATTAAAAGATATAAAGGTGTCATACTCCAATTAGTAACTACAGGAGAAAACTTGTTTAATGAGAAAAGATAATATGAAATTGAAACAGAACAGACAAAAGTATAAATATAATGATTTGAATTGAGATGAGATAATCAAAATAAAATTGAGAAAATTAAAAGAGGGGAAAAACTATATAGAAAATGTGGAACAGTATAAGATATGGAATAGAACACAAAAAGGAGCATGAAATTGAGTTTTGTGTCTGTATAAAGAAGTTCAACCCAGGACCATGCTATTTTCAAAAAAGATGTTTTACTTGTATTTTGTATGTGTGAAAACCCAAATAAAACTTTATTTTAAAAAAATATATGGACTGTGCCGAAATGAGTAAACTGACATTTGAAATTAGAGAACAAGAAGACAAGCAATTTTATATGATGTGGGATTTGTTTTTTCAATGATTGGATAAAAAGACATGGTAATGTAATAGACTACATTATTTTGTGATAGAAATGTAATAGACTGATATAAAACATTATATATATACATATATATATATATATATATATACATATATATATATATATATATATATATATATATATATATATATATATATATATATAACCACTGGTTGAAAGTATAACATAAATTTTAAGATAAAATGTGGATCATCTCTTATAAAACGATGGAATAAATAGTTTAGTCATAGATGATTAATAACTGATAAATATATAAGCATATGTTAGTTCGACAATGTGAAAGCTGATATAAGTTGTGAGTAAATGACTACAAAAGGATAGCACAAAAGATATGTAACCAACTGACATGCTGTATGTATATGAAATGGAAGATGGTTTTATGTTTTTATGTTTTGTATGTGTATGTTTGTTTTTAAAAATAAAAAAAAATAAAAAAAAGAAATTGGGAGAGGTAAAACTCCAGGAAGACTTCAAGTAGATAGAAAAAAGGCATGGGCATTTTCTGCAACCTACAAGGTCTTTTGTATGTGGTCAAAAAAGTAAAGAGGGTGGCCACAATAATGTGATGGGCAGAGCTTTGATCACACCACTGCAGCTGCCATCATGACATTTGACGAACCCCTGTGGAGACATTAGTTCATCTCCACTAAATCAGCTGGAAAGGATCTCATGAAAAATTTACTCAAGAGTCTTCCCTTGAGAAATGGTGGGAGAATGCCTCCCCACCCCCGGTACATTTAGACAGGTTGTGTTCTCAATGGTTCTGCCCACCCCTCCAAAGGATTTGTCATGCCCAGTTTCAGGGAAGGAGTTAAAACTGAATCACTCTTTTTTTTCTTGTGAGGGGAGGGGGATTCTGGCAATTGCCTGAACTAGGCCTTGCCTTTTGGGGGGGGCGGGGGGGCAAGCTTTTCTGGAAGTAATTCCTCATTGTGTTCTTCCTAGGGTGATGTGTTGGAATGTGCAGCAGAAAAAGGAGTGGAGGGGTATGGGTGTGTGTGTTTGTGTGTGTGTGTGTGAAAGGAATGTCAGCAATAGCACCATGGCTTCTTAGGAGGATGGGCCCATTGCAGGGATGGGCCCAAGATAAGAAACTGAACGTTCCTGAAGGAAGCAATCCATAGCAGCCCCAATCTAGAATCTCCCTTGGTACATCTATTTGATAAGAAGATTACAGCTTTAGTCTGGCAAGATTCTGTCTATTAGGTATAAGCAAATTAAAAACTTAATTCAGTTGAATTTCACTGTATCAACTTTGGGCATAGACTTAGCAGGTTGAAATAGAGTGACCTGCCCAAGATCACTCATCTGGCTTAATTTTATTTATTTTGTTTGTTTGTTTATTCATTCATTCATTTATTTTCTCACTTTTATTAGTTATTATTTTTTACTATTCCTTAATGGTACTACATCCACACGGAGAGAAGTAAGCAGTGGGGTACCACAAAGCTCCATCTTAAGCCCAGTACTCTTTAATATCTTTATAAATGAGAGATTAGGGTTAGGGGAATTCATCAAATGCAGATTATACTAAACTGGCAGTAATAGCCAACACCCCAGTAGACAAACTCAGGATCCAAAAAGATCTTGACAATTGAACAATGGGCCCTATCCAACAAAATGAATTTTAATGTGGAGAAAAGCAAAGCTTTATATTTAGGCAGGAAAAATCAAAGGTAAAAGGACAGACTAGGTGAGACCTCACTCAAAAACATTCACTGTGAGAGGGACCTCGGAGTCCTCGTGGATGATCCCTTGAATATGAGCCAGCAATGTGCAGCAGCTGCCAAAAAAGCTAATACAATCCTGGGTTGTATAAACAAAGGCATAAAATCAAGATCACGTGAAGCATTAGTGCTGCTTTACAAAACCCTAGTAAGATCACACCTGGAATATTACACACCTGGTCATCATACAAAAAAAAAAGATGTTGAGACTTTGGAAGAAGTTCAGAGAAGAGCAACTAAGATTATCAAAGGCCTGGAGACTAAACCACATGAAAAATGGTTGCAGGTTTGGGGTCTGGCTAGTCTAAAGGAACGAAGAATTAGTGGTGGCATGATACCAGTATTCCAGTATTTGAGGGGCTGCCACAAAGCAGATGGGGTCAAATTATTCTACAAAGCATCAGAGGAAAGAACAAGAAAAAATGGTTGGAAACAAATCAAAGAGAGAAGCAACCTGGAATTGAAGAGAAACTTCCTAAGAGTGAGAACAATTAACCAGTGGAATGGTTTGCCTTCAGAAATTGTGCATGCTCCATCATTGGCGGTTTTTAATAAAAAAAATCTCTTGTCTGAGATGGTATAGGTCCTGCTTGAGCAGGGGGGTGGACTAGAAGATCTCCAGGGTCTATTCTATTCTAACAATTCTAACAATTATTTTTACAAATAATTCAAGCAACAAACTTATACAACACACCTTCCTCCTTCTATTGTCCCTACAACAAAAAACCCTGTGAAGTGAGTTGGGCTGAGACAGAGGTCACCCCACTAGCTTTATGTCTAAGGTGGGACTAGAACTCACCATCTCCTGGTCATCTGGTCTAGTATGCCCACCACCATACCAAAGTGGCTTTCATTGCCTTCAAATCTAGCTTGATGCATGCCGACTGCCTGGACAAATCCCGGCAGGGTTTTAGGAAAAAGATTTGGGGGGTTAGAAAATTGGAAGTCAGGACATCACATTGATTTTCTAGAAACTGCGTTGGGAGACTGAAAATATGTGGCCTCTGTTATACACCAGGACATTGTTGAAATCCTCCTAGGGGATTGGATTAACATATCCTTTGTTGCAAAGGGTGAGTCAAGGTTTTCTGCCTCCCACCCAGTCCACATTTTATAGCACAGTTTTCACTACAGTTTTCAATTCACTGTACATATTCTAAAAACATGACTCCCCTGCCCCTTTGTTAGTCCTTAGGCTTCTATTCATATATTTTTAAAATCAAATTTGCATGGCAGAGTTCACACACAAACTATAAAGGGGAAAGGCAAGATCGGAGTTGCATGGGCCCCCTGGGCAAATACAGTCATGCTGATAAGAAGTCTTTAGAAAGAGAAGAGCTCAGGGATGTATTTAAGCACCTTGTATTCCTTGTAATTCCAGCAGCCAAGCATCAACAGCTGGCATTGGAAGTGGTAACAGACTTTGTGATGCTAAAAAGCCCATAGCAAATCTTCCATGTAAACCTTTCTCTGGACCAGAGTGAAATTTCTCCATTGCTGCACATTGAAAGCCAGTTTGGTCTAGTGCTAAAGACGCAGGCTAGAAATCCAGAGACCATGAGTTCAACTCCTGCCTTAGCCGTGAAAGCCAGCTGGGAGACCTTGAGCCAGTCACTTTCTCTCAGACCAACCAACACCACAAGAAGCAGAAGCAGTCAGAACCAGACAGAATTCAGAAGCAAATAGATATAGCATAGAAGCACACCAACTCTTATATCTACAGCCCAGTTACCCTAAGCCACACCCAGGCTCTGAGCTGTCTGACATGGCTCAAAACAGGTGCTGTTTCTTAGTCACCAAACAGTTTCCATTGGCTGACTTGTTGTTATGGCTATTCCAGTTCATAATTTCTTATATACTGACAAACTTTATCATATCCTGAAGGCAAACTTTAAATAACTAAGAGCAAAAAAAAGTCCTTTTTTGATGTTGGAGTAAACAACACATCAGAAAAAAGCAAACAGGCACAATGGGCAGTCCATTACAAGCTGTATCTTTAGGTCAGTGATCACAAGCTGTATCTTCAGATCAATTAGGTTCCTTAAATGCCTATCCCCTTTGCTCCCTGTTAGAGCTTCCTCCTCTTAGATCCCTCTGCTGTGATAAGTGACTGGAAAGTTCTTATTTTGAATCTACAGTGTGCAGCAAGAATGTGTCATCCCAACTTCTAGCATCTAACATGCTTCAAGGATTTTTCGGTATTCTTTTCCCTGGAGAACAGGTAACACCAAGGTATAGGTGAGGTATTTAGATATAAATTGTCCATAAACCAGATACCATGATTGGCATCCAATGGAAGTGCAAAGGTTCCTTTGGGATGGGAAACAATGTAAGCATGCCATTTCTCTCTGCCTGGGAAAAAATGTGAGTGAACCTGCTCTCTCTGTCTAAACTTGCTGAAATTTGGATGTTTCTGATTGGAACTGGTACACTTCAATTATATGAGGTAAGCCCCAGCCTCATGTTTCATTATTGGAAGTTTTCACCAAAGCGTGCATTGGTGAGAGAGAGTGCATTGACCAAAGTTTGCATTGGTGGGAACATGTGCAAATGAAACAAACAAAATCAAAACATTATGATATTTTGTGTAGTTACTTACCAAGCACATCTAAATTATACTAAAATAACCAAAATTTCTTTACTATCCTCAAGGCATGTTACAACTTTTGAGTACCCCCAATGTTTGGAAATTGAAAGTTGAAAAATTTGACACACCCTAAAATTGTGCATTGTTAGAAAATCTGTTTGTATAAAGCACTAACAGAGCAAAGAGTACAGTCACCATGTGCTTTACTGTTCATCTATATATATGTAACAGGAAACAGGAAATTCTACTTAGAACAAGAGCATAGAGTACCGGTATATACCATAGATACAAACTTGTAAATACTGCCATCTACTGGCTGAATACTACTGTAGTTGTTGCATAAAAATACATTCCAACAATGAATTCCAACGTGCATTGATCAAAGTATGCACTGACCAAAGTGAATTGATGGAAGCATGTGCATTGGCCAAAGGGTGCGCTGACAAAAGTGTGAATTGGTGAGAGTGTATGCATTGACCAAAGTGCATTGGTAGAGGCATGTGCATTGATGAGTGTGTGTGTGCTTAATGAGAGTATGTGTTTCATTGCATCATATTCTGCATCCACTTTAGTTCCAAGGTGTTCTGAAGAAGGGAAAGGGGAGGAGAAAAAAAGACCACATTATCCAAATCAATTTGGCTGCCTGGCTTTGAATTGGATCTCTGTTTCTGCCTCCCACATTCCAGATGGAGGCTTTGAAAGTGGCCCAACCCGGGAGAGAGAGAGCAAACTCACCAGGGCCCAGAGATACGCTGCGAGAACAGGAGAGCCAGAAGGGAAATGTGTGTGCTGAAAAATTGAATTTTTATCAGTTTCTCTGTAGATGGTGTTTATTCATATTCTAGCTATTCATTGCCCGATTTCTCTTTACAAAATGGCTTTCTTCTTTTGCCTTAAATTTGTTTGCATAGATAGAAGCTGCTTTTTCTTGTTTTCAGCATTTCTTCTTCTAATCTAAAGAGCTGTTTTCAATGATGCACTGTATTTTCCGGTTAGACCTCTGAGCTGTTTGCATGATGCATATAAGTGTTTTTCTCCAGTCTGGATTATTTTCCATCACAAACATTTAAAGGTGGTGGTTGAGAGCATCTGCTGCTCTCAAAAGCTAGGAAGTATGAAAGGTGTCAATCACACCAGCTTCCCTTTTGTCCTTATCACTGAATCCGGTTGTAAAAAGGTGGGTGAAACAGTCTGGGGTCTGCAGGGAAGGCCAGATATAAACTTAGAGAATCCTTAAGCTTTGGAAAGCTGCAGAGGATCTATCTGCCAGAGAAGAAGGCTGTGTGCAAGTGAATGTTTTATTTATTTTTAATAGCCAATTTAATGGGCAGTTTGCAATAAAGTACCCTAAAACATACAATTTCAGTTAAAACATATGCAGTCAAATCACACACAAAATAAAGTTGGCATATCAAATCACATAAAATGAGGCAGCAGCAAGGTGGCCTTTCAAAATCAAAGCAGTATGAATTAAAATAGGATTAAGTTACAGTTCTAAATACAATTAAACATTTAAAAGACTGGGACAATAGGAAGATCTTCATATGGCAACAAAATGATGCTAAGGTAGGCACATTCAAGTCTCTTTGGGGAGAGCATTCTTTAGATAGGGTGTGGTCCACCACAGAAAAAAGACCTCTTTCGATCCAAGATCTCAAGATCTAGGTCAGGGGTGTCAAACTCAAGGCCCAGGGGCCAGATCCAGCCCAGATCCAGTGCTTAAAACTGGCCTGCAGGGCTGCCCTGGAAAGAGTGAAGGACCTGCACGTGGTGCCTCTGCCAGTGAACACAGAACTCGCTGTGGGAACTATGATTCTTTGTTCTTTGTGTACGTGCTAGGACAACGGAGCCTTCTGGTGGTTGGCTGGAACACGGAGCAAGGAGCAAGGACAAATTGTTGCCATTTCTTAACCAGAACTGTAGCAAACTTAAACTCTGCAGCCTTGTATGCTTTATGAGAATGATCAGTGCATGTTGTGTGATGTAATGCGTTTGTGATAGGACGTTAACAAAATTGCTATGTTAACAAAGATTGCTTCTAATAAAAGAGGGTTTCGGAGTTCTCTCTGCGCTCTCATCCCAAGACAACTTTGCGTAGTGTCTTTTCATGAGAGACCACCACAACTCGCAAGGGCCATGTACGGCCCTCCCAAGCTCCATTGTTGCTGGCAGAGGGTGCAGGAAATCATCCCAGTCAAGAGCAGAGCTTGCAAGGCCCGCAGGAGACTGTCGCAGCCAACAACGGAGCTCAGAAGCCCATTTTCTCTGGCAGAGCACTTGAGCCACCCCAGGTGCCTCCCTTCCACCGGTCCCAATGAGCAGGATTAGCTACCCTATCTTGAACTATCCGAAGTTTCAGAATTGTTTTCAGAGAAAGCCCCACAAAGAACACATTGCAATAATCCAGCTGGGAAATTACCAGAACATGAATCACTGTTGAAAGGCTCTCTTTGTAAAGTCGCTGTTAATAAATCAGCCATAGTAGATCAAATGCCCACCCCATGCCACCAAGGTCATCTGTCCCTCTAGTGTTAGCGATGGGTGTAGGACCACCTCCAAGCTGTCAACCTGCTTCTTCCAAAGCTGGACAGATGCACCACCCACAAACCACAACTCTATCTTGTTGGTCTTAATCTCACTTTGCTGACCTTCAGCCAGTTTTTCTGATCAAGCATTGGTTCAAAACAGCAACTTGGCAAGAAACCTTCCCAATTGGGTGGGGAAGTCCAACTTTTGGACAAAAGCCAGGAATCGGATAAGAATAAAGCCTCTTTTAATACATTAATGAAGGAATGTGAACTTTGGAGCTGTTTGATTTCCACCGAGCACAAGAATTTGCAAGGGTGAGAAGCTTCAGCTGATGGCTGATGTGAGCACTTGTTCCCAGTTTTGGGGCCCAGCCCCCTCGTTGTTCCTCCTGCTTTTCTGGGAAGGTATCTGCAAGTGAAATTGTGATGGCAGATTCTGTATCTCCCCCCTTCCCTCTCCATCCTTCTCTTCTGGGAGAGAATCTGTAAGGAGCAACATTGCCAGGATTAATGTTCCTGTACTTTAAAATAATAATAATATGGCAGATAAAAAGTCTGCAGGATTCCACTGACAGCAATTTCTTTTTTTCTTTCTCCTGGTTGTAATTATATTTGTATTTTGTAGAAATGCAAAGCACTTCTATGAATAGCTGTCCCATGAGAATGAATGAGGGAAGCCAGATTCTATGAACAAGAAGGACAAATTGATTTTTACACACACACACACACACACACACACACAGAGAGAGAGAGAGAGAGAGAGAGAGAGAGAGAGAGAGAGACCTTTGAGCCCAAATCCATCATCCACTTCCAATTTGCTTTGTGCAAGAGAGCTCTAGTTCAGCTGATTGAGAATCTATTTTACATGCAAACATTCAGCCTGAAATTTTCTTTTTTCTTAAGGTTGCAAAAGACTTGGGTGTAAAACTCAAGGTATTACCACCTTTGAATTGTTCTCAATTATTAACATTCACAACATTTTCTCATCCGTCTCTCTGTCTGGGTGGGAGATATCTTCTGGGTACTTGCTGATACTTTGGAACCAAAGTACATCCTCTGAAGTTTTAGTCCTGCTCTGTTCTGGCCCCACAACAGTAGCAATAACAATATTACATAGACTTATATACTGCTTTGCAATGTTTTACAGCCCTCTCTAAGTGGTTTACAGTCAGCCCATTGTCCCCAACAATCTGGGTCCTCATTTTACCTGACTCGGAAGGGTGGAAGGCTGAGTCAACCTTGAGCCTGATGAGATTCAATCTGTCAAATTACAGGTAGCCAGCAGCCAGCAGAAGTATCCTGCAGTACTGCATTCTAACCACTGAGCCACTGTGGCTCTATAGTAACATAACTTGTGCAAGTGGGCAACATTTAGGATGAATAAGATTGAAGATTAAGGTAACCTCTGGTGGATCCACAGATGGCCAGCTGAATTCTAATGTCAAGTGAGAATGTACGATAAGCAACACAGAATGTGGGTATTTTGATCAGAAGATTCATGCAAGTCATTTTTTTCAGTGGAATCTTCAGTGCTTTCTGAGCTGGTTGTTTGTTTGCGTATATTTTGATATGTAACTAAATGTGATTTGTTTAATTTGAATGTGAAATACTTCTTTGTGGATTATCATGTTGTCCCAAAGGTGCTTTTCAAAAAGCAACTGGACTTTGTTGGTTTTTTTTTTTGCTTGAAGAGGCTTCATTGCTAGTCACTCTCTCAAGCCAACTCACTTCACAGTGTGGTTGTGAGGGAAAAGAGGTGAAAGGAGGAGTATTATGTATGTTCACCACTTTTTTTTTCACCATTCATTACTCACAAAGTAGTAAAAGGTGGGATAAAAATATAACTAATAAACAGCAGTTTTTAACAGTATTTTCTGAGACCGAATTGGCATCACATGGAGCTTTCCCAGGGCTGCCACTTCTGGGCAATTAAGAAAACTCAATTAGAGAAGGTCTCCCTTTGGTATTTAATGGATACCTGAGTGGCCTGGAGCAGGGGTGGGATTCTACCAGTTCAGCCCGATTCTATAGAACTGGTATTCCGAAGAGCAGCTGACACCAAATTGGTTCACTCCAAAGATCTCCTTTGCTTTGATTGGGCCCACCCACCTGCCCGGGCTTTAGGCTGTCCTTTATTCCCTGCTAAAGCAACCTTAGTTGCTTTGCGCAGCATAGCTGAGTGCCGTGTGTTAGCAGGAGGAGGTTATTGCTTGCAGAAGAAGTTGATTTACAAGTACTGCACAAGTGCACACAGTGCCCGTTTGGTGTGCATGCTCACAATGTGCACGCACACCGAACTGGTTGTTATGCTGGTAGGATCCCACTGCTGGCCTGGAGCCATTCTTCATCAGGCAGCCTTATAAATTATATAAATGAAGGTGGTAGAAAGTTTTGTTAGTGAGCTACAAACTGCTAGAGAGAGCTTGATACTATGAACAGCTCACATTTGCTATCCCGTAAGTAAAATAGCAAAACATCTCATTGGACTCCTGAGGCCTTACTTGAAATTCTCTTCTCCTTTGAAAGGAAATTTGAAGAATCATTTCTTATGAAATTGAATAAAAATTCATGGGGAAAAATGCAATTATTTTTCCAATTCCTGTTTTGTTACTCGTTTCTATTCTTGGCATGTGTGCTCTCTCTTTCTCTTGCTATTCTTCATCCCCTCCTCTCGGCTTATTGCTGATTGCGTATGTGCATGTGCATTATAAAGACACAGCCTTGTGGAGATTTACAAAGCAGTGGGGAGTTGGGTTGCTGTGCATGGCTCAGATATAACTTGATTTGACAGATTATTACCTGAAAAAAAAATAAGGGGGCGGGGTGAGAGAAATGGGGGGAATAGCTGCTTTGTCTAATTGTAAGGAAGATCTGCATTAGTTTAATGGAACAAACAATAGAGAAGCTTTTAAGCATCCAAGACCTTTGAACCTGGCATGTTGGTTAAAACTCCTGGCAGTGGCACCTAACAGAGAGACACAGAAGAGGGGACAGAATGACACAATTGCATCACAATGGTGTCCTACCTGTTTTGCAAGTGTGTCCTGATGTTGTGTGTACAAAAGGAGCAGATTTTGTGGCATGACTGTCCGATGCAGTTGAGCAACTGCCAGTTGTGCACCAGTAGTAGCCATTCCTGGACCAACATGCCCTTCTTGCAGTCACCCATATTATGATCTGGACTATTGAAATGTGCTCTACAAGGGGCTGCCCTTGAAGAGTATTCAAAAGCTTCAACTAGCTCACAATAAAACAGCCTGAACAGTTTTGCACAAGCCAAGACTTATGCATGTGTCACTCTATCAAATGTTTCAGTCTATCAAATGCTGCCTGGCATTGGATGGTCCAATTTATGGGCTGCTTTGGTTTTGGTTTGGTTCCCCCCCCCCCCCGCCCCTTGTTTACAGTAGGGTTAGTGATTGGGAGACCAATTTGTGCAAACACGGTGATAAATTGCTTGTAAAAATTTGCAAACCATAGGAAGCTTTGAAGTTGTTTGCAGGTGCAGGGGGGGAGTCCAGTCAATCACTGCTTGCACTTTCCCTGGATCCATTTCCATGCCCTTGTGGGAAATCATATATCTCAGGTAGTCAATTCCGTGGAATTCACATTTAAAAAGTTTTGCATAAAGTTTCACAGCACAAAGTTTGTTTAGGATCGCTTAGACAAGCTTTATGTGCTCGGCTTTTGTCTCACTGTATATTAAAATGTCATCTAAGTATAACAGAACCCCTTTGTACAGGTGCTCATGGAGCACTTCATTTATCAGTTGCATAAACACAGCAGGGGTATCTTGTAGTCCAAATGGGAGCACTTTGAATTGGTAACATCCCAAAGGAGTGCTAAAAGCTGTTTTCCATTAATCCCCTTCCCTTATCTGGATTTGGTAGTAAGACTCTTAAGTCCAGTTTTGAAAAAGAAAAAAATCCTTTGGAGAAGAGGGCTAACATGTCTTTCATGAGGGGGAGGGGGGTACACATTATCCACACTCACAGTGTTTAAATTTCTATAATCCACACAAAGGCACAAAGACTCATCTTTCTTCTCTTGGAATTGGTCACATGGGTTCAATGAAACCTCTTGCCAGGTTTTTATCTATGAAGGCTCTCAACTCCTTGAGTTCCCTGGGGGACATGCTATACATGTTTGGTTTGGGTAGTTTGGTCCCAGGGAGGATCTCTATAACACAGTCTGTGAGGTGATGGTGAGCTCGTCGGAGGACAACTTCTTCGCTGGACAACTCAGCTAGGTCCTTGTACTCCCTGTGGATGCCCTGGGTTGGCATGGCCTTTCCCACCATCACTGCTTATTTGTTTGGGTCTCCAGTTCCTCCCTTCAGCCAACAGGTCCAGTCACTCTCCATTGAGAGTCCCCTGCTTCCAGTTCACTCTGGGGTTCCACTTCCTCAACCAAGTGAGCCCTAGAACTAGTGGTCATTCCATTACGGGTGCCGCAATGAAAGTGAGTCTCTCGTCATGAGTCCCCATTGCTATGTCCAGAGGTTCTGTGGCAAAAATGGCGACTAACCCCCCTGCGACTAACCCATCTAACTGGCAGAATGCAGTGGGTTTGTTTTTAGCTTCCACAATGTATGCCCAATTTTCCCACCAGGGTTGGGCTAATCAAACACTGGGTGCACCCTGAGTCCAAGAGGGTTGATATTTCACTCTTTCCGGTCGACTGAAGACTGATAGTCTTAGGGGCAGAGTGAGTGGCTCACTTGGTTTGCTTACCGGGGGTTGTCTTCAGGGTCGCTCTCAGATGGACCCGATTCCTCTCCAGGTGACGCCAGAGTTCCTCCCCCCAATTTTACAAGGAGGCAAAACTCCATGGCCCCTCCACTTTTCCCCGGGGGATTGTTTTTGCGTGCTTCCCACTGGACAGGTTTCCTGGCTTTCGAGCAAGAGCTTTTGAATGACACTTAGCTGCACGGTGCCCTCCTTCCCACATTTAAAACAGGCAGATGTTCTCATTGACGGGGGGTTGTGGCTTGAATGGCTCTCACTTCCACTGGTGAGGGGATCTCTTCCAGGCTCTTCCCCCTTAGTACTGGTTTCTGGCCATGTTGATCTCCACTTCTTTGGGTAGGATGTACCAGTCATGCAGGCGGTTTGAAGCCTCTCAAGTTAGGCAGGCATGGCAGAGATTGTCATTCAGGCTGTCTTTGAACCTGCTCACTAGGATGTCTTTGGCCAGTCCACTCCGCAGGCGAGGTCTTCAAACTCTTCAGTGTATTCCGCTACTGTCGATGCCCCTGTTTCACAGTTCTGATGCAATTGTGAGCTTTGTGATCTGCCAAGCGGTTTTCAAATTGGTGGCAGAAGGCCATCATGAATCGGTCAAAGTTCTGCAGTTCTGGGGCATCTGTGTTGTGGAAGGTCACCATCCAATGGGCAGCTGCCTCTTCCAGGGTCAGGTGATGACTTGGACTTGAGTGCCCTGGGTCTGGAAATCTCTCACATACTCCTGTACATGAGGACATGTGCCAGGAAAAACCCCAGTTGCTATGGGTCGCCATCGTACTTCACTCCCAGTGGGAGGGGTCTTCCTCTTCAGTTGCAGTGCTCTGGGCTGGCCAGGGATGATTGCAGGGGCCGGTGCTATACGGGGTAGGTTCACCTGGATTGTTGGACCCACCACCGTGTCTGCTTGGCCTGCTGCTGCTGGATCTGGAGTGGTGGCCCCAGCCCTATTGACTGTTGCTGCTGCCTCTCCCCCTCTCTGGTGCTGATCTAATTTCCCCCTGGTTCTGAAGTTTTCAAAAGCCTCCATCACAAACCACATAATGATTCTCTTGAGGTGGTCATCTCCAGCCAGTTCTTTGATCAGATCTTCCTGGTGAGACAGGGCTTCCAGCTTACATTTCCAACCCAGGTGTTGACTGCCCCAGGTGAGGGTGACTCCTTGGGTTCTTCTGTCGCAGTTATTTTTCTTCCCGATTGACCATCTGGGCTTTGTGGGAGCCTCCAAAATGGCTTCAGTGCCTTTGATAGGGCAAATGGAGCTGGCCACTCACTGGGTGGGGGTGGAGGTCTCACCCCTGCCTTCTCCCTCTCCTTGCTCGCTGCTTTGCTCGAGCTGCTTTGGTCATTGTGTGCAGGGTCCCCTCAGTAAAGCGAGTTTACTTCTCTGGGTTGACCACTTTTGGAGACTCTGCTTTATGTAAGGTCCTGTCTCTCCTTCCCATTCAAGAAAGCATAGAATCTCGAAACTTTAGCATTTCAAAAGGAATTTTTTATTGAAAGAAAGTGAATTTTTTATTGAAAGAAAGTGAATGCAAAGCAGTGAATTCCACCCCAGGCAATTTCGTTAGGATAAAGTGGTTAGAAATCCCTCCCCTTGGTCTGATGTTGAATGAGTCAATCCACAGGTGCAAAGAAGTTGTGGAAACGGTCATCCTGAGAAGGAGGTAAGGAGCTGTTCCCATGCGCTTCTTCTCTGAGGCTTCCAAACTGAGAGAAAACAGATGGCCCTCCCCCTTTTGTATATTCCCCAAGGTAAATCAAACCACAGGGCAGAGTAGGTGACAGGGTAAAAATTATAAACTAGGGAAATTACAGGATACATAGGAAACAGGATGAGAGTAATAAATGAGTAAAAGAATCAGGGGTTCTCTCCCCACGTGAATGGCAGTATCATGATAGGGATCTGACAGTCCCTTATTTTGTGGAACTTGCATTGGCTGCCAATCTGCTATTAGGTACAATTCAAGGTCTGATTATCACCTTTAAAGCTATACATGGCTTGGGGCCAGGCTGTTTGAAAGACCATCTTTATCCCACCATCTTGAGCCCATTGAAACAGGAAGGCAGGGTGTATTATGGGTCCCACCTATTAGGTATGTACATTTGGTGGGATCACCATACAGGACCTGTGTGATGGCCCTTTCTTTATGGAACATTATTTTCCCAAGGGTATGGTTGGCCTACAATCAATTGCTTTTCTCAAAGGCCTGGAAGATGTATTTTTGTCAATGCGCCCCATGACCCAGAATGGAGATGGAGCCAATCAAGTGTTTGGAATCTGTGGTTTGCAGGTAGAGAGTGAAAGCAGACCCTCCCTAGCCTTTCGCGGGGTGTATCTAATAGTTAGGCAGATTTGTGCTTTAGTCTGGCAAGATTCCTGTCCATAGGCAAGCAACAACAAAGAAACAACTCTGAGTAACTCCTTGTGTCATTCTTGGTTCCTTAAGCCTGACAACAGCACAATTATGTTAGCCCTAAATTTAATATTGCTCTTTGGAGGGGCAATTTAATGTCAGAAAGAGTTTATGAGCACTCTTTAAGATTAATAACTTTTATTACAAATTGTAAGCTTTTGTAGGCTGCTGCTCACTTCATTAGATGCACAGAGAGGTTTAAGTTTATGTAGGGTTATGTAGGGTTAGAGCTAAATGCACAGTGGTGAGACAACAGGGCAGAGAAGGGTAAGGGTTGGTTAGGCAATTAAGAACCTTGAGGCAGATTGCAAGTAGTTTCTCAGTCACCAGTTGCAATGTGTGAAAACCCATTGTGTTTATTCAGATCTTCTGAGAGAACCTGAAACCTCTGGATGTGCGTAAATTCAGCTGTCTCACACTCAGACTAGTGAGCAAAATTTCTTTGTTCCTAAAATGCTTCTTGGAGTGGAATGCCCTGGGATGATAAATGGCCTGAAATTACTTTAAGCTGGTGTTGAATTGATATCAAATTGATATCCATTAATTCTTTTGAACCAGTATGAGTCAAGACCAGAGGAACATTGCTGGCAGAGGATAGCCTACACCTGGTTAGAGGAAGAATATGTGAAGGAACATTTAGCTTTGTATGCATCCTTGTTGGAATTTATTATGATCCAGGTTGCCTAGGCTGGGGCAGTCCAGGTTGCCTAGGCTGGTCAGGCTCCTCCCCAACATTCCCTGAAGTCCCACAAACTGTGAGCAACAACATCAATCCATAAAGGCAGAGAGGAAGTCCAAAGACAAGGTACAAACTCATGGGGCAAAGTCCACAGGCAAGGCAAGCTCACAAGGCAAAGACATAAGGCAAGGTGTTAAATATGCATGATGCTACATTTACATGGGCCACGTCATATGCAAAGTGGAGTCTGATGTCAGACTCCACTTATTGGTTTCAGCTACTGGCGGGAATATTGGAGATCCATCAGTGGCTGAAGTATTGGACAGCGCCAGCTATAAAAAGCCGGTGCTGGCCGCGTTTGTTACTTTTTTTCAATCCGCTTGTAAATAAAGAGTTCTCTACAACACTGGTCTGCTCCTTCCTCATCTGTGCCCCTTCTAACACAAGGCACAGGCAGAAACAGAAGCCAAGGTTGAGTTTTTCCAAGGCCAGGGGAGTGCATGCCAAAGCAAATAATTATTCCCCACAAAGACACCCTCGCCCAGCCTCTGCTTAAGCCAACACAAGCCTGGTGTTCCTTGTGAGGAGAGTGGGATGACCTTCTCCCGTGCAGCCTCACAGATCTCCTTTGAACTTGCCTCCATTCTACTCTCCGTGCCCTCGGATCAAGTGGGGGAGGCAGCCGTTCCTCATCAGAGGGGATCTGCTTTCTCTCAACATCACTGCCTGTCTGTAGCTGATCCTCCCCCATATCTGTGAGGGCAGGTTGACCACCTCCCCCAATGCCTGAGGGGCCGGGGACAGAGGTGGTATGTCTTAGTTTTCTTAATTTAAAGCCCTTTTTGGCTTGCTGGTCTTCACCATTTTCAAAGGTACACAAAGGCCCCCATGCTGACCAAGCTGATACTTCACGCTCTATAGGACATGGGATGTAGCACAGTTGGGTAGTGCTAGTGTCCAGTCCACAGGTTTAGAAGCTGTTATTTCAATAGTGATGGATAGAAGTGGAGCAGCACTAGTCTTCGATATTCTCTGGGATTGACTTTCTTTTTTTCCCTTGAGTGTATTTAAATAAGAGAGGAGATTTTCATTCGCTTACACACAGTACATCTCCCGAGTCTGAATCCCACCTCCACAAAGCAATGTCTGATTTCAGCAGGTTCTGACCAGTTCTGGAGAAACAGTAGCAGAAATTTGGAGTAGTTCGGAGAACTGGCAAATCCCACCTCTGACTGGAGATTTTACAGAATCCTTCCCCTGCCACGCCCACTAAGCCACACCCACCAAACCACGCCCACAGAACGGATAGTAAAAAAAATAGAATCCCACCACTGGCCCAGGACATCATCATCTTCAAACATTCTAGGGGAGACATCCCATTCCCACCAGATGGTCCCAGTCTCAATTCCTCCTCTGAAAGGGGATTCGATGGGGCCATGACAGAACTTGTGATGATACTATGGATAGATATGTGAGGGCAAATTAAATTTTGGGGCTTGTTGCAACATATAGTTCCCATAATTGTCCTGTTTTTTTCTTGTATGTCAAAATGTGCTGGGGTTTTACAATGCTCCTAATTTAGGCAAGACCTATTTCGGTGACACTTATTTCCATGACAGGAGTGGAATAACAGTCATTGTTGCTTTACCAGATGTGATTATAACAAGCACACATAGATCACATTCTAGTGTTGCTAAAACTTAAATAATCTTTCTTAAAATAAAATCCAACATGTTTCTCACCTGTTCTATTTTAAATGGCTCCAGCTTAATGGTCCATATGCTGCTTGATAACAATTAATAGCAAAAATTAAGTTTGGCTCTTGGTCACTTTTTGATTTGAAGGCTCTGTAATCCATTTTCATATTGCTGTTCAAAAACAACAGACTTCATACAGGGAGGCTGGAATTTGAATTATTTGCACTCAGGCTGGAAAATCTCCATCAAGGGTGTCCCTAGGATATGGTAAAAAGAAAAGCTGAGATGATGAACATGACAGCATGATCAAAATTCCACCTGTTTTAGATGTGATACAACCACTGTGTCAGCCATCTTGACAATTTTGACCACAGAGTAGACACCTCCAATCTTCCTGTAAAAGTAATCCTAAAGACAGGGATCTGGTCTTATTTTCTATTGCCAAAAAATCCTTAATCACTCCAACCTTTACTCATCTTGAGTAGTGTGACATTTTCCATCAGAGAGTGATGGGAGGTGTTGAAGGTCACCTTCGTCTTCAAACATAGAAGTTCTCTCAGTATCTTTCTGCCAATCCCTCTCTCTCTCTCTCTCTCTCTCTCTCTCTCTCTCAGCCCAGTCTTCCTTGTAGAGCTGTTTATTTATTTCTATTTATTTATTAGATTGTTTCCTGACTTTATTACTTTATAAGTAACTCAAGTTGGCAAGCATGCACAATATTTCTCCGTCTTCCTATTTTTCCCACAACAACCCTGTGAGGTGGATTGGGCTGAGAAAGTGTGACTGGCCCAAAGTTCACCAGCTAAGCCAGGACAAGAACTCACTGTCTCCTGGTGATTGGCCCAAAGTCACCCAGCTGGTTTTCAAGCCTAAGGCAGGACTAGAACTCCTAGTCCTAGATGTGAGGATAATCGGTGAAAGGAGATTTATATACATGTTGCCTTGAGCTCCTGAGTGAAAGATAAACCATGCAGTCAACAAAGACAGGCCTTTATGAAAATAGACTGAACCTCATTTGACTCACCAAACCTTGAGCCCAAGAAATCACGTGGAAGATTTTACTGCATTTCTTCAAGGAAAGAGAAGTTCTTCAACTATTTTTGAAGGAGCAAGAGTTTTCTTGAAAAAGAATTCCATCTAAGTTTTTTTTCCAGGTTGCCCTGGAAAAAAAGAAGTTTAGGAGACTATAGGCGAGAGAAAGGTGCAATGAAAAAGGGACTTCATACGGTCACCTTCTCCCCCAGCCTGCCTCAGCACTAAATCACTGCAAAGCGCCATGCTGTTCCGTGAGAATCTCCCTCACCATTTCCATTCCATTTGAAGACAGTTCTCCAGCAAATTTTCTTTCATCAAATGGAATAGTTTTAAAAAGGGGGGATAATTTCTCTGCTCAGCATGCTCTTTGAGAAAGTTGAAATGAGAAAAACAATGCCAACTGGAGGATGCTAGACATCTTCTCTATAACCAATTATGGAATGGAGATATTTGAAATCATGCAACAGCTTTCTCACAGCAGCACAATTGTTTGACGGCAGGAGAACAGCTTTGCAGAGACGGCAAATGTGGCAAGCATTGAAGGGGCATTAATAGAAAGCATGGGACTGTGCTGGAAAAAATAATTGAGGAAAGCACTAAACTGCCTTTATATTGCCTTCATATAGTTTGGAGGTATTATTGTTTCCGACAGGAAGGGTGTGTAGAGAATGGTGAGGACA
Source organism: Pseudonaja textilis (assembly GCF_049901715.1). Lineage (NCBI taxonomy): Eukaryota > Metazoa > Chordata > Lepidosauria > Squamata > Elapidae > Pseudonaja > Pseudonaja textilis. The sequence goes on from NC_141999.1 coordinate 3,964,382, forward strand.
GAAGGAAAGATTATTGAAAGTTCACTTCCTTCTAGCCAGACGGTGTGTGTGTGTGTGTGTGTGTGTGTGTGTGTGTGTGTGTGTGTATGTGGTATGTGTGTATACACACACACACACACACACACACACTGCAAACATACCACATATATATTTGTTTTCATAGATTTTCACGGGTACAGGTATGCAGCTCTTGGCATGTTTGGATCTTGCACTGTCACTCTGCTTGCAGTGGCATGAAGCCGGAAGCACCAGCCTGAGGATGGCGAGTAGGACCTCGCCAAAACGTCACCAAGATACTCTCAGTCTTACACAGGAAAAGACCTGAACATGCCAAGACCTGCATGTATGTAGGTATGTATGGTATGGTATTCGGCTTTGTTTGGGTATTTTCCCACATCATTATAGTTGTGCTTTTAAAGTTGTAGCAACATTTTGGCAGAATCTCATCTGACATCATCAGGCTTCTGTATTGTGTTTGTCTGTGAGTCAGACTTTCACAACTGTTTCTGTTTTAAATTTGGTGCTAGCCTACTGCTGTGCCAGAATTGTTTTTTCTTCATCCTGATTGGTTGGGAGTCTTGGTCTGTGTTTATTGGTCTTGGAGTTTGCTGTGTTCTGCTTGATTGGTGTTTCTAATATCTTCTGTCTATTTTGTAGCTTTTTTTTTTTTTTTGTCTTGATTGGCTGGCAACATTGTGTTTCCTATATTGGAGGCTTTTAGTGTGGCTTGGCTCCAAATAAACGGATGGCTATCATTTATTAGGAAGCTAGGTTTCATCTGGGTGCCTGGTTGGGGTGTGTTTGAGCTGGAGGTATCAGGGGGGATCTGTTTGTGACCAGGTGTTTGCCTGGCTTGTGGTGTGGGGATTTGTTTGTTTGTGAGTACAGGCTTCCAGATAATTGACAGTCTGGTGGAGTCATCTCTTCTATTCATGCTTTCAGGTCTTTTTTCAATCTCTATGGCTTCTCTGATAATTCTGTAGCTGGGGTTTTCTATAGTGGCTAGGGTTTTGGTGCCATTGAAGTCAATGCTATGACCTGTGGCTTTCATGTGTTGGACTAGTGAGGAAGTGTGTTCCAGCTTTTTTACTGCATTTTTGTGTTCATCTAGGCGGGTACTTATTCTTCTATTGGTCTGTCCAATGTATGTGGCAGGGCATGATGCACAGGGGACTTCGTATATGCCTTGGTTTTCCAGGTCAATTTTATCTTTGGGGTTTCTTAGGATGGCTGCTATTTTTCTGTCTGTTTTGAAGGCAGTCTTGATGTGATGCCTGTGTAGTATCTTACTGATTTTGTCTGTAGTACCTCTTATGTAGGGCAGGACAGTCCTCCATAGGTCTGTTTATCTTCTAGGTCTCCATTATGTGTCAGTGTGTTTTTGTGGATCAGGCCAGTGATTTTGCTTTTGTGGGAGCCATTGGCTGTCAGTACTTTAGTCAGGGTGCATAGTTCAGTCTTTATGTGTGTCTTGTCTGCCAGGCGTTTGGTTCTGGCAATTAGTGTTTTGGCCACAGAGTTTATCTGTGCTGGGTGGTGGTGGGATTGGGTGTTGAGGTAGCGGTTAGTGTGTGTTTTCTTCTGGTATATGGCGTGTCCTAGTGTGCCATGCCAAAGGTATTTTGCATGGCTTACAACCAACAAGTTCAGAAGCGTGCAATGTGTTGGAAAGATTGATAAGTTGATGAATGAGTGCAAGAAAATGATGGTAAGTCTTCAAACCCAAGATGCATTAAACAGCAGATTAAACAAGAAAACCTTCTGAATTAAATTAGCTAATTTAACTTAAATTAGGTAAATGCTCTCCCATTCAACTTCAGGGATTCCATCATTGCTTCATTAACAGTTTCTATTCAAGACTTGAATCTAACAACAAGAAGCTGAACAATCCAGGGGGAAACTGAGAAATCTAGCAAATCTGAGATTTCAATCCTGAGTTGGTTGTCCACCACCAGAACCTGATCTGATATGCTGATTTGGAAAACATCTTGTTACATCACGGAGACAGCCCAGTTGCAGAATTAATTCATTTTCTGGATTTGTACCAAATGGTAGGTTATAGTTTTGTAGAAAAGGTTAACCTATCATGTCATGTTGTGCAAATATATTGGCAGGTCTTTACCCGACCTGGTTAAGAATTTTGTGCAGGGTTGCCAATAAGTCAAAAAAAACCCAAATTTGCAGATTATCCTGTAATAAATTGGCCAGGAAAGAGATCACCCAGGAAAGGGTTGCTACTGTGGGGAGAAGGGAAGGGAGGCAAATGCTATGCTTGGAATTTTGGGGGAAATATCAAAAGTAAAGATACCAGGACGAAGGAATGTAGGAAGAAATTGTTAAGGGAGGAGAAATGGCAATTTGGTCTCAAAAAGAAACTCACAATTGCCTTGATTTCCTTGATTTTTACTTGCCCCATCCACTCTCCAACCTAAGTGGGCTACACTGGCTCTTTTCTGACCATTCCCTTGGCAGAATCATTTGGCACAGTCTCCCAAGGTCCTTCCCACATACCCTTACACTTTCTCTAATGCATCGTTTTGAACACTGGCCGGGCTAGATGACATGATAGCAGTGTTCCAACATCTAAGAGGCTGCCCCCCAAAAGAGGGAGTCAACCTATTCTCCAAAGCAGGGGTCACCAACCTTGGCAACTTTTAAGATTTGTGGACTTCAACTCCCAGAGCTCCTCAGCCAGCAAAGCTACAGCAAAGCTGGCTGAGGAACTCTGGGACTTGAAGTCCACAAGTCTTAAAGTTGCCAAGGTTGGAGACCCCTGCTCCAAAGCACCTGAAGGTAGGATAAGAAGCAATGGATGGAAACAGCTGGTTCTCACCAGTTCAGGTGAACCGGTGGCAAGGATTTGGCATGGGTCGCCGAACTGGTAGTAACTTCTGGCTGGCCACACCCCCGACCCGGTTGCCCAGTCACCACTCGCTCGCCCCGCCCACCCGATGCTCACTCACCTTGTCTGCCTGATGCTAGCCCACCCAGTCACTCCTTAAGGTATTTCTTTTTTATTCCCCTCTCCTGACAATCAGCTGTTCCTATGATCATCTGTGCCGGGATTCCCTTCACTGTCTTACTGCTTCACCCAGGAGGCTTCCCGTAGGCCCAGAAGGCCCCCAAAATGGGGGGGAGGGCTTTGCTGCAAAAAGAAAAAAATCCACACCCACCTAGTCACGTGGCCATGCCCCCTAGCCATGCCCACAGAACCAGTAGCAAACTTTTTTGAATCCCACTACTGGATGGAAACTAATCAAGAAGAGAAGCAACCTAGAACTAAGAAGAAATTTCCTGATAGTTAGAACAATTAATCAATGGAACAAATTGCCTCCAGAAGTTGTGAATGCTCCAACACCACAGGTTTTTAAGAAGAAATTTGTCTGAAATGGTATAGGGCAGTGATTGCTAACCTTTTCGTCACCACGTACTGAAAGTGTGCCTGCACCTATAATGCAATGTGTGCGCAACCACCCCGTGCATGCACTGCATGCCTCTGTGCATGCGCCCTTGACCCCCCTTGCTGCACACCTCTGCTCCTGCATGCACAACCCCCCCATGGGCTCCCCGCCCTCCCTGCGAATGCATGCACATCCCCCATGTGCACATCTCCCCGTGCATGCACAGTAGATACCTGCAAATCAGCCGGCTGGTGTGGGCAGGCGTGCATGCGCTGTGGATCAGTTCCAGGCGACGGCTTGTGCGCTGGCAGAAATGGCTTTGTGTGCCACTTCCGGCACGCACGCCATAGGTTCGCTATCACGGGTTTCCTGCTTGAGCAGAGGGTTGGCCTAGACGATCTCCAAGGTCCCTTCCAATTAATCTAAATTCAGATCTTAGAATCTTATTTTGCATCATTTTGTGACTTTTTTTTGGTACATTTTATTTTTCTGCCAAAGTTTCTGTACAAAGGTTTTAGTGCTTCTGATTTACACCTCCACCCCTCTGGCTCGTGAATCCATTTTTCACTTATCGTGATCTGTTTTCTCCTCTCCCTCCCCAAAGCTGTTACCCCCCCACTTTTACTCCCCTCCCTCCCTCTCATCAGCCTCCTCCCTTGCAAACAAACACATGCCACTGAATTAAGATTAGTTTATTCTGCTGCTAAGAACTCTGAGAGATGGCAATTCACTTATAAGCAATTAAATGGAACCATTTCTCCACCATCAGCTCCATTTGGATATGGAAATGATTTTTAATTACTTGGAGCCAGTATCATTTTATCACCCAAATGTGTTTGAACTAAGTTTACCCATATTTGTAGGATGTTCTAATAAGCTTCATGCAAATTTTCAATCTGATTGATCGGTGTGTTTTTTTTCCCTGCTATCTTTCACTGGCAACAGTGTTGTCCTTTAGTGGGACAGGACTATTTAATTTATGGGTTTCTTAATGAAGCATAAAAAAGGCACTTACACCTTTCAGATAAAAAGGCCAGTTAAACACTGCATCTCCATGACTGTTTTCCTTTTGCTCGTCACACTTCGTCAATTAAGTGGCTTAAGATCTAATAAGCATAAATTTGTCTTAATTAATTCCATTTACATATATTTTAACCAGCATTGATAAATATAGATGGATTACCAATCTGGGCTTAGATTTTTAAATAGGAAGGTATGGATTCATTCTCTGTCTAAAGATTCAGAACACTTATAATGTGGTGACTGGGTTCATGCATCATGCAAAGCTATGGCTTTTAATCACAATTTGTTGATTAGGGCATAACTGGATGAGTTTTCACAAGCCGGTAAGGGCACAAAGCATGTCTTGTAAATCACCATGGTTGACTTCACGCAATATGCTAAACCAAAACCCAATATGTAGTGGCGGAGCATAGTGGCAGGGATGGGATTAAAATTTCTTAACAACTGGTTCTGTGGGCTTGGCCTAATTTGTGGGTGTGGCTTGGTGGTCAGGTGACTTGGTGGGTGTGTCTTGCTGACTGGGTGTGGTTTTATGGTCACGTGACTGGCTGGGCATGGCTTGTGTGTAAATATTGTAAATATATATGTAAATATTGAATTTTTTATTTTTAAAAAGAGCCACTTTTACTCAAAATCAGGCAAAGCAGACAGGCAGATTGAGTTGCACACAGAATCACAGATTCACTCACAGATCTACCTTTCTGCAATCTGCTGCCTGAGTCTGTCACATAAAATTTGTTTGCAAGCAAACTCATAAAATTTGCTAGCAAGGAAACCCACAAAATTAACCCACAACACACAATGTCTGTAAATATTGATTTTTTTTTAATTAAAAAAGAGCAACTTTTATCCAAAACCAGGCAAAGCAGGCAGGCAGATTGAGTCGCTTACAGAATCACAGATTCACTCACAGATCTACCTTTCTGCAATTTGCTGCCTGAGTCTGCACTGAAAAATAGAAGCTTCAGTCCTAAGGAAGGTTCAGCTCTGATCTCAGGCCACTTCTCTCCCACCCACCCCCCGCCAACCCCTTGAATACCACCCCTGACTGGCCTCAGGGAAGCCGCTTGGGCAAAGGCAAAGCAGTACAACAGTGATTTAGATTAGTTAGAAAGCAAGAAATCCAACGATTTCCTGCTTTCTAGCTAATCTAAATCTCCCAGCACAGCTGATAGTCAGAACAGCTGATCATTGTAAACAAAAGGAAAAATAGCAACTTACCAAAAATTAGGTGAAGGCACAAGACAAGAAAGTTGGATGGTGCACATGCTAGGTGACCAGTGACTGGGTGGGGCCAGCCAGTGGCGCGATTTGCCAATTCTCTGAACTGTGCAGAATCGTAACAACCGTTTCTGTAGAACCGGCCCAACCAGGTAGAATCCCACCCTTGCATAGTGGGTTGTGCAAATTAGTGGAATGTGCAAATCACAGAATGCTTTCCTCCAGAATCATGAGAACTAATTCAGGACCATGTTTCCTAACATGAAAAATTTCATATCTGTCACCTTTTGTATTTCCCCAATAATCCTGGAAGTGGATGAAATTTCAAAATAGATAAACAATTACAAGTAGTTCTTGACTTATGACCGGTCACTTAACAATGGTTCAAATTTATGATGAATGTCCCAGAGGTACTTACAATCTGTTCACAAAGTTATAATGGTCACATTCATCCCTGCAATAATTTCATCACATTTTGGGCATTTGGCAAACAGCTCACTTATAAGTCCATTTGTAGTGTCCCACAGTCATGTGACCACACTTTATGATTCTTCCCCAAGAGGGCCTTGATCCTCTTCATGGGCTGCAGCTGTGACAACTGAATAAGAGGACAGACTTGCGTACTGGTGAACGCTGGAAACAAAGCATAGAAATATCTCTAGTTTATGGTTTCTCTCTGAGTTTGGCGTCCTTCCCAGTGTGTGTTATCTGTAGACCTCCTCCAGCCTTTATCTTGCCTGGTTTGTGTTGCTTTTTTCCTTCTTCTTGTAACTATTTGTGTGGGAGTTTTTTGATTTCCATCAAGAATATTCGGAACTTGGAAGCAAAGTGAAGGAATAAAAGAGGCTTCACCTGTTTTCTGTGACTGTGTTTGTTTGGTATCCCACCCTGGGGTCATCACACCTCCCCTTTTTGTTTTTCTTATGGACAGTTGCAGGGGTGAGCTGCTGGGGGTTTGCAGGGATTTAGGAGATTGCCTAGCTAAGGTTCTGTACAGTTCAGAGAACCCCCAAACCCCTCTCCTGGCTGGCCATGACCACCCCACGCTGCCCCTCCCAGGAGTCCCCACGCGGCCCATTTTGGATGCAGGTAAGTGCACAGTGGTTTGGGGTGGGCAAAAAATGGGCCTCCCAGAAGTTCAGGAAGACCAGAAATGGGCAGGTTTCTAGCTTCAAGAGAGCCTCCAGAGTCTGGGGAGGCCGTTTTTGCCCTCCTGGAGGTTTAAGAAAAGCCTCTGGAGCCCGGGGAGGGCAAAAATGCCTCCCCGCCGTGGTGTAGGAGGTTGACTAGGCCACGCCCACCATGGCCATGCCCACCCAGCAACTGGGCAGAAAACCTGTTGCTAAATTTTTTGAAGCCTACCCCTGGACGGTTGTTAAGTCTGGCTTGTTATGTGGCAAGTGCTTGTCAGTTTGAATTCTAAAGTCCCATTTAACTTTTCTATTGCTTTGTCTATTTTTGGTCCACCATTTCTTGCTTGCAGGCAAATAGTTCTTCTTGCAGACCGTTCAATGCACCATTGTTGCTACTTTGTTGTGCTGTTGTTTGTAGTCAGTCTGTGTGTTCTTCTTGCAGCAGCTAATTGTTACTATTCGGACAATCTGACAATATTTCCTTAAGATATTGTTCACATTAGTTGGTTCCTATTAAAATATGTCTTTATTTTGATATACATTTCTCCAAACACATGGATGATTCGTGGCAGTCTGGTCTAGTGTAGAAAATTATGCAAACCACTTTCTCTGATGTAACCTTTTTGGGTTTTTTTTTTTAAATCATTATATGTTTGTGGATACTTAAAAAAAAAATCATAAATAATAACAGCCCTGCCACATTCTAAGAACAGCAAACATTGGCATTTCTAAACTCACAATAAAATAACTCTGATCTTTTTGGCTGCAAATGCTGATCTGCTTTTGTTTGTTTCTGATTTTAAAAAAGCAGAATTAAGCAAGTGGGTATTATTTCCAATTTCTTAAGTACATTTCCACTTTCTATCTAAGTGACTGTAACTCTGGTGCTCAGAGCAGGATGTCATGGAGGAAATTTCTGGGCTTTCTAAGGACACCACACATAAGCCCCTAACTCTTTTTTTTCCCTACCAGTCATCTGGTTTTGGATGAGCCAAGTGTGGTTTTCAAAATTCCATGAAGCACAAGAGCTGGAAGCTTAAGGATTAGAAACCTTGCCCATCTGGAAGCAGAGGCCAGGCTGGGAAAGGTATTGCTAATCCTCTTGTGAAATAATTCTGATGTCTTCGGTTATAAAATGCCTCCACACGCCCGCCTGAGGGCACTGAGATGCCTTTTGCAATATTTTGTAATGACAAAGCTTTTGGGAGGCCCCGAGGAGACAAATGTCAACCATGACTTTCTAAAGCTCATTCTGTTCTTCAACAGTTGTGAGAATCTGCAGGGACTCCATAGGGAGGTAGCCGAGTTGGACTGAGTGCTTAGTCACATTAAAGCAACTGTTGGCTACGATGACAGGGTGCCATCACACCTTTGCAACCTCTCCATGCTCTTTTAGCTTCTCATCGTGTTTTGTTAGACAGAAGCTGTCATTCCAGATTTACAAAAGGGTAGCCTTTTTTAAGATCAAGATTTTTCTCCTTTTAAACTGGCTTGGCAGGGCTGGTCAGCTTTCTGCTAAATATGGAAAGTCTATAAATTGTGTAATAAATAAACAAACTGTATTCTGCAAAAGGCAAAAGGATCACCAGGCACAAATAAATAGCACTTTAAGCATTTTTCCCCCAAAAGAAAAAAAGATACGATTCTTCTAGATGTCATGATTATGCCAGTATAGAACTGGTAGCCTGATATTCTAATGATATTTTAGCCACAAAGGACACCGAGGCAAAGAAATATTTTCTCCCAAAAGTGGCCCATTTCTCTGGTCCATAGAAACAAGAAAGTCAAACTTCTTTCGATGGAGAAGAGCATATCGGGGAATTCTCCTAATATTCAGTTCCTATCAATGTCAGCCAGGATGCTGTTTGGAACAGATGATGGAAGTCTACCTTGTTGGGAACATTTGGGATGACCTATCCTTGAAGAAACAACTCATGGAGTGGATCATTTGCCTCTGTCTGCACTCATCTCTCCCCTTCCAATCTTTTCTATCCGAATTTGGTGATCAATTCAGATTCAGGAAAGAGTTTCACATGGGATAAACCCAACAGGGCTTTGGGAATCAAGACAAAATATACAACTCCAAAGGACCAGAAAGCAGGATAAGAAGCAACAGGCGGAAGGAAGCTTGTTAGAGAAATCCAACCTAGAACTGAAGACAAATTTCCTGATGGTAAGAACAATTAATCAATGCAACAGCTTCCCTCCTAGAGTTCTGAGTACTCCATCACTGGAGATTTTCAAAAATAGGATAGACAGTCATTTGACTGAGATGGTATAGAGCAGTGGTGGCAAACATTTTGGTCTCGTGTGTCAAAAGTTGTGCACATGCTGGCACGAGCACACTCATGTGCCAGCACCCAGAAGGCAATGTGTGCCCCTCCACGTCCCCTGTGCATGCGTGCCCAATCCCCCATACCACCCCCTCACCTGCACTGCACCTCACTGCTGATTTTCAGCTGGTTTGAGGCCTTTTTTGGCCTCCCAGAGGCTTGAAAGAGTCTCTGCAGGCTTTGCAGGCCAAATAATAGGCCCGTTTTGTCACTTCTGGTGTTACAGGAAGTGATGAAACAAGCCTATTTTTCAGCCTGCAAAGCCTGCAGAGGCTTTTTTTGAGCCTCTGGGAGGCTTAAAAGACCTCAAACCAGCCCAAAATAAGCTGTGAGGTGCGCGCATGCGCAGTGAGGTAAGTTTGCCTGCAGCTCGCGTGCTGGCACAAATGGCTCTGCATGCCACCCGTGGCACGCGTGCCATAGGTTTGCCATCACGGGTATAGAGTCTCCCACCTTCCAGTCTTACGATTCTATAAGCCCACTTCCGTACTCTATATGAGAACAGCTGCAGGCAAGTCACAAAGATTGCTCTAGCATTTCACAGGAAAACGTGGGCGAGTCAAGAAAATATCCATTTAGAGGCCTAGACTTCCAGTATCTGCTTCTTTTCTCTTGATTAATCTCCTAATTATGCTTTCCTTCCAGGGAAGGCTGTCTCTGGAGACTGGCTGCTTTTATCAATGTTTTCTGTAAAGGCAGAAGAAGCATTGTTAACCTCATTCCTGCAGGGCGCCCTTTCTCCCTGCCAGCTTAGATGCAGTAATGTTGCATGCTTGCACGTACATACACATGTGCAAGCACACGTGTCCTCTCCCCCCCACCCCAACAAGCTGTTTAAATAGCGACAAGCAAAAACTCTCTGGACTTCTGGTTCTTCTGAAACGTCCTCCTGCTTTCTCTTTCCCAAGCAAAGATAAAGGTTTTCTTTGATGGTCACCAACAGCCCCAGAGCTGAAGAACTGTCTATTTGCACTCATTCTGACTAAAGCTGCATTTCTGGAAGGTGAAGTCATCCTTGCAAAAAGGAAGAAAAAACACCTTTAATAAAAATAAAATTAAGCGGTTGTGGGCAGAAGGGTGTGAGCCCAAGGATGTAAATGCTGCGGTGTTGCTGGTTTGATCTCAGCTGAGTGCAAGCCAAATTTATTCACCGAACAGTGAAAAGGTCTCCAGCTTAGATTCAGTCTGCTGGCTTGACAATCAGTGAGAGGCTCCCCTTGCAGATCTGATTCACAGATAGAAATCAACCGGATGAATAGCAACATAGCTGATCAAAACAAATATTAACACAGCATGGATCAAAAAATCCCCTCCCCAACAACTGAGGCATTAAGAACATGTCAGAGTTAAAAGGCAAATCAACAGCGATTTCCATTTTGAAAGCAACAAGCAAGATTCTGCAGAATTGAACCAGAGGACTCCAGTCCCAGCGGCTGACCAGACGTAGCAGAAAAACCAAAGTGAATGTGCAGGTTGGGGTGAGATCCAGCTGAAGGACAGCCGCCCCCCCCCCCTCAGTTTTTGGTAATTTGCTTCCCAATTGAACTCCTTTTCCCATTAGGGAAATTTTCAAAGTTCAACCTGCATCTCCCTTCCGCTAATTTAAGATCCTTTTTCCACTTCATCTGCCCAGGGGATTAATTGGGGGAGATGTACACAGTACATTAACCATAAATGTATCAACGAGCTGGCTAACATGACAGGCTAACGCACACAAAGGAAAAGAAAAGCCAGACATTATCCTGTCAGTTTATGCTGCCCATAGATGCAGCAGTCCCTTCCTTACCTGCCACAATTGTGAGCTTAATGTGAACCTGGTTTATTCTATCCCACATCAATCTTCTCTTCTACAGGACTGGACAGAAACATAGCTAGTTCCTAGTGTGAGTTACGTTTTTGATCCTCTCAGGTGTTTATTTCTTTCTCTTTTCTTCTTTGCCATTAAAAACGTGTTCAAGCATCTAGCTCTCATGATTAAACCAGTTCAGGATGCATAGCTGTGAGAAATCCTGCTAATTACAAAAACTGATTTCACCGCAAAAGAACTGAGCAGCATTTGTCAATGGGTTACAACTGAAGCCAATATGTTTTTAATACTATGATTCCTTTGTAGAGCCAATATTGAAGATGTGACTTAAACAGTGCAAAACCCATAACTTTCATTTTGCCATGATTCCAAAACATTTCATCTATATATCTTTCCACCAAACTGTTCTTCTTTAACTCTATCTTAATATTGTTCCATAACAACTAATTTCCAAAACAAACCAGATCTCTCCAGAAAAGGCTCATCTATCCTCACCTATGATAGTTATCGATGAAAAAGAAGAAGCTGCAAAGTTTCTTCTGTATTATGGTTTCCTAATTCTACAGGTGGTGGCACCTGATTATTTCCTGGTTGTTCGCTGGGCTGGAAAATTAGGCAGAATTGGGTCTGATAAATACTTGGATGAGAGACTACCAAAAAATGCCAGTAAGTCAAATGAACATCTGGGAAAGCAACTGCACCAAACCATTTCTTTCTTTCTTTCTTTCTTTCTTTCTTTCTTTCTAATTTTAATATGTGGCAGAATGAAATAAAATACAAAATAATGGGGGAAAAGCGTTGAGAGGGAAGGGGATCAAAGGGGGAAAGGATTTTAAAAGTTATAAGAAAAAATATAGAAAAAACAAATACAAAAGGAATAATTTTCAACTTTCTTCAGCACAGATACAACTACCGGTATATAATAACCCTTATTCTAAGTTAAAATAAAAATGTAATATAAAAAATGGTCAACTTAAATAATCAAATAATACTACAACTGTTATAATAACATGATCTCTTACTCTAAGTCTAAACATAAACAGTTTACCCTACACACGTCTAATAGGGTGAAAAAAATTTTTCATAGATATTTACAAATAAATGAAGTTTGATTGTTTGAGCTACTGATACATTTTTTAAAAAGTTTAAGCTAAACTTTGATTTTTGATCCACATTCCTCCAAATAATATATTTATAAGTAATCTTACTTAATGCATTCAGTTTTTGCAATCCTCCCAAATAAATGTACTCTGCATTTTTTTTCTGTGAATATATACATTTCTAGATTCTTTTATTTATTTTTGGTTTGTTGTTACAGTGAGAACTTAATAGACCATTTTTGGGGAAGGGATTTTATTCTTCTCTAATGTCCATTAAATATGAAATCACATTGCATAATGACATCTTTGTGCAAATTGCCATTTGTGTCGAGCTGCATCTATGCATACGATGCAAATTGATGCGTGGGAGGTAATTTGCGTGATTTACATAATAGCACCATTATGCAAATGACGTATATGAAGTATATAAGGTATATTGTACTTTTTTTAAACCATAGAATTGGCTCTTCACATGCAATGGATACATCTGATATTTCAAGGATTTCCCGAGAAAACATGCTGTCCTTTGCTTCAGTTTGTTAAAATAAAGACATTTCTGCATTACAACATTGGAAAATTGGAAATGTTGAGCAATAGCTAAGCTTCAGGATGAGTTTTATTCCTCCCATTCAACTATGAAATAAATATACAAGTAGTCTTCACTTAAGAACCATAACTGAGCCCAGGATTTTGGTCGTTAAGCCAATGCAGCCATTAAATGGGTTACCACATGAGTTGATTTGATTGTTTTGATGATAGTTATGATCCTTAAATGAATCCATTCTCAAATGTTGCAAATTGTAGTCATATGACTGTGGGCTGCTGCCACCGGTCATAAATGTGAGCCAGTTACCAAACCTGAAATGACATCACATGACTAGTTGTGGGCGCAAGAGTCATAACTTTGAGGTTGAACCATAAATATTTTGGGGGAGTGTCTGCCAAGAACATTTAAATGAGGACTACCGGTACTTCTTTCCCAGCTTAATCCAGATACCGTTTCAAATGTTAGGGCTTCTGAATTGCTGAAGAGATGATTCAGCTTTTCCAAATTTATTGTAACAGTAGGTAAAGGTATCTAGCTACAGAAGGTATCTATCCTTTGAGTGTTGATTCCCTTGTGTGAGACTTCTTCAACTCTCTCAATGCAACGAGCTTGCTCTACTTCTGCTAGTTCAAATGGGTTTTTGTTTTCTTAATAGGGTTTAAGGGCTTTGATTCTACAACATGCAGACCCAGGTGAATCACAATTCAAACAGCAGGAACAGGGGATATTGCTTTGTTCTCAGCACACAAAGAACTGTTGTGACCTTCTATTGTCCCCTTGCTGAAGAACAATGATTGGCCTTCTGACTGGCTTGAGGGCTTGAACATTCATTTATATGTGACTGATGCATGAAGTGGTGTTCTCGGTTGGAAATTAAGTGCATATGTTGCATTCCAAAATGTGATTCAGGCTTGAGATGAAGGTCCCTCAGACAATGTCCAGATCTACCCTTAACTACCACATGGAAATGTCAACCACACTGATTGTGAAGTGTAACTTCAACATTGATGACGAGGTCTTCTATACATCCCAGCACACAGATCTTCTCAAAATGTTGCCAAATGGGAACCTTCTCCAATATCTTATCTATGTTGCGTTTTGTCCATCAGCTATCTGTTGGTCAATCAAACACTGTACATCGATGTGATGGAATGTAGTCTGGACTTCCAAGAGGGCAGGTTGAAAGGCATTGAAGCTTAGAAACTGTGATAGGGAGAAAGAGGATAAAAATGGCTCCCCCCTAGCAATTCTCGGAATGTATCTATAGTTATCCAAATAGTTGCTTTAGTCAGGCAAGATTGATTTCAAGCCCCAAGAACCAAGAACAACCCATGAAATTACTTCTGAAAACTTTCCTTTATTGTTCTTCACCTATAGACAGAATCTTACCGGGCTAAAGCAACAGCTTGTAAGGGTTGGGAAATCAGTTCCATCAGTTCATGTTGAGTGGAGATAACTTCTTACCTGGGAATGCCTCGGCGTTTGATAGAAATAGCACTTGGACTTATATATCACTTTATAGGGCTTTATAGCACTCTCTGGGTGGTTTATAATAAAAACGGCAGACTGCTCCCAATCATCTGGGTCCTCATTTTACTGACCTCAGAAGGATGGAAGTCTGAGCCAACCTTGAACCAGTCAAGATTGAACTCCCCGTTTTGGGCAGAGTTAGCCTTCAATATTGCATTCTAACCACAGCTCAATGCCTTTATACTTTCTGTTTAACATCTATATGAAATGGCTAGATGAAGTGATCTGTCAGCTTGGCCTTTGATATCATCAACATGTTGATGAGTGTAGATGTCAATCCTGGTTTGTGCAAGTGAAGCTGTCAGTATAAGGACCTGGGGTCTGGTGCCTATTTGTGTCTTGCCCTATTTGATTTTTTATGAGGTTGTGGATGTACTCTGACCATCTCTCCTTTATCTCTTGCTTAATACAATCTTAACAGAGGTCATCCTGCTCAATACTTGCCCAAAGCTAAAGAAATCCTGGAAAAGTCTTGTTGATACCTTGAAATCCTATGAGTTCAAGTTTATTTACTGGATTATTTTTCAGATTATTACTGTGAAGCTACATTGTTTTATCTTCATTGCAACAATCTACTGAAAGCTTCACCTGGGTGGCAGCAATTGTGGTTAATGTGTGTTGTGATGACTCTTGGCATAATTTCAAGATGATATCATGGCTTAAATTTTGCTTCAGGGTGAGCACTTGAACCTATGGTTTTCTGATCTGGACTACAAGAGTCCAAATGATTATTAGATAATATATAACAGTGAACTGAATTTCTGCAGGCCATGGCTGTCGACTGTATATGTCCCACTATTTGAAACCATGGCTTGCTCTTGGTTTAAACCCCTTCTCTGTCATGTTAGCAGAGTTCATATACAAGATATGGAAAAATTGTTTGTCAGTAATAATCATTTCATTGTTCAGTAAACAACATTTTTCTTTTTTATCTTAAATACTTTTTTAAAAATCTGGTCAATATCAAAAAAAATAAATTGATTGATTGGAGATATGGAAGTAGCCTTTATTATTTCAAACTCTTGCAAGTATAAAGAGGGAAAATTTTCACACCTTACACATGATGGCTCTAAGCACAGTCAGCCCAGCCTTTAAAATTTTTGTAAAGGAAATATTGGCATGGATGATGGCCAAGAATATGGCTGGGAAGCTATCCAAAATAGTCTTAAATAATAAACCACAGTTGGTAGTTGGTACACTCAGCTACAATTTATCTCCATTGGTCATTTCCTTTTGTCCTTTCCTGTAAAGGACAGTGAGGACTCCCACCATGTGCCAGCCTTTTCCATCAAATCCACTCCAGAAGATATACTGAACTTCAGTTGACATCATCCTCAACCACCATGGGCCACACCTGATGTAACTGCAGAGCATCAGAAATAGAACCATATAAGGTTAATCTGACTCCCATGTCTGGCCCAATTGGCCTATGGTTCTGAAGCCTTTCTCCTCTCCTCAATGCTGGCCAAGGCAGGAATGGTTCTCTCTTTTGGCATCTTTTGCTATGTCCTATTAGAAAAAAAAAAACCCAGCCTGGTTCCAAGCAGGAGAAAGATGGTGGAAATGAAATAGAGGCAGGCTGCAGAAAAGGAAGTCTCTATTTGGTCACCAGAAACTAGTGACAGCAGCATGTTTCTGAGGTGGCTGACAAAATGGGGTTGAGAGTAGGTGGGTTTTCATACATTCTTTAGGGTTTTGTGATTGAGATGCTTGCTCCTGTGTAAGAATATATCCTTTAATATTTTAATGCCAGATTCCTATGGGGTCATGTAGGGGTCATGGCTGGCTCTACAGGCAAGAGTAGAAATGCAAATCCTAGGTTTTTGTTTGTCTCAATTAATCTTGCCAGTTTGGATTCCTTGCCTTTTGTGTTGCTTATTTAGGGTTTCTGGCTGCTCTTTGCTTATGAATAAATTGGCCCAGTCTTTCTGGAGAAGAGGAATCTCTATTTCTGCTTGAGGCTGCTTTCCTATGGTAGGAAGACTGGGGTTGATTTCTGCCTTTAAGATTTTTTTCCCTTCTCTTCTCCTTTAATGGGAAATATTGGCCTCTTTTTAATATTAAAAATAAATAATATTTTAATCTGGGGAAGGGCTTCCTACATAAGTTCTATGAAAAGAGTGTGGGTAGATGAATCCCGGATATCCCTGTAAAACATTATAGACAAAACTGGCAAGTCTTCCTTAAATCGATGTCTCCCTAGTGGGAGTTGGACATATCCATCTACTTTTCTTGACAACCAAACAGCCCTGGAATATTTTTTTACAGATTTTTTTTTACAGATTACAGAATTGGAAGGGACCTTGTAGGTCATCTAGTCCAACCCCCTCACCCAAGCAGGAGACCCTACACCATTTCTGACAAATGGCAGTCCAATCTCTTCTTGAAAATCTCAAGTGATGAAGCTCCCACAACTTCTGAAGGCAACTTCTGTTCCATTGGTTGATTGTTCTGTCAGAAAATTTCTCCTTATTTCCAGACTGAATCTCTCCTTGATCAGTTTCCATCCATTATTCCTTGTCTGGTCTTCAGGTGCCTTGAACTTGAATGTAATTTCTTTTATCCATGATGCATTTTGATTTTCCTATTTTGCCTACTGTCCTGATACACACATTCTCCTATGTATATCCATGTCCTTTTCAACTAGGCTGGTGTTCACTAGCCAGAAGGTTAAAAACCACTCTGGAACCAAAGATGAATCCAAGAGTGGGTGGGCTTCAGGACCCCTTTAAAACACTCCCCCCCAAGCTCTTGCTTTGTTGATCCTTAAGACTGGCAGATACTATTCCCTTGTTGATTTACAAATCTGGTAGCTGCAACCATTGCTTGAAGTTGTGGAAGAGTTTCCCATGTACTCGGGTTTCTTTTGTCTGGTTCAGATGGCATTTTCCCATTTGTTTCCTTAACAACTTGGTTCCTTCTTAACTACTTTCCCTAAAGGATCTTTTCCTGGCTTTTGTCCACCCTGTTTATGTGCTTGCCCTATCTTTAAATCTGGCAGTTTCAGACCAGTTTCACACTTAATCTCACAGCCTCTTAATCTCTTTTAATTTTGAAACTTTTTACCTGGAAATAATGTTAAGTCCCCTTCAATTTTTTAGTTATTGTAGAGTTTACGATGATTTGGTTTCTGGCTAAACAATTGAGAGAACTGCATCACATGATGGTTCTACAAAGAGTGTAAAGAAATGAACAAAATTCTACAGAACCTCTGAAAACTTCACATTTAGAGAGAAATGGAATAACTTAGATTGTATTTTTAACCTACTCAGAGAGGCATGTGTGCATGTTACTTGATTCAAAGTCTTCACCTTTCAGAGGTTGCTTGGGAATTCAGCTTGCTATATATAGAGGAAAGCCATTAAGAAGAGTAAAAAAATAAACTAAGAACAAAGTGAGTTACTGTTAAAAACAACAACAATCACCCAGGTCCAACTTCTCTATTTAGTGTGTCTTCTTTTCTTATATTCTACATTTCCTGCACTCTTTATCCCAAACTCATGAAGCCCAATAAAGTGCCAGATACCCTCCCTGCTAGTTTTCCAAAATAATGCTGCAGCATATTCATCAATTGGAAAAAGACCCATCACACCAAAAAAAGGTGTCAATTAAAGATGCCAAAGTACCTGAGGGCAGGACTAGAAGTAATGGATAGAAGTTTACCAAAGAGGGTCCAATCTAGAATTCAGGAGAAATTTCTTGACTCTGAGAACAATTAAGCAATGGGACCACTTGCCTTCAGAAGTTGTGGGTGCTCCAACACTGGAGGTTTTTAAGAAGAAATTGGATAACCAGTCTGGAATGGTGTAGCATCTCCTGTTTGAACAGGAAGTTGGATAAAAAGACCTCCAACAGTTATTCTATAATTCTGAAAGTTTCTACTCCCTCAGAAAACTTAAGCCACATTTTTATAGCTGTCATGTATATTAATTGCCATGAATATTTATGACAAACTTCCCTGCTCCAGAGCACTTTCCACTCTTGTAAGAGCTTTTAATTTCCAGTCTTATCTTGGAGAGCAGTGAAAAGGATGATATATTTTTTTTTCATTATTAGGGAGTAGGCTTGATACGGTTCCTTGCTGAGACATTCACACTATCAAGATTTGGATGAATAACATACAAGAATGTACGTACTTCTGGTATGCATTCTCCCTTGTTGTCTGTTCGGAGGATTTTAAACTGGTTCAACTTTACATTACTTGAAGCCACTTTTAACTGTTTCTATCCTGCCCAATCCAATGGAAGCTTGGAAAGTATACAATTTCTTTCCAACCTTCTGTTAGGTTGGACAGAATTTTCAAAAGGGCATGTGGGCTGCAAGATAGTTTTCCAAAACAATGAGACCAAATTTGATGTGTATGGAGAAGCCAGAAAAAGAAAAACTGAATTTAAAATCAGACTGGATAGTCAAGCTACTCTCCAAAGCACCTGAGGGCAGGCTAAGAAATAACAGGTAGAAGGTAGAAGATAGAACTTTCATGCATTATTTCCCAAAAAGCTTGACACTGCTGCTGTGAGTGGCGCATTTTGCACAAACACTATTATATTACAGATTAGATTTTTGTTTAGGTTTCTTCAAAATAATAAAAAATAATCTAATTGATAAGCAACCTGAAGGTGAAATAACTTTCTGACTTGATACATTGAGTGACCCTGGGAGACTTTAGATAGATCTGCACCCTTGTTGATATTTTTATTCAAGCTGAACAAGTTGTCCAAACTGAACTTCTAATTGCAGCCAGATGTACTCCAATTTAGGTTTAAAAATGTAAAAGAGAATAAAATCTGCATTAATTTCAACAACGGATGAGCATGTAGCGTGCTAGCACTAAATAAATGGATACCGATTCAGGATAATTCCTTCCCACATTGTTTGATGTTGATCAGTCTCTAACAAAAATTAATGTTATAGGGCTATTTTCAAAATTAAGGCTTTGGACGAATTTTTATGGCACCACAGATCCCATAAAGCAGTATTTCTCCCCATGCTGGCTGGGGAATTCTGGGAGTTTGAAGTTCACACAATCTGAAATTTGTTGAGAAACACATTAAAATCTCAAATCTGGAGGGTGAATTTTCCCATTGTTCACTCAACAAGGGAACAAATTGCCTCAGAAGGTTGTGATCTTTCCTTTGCAGGAAATGGAGTCTTGATGGTCCTGTCATGGATGCTTATAATAGATCCCTGAACTAGATCACCTCATAGCTTCTTTCCATCTCTTCCATTCTATCATCCCACGAAAGGATTTAATCCCGAACCCCCTGCTTAGTGATCTCCATTTGCTCCTTAGAAAGATTTTATTTTTGAAAAGAAAGAATTGTCACCATTCCTGTTTCCTCTTAAATCAGGCTTAATAGTAGTAACTGTGAGAGGAATCTTGGAGTCTTAGTGGACAACCAGCTAAATATGAGCCAGCAGTGTGCAGCGGCAGCCAAAAAAGCCAATGCAATCAGAGGGATACAATCGAGATCAAGGGAGGTCCCAATGCCACTCTAAAAAGCCTTAGTAAGACCACACTTAGAGTACTGCATCCAGTTTTGATCACCACATTATAAAAAAGAGGTTAAGACTCTAGAAAAAGTACAGAGAAGACCAACCAGGATGATTAAGGGACTGGAGGCTAAAATATATGAAGAACGGTTACAGGAACTGGGCATGGCTAGTCTAGTGAAGAGAAGGACCAGGGGAGACATGACAGCAGTCTTCCAATATTTGAGGGGCTGCCACAAAGAAGAAGGGGTCAAACTATTTTCTGAAGCACCTGTAGGTCAGACAAGGAATAATGGATGGAAACTGAACAAGGGGAGATTTAACCTGGAAATAAGGAGAATTTTCTGACAGTGAGAACAATCAGCCAATGGAACAGCTTCCATTCTGAAGTAGTGGGAGTGCCATTACTTGAGACTTTCAAGAAGAGATTGGACTCCCATTTGTCGGAAATGGTGTAGGGTCTCCCGCATGGGTGGGGGGTTGGACTAGATGACCTACAAGATCTCTCCCAACTCTGTTAATCTGTAATGTGTAATCCTCTCACAACACTATCCACATTTTTCATGAATATTATGGTTAAGAAGGGAATCAGAATGGACACAGAGAGGGTGATTTATCAGCACATGCAAGAAATGCTGAAGAAATGCAATTTCTTTCTTGTTCAATAGTATATTTTAGCAATAGACACTACCCAAGTGCCCTCCGATGCACTGAACAATTTTCCTTAGCTCTAATCATCTGGTATCATTCAAGGAAGTCATTAAAAATCTCCTGGGAGGCAGTTGGGCAGCAGCAAGTGTGAATGCCTTGATTGGGTTCAAACACCATGCTAACCCAAGCAGTGCTTTCTTCGGGGTTTAATGTGTTGCAGGAATCCAGTTGTTATAGTCTGTAAGCTCTGGTTTTCATAAAATCTGTTTTATGAATCAAGCCAACTGTGCCTTATTCAGTAAAAGGTATTAGGGCTCAGAATGAACTAAGACTAGCAACAAATGCCAAAAAATAATTTTAAAAATTGAATCAATCAAATCAAATCAACCTTTATTGTCAGAGTACATGTATACAATGAGATTGGCCGAGTCTCCCTTCATGCATCACCCCAACACAACTCCCAGTGAAGACAAAAAAGAAAAACCCCATGCCCAGTGAATCCTACTAACAAACACACTATATTATTGCACTTTAAACAATTCTTATTATTCTTTAAACATATAAGAAACATGAAAAAACCCCAAACAATAGGTCCCCTAATGGAAAAAGTTTGCAAGGAAGCGACTGGTATCAGGGAGAAAGTGGAACTGCTTAATCTATTCTTTGCATCTGTCTTCACACAAAAGGAAAAAAAAATATGGCCCAGCCTATCCAAAGCAGCTCTGTACCATATAAAATAAGAATGCAAATCAAAATAGACAACCATTTGATTGGAATGGTATAAGGCTTCTGCCTTGAGCAGAGAGTTTTGGACTAGACCTCCAAGGGATTCTTTCCAATCCTATTATTCTACGTTCTCTGTGGGACTAACTTTCCCAGAGGATATATAACTGTCCTACAAGATCAGATAGTAGACACTTTCTTGGTCCATCCTCCTAAATATTGCCACCTTATGGGAGCTAGGAACCATTCCTGTACCTTGGCAGTCCATGCCCTATGGAGCATTTTGCCTTCTACTGTATAGCAGGTCTCTAACTCTCTTAGCCTTCCTTAAAGCTTTCAAGCCCTGGGAGAAAAGATAGGATAATTGCACATAAGAAGATTGACTCGGCATCGGGTTGTTATTTTGAATATTTTAATCTGTTTGGTTTTGTTGTTTTGATTTGATTGTATATATTGTTTTAACTTTGGATTGGGAGGTGCCCAGAATTGCTTGATGATGGGGGATGTAAACATTTTACATAAATAAATAAATGAATAAATAAAATATTAAAATATTAACATAATGTGCAGATCAATCCATTGGTTAAGCTTAACTTAGGCTACTGAATTATACCATGGTCTGGGTTAAGAGAGTACTGTTTAGCATGTTGTGAGAACTCCGCCATTGGATCACCAATTAAACAATCATATTTTAATTTCAGGGTTTATGCAATCCTTCAGTTTGCAGTGTTCTGTGAACCCAGGACATTGTACTAATGGAAGAAGGCATATTTCAACTAATCATGGCTAAGCCATTGTCTCCTGTTGCAATCCTTGACCAGCCTTTGCTTGGAGAGCTGTCTAAGGTGCTGAAACTAAGCCAAGCACCATTCTTCTAGGACAGGGGTGTCAAACTCACATCATTATGGGGGCATCACGTGACTCATTGGGACTTTTTTTCCCCTTTGCCAAATGGAGCATGAGTGTGGCGAGCATGTGGTGCAACCGGCGCACAGGCTGGGAGTTTGACAGCCCTGTTCTAGGATCAGCAACTGGGATGTGCATGCAGCTACTTTCAGAGAGTCAAAACATAGCCCCACTCCCTTGACACATTTCTCACGGCTGATCCTCCAACCAATGTTGATGTAACTGCTAAACCCACCCTTTCAATTCTCCCTCCAAAGCTCACTTGTTTAATGAAGCTCAAGACTCCATCATTTCAACTTCATTGCAGAGAAAAGAAGCACAAGGACAAGTCACTGCAATTAAACTGACATCTACCTGTCAGTCTGTGTTCTCTCTCTGTCCTCCATCAATAATTGTAAGAGTCTATGTGAATTCAGGTGGATGGGAAATTCTCAGAGACAGGAACCTGCCCTTGTTCAATGCTGACAGTGGATCTGGATCTGGGAAACAATGTTGATACTTATGGTGACATGCAAGCATCACTTCCAGGTGAGATATCTCAACCCGCTATTGTCAGGATGCCCCCAAGAAAAAGCTGAGTCATCTCCCTCCACATACTCTCTGCCAAGATTCTGTGTGTTTGATCAAAACAAAAAGCAAACTTGGTCTTTTCTAATGCAATTCTGCAGTCCTGCAGAGCTGATGACCTGCAAATTTCAACTGCCTATTGGCAAAAATCCTATTCTCCCTCTGCTTCCTAGGTTTCTGCACTCAATTTCTAGTACCTGTGTATAGTACCTTTGGCCTTCAACCACACTCGGTAGCAGCCACGGTTGGAAGTCCAAGAAAAGAGGCTGGAAAATTTGCCAGACTGTCTTTTACCCTGCGTCAAGGTTTCAAAGAGAGGCCAGGACATCTGTGGCAGAGGGAGGTTACAACAATTCATATGGCAATTGCAGTTGTTCCATTGAAGCCTCATTCTTTTTACATGTGACACATGTAAAAAAAACCAGACATGGCTTCATTCATACATGTATAGTCTCATCGTTCAACCTCTTCTGTAGGCAAAGTGGTTCCAAGAACATGGAATGCTTACAGGCATGTTCTGAATCATTGGTGCTACGAACATATTCTACCTGGTTTGGTCATGTTCTTGGTACTTCTTGTTCAGGGTTCCTCAGTTCTTCACCCTCATGTTGATTTTGTTGTGGCTCCTGGAACCTTTTTGCTCCCCATCTACTTGACTCTCAGCCTCCCCATTTCTGCAAGTTGCTGACTCAGGAATTATCTGTTGGCTTAGACAGGCTGGATTTGCACAACTTGCTTATCCCAGCCACTGATTTAACATGCTTTTGGGGGGTTCACACAACACAACAGACCATATAAGCCAACCAATTGCATTGGATTTGTGTAAGAATGTCAATCACAAAATATCCGAATGATGTCAAACCCTGATTTACTTGTGAATGGAAGCAGCCATTGAGTCTTTAACATACTTACTGGCTACATTCACACCTTTTTAACTCATTGAATGCAGTCGGTAATTAAATGCAACAGTTACTGTGTTCTGCAAATTCAACCCAGGTATTCTGAATTATTGACGTGTCCTACCTGAGCCTCCTCAATAATGCCTTGCCCCTTGCATTTCCCCACCCCCTAAAGTGTGTTCATCCATATCCAAAAAAGTTTTCCCTACACGCTTTTCCCTCCAGTGCTTTGGATTAGGTTTTCAATCTCCCTGACGGGCTCCGAGTGAACTGTCCAGTGGTTGTCCAGCTCTTTTGTTGTGCAATGGAGAGAGGTTGTATCACCTCACTTGTCCTACTATTATATTGCGGCAAGCCACCTTCACCACGTTTAACCTAAGGCTTAATTATCACCTAGGTTTCCCAGGGTACCGTTTATGGAACCTCCATTGAAGATGTGGTGCATTAACATCGATGTGGCCAACCCATGTTGCCTCACCTAAAGGATAACCCTTCCATTCTACTAAATATTGTAGACCTCCGTGATATTGTAGATATCTGTGAATCAAGAATAGACTCTATCTCATAATGATCTGCCTTCACAACCACCATTGCACAACAAAGGAGCTGGAGTTAGTATTCATTTCAGGACAAATCTTCAATACTCAAGGACTGGCTGAGACTCCCTATCCCTGGTTTGTAGCGCAATAAAGTAAAAATGCTAGAGCTACTATCTCTAAACTACAAAAATATGGATTGCCACCAGAGGGCGATAGAGCCTTGTGTTTTCTGCATTCCTTGCTGACATCTAGTGGTTATCTGAAGTCCAGATATGGTAAGCATATTAGATGCCTCCTGTAACTTGACTAGCTTTTTCTCCGAAAGGATAATGAAATTGCTCTATTTTCTTAAAATAATCCACTCTTCCCAAATGCCGCTGCCATCCCCATTACAACCTGTGTGTTCAGCCAGAGTTAAATCTGAGCCAGAGGAAAATCGGAATTTGCGTTAATTGCTTTATAATGCTCTAACGGAATCTTTTAATTTCTTTATGTGCAATAAGAAGCATTTCTTAAGAAAGGACATGGTCCCTCTGGCCTACCTTAAATACTTTTATAAAAGAACTCTTGTTTTTGTTTTGCAGGGGATCAGAATATTCTGGCAACAACCACCAGGGGGCAAGTTCTAAGCAACGAGGAAAATTTGTGCCTTCAAGTCAGTTTTGACTCTCAGCAAAAACACCCAAACTTAACATATCCTAATCCTTCCAACTTAATGTAACTTGTCAAATCTTCTCAAGAAACATACCCTTCAGGAAAAGCAACATATTGCTGTCTTATTCTTTAAGAACTACTCTTGGCTAGGATATTTTCAAATCTTATTTAATGGTGTTAGCTTTTACAATCCATATAAAATTTAATTTATGTTGTTGTATGAGGCCAGGCAGCCCCTCAGATAAGCATCAAGGAAGATTTAACTTTACACAAGATTTTAAACACATTGCAAATCCTTCAAAGCGCTACAGTTACGGATAGACCTGCCCACTTTATTTTCCACTGCGTTTAATATTTGGTTTTAAATACAGTTCCTCCCCACTGTCCTTACGGAGGAACAAGTACAGTTTTTGGCATGGGTTTTGTTTGTGTCAAAAAAAAAAAAGAAGGCAAAAGGGTTTCTCCATCCATTCCTTCAAACTCAATAGGCAAGGATAATTCCTGCACAGAAAATATTGCATTCTGCAGCCTGCCATGAAGCTGTTATGGAAAGAAGTGACAAATTTAATTCAGCATCACAAACACTGAGGAGCATACAGGATTTTGGAGTCCACTTTTAAGGCTGAAACAACACAGAGGGTAAAGTGTAAAGATCTTAAGAGGTTTCCAGTCACCTGCTTTGATTCTACAAGCCTCCCTACCTCAACTAACATTTTGATCCCACAATAGTCATGTTGTGAATGTGCCTATGAGTTACTCTCAAAATTCCAAACATCATCCTGAGCTGAAAAGGTTATTTGCCCATGTCCCAAGCCTTTGGGAGAGATAAATAGTTACATACAATGACTCCTTGGTACTCAACTGCTTTGAAACATATCACATCTGGTACTCATTTTGATGCAAAATTTTTGTCCTGGTACTCATTGTTTGTTTGGTATTCAACACACAAGCTAGAACTTGCCAATGTCCTCTTGTGTCTCACTACATTATTCCTTAAGAGGAAAATTTGGTACTCATCATTTTTGGTACTCATCACACCTCATGGAATCAATTAAAAATGAGTACTGCGGTATCATTGTATTACTTTTCCCCACTTTTTGGCTCTACCTTGTTCATGCAGATATTGTGAATGTTGGCAAATTCTGATAAAACAACAACTCCAACAAAATTCTTATCTGGCTCCACTCTTTGGTGTACCAGGATGAGATGCCGCTTGAAGTTAGAACTGATATCAAAGTAGCTTCTCTGTGTGAATACACAATATTGGTATGCACTCCATGGTGGCAGCCTGGCATTACTTTTTCCATTTTCTTTTCACATTTCTGGCTGGCACAAGGTGGGAAGTCATCCTAGCATGTGGCAACACTGCTGATTATAGAATCAGAGGATGCATAAAAGAGGTTCAGCACAGTTGCTTTTGGGCAAAAGGGTTACATTTGAGCATTGGGAGTCAAGCTTGACTTGAAGGAGATTGTAGCAGTTTGAATGCTCTTCCTGAAGCCAAAGATAATGATTCCAGGTCACCTGCAACTGGTCTCCAGGTGAGGAGTGAAGAATAATAAGTGAAAGCTTATAGGACTTTCATAGGTTGCCATTTCCTCTTCTCAAGCCCTCCAAATGCTTTTGAAGATATGATTGTCTTTGTCTTTGTCAGTCTTGGACACAAGAAAGACATAAACACCAGCTCCCAATCTCAGAAGCTGCCAAAAATATTGATCACTAACTGCCCACTCCTTAACTTACAACAGTGCCTAGATTTAAAAACAAACAAAAAACCCTTGCCCTCTTCAGAGGGTTGCATTACAGGTGGGCCAAAAAGTCAAGAAGATGGTCATGAATACAGGTAGGCCTCGACTTACAACCAAAATTTCTATTGCTGGGTGAGATCCTCGCTAAGTGAATTTTGCCACACTGGTTAAGTTAATCATTTCAGTTTAATAGAATAGAATAGAATTCTTTATTGGCCAAGTGTGATTGGACACACAAGGAATTTGTCTTGGTGCAAATGCTCTCAGGGTACATAAAAGAAAAGATACATTTGTCAAGAGTCAAGAATCATAAGGTACCACACTTAATGATAGTCATAGGGTACAAATAAGCAATCAAATCATACTAGAAACAGTCAATATAAATCATAAGGATACAAGTGACAAAGTTAGTCATACAGTCATAAGTGGGAGGGGATAGGCGATAAGGAGTGAAAATATATAAATTTTATTAATTTTACAATTAAAACAAACCAACAACACATACACAAATGAAACAAAAGAAAAGAGGGAGAAGAAAATAGAAAGACAAAATAGAAAGCAATTAAAAACATTCTCATATTCAACAGTTTGTAAGATCTTTTTTTTTAATCCTTAATTTATGCCATATACAGAGGATAGGATAAACCCATAGCAGTGATATACAGATATATTTAAAGATTAGGTGTGTGTATAAGGAGTGATGATATTAATAGTAATAGTAGTGCAGACTTTGTAGATAGTTGAACAGTATTGTGGGAATTATTTGTTTAGTAGAGGGATGGTGTTCAGGGAAAAAACTGCCCTTGTGTCTAGTTGTTCTGGTGTGCAGTGCTCTATACTGTCATTTTGAGGGAAGGAGTTGAAACAGTTGATGTCTGGGATGTGAGGGGTCTGTAGATATTTTCACAGCCCTCTTTTTGACTCGTGCGGTATACAGGTCCTCCATGGAAGGCAGGTTTGCAGCCATTGTTTTTTCTGCAGTCCTAATTACCCTCTGGAGTCTGTGTCTGTCCTGTTGGGTTGCAGAACCAAACCAGACAGTTGTAGGGGTGCAGATGACCGACTCAATCATTCCTCTGTAGAACTGGATCAGCAGCTTCTTGGGCGGTTTGAGCTTCCTGAGTTGGTGCAGAAAGAACATTCTTTGTTATGCTTTTTTGATGACGTTTTTGACATTAATTTGTTAATTTAATAACAGGGTTGTTAAGTACATTTGGCTTCCCCATTGACATTGCTTATCAGAAGGCCACAAAAAGGGATTACATGACCCCGGGACACTGCAATTGTCATAAATATGAGTCAGTCACCAAGTGTCTGAATTTTGATCACATGATCATGGGAATGCTGCAATGGTTCCATGAAAAACGGCTATAATCACTTTTTTTCAGTCCCGGTGTAACTTAGAACAGTCACTATGCAAACTGTTGTAAGTCGAGGACTACCTGTATACAGTCAAAGAGCTGATACTTTTTAACGGGACACACATGCAGCTTATGAAATAAGAAGGGGCAGGATTTTGATCTAATGAATGCAATTAACATCTTGATTTTGGGCTGCTCCCGCACACCCCCCAGCTGTGTGCACTAAAGGCAGAAACATGGTTATTCTTTGCCAGTGTTTGCAATACGTGTCTTTTGCTTTTGTGATTTTGCAAAGCTTCCGAGCTGCTTGCATAAGGCAACAGCTGCCTGGTCCTTAAGATGGCATTGTCCATGTCCACATGTGCACCAGTGCTGGTGTGCTACCGGTTCTGCCTGGTTCTGCCTGGTTCTGCTGAGCCAGTAGTGCCAATGAGCAGTGCAAACCAAAGAGATTCTCTCCGCCACTCTGCTGTTGGGCCTGCTCACCTGCCCAGGCTCCCATAGTCACCATTATTCCCTGCTTTTGAAGCACAGCTGCTTTGTGCAGCACAGCAGAGTGCTGCGCAGCATCCGCTGAAGCGACAGGGAGAGTGCAGGATTGCAGGAGGTGAGTCAGAACGCCTCTGCACCTCTGCAAAGTGTGCATTGGGTGCGAGCAGTGCACACAAAGTGTGTGCATGCATGCAAAGCATGCACACCAAGCCACGCCCATCAAACTGGTGGTTAAAATCTTTGAATCCCACCACTGATGTGCACCAATGCCACGGAGCACCAACGCTATGGAACAAGAGCTATCCATTGGCCACCAGTAACATGGAGCATTAACTTTCTGATGATTCATGATAAGAGCAACATGGTTTGGGTTAGGAAAAGTGATTGTAGAAAGCCTTAAAAATCAACTTTGCAAGTTTTGGGGGAGTAAGTTGGAATGCCAGCTAAAGTCACATGGCACATCTATTACCAGTACTTTAGTTCCATCTATCCCAACTGGATCAATTCAAAATATGTTGGGACTAAAAAAAAATATATATCTAAGAATTGCCAAACAACTATGGGCAATTTTATGACAAATTGCCAGCCACAGGGGACCTTCCTTTGAACAGATTCCCTCCAAATAGCTGCCAATGTATGAGTTATGGACTGATACATATATAATCTATATTTATTAAAGAATTGATCACTGTTGGTCCTTCAATGCATGTAGCTCTTTTCCTGTAACTGTGTTCATGCAGCTTACAAACAAGTCAACCAGAATTTATCCTGGTATACTGTGAGAACCTAACCATATTTGCTTTGTGCAGAGTTCAGCATGCTGGACAAATCCAGAAAAATAAGCTTAGTGAGTAAAGGTAAAGGTGTCCAATCACGTCCAACTCTAGATGGTCATCTCCGTTCCTTAGCCAGGGGACACAGAATTGTCTGAAGACTCTTCCATGATCACATGGCCAACATGACTGTACAGCCAAGGAGCAGGAAATGCTATTACCCTCCCACCAAAGTGGTACCTATTTATCTACTCGCATTTGCATGCTTTTGAACTGCTGGGTGGGCAGGAACTGAGGCAAGTTAACAGGAGATCAAATCACCATGTGGTGTTTGTATCTCGAATCCGGTCTGTCAGTATTCCAGCTGCCAAGTTCAACCTAATTAATTGCTGAGTCATCTCACCCCCTCTCCCCATGTTAGTGAGCATAGTTCACATGCCTGGATGTGAATCCGAGCTGACAATTAAAATCCCCAAAGGTCATATTCATCTATTGGACCAGCTGAGGAGCCCCTTTCTAACGGATGGTGTTGATGATGGAAGGGAGGGGAGAGAACCAGTGACATCCAGATGTTCCCCTCTTGTTTTGGGATATTTCCCCCTTCTTCTTCAGCAAGGATTTGTTTTTATAAGCCTCTATTCTCCATTGTTCTGATTATTTTCTGTTTGTTGTTCCCCGTGATGTATGGTTCTATTGATTGCCACAGCATTCTAGCTTTTGTGATTATTTTCTTCCCATTGATGAGACCTGACCTGTCGTAAGCAGAGTATGCAAAGGAAAAAGCAGGCCAACATTTCCCACCACAAGCCAATCATGCCCTTTTTGCTAATCAAATTGCTTTTTGATTCAGTCTGAAAACTAAAAGGCCATGTCGATTGTGAGACAAACCTGCTAAACACAAAGCCGCATCAGTTACGAAGTCATGTTTGCATTTTAAATCTCTGACCATAAGCGAGCCCAGTTGTCGCTTACCCATAGAATTATTGTGGGATGTTTTTATCCCTAATGCAGCTGCAGAATTTCAGCATTTGCATAGTATATTAATCCCTGGGTAGTGCCCATATTGGACACTTATTAATTGCATTTATGAGAATATAGCTGTATTATTGTGTGCTAGTCTTTCTTTGCTAATTGCTTTTAATTACAGTTTCTTTCTTCCCGCTTATTATCACATAGACACTAATTTGCCATTATTGGTAGAATGCACTTAAGCAGGGATGGCAACTGAACTAATGATGATCTCTCACTCCCAGTCATCAATAACACACACAAAAAAGTATTCCTTTTATAATGAAAGGAGTCTTTGAAGCCAATAGATCTTAAGGAAGCTATTCCAGATGTGTTCAGCTTTCAACCTTCCCAGCCAGCCCTGGAAGGTTGGAAACTGAAATCCAGAACATCTAGTAGAATACTAAAAAAAAACAAAAAACCCAAACAGCTCTCAAGGAATCCACTAGAGGGCAGTAGTGCCTGGTTAGCCCAGCCTCCTGTTGCAAGCACAGCAAACCGCTACTGTGAGGAGACTCACAAGCAGGGCACAACTGCAGATGTATTTATCTTTCTTTTTCTTTTGTCTTTGGCCTTTCTAATACAGCCTCTAAACATGGGGGCTCCATTTATCTACAACAGCAATTGGATCTTCTCACTGTGCACAAATAAGCTCCGTTTTTTGATCTGATAGGAATACGCTGCTCCCCGGATACATTAAAGCAAGGCAACCGTATTCTTACATATGCGCTGTGTGGTTTTTGCGTCCTCAAATGCACTGAACCCCTGACTAAGGTGAAGCCTGATGGGTTGGCTCCTGACTTGATGTCTCATGTCAATTTAACCACTACAGTTAGCCCGGGTGGTGCAAAGGTGGGCAACTATGACCCCTTTACTATCTGTGGACTTCAACTCCCAGAATTCCTGAGCCAGCATTATTCCACCAACACCTGCAGGAGAGGATTTCTTTTCCCTCTCAGAGACATTTCATTCCCCTTTCACCCGCTGTCCTGGCGGTCCATGTTTGATCTCTGGACCATTCCTCTCCATTCTCATTCATAATGTTTCAGGAACATTCTGTGCAGCGGTGAGATTCAAAAATGTTGACTACCGGTTCTGTGAGCATGGCTTGGTGGCTGTGACAGGGGAAGGATACTGCAAAATCCCATTCCCTCCCCACTCCACTAACCTGCTTTCCAGCTCCGTTCTCCTGTGCAGGGAAACCAAAGAAGACCCAGCCGATCAGCTGGGAATCGACGGGAGGCAGAGAAGAGATGGGGTTGGCAGGGCCAGTCAGAGGCAGGATTGGCCGGTTCTCTGAACTACTCAAAATTTCCACTACCGGTTCTCCAGAACTGGCGAGAACCTGCTGAATCCCACCTCTGATTCTGTGACATCGCAGTAGCTTAGTCAATAGGCATAATCAATGGAAGGCAAAAGCTCCCTTGAGCATCTCTGGGCAACATCATAGCTTGTGTGGGTGATGCCTCCCTCCCAGGCCAAAAGGTATTTGGCTTCCAAAGCCTGTCACTCATGTAGGGTCATACATACATGGAAGAACAAAGGCTGGGTTCCCATAGTATGGTAAGGTTGGATCCCATTACTCCATGGCCAGCTGGGCACCAGCTGTCTCTTCAAGGGAGGGCTCTGCCCAGTTTGTTAAAAAGCTCTCTCTTACCCCCTCTCTTCACAAAATTAACAGGTGTCCTCCTCTTGATATCAAGGACACGAGAACCTTCACACTTTTTGCCTATACAGAGATTGATCATTTGGAAGTTGAGCCAAGCCTGGTTAATCTTGAGATTAACTGCTTTCACTCAATGCTGCCACTAGAGAAGACTAAATTCAGTCCACGGTTATCTTAGTAAGATCTTCATTGGTTTATCACAATTATCTAATCATATTAGTATTATTGATTATGCATTTGTCTCCAGAAATGGATACAGATGGAATCTGAGCAAAACAAACATTTATCATGAGAGGTTCATGCAAAATAGAAGGATTATTGAATTATCTGAAAGGAGCTTCCATAACTTAAGAGCTTTTAAGTGATTCTGTTGGTCTTGTTTAAAGAAATGGGAGATCGTATGGCGGCATCTACATTTTCTGTCTGTTTTCATGGGAGGTCCAAACAAGAAAGAAGAATGGAGAGAAGAATACAAAGCTGTGGTTGACTGAATCATACATTCAGATGTATCAGTGTGTCTATGGCATGTCAGGAAGAAAGGAACATTTTTCCCTATTTCCCCACCGTACAGATGTAGGTGTGTCCCCCTCCCCAAATGAATGGACTCAGTTACATCTACAATGGATGCACCACTGAAAGACCAAGCTGGAACAAATTATCCTGGGGGAAAAAAAATCTATCCATGTCATTGTTTGTGAGAGTCAACATTGATTGGATGGCATGCAATCAATCACCATTCCTCAACTGCAAACACCTGTAAATCTTAATTTTAGATGTGAACTATGCTCCTTCTAAACTGTGCATTTAAGACACTCCAATAATATTTAGGTTGTTCAATTTTAATTCTGAATATATCAGATCGTTTTTAGAGTAAATAAATGTAAAAATATGGTTTTATTTTAACTGTTTTTCCCATTCTATCCCCCTTTTCCCAGCTTTTTACTTATTTTCTACATGTCTGTGTTCATGAAACATGTCGTGCCTGAAGTAGCCACAACTATGACTTTATGTGGTATGCAGGTCTCATACAACAGAGGTCTCCAACCTTGGCAATTTTAAGCCTGGAGGACTTCAGCTCCCAGAATTCCCCAGCCAGCATGCTGGCTGGGGAATTCTGGGAGCTAAAGTCCTCCAGGCTTAAAGTTGCCAAAATTGGAGACCCCACTATACAGTATTCTAGCACCTTAAGTAAGTTCTAGCACATTGACACAGACTACTGTGCTCCTCCGCTTACGTTACTTTAAATTCAAAGTTACAACAGCATTGAAAAAAGTGATCTACAACTGAGCCTCACACTTACAACTGTTGAGGCATTCCTACAGTCACGTGATTAAAATTTGGGTATTGGCAACTGGCATGTATTCATGACAGTTGCAGCACCCCAGGGCTGCGCGCGATCCACCACTTGTAACCTTCCAGCAGGCTTCCGACAAGCAAACTCAATGGAGGAAGCTGGATATGCTTAATGACCACACAATTCACTTAATGAGGCAATGATTCACTTAACAATCACTGTTAAAAAAGAAGGTCGTAACACTGGGTGCACCGCACTTCACCACCCTCTTTGCTTCACACAATGGAAATGACGGTCCGTGTCAAGGGTCACCTGCACTCGGCCCAATTTTCACATCGACTCCTCTGTTGTACGTTTCTGGTATTAATAAACGCCCGAAGAAATCAGATGCAAAGAGCACTGGTGACCTTTAAAAGATGTAAGAAGGAAATATTGCTCACTTGTAATAGAGAAGCAAATGAAATGGCCTCAACGCACGATCTGCTTTTACAAAAGTAATTACTGCAATCATGATCTTAATCAGTTGTCCCTTCTTCTCAAAGGCTCCAGATTTAATCCAGCTCCCTCTTGTCTTGAATTTGCTTAGCCTTGTTTCTCTGGGATGTGGTGGAAATGTAATTCCTACCTTCCATTTTAGCTAGGCTGACACTTGTAATTCCAACAGATTACAAAAGCAGCAGGCTGGAAAAATGCACTCTGGCTAAATGGGAACATTGGTTCAAAAACGGTACAAGCTGTGTTCACACCTCAAACAACAGATAGTTCTCAACTCACAACAATTTATGTATTGACCATGCAAAGTTACAACAGTATGAGAAAAGTAACTTATGGCCATTTATCACCCTTATGGCCGTTGCAGCTTCCCCGTGGTCACACGATCAAAATTCAGACACTTGGCAACCAATTCATATTTAGGATGGTTGCAGCTTCCTGGGGTCATGGGATCCCCCTTTGCGGCCTTCTGACAAGCAAAGTCCACGGAGGAAACCAGATTCACTTGACAAACCTGTCATTAATTTAACAGCTTCAGTGATCCACTTAACAACTGTGGCAAGAGAGGTTGCAAAAGGGGGCAATGGTCTTGCTTAGCAGCAGAAATCTTGGGGCTTAATTATGATTGTAATTCAAGGACTACTTGTTAGCCAAGGTTTGCTCAACCAGCTTCCTATCAGATTCCAGTTGTGATTCAGGGTGCTGCTTGCCAACTGGAAAGGCCTACCCAGGGGTGGGATTCAATTTTGTTTTAACAACCAGTTCTGTGGGCGTGGCTAAACAGGCGTGGCTTCTTCTCCTTCTCCTCCTTCTTTTTTGCAGCACTCTCCCCCCTCCCCGGATTTTTTACCTCCTGGGGGAATGTTTTTGCTCCCAGAAGGCTTCCCAGGGGCCCAGAGAGGCAAAAAAACCAGAGCCCGGGGTTAAAAGCAGTCAGCAATGTTGGGCACACGTGCGCAATATCACACGTGTGAGATAAGGTCTGGCTGGGTGGGGAGGGGAGAGGCGGGCAGGGGCGGGGCCAGCAAGGGCAGTGGTGGGCAAACTTTTTGACTCGGGGGGCCTCACTGACTTTTAAAATTTGACAGACAGGCCGCCACCTGGTGTCAAAATGCCTGTCATTACAAGTCAAAATCAAATGAATGCAATCATTCAATCATTCACATCAAACCTTAATTCTGTACCAATCTTCGGCGGGCCGGATTAAAAAGACCAACGGGCCAGAAGTGGCCCCCAGGCCGTAGTTTGCCCACCCCTGAGCCAGGGGCACAATTTGCCAGTTCTCCAAACTGTGCAGAATCATAACAACCAGTTCTATAGAACTGGTCCGAACCGGTAGAATGCCACCCCTGGGCCTACCTTGTCTGACACCAAGGTTCTTTCAGGACCATCTCCTCCAAGAGAAATTGGCCAGCCCAGCTCAGCCCAGCCCAGCCCAAGGATCCCCCAGGAGAAACTCCTTTCCTCCAACAATCACGGTTATTTTATGGAGAAATGTCTGCTTAGAAATTAGTTTAGCCCTGATTTGCTTTAACTTCCTGCAAACGTAACTAAGTTATTCCAGAGGATTATGACCCAGCACCCAGTTTGTTGGCACTAATGCTTTGGAGAATTTTTATGCAAGCTTCTACCAAGGAGGTTTTCTTTACATGCTTGTTTTGCCTGTAATTACTGTAAACTACCAAGTGTCTTGTGATCATGGTGGTAAATAAAATATATTGAACAAACCACTCTCTGGCTGGATACAAACCAGGGGTGTGTAAAATTCTTTCGATAAATCACTCACAACATGAGTAGTGGGTTGAAAGCTGTGCAATATGAATTGAGAAATAGGACACAGGAACAAGAGGGTGTTGGGGGAAACCCTATGACTGATTTGGTTTGGTTGAAATTAATTAATCAGGATTTATTTGCTAGGCATTTAATAATCTTCCCTTTATGACACAGTAAAAGCAGGGGTGGGCTTCTACAGGTTCGCACCTATTCGCTAGAATTGGTTGTTAACATTCTAAGCAGTTCGGAGAACCGATTGTTAGAAGAATTTACTGGCCTAATCCTGTAAGGAAGGCAGGAAGGAAACATTCTGGTGTTGCTTACAGAAACTGCCTCTCCGTTAACCCTTATTACATTCTTGGCAGGACTAGACTTCCTGTCTTAGGAACTTCTCTGGAATTTTCCTTCCCTCCTTTGCTGGTACTTTGCTTGTGTGGAGTGGCCATTCAAAGTTACAATGGCACAGAAAAAAGTGACTTATGACCATTTTTCACACTTACAACTATTGCAGCATCCCCACAGTCATGAGAGGCCAGGCAAGGAGATGCATGCCTCGGTGTGAGTGATATTGAGTTGGCCACACCCAGCCAATAACATGGCTACCAAGCCATGTTCACCCAGTCACATGACCACCTAAGCCATGCCCACAACCTAAGCCACGCCCACAGAACCGGTTGTTAAAATTTTTGAATCCCACCCCTGAGTAAAATTTATAATTTGCTGGCCATTTTCAAAGCAGCTTGAAGGCTTGGTTATGTGTCTCTGTCTCATATTGGTGTTCATACAAGACATTCCAGTGTTTTCTGAAAGCCTGTTTTCTGGAGTTGCAAAATATATAGGACCATCAACTTGTCAACTGTCTGGATGTCCACACAGCAAATTAAGTCAGCAAGCAGTAAACCAAGTTACAAACAATTCAGCTTAGCAAATTATGCAAATGCAGTTCCCAGATAGGTTGTATGAACTGGCTTTCCTTGGAGAGATTGTGGATTAACCTGGAGGATTTATCCTCTGCAGCCAAAGTTTACTCTTGGTAGCATAGCTCTCACCTTGGTTCCCACAAGGTTTCCTAAAGAATAGTTGAGTTTCCACAACAAGCTTAATTATATCAAATACAGACTCAGCAGGTGCATTCTCACAACATGTTAATTTAAGTTAGGTTAGACACGAGGAACATTAGCATGTTGTACAAATCTCTATCTTTGAAGAGTGGAAATATAGAGGTTGACTCCATATTTATTCATAAACAAGGCTCCCTTGCTCTTAGATTAGGATGGCTGGCAAAGTATGATTCCAGAATGTCAATCTTTTATCATGAGGAAGAGATGCTGGGGGATTGGGCTTCTCGCTTCTGCAACCCAATGCCCCCAAATGTTTGGGGGTTTCCTGCCAATCTTTTAAACCAGAGGTCTCGAAACTTTGCACTTTATGACTTGAATGGATTCTCCAGCATGGCTGGCTGGAGAATTCTGGGAGCTGAAGTCCACAAGTCTTAAAGTTGCCAAGGTTTGGAGACCTCTGCCTTCCATCAGTGTTTCTCAAACTTCTCAACTTTAAGACTTGCGGACTTCAGCTCCCAGAATTCCCCAGCAGAGAAATCCAAACCTGATTCCTCCAGCCTGGCACGCTTTTCACAGGTCTCTGGGGGCATGAATTTCCCAGAGATAAGAGGGGCTGCTCACTTACCTCTTTTCTCAAAATCCATAGAACCAGTTTTTGCCCCACACCTGAAATCAGAAACCACAGTAGGTTCAAACCATGAAGTTACTTGTAATGGAGCAGTTACTTATTGATACAGATTATTATTATTTATGAATCAGGTCAGACCTTTCCCCAGGCATTTCACACGGACCTACAGCATGCGTAGGTTCCGCCTGGGAACAAATCCAAGCAGCTTTGTCTCTCAGATGTTCCACAAATTCTTCTGCAGAGCCCTGAAGGTGATCACCCAAGCCCCCCCTATCCCAGGAGGGACTGGGCGATCCTAAACAAGGCCTCTGTGGATGCCATAAGGGCAGAGAAATAACAGCGTTTTGCTGCTGTTTCTGCTACAAGGGAGACCTTAGTAGCAGCTCTCAGTTGTGTCCAGTCGGCTTCTTCCTTTGTTCTTCTCCTGCGATGCTCTTAGTCCTTTTCAGTATCTGCAGCTCCTCTGTGTGCCACAGAGCGGGTTGGAGCGATGGAGGATTACTCAGTACAGTCCTCCTTTACAGAAACTGTGTGCAAAACTGCATATGTGTATAGTGACTACACACACACAAACATACATGGAAACTACTGGATTGGTGAGGGAAGACTCAAGTTTTATTCCTGTGGCTTACCATGTGATCTTTTGTTTTGGCCAAGAAGAACTTTCTGTCTGCCCCTTTTCCTATGTCAGAAACCTTCCCAGCACGGCCAATTTCCTGTCTGCCCTCGGTGGCCATCCCTTCCTTTTGCAGTGGTTTTCCCAGCATGGCTGACTGTCTGTCCATTCTCCACAGCTGTCCCAGCTGTCTTCCTATCACAGCGCATCAAGAACTAAATGAATGCATAAAATACATAAAATGGACAACATTTTTCATGTTGAGACGCATCAAGTACCGAATTGGGAGAGGTGAGAAGCAACCGTGTGCCGAGGTATTCCCCTCTTTCCCCACCCCACCCCAGGTTTTATTTAAAACCACAGTCACTCGTACCATTTGTGATCTCTGGTCTGGACTACTGCAAATGCTTTACATGGGACTGCCCTTGAAAAGCATTCAGAAGCTTCAATCGGTGGAAAGTGCGGCTGCGTCAGAGGTGGGATTCAGCAGGTTCTGACCAGTTCTGGAGAATTGGTAGCAGAAATTTTGAGTAGTTTGGAGAACCAGCCAATCCCACCTCTGACTGGCCCTGGTCCCGTCTATTCTCTGCCTCCCATTGAGTCCCAGCTGATCGGCTGGGTCTTCTTTGGTTGCCCTGCACAGGAGAACAGAGCTGGAAAGCAGGTTAGTGGGGAGAGAATGGGATTTTGCAATATCCTTCCCCTGCCATGCCCACCCATCTATGCCATGCCCATCAAGCCACGTCCACAGAACCGGTTGTAATTTTTTTTGAATCCCATGTCTGGGCTGCATGAACAGTAAAGGATGTCAGATATTTGGCATATGTAACACACCATGACCTTGTGAGCTGCGTTGGTTGCCTGGGTGCTTCTGGGTGCAATTCAAGGGGTTAATCATCATGTTGAAAGCCCTTTATGGCAGATCTGAGGGGCTTCTTCTCCTGATGGCTTATCTGCCCAATTTGGTCCAGCAGGTTGGGCATTTCAGTCAAGGAATATTGGATGCAGGAGACCATGAGACATGCCTCCTTCGCTGTAGCCTCTGGAAAATTCTCCCTTCAAAGCTTAACCTTTACCTATTGGCCTTTTGTAAAACCTTGAAAAGCTGGCTATGTGCCTGTTTCCTGGCTATATTGACATTTCATGACATTTTTTTCTTCGCTGCCACATTTATTTACATTTGTACTATAACTGGTTTTTTGGATTGCTCATTACCCAAAGACACTTGTTTGAGATGAACAGCCGTAAAAAATGGAATAAATAAAGGTGAAAAACTATGAAATCTTATCAGCCATGATTTATATGTCACAGTGGCTTATAATTTGCTAAGCCAAAACAAAACACCTTAGAGCTTAGAAAGATGGCCTGATTCACACCACAAAGCCATAATGTGGTTTGTTTGGTCTCAGTTTAGCCATTGTGGCTTATTAAGCACGGTTGGCAGCAGTCTTCCTGAGCATGGCATGCTCCAGATGTGCTGGGACTCCCAGAATTCTCCAGCCAGCTCTGTATGTGCAAACACAGCCTCTGATTCAACCGGCTCTCTTTGCTGTATAATCCAATTTTATGTATGTGTAACTTTGATCTCCTTTTTGGTTTTCCATTTCCTACGCTCTACCATTTATTTGTAAAAGGAAACTTCTCCAACATGAAGTACAGGTAGTCCTCAAGTTATGTCCATAAGTGAGCCCAAAGTGTATGTTGCTGAGTGAAACATTTGTTAAGTGAGTTTTGCTCCAATTTAGGGCTTTTTTTCGCCACAGTTGTTAAGCGAATCACTGCCGCTATTAATTGAGTAAAACGGTTGTTAAGTGATCCTGCCTTCCCCATTGACTTTGCTTGTCAGAAGGTGGCACATGACCCTTGGGACTCTGCAACCGTCATAAATATCAGCCAGTTGCTGAGAGTCCAAATTTTGATCAAGCAACCTTGGAGATGCTGCAATGGTTGTAATGTGAAAAAGGGGCATAAAGGCATTTTTTCCCCCCATGTTGTTGCGATTTTGAATGGTCGCTAAATGAACTGTTGTAAGTCGAGGATGACCTGTAATGCCATCCGGAAGCAGGTCCAGGGGCCCTGGGGCTTTTCGGAGGTGCAGGGTTCCAGCTCCCCAAAGTCCCCAGAGCTCTGGCTGTTGGGAACCATCTTTTCTAAGCACCTGAAGGGGTTTCACTTCCGGATGACCCAGCAACAGATCTTTATCCTTGGGTGAACTTAATGTGTGAAATGTGGGCTGGGTTCTGTAAGGCAGAACCCAGGTGAACAAAATGGAATGTAAAAAAAGGATCAAACAGACAAGCCCTGTTATTGCCGTAGCTCAATCACACCTCATTTTAGCCTAGTTTAACAGGTTCCCTTGACAGCCAGCTGTCACGTCTGAATGCAATAGCAACCTTTCCATGACAAGTGACGGCTCCAGATCCTTTGCTGACCTCTTATTTCACGTACCGTGCACAGGATCTCCCGCATCTTCCTGAACCTTTCCCGGAGCTCGGCCAGCTGTCCGTCCCTCGTTAAATAAACCACGGTTAGAGGAATCGCGGCTTAGGGCCATTCGCCTGCCACCTTAAGAGGAGTTTAGCCAGGCTCCTCTCCTTGCTCGCGGGGTTCCCCGCATCTCCGACAGGGAGCCCTCTCCGTCCGCCCCCCCCCCCGACCCGTTTCCTTCGGAAAAGAGAAAGCCGCTTCGGGGTCCGGGACCAAGCCGGTTCTCCCTCCGAACCAGGCGCGGTCGCTCCGACCAGGCTTTGCCTTCGGGTGCAGCTCCAGCCGGCGTCTGAACGGCGTCCCTCTCCCCGCCCGCAACTTTTGATCTAAGTGGGGCCACCTTAAAGCCCCGGGAGTCGTTCCGCGCTTCCCCCCGCCCCCGCGCGGGGGTCCTTCCGCGCAAACTCTTCGCCATCCCTCCCGCCGCCGCCGCCGCCGCCGCCGCTTTCGCACGACTCACTCACGCAGGCGGGCGCCGACCCTGCAGGAACGGCAGCAGCGCCAGGGCCAGCTTTGCTGCAAGCGGTTGCGGCGGCGGCGGCGGCGGCGGCGGCGGCGAGAGCGGAGTGAGCGAGGCGGCAGCCCGGGTCGGGCGCGCGTGCCTGCCTGCCTGCCTGCCTGCCTGCAGGATGCGAGCCGGCGGCCGCTCGGTGCTTTCCACGGCCGCTCCGCTCTTCCAGCGCCAGCAGCCCAGCCACCGCCGCCGCCGCCGTCCAAACGGGGAGACGCTGGTGCAATAGTTCCAAGCAGCGGCGCACCGAGGGAGTAGGGAGGGGGAAGCTTACCTCCCCCTCTCTATTTTCCCCTGGAGGGAGGAGGAGGAAGGAAGAGGAGGAGGAGGAGGAAGGTGGAGACTTGGTTCTCCTTTCCTTTCGCTTCTCCCCCCTCCCATCCCCCGAAATTAACGCAAGAGCTTGGCGGGCGCCGCAACTTCAACGGAGCTTTAATATTAAAGGACTTGTATCCACGCCTCCCTTCCCCCCCACCCCCACCCCCCCCACCCCACCCCCAAGGGATGGCAAACTTCAACTCTCGGGCTGCCTCGGTTGAGAAGAAGATCTTCAAGTCCCGCTGAATGAAGATCAGGTAAGCAGCGTCGGGAAGGCTTCCCGGAAAGGGGAGACCGGGCGAGGGTGTGGGGGGCAGGGAGGAGGGAGGGACGGGGGCACGCGGTAGGAATCGCCTCTCGGTAAGCGAGCCCGCTGGCCCTTTCCCCGCGCCACCGCGCCACCCCCCCCGCCACCCGCCGCCTTCACTTGTCACGCAAACAGAGAAGGAGAAACGTTATGTAAAACAGGTGCAGAGCAAGTTCTTCTGGCAGGAGGAATTCCTTTTTCCACCCGCCCCTCGCCCCCCCCCATTTCAGCAGCCTTTCCTTCCCGCCCCCTCCCCCGTTTTCCTCCGAATCGCCTTCCAACAAGCCCACCCGAGAGAGAGGGAGAGGGAGGGACGGAGGGACGGAGAGAGGGAGAGGGAGGGAGGGACAGGGAAGGAGGGAGGGACGGAGGGAGAGAGAGGGAAAGAGGAAGGGAGGGAAGGAGGAAGAGAGAGGGAAGGGGGAAGGATGGGGGGAAGGAGGAAGGGAGAGAGGGGGGAGAGGGAAGGAGGAAGGGAAGGAGGGAGAGAGAGAGAGAGGGAGGGAAAGAGGGAGAGAGAGGGAAGGAGGAAGGGAGGGAGAGGGAAAGAGGAAGGGAGGGAGGGAGAGAGAGAGGGAGGGAGGGAAGGAGGGAGGGAGGGAAGGAGAGAAAGAGAACGGGGTGTTGAGTCTGGCTGCAAAATGCCGGGCACTCAATCCGACCCCCACCCCCCACCCCCAGAAAACGACCCTCCCTTTACACATTCTTTCAGTGTACGAAGTTTGGTTGCGCTTAAAAGCGGGAAAAAAGGGGGGGGGATGAAAGCCTCCCCCGATCTTTTTGTTGTTTCGAATCTATTTTATGAATGAGTCACCCCCCCCCCCTCCCTCTTCTCCCGCGGATGAGTGGACTCGAAGTTTTTTGCTTCGCTCCCGTATTTATGGTAACGTGGGGAGGCGGCGGGGGTCGCTTGGTCCGACCAATCCCTTCTTGTGGCTCTTTCTCCATCCCGCTTTTCGGGCTGGGGAAGACCCCGTGCACAAGAGCCCGTTTCATCTCCCACCACCCGACCAGCCCTCCTCGCCCCCCACCCACCCACCCCCACCCCCCGGCCGCCTCCTCCTTCGTTCCTCTGCTGCATTTTGGATTGTATCCGTCGTGGCTGAGCTGCCCGTCTTTTTCACACACACACACCTCCCCCCCCACCCCCGTCACTCCCCGTCCTCTTGGCATTCTTCACGCGACGCAAAAGACCCCCCCCCCCCAATAAACCGGGGTGCTTCAAAAGAAGAACGGTTGAAGAGACCCCCCCCTCTCTTCTTTGCGCGTGTGGATTTATGGCTGCCCAAACCGTCCGGGGTGGGGGAGGGGGGCGGGGGGGGGGAGGGAGAGGTGGATTTTCCCAGCCGCTGGCTTTCTCCGCGGGCGTGCAACGCCTCCGATCGTTTGGCAGCCGACGTGGGTGCGTTTCGACTACATTCTGCCTTCTGCCTAGATGATGGACCTTCGTGGTCGGCCTTTGCGGGAGGGAGGAGGAGAGGGTTGCGGTGGGAAAGAAGAGACCGGTGGCCGGGGGTTGTTTGACCCGAGGCGGGCCGTGTACCTAAGTATTATTATTATTATTATTATTATTATTATTATTATTATTATTATTATTATTATTATTATTATTATTATTATTATTATTATTATTATTATTATTATTATTATTATTATTATTATTATTATTATTTTGCTCTCCGCGGAAAGCGGCGAAGTACCATTAGAGTCGGAGAAGTAGAAATTGCATTAGCCATCTTCGGCGGTTTAATCGCTCGTAGCGCCCTCTCTTTTGCGACCCTACATCTTTTTCGGAGGGGAGGGTGAAATCCCTTTCCCGCGCCCCTCCCTCCCTCCCTCCCGGAGCGGGTTAAAGCCGTGCCAGGGATCTCCTCGAAAGGGTAGAATGGACTCGGTTCTTGGAAACCTCACTACCAACTACTGATTTGTATGTATTTTTTTAGTGTTTCCTACCTCCACCCCCCTCCACCCCCCGTAGGTGTTCGGTATTCTTTGACGCCTGCTAGAGGCAAGAGAGGAATTGCACCTTGTGGTCCGGTCCGAAACTCTGCTTCTCAAGTGCGTGTAACCACGGAGGTTCTCTTGCGCTGTGTGTGCCAACTTGTTTTTTTTTTTTTCAAGTGGTTTTAAAGATGGAAAATGCTGGGGAAAGGACCTGTTGCCGCTTGAAGTTGCAATAGCATCGCCTTGTGCCTATAATATAGCAGCTACATTCTGTATTACAGTTATGTAATTTGTGAGATGTTGGGGAAAAGGTTAGGATTCGTCCTCCGTTGGCTAGCTTCTTCTTTGGCTTGCATGTAAATTTAGCGGCTTCTCCCACAGACATCAAAATAAACGTTTGCTTTGTGCCTCAACAAGACTGTATCTGGGTCTCAGCTACAACCTTGGTCTCTTCCCATTGGAGAATCTGCAAGATCGAAGCTTCAACGTATGTTTTTTTTTTAAACCCACCCCTCTGATATTACTATCTTTGTGTCAACTTTCAGAAACTCCCGTTCCCT
The DNA here is from genome assembly GCF_049901715.1 of Pseudonaja textilis. NCBI lineage: Eukaryota > Metazoa > Chordata > Lepidosauria > Squamata > Elapidae > Pseudonaja > Pseudonaja textilis. The sequence goes on from NC_141999.1 coordinate 4,007,948, forward strand.
GGAAAGGGAATCTGTAGGATTTGCTGTTTCTCCTCCTCCTATTTCAGTACAAGGCATTGCATGGAACTTCTTTGATGGATGAACTCATGGTTCATGGAGACTCTGGAAGAATAGGAGAAGGAGTTGATTCCTGGGCACCCCGCCTTCAGCTGCTGTTAGCCAGAGAGGTGAGAAACGTCAGCCAAGAGTCTGTGAATGTGTAAAGAACCCAGTGGAAATGAAAATTTGGCTGCTGGCAGAGAAGGGTTGTGAAGAGTCATTTGTATGCAAGCTTTTGTCTTCCTTCCCCGGTTTGCACTCTTGGTTGGCATTCTGCTCTGGTCCTTTGCACACTCGCCTCTCTGCATACAAAGGTTCAGATGTGGCGGAGGCTTCTGGACACACTTTGGCAGCACACAGGTGGTGGTGGCTTCGGCTCGATTTAAGAAGCTCCATGCACGCTCCGCTGATTTTTGTGATTATCCCAATGAATCGGGAGGAATGTCTCCTGCCGTATCTATCTGGTTTGCTCCGAAGGTATTTGGAACAGCGTTTGAGGTTAGAGGCATGAGCCAAACACCCAACCCTCACCCCCCCCGCCCCCGCCCCATTCAGATGACCTCTTGGTCAGGAGATATTCCCTCTTGGTGGAGAGGACCCTGCCTTGGGTTGGCCTCAACTCCTCTGCACACACACACACACACCGTAAAAAAAGGCTTGCAATAACATTTTGCAGAATTCTTGGAAGAGTTGCTAAGATGCATGCCCAGCATTTTGCATTCTCAGACTGCAGTATGGATGATGATGATAATGATGATGATGATGATGATTGATCACACAGTCAGCCAGATGTTGAGAGTGGATTTGGCATTTTTAACTATCTAGCGAGGTCTGGAAGCAGAGTTGTAGCTGAACGGATACAGAGCTGTTGCATTGCCAGAGAACTTGGAAACGTAAATGGTTTCAGCTTAACTCCTTACTGACCTGCATAGTGTCACTACCTATGTAAGAAATGGGAAGGGCTCTCCCCATAGGATAAGCCCCCTCCAAGCATGTGCCTCGGCTGACTCAGTTGAATGTCACTCTTTGCAGCTTTGCAGTGTGAGACGCACTGTGATATCTTGGTCCAGTGCAAGGCAGGAACAATATTGTGTGCTGAGAGAAAGAACGTAGCTTTGTAGACCTTTGAAGTGGGACATGAGTCTCCCTCCAAGTTGGTGGTGGTAGAAGCTGTTGGTGAAGCCTTAAACACATGCGGAGAGCCTTTGGCATCACCATGGTTACTCATGAAGATGGTGGGGGAGAGATGGGAGAGACAAGGATCTTAGTATATTTCACGCAGCAGATTGTGGAATGGCATTGGGTGGCATAAAAGGTTTTCAACAAAGGTTTTGCCCCTGGAAGCTTTTCTTTCTGTATTTGAAGTCATGGAGGTGAACGCTTCTCGGTTGTGGAATCAAGCTTTGGATAGGTTTTGAGCATCAAAAGATGCTCAGATGTACTAAGATAGCTTTCTCCAATATGGTGCTCCCTCGCTGGGTTGATTTGTGGCCCTCAGCATCTCCCAGCTGGCCTGGCTAGCTGTGCAGAGGGATTTGGGGGCTGGTCTTGAAATTTCAGATGATAATTGATAGATCTGTCTTGAATGTCAGGGGAAAATACCACACGGGTTACTTTTGGTTAAAGACAGGAAGGAAGGGGCAGAGAAATTATCATTAGTATGAGAGCTTGGGAAAATAAGAAGTCTAGGAAAGAACCATGGAAAGTAACATGATTTGGAAAATGAAGAAGTTTATGTAAGCAAGTAGCTGAGGAGCTGAAAAATGGTATATATTGATTTTGAAAGAAATGCTGAGGACAGATTTGTGTGTGTGTGAGGGTCCTTTCTTTCCATCCTCTATAAAAATGAGGAATGGAAGATGCCCACTCTTGGTTCCTGGTTTCGTAGTCAGGAACTGAACTCTGCTATTCTCCAATGTTTGTTTTTTTTCCTCCACGTGACATATTTATTTTATTTCTTGGAGGTTATTGGAAATTTTTCCTCCCTGATTTCTCATACGGGATGGTTTGAAACTTATTTTATTGTTAGAACTAGTGGGAGATTTATGATTGGTGCTCTGTTTTCTGCGATGCTTCTCTTGATGCCTCTGAAGCCTCTCTGGTTGTGCATAATGTGCAGTCTAAAAGAGAGACCCCCTCCACGTCTCCTGAAGACACGAGTGAAGTGTTGAAAGCCAAGGAGATTCTGCACTGGAAGAGAGAGGAGTTTATATAGTAATGAAAGACGGGATGTTCCCCAGGACCTCCCAGCCAACTACAGATGAGTTTAAGAACACCATACTAAATCAGAACAAGGTCTCCTCAATTCTCTTCCCTAGTAAACTGAATGAGAATTGGTGGAGAAAAATGCAGGTTGCTTTTCAGCCTTGGCATTAAAACGAAACCCAGGGATGCCTGCCTCCAGTCTCCTTGGGCTGGAGGCTTCTAATGGACTGAATCCTCCTTCCTCTATTGCAAGACAGAATTCAGTCCATTAGCTCAGGGAGCAGCGGCTGCAGTAGAAAGAGTCTTTGACTTACGACTATTTGTTTAATGTAATGAAGTTACAATGGTGCTGAAAAAAATGGCTTACAACCTTGTGGTCACGTGATCAAAATTCAGGTGCTAGGCAACTGGCATCGATGACAGCTTGCAGTGTCTCAGGGTCATGTGATTGCCATTTACAACCTTCCCTATTCTGACAAACAAAGTAATGGGAGAAGCTGGGAACAACACCACGATTCCCTTAACAACCACAGCAAACAGGTCATAGAATTGGGTGTGACACATTTAAATGACTGCATCATTTAATGATGGATATTAGAATCCCCATTATTGTCAGAAGAGCTGTGATGCTTAGAATGCAGTGTTGAAGGTTAATTCTGCCAACTGCCAACAGTTTGATCCCAACATGGCTCAAGGTTGACTCAGCCTTCCATCCTTCTGAGGTCGGTAAAAATGAGGACCCAACTTGTTGAGGGGGCAAGACTCTGACTCTGTAAGCCACTTACAGATATACTTACAGAGGGCTGTAAGTATATAAGTCTGAGTGCTATTGCTATAATCAAGAGCTTTGTATGTTTGAGCAAGGCAAGAGAGCGTCTGTGCAGACTTATTCTTGAGGTGTCCAGTGCTGCCTTTTGTCGTCTTATGAATTATGGAGTCCCAGCAGCAATCTGATGAAAGGGTCTGTTTTATCCAACTCCTGTCATTGCTCTTAATGTGACAATGGTCACAGAAAACACGAGGGATAAAATGTTACATGTGACCAGGGACAGACACCCTATGCACCTTTTTTTGACATAGACCTGAACCCAACTGTAGAGTTGGCTAGGCTAGAATTGGGGAGACATTGATTAAACTCACTTTTGATGTGACTTGACCCAGTCTGGGGTCTACTCACCCCCAACCTGGTGGTTCCACCCACCCCCAACCTGGTGGCTCTAGAAGTGTGGCATATCAACTCCCATAATACTATGTCAATCTGATAGGCTTTGGCCTCTGGACATGCCAGAACTTCATTGCCACCTATTTTCCACATCACTGTGGTTTAACTCTGATTTATAATCATAGCTGCTTTCTCAGGACATGTCACCATAACCTTGGTTTATGAGCCACAGCCTCCTGCAAATACAGTGTAGCTCATCTTAGCTAAATGTTAGATGAGTACCCTTCCAATTTCATAACAACATTGCCCGAATGTAAGTGAAATAATTATATAATTGGTGTAATGTCTAGATGTGTTTGATGTCACTTACCTTGATTTGGAAAAAAAAAGTATAATCCTATCATTGGATGCTGATATAATGATGTATGTGGTGTTGCCTGCTTGTCCCCACCCAGTGAATTACCCATGAGGCTTAGCAGAATGTGTGAACTTCATCTCTGCCTTAGGAGCAATAAAGCATCCCCTTCAATTCGTCTGGCAGCTACACAAAACTACTGAAATCATTTTATCGAAGCCTAGTGTTGTTTATTCTAACTTGCAGTGGAATTTTGGATTGCGGTCCAAAATCTTGGAGACTGATCTTTCACAGATATGCAACTCTAAATCCTTTTCCTTTTATTTTTTTTTGAACAAAGATGATTGGCTTTTGATTGAATTTCTTTGAAGTGTGCCTTATAATTCTCAATAAAAAAGGATGCTTCATTTTTCTTGGACTGCATACAGAGGGGCAGTGATGTATTTTCAAGGCTCTTGCATCTCTGGCCGGCTGCCCTCTCTAAACCTCACTCCAATTAGTCATCTGGAACTTGAAAAATAGGTTTAATTGTTCTAACAATCAAACTAAATTTGCATAATTCAAGATAGTGTAATCATTTGCAGATAAGCCCATGAAATCGGAATGGATGCTTTTTATATCTATAGCTTTATGCATATCATGGTTGGTTGCTGTTCTCTGTTTAGAAAAATGAAAATCCACTTTGGTGTGCTCTTCCTGCAGGCCTGTACTCTTGTAATCTACAATTAGGATACACCCTCCCTCACCCCCTCCCCTTAATTCTATCACTTGAGGCTTCAAGGCTTGAAAGAGGTTTGCGCCTGAAATATGCTACTTGTGAACAATGAAGTCACCTTAGTTGGTTTAGTAACATGCGGTTTTTTTAGTGGACGCAGAAAAGCAAAAACACACCAGTTAATACTCCTCATGCCGTCCAGTCACTGTCTAGGAGTCAAGTTTAATATTCCTTTATTCTAGAAAACATGAGGATCTCTTGTCAAGGTGAACTTGCATAGCAAGCAGTTTCTTTACTTGAAATTTGCAAGGTTTGAGAATTCAGAGAAAATTGGGAAACTAAGAAGGTGAAAAAGTATGTCTCGCTCTCTGTGTGTGTATGTGTGTGTGTATGTATGGATGGATGGATGAATGGATAGATAGATAGAGTAGATAGATATGGTAGATAGATAGATATATAGATGATGTAGACAGGTAGATAGATACAGTTGGTAAATAGATACTGTAGGATGTCGATAGATTAGATAGATAGATAGATAGATAGATAGATAGATAGATAGATAGATAGATAGATAGATAGATAGATATAGACATAGATATAGACGTGTGTGTGTGTGTGTGTGTGTGTGTGTGTGTGTGTGACAAAAATATAGTTTTCAAAACATAAGGTTAACGAAGTTGAATGACATTGCAGGTCTAGCTGAGACCAAAGGTAGAAGACACAAACATGACATTGATATTGTAGCTTTGTTTTATTTAGTTTTCTCTTATTAAGGACAATCTGTCTTTCCTAGGCTTATTTAACCATCTTTCCTATTCACCTGCAAATGGAAACAGGGATGAGAGTGGAAATTGAGCAGTTGTCTCCCAACCCCACTGAAAGGGGCCAGGGTTGTTTTAAGCCCTTTATTATAAGCAACTTAATAAGATCATCATCAGCTCCTTAAGAAAGCCAGAGTGTGAACAGCTAATGGATTTTCTGGCTAAGTGAGCCCAGGGAAGACTCAGAAGGGAAGAGTGGAAGCCCTAGGAAGGCTGTAGGAGGAGCAAAGGAGCAGCGGGGTGAGTAGATGAAGGATTGGCACCATGGTTGCCTCCCTCCCCAGTCTATGAAACCTGTTAAGAACATAGTCTATCCCTGGATTGACCCACAGTGTTGCTGAAATGTTGTTCAAGACCATTCATAGAACCATAGAAATGGAAGGGGGCTTAGAGGCCTTCTAGTCCGGGGTTGTGATGATATGACTTTTTTTCCTCTTTGCTAAACTAGGGGCGGGGTGGCCAGCACATGATGCATCTGGCCTGTGGGCCACAGATTTGACACCCCTGTTCTAGTCCAAGGCAAGAGACCTTACTGTATCCCAGACAAATAGCTATCCAATTTTTTTTTCTTGAAAACCTCCAGCAAATGGAGTTCCCAAAACTCTGGGAGGAAAGCTGCTTCACTGCTTAATTAGCAGGAAATTTCAACCTCGTTTCCAGGTTGGATCTCTCCTTAACAAACTTCCACCCATATTCATTCTTATCCTGCTGTCAGGTGCTTTGGAGAATAGATTGACTTCCTTTTTTGTGTGAAAGCTTCTCAAGTACTGCAAGCTATTATATCACCCCCAATCCTTCTCTTCATTAGGCTACACATACTTAGTCCCATTAACTATTTTCATACAGTGTAGCCTCCAGATCCCTTATCAAATTTGCTGCTCTTCTCTTCACACTTGGTAGAGTCTCAACATTATTTTCTATATCATGTCAACTAGAACTAGATGCAGTAGTTCAAGTGTGGCCTCACCAGTGAGGTATAAAGTCTAAGTGCAGAATCTTGCTTTTCTTGCCACGGAACTGCATCTTGTTGGAGCTTGTTGAATAGGGTGCAAGTCTGTTAAGATCCTTCTCAGTGTCATCTTCAAATTTGAAAAAGTCTTCTCCTGTCTTCTCATCTAGATCATTTGTGAAGATGTTGAAGAGCATTTGGCCCAAGACAAAAGCTTGAAGTATCCCACTGTATGCTTTCCTCCATGTAGATGTAGTTCCATTGAGAACTACATATTGAGTGCAACCTTTCCCCTGGAGTGGAGTGGGAATAGAGATGTTACAATATCCTTCCCCTACCATGCCCACCAAGCCACGCCCACCAAGCCACGCTGACAGAACCAGTAGTAATTTTTTTTTGAATCCCACACTGACCCCAACCTCCTGTTCAAAGATTGATGCGCTTTCAGCCCAACAAATGTGGGTGCCTTTTGCTAAGGCTGATCTGAAGAACATCTCATTACCCTCATCAACCACCCCAGGCCAAAGGTGGATGGTGGCACCCACGTCTAGGGAAAAATGTGCAAAAGGCAGCACTGAGAGAATTATCACCCTCTTCCCATTTTCTGTGGTGGGTCTCCTCAACTTCTATCTCCATCAGGGTTCCCCAAATTGATTAATACTGACCTCCATGCATTAGTGGACTATCTAAGGGGTGATAAAGGCTGGAGGTCACTATATGGTTGATAAATGATGGAAGGTTGATTGGGATCAATTAATCTTTTGGGGACTCCGTAGATTCCAAGCCAAACAGTGTTGCCCAAATTTGGGTGGCCAGCCACCAGCAAGGGCAGCCTTCAGTTGTCTTATCAGTTGTTACTGTGGTTCATGCCACAGTCAGCCAGATGTTCAGACTGGATCCAGCATTTTTATCCACCTCTTGAATCCTTCCCAAGGATCTGGGATAGACAAATGTGGATGTTTGATGAAGTGGTGGGATTCAATGTAAACAGTGTAAACAGCTGGCTAGTGGTATGGGATTCAACAGGTTTTAATATTTTACTCCCTGCTGTGATTATTCAGATCTAGAGCAGGCAGTCCAACTTCTGTTAATAGTTAAGAGGTACTGCCTACTCTGAACCATAGCACCAAGGGCATATTAATACTTTCTAATACTTCTTAGGAACCTGTTCTGGAGCCTCATTGCTATCCATGCAGATGTTAATTAAGGACCTCATTGGCAGGTGTTGGGCTCCAGGTGGAACACTTGGGGATAAGTTCAGGGGCCAAGCCTTTCAACCACCTTGGGGAACCAGGGAGAATTCTAGATTCCAGGGATCAAAGAAAACCATGAGGCTCTTGGTGGGAGTGAATGTAGGAAGCCAGTTTTTTAAAGCAAGATTACTAGGATGGGGTAGGAAACCAGCCTTCCAGTTATTCCCTAAAAGACATCTGATTTGTTGCTGCACTCAGTGAGAAGCCAGTGATCATGTACAAGAACACTGTGAGAAAGAAGGAAGCCCACGACTTCCTTTCGAACAGCCCAGGCAGTTTACTTCTTTCCCACTGTGATCAGCAGCAGGAAACCAGCCTTCTGTTTCCATTGACCAGCAAATGAGCTCACTGGAGCTGTGTGTGTGTGTGTGTGTGTGTGTAGAGAACAATTGTTTGTGTGACTGAAGACCACTGATGGGCCACTTCTGCGTTAAGGTTAAAAGCTATGGAAATCCAGTATCCTTATGATCTTTTATTAAGAGGGCCATCTTTATTTTTTGATGATATCCAGTGGGGGTTCAAGAGTTTATTAAGATCCCTAGCCAGAATTGCAAACCAAAACACATTAAAAATAGACATGAAATGAAACCAAAGCAAGATAAATTACAATTTAAGGAGGGAATCTATGGAGATTCTCAGTCCCCAGTCCTTTGGATTATCCCAAAGGTGCTTTTTCAAGAGGCAACTGGACTTTCTGTTTTTTTGCTTTTGAAGACATTTTGCTTCTCATCCAAGAAGCTTCTTCAGATGTGACTGGATGGTGGGGAATGGAAGGATTTATATTCCTTACAGACAACTGGTCATTTGCATTCTTTTAGAGAGTCTGTTGAGGCCACTTGGAGTGGCCATCCACGTCATCAGGGTCACCTGAGTGGTGCAAATGGGTGTGCCATTATTAATTATATAAATAACTCAAGGCGGTGAATGTACCCGATACATTATTTTCCTCACAACAATAATAACAACCCTGTGAGGTGGGTTGGACTGAGAGAGAGAGAGTGACTGGCCCAAAGTCACTCAGCTGGCTTTGTGCCCAAGGCAGGACTAGAGCTCACCATAGCCTTATTTTTAACCTGGCGCCTTAACCACTCAACCGAACTGGCTCACTATATACCTTATATTTATACTCTAATAATTCTATCAGTACAGAGCAAATCCAGTAAATGTGGGATTCTGTGTTTATTCAAGGGCAACAACAGTGATTGTAAGACCATTCTCTCACACAGAGTAAAGAAAAGTAGATTTTCTTCCCTGCCTAATCTTCCTCTATTATCGTAATTTCAGTAACTCTAAGATGAACCTTCCATTAGAAAGGTAAATTATTTAGAAGAGGAAAAATTGTAGTTCTACTTTCATTTAAAAGCAGTATGATTTAGTGGTAAAAATGACTCATGAATAGGTTAAACCTCTGTTCTGTCTTGCCTCTTCTGGGAATTCATTATAATTTTCTTAAATGAATGTTTTCTGTACATGGTTGTTGAGTGGGTACCAAAAGAATGCACGTGAGCTGCTTGAGCATTAAATAACGGATTGTTTGATTATGTGCCATCAAGTTAGTGTTGAAGGTTCAATTGCTGACAAATTTAAATTGAAAATATTAACATGAATAGAAATGATAAAGCATTTTCTCAAATGATTGGCTGGACTTTTGTAATGTCACAGAATAAGGGGCGTAGTGACTTCGTGGTTAATTCCGTCAACACTGTCCAATTATTTACAAAGTCTGCATTACTATTACTATTAATCTTTTCGTCACTCCTTATCGCCCATCCCCTCCCACTTGTGACTGTATGACTGTAACTTTGTCGCTTGTATCCTTACGATTTATATGGACTGTTTCCTAGTATGATTTGATTGCTTATTGTACCCTGTGACTATTATTAAGTGTTGTTCCTTATGATTCTTGACTCTCGACAAATGTATCTTTTCTTTTATCTGTACAGAGAACAGTTGCACCAAGACAAATTCCTTGTGTTTCCAATCACACTTGGCCAATAAAATAATTCTATTCTATTCTTAAAAAAGATGCTGGGCTTGTCAATCCAAAAGTTGACAGTTTGAGACCCAAGCACTAGGTGACTGGGTGAGCTCCCATTGCAGTTTGAAACATGCAAATGTAAGTGGATAAATAGGTATCACTTCGGTGGGAAGTTAACAGTGTTCCATGTGCCAGCCATGCCATGACCATGGAAATGTCTTTAGACAACACTGGCTCCTTCGGCAAAGAAACAGAGATGAGTACTACCCCCTAGAATCAGATGTGACTGGAAAGGGGAAACTTTACCTCTACCTTTGCCTTTAATGTCAATAAAGATTCAAAGCAGGAAAACAAATTCACCATGTTCCAAGTTGAGGGGGAGGATACTTTGGAAAGATTGCATCTTATAAGAAGTGTCTCCATCTGTTTGAAACATTGCAGAAATCAATATCTGATTTTGGCCTAAAATAAGGGTTGAAAGGATAAAAGCTGAATACAAGGAACCATTCATGGTGGTTCAGCTGTTTTCATAATTATGCAAAAATCAGATATGGATATATGTCATCGAATCAGGTTTCTAAAGTAGCTCAAGCTTCTTCTCAGAGCGTCAGAATTTCTCCTGGGTCACATCCATACCTCACAATGCTTCATCAGTGTAATTTTCTTCCATTCCTTCTTATCCATGGAAGTCAATAGCTCATTAATTGAGAGTGCATAAGGAAACCTGTTAAACAAAATAATTTTCTCATTATATTTAACTGATTACTTTTGCTGCCTTAAATGAAAAACATTGATTCCTCTGAATGTGGTTCTCCTTTAAAAGACCCTAAGGAATCATGATAACATGTTTTTGCCTCCCAAAGAAAATGTTTGAGGTGATCCCAGGCCTCTCAGTTCATGCACACATTCAGAACGTAATTGAATAACATGTAGTGTTTGGTTGAACCGCCCCCTTAAAAGCGACCATGGGTCAATCTCTCTGAGGCAGGATTTCTCAACCTTGGCAATTTGAGGATGTGTGGATTTCAACTCCCAGAATTCCATGGGGAATTCTGGGAGTTGGAATCCACAAATCTTCAAATTGCTAAGGTTAAAGAACATTGTCCTGGGGCTATACTTGCAAAGCTGAGGGAAATGGCAGTTTGGTCTGGAGATCCCCCCGGCTTTTTTTTTAAAGAGAGTGGGAATTGATTAAGCTTCACCAAATGATTGGCAGCCTTTTCAGGAATGGAGGGTCACCAGGTCACCATCTCCCTTTCAAAATGAAAAAAACAAAAAAAGATTGGCAGAAATCTGCCAAAATCTTTCCAAGGTTCAGTAATCTTTCTGTGAGCTTTTGCTTCTTCATAGAAGAGCAGTGTGAAAGATTTAGGTATGTTCACTTGAAATTCCAGAGGATATCACACAAGAATACCAAAATCTTGGGAGACTTGGATTTTTTTTGTTTCATTTTTTAAGGAAATCACTAAATGCTGAGGTTCTGTGGACGCCATTTAGGGGCTCTTGGGGCTTTGTGAAAGCTGAGTTTTTAGTTCCTTGCTTAGGCATTTTTGTATCTCTTTCATTCTCCTTTCCAGTAATAACATTTTTACTCCTCGAATTTCTCTCTGTCGCTCTGTCTCTATCTCTGTCTGTCTGTCTGTGTCACACACACACACTCAAGAGATCTACAAAAGCTCCTGCAACTTCCTTTTGGCCTTAATTGATATTCTGCATTGTCTTGACGAATTATAACAAGGCCATTGGGGAACACTCCTTGTTTTCAGTTGCTGATATGCTTGTATCAGGAAAATATCTACACACTTTGAAACAAATCTTTCCTGGGACAGCAAAACGATGGGGCTGTTTTCTCTGACATTGTGTAGTGGAAATCTGCTTTCAAGGTAGGGATTTTTTGAAATGCAAATGTGCATATCATCAAAACCCTAGAACATTTTCTCTCCTTGCCTGTCAAATGGAATCCTTGGTGATTTGTTAATGTATTTGTTAATCATTAAAAGGGAATTCCAGAAAAATGTAATCTGTTGAGAACCCATTTTAAGTTTGGTATTTCTTTTTCCAAAACCACCAATCTGGTGGGTTTTTTGAAGGGTAAAAGACATAACCCAAAACTACAGTAATTCTAGTGCTTTCCTTGACATTTCTTGGGTGTTTTGCAATCCAGGTAGACAACTTAAAAGTGGTCTGAAGGTGAGATTTATGTTTTTACAGCTAGGCAAGGAGGAAAAATTTGTTTAATATGAATTGACCTCCAAAACACATGTATAAAAGCTGGAATACTATTTGTGATCCTAATTATTCCTGGAAAATAATTACTAAATGTCTCCCATGTAACTTTCCTTTGTTTATCAAACCTCCTTTCGGCATTCTCTCCTCCAAACTGAAAAGGCCCAATTTCTTCAGCCTGTAGATTTTTTAAACAAATAATTTGGATAAAAAAACATTAAGATAAATGCTTTTTAAGCATAAGCAATAAAAGCTAATACAAACTAAATTAAAACAGATTAAAAAAGAGAAATAAGATAAAAAGCAAAGAGTGCAATAAGAAAAGAAAAGAGAAAGAAAGTAGGGAAAAAGGGCAAGATGTAACAAATGATATAAAGGTGTAGAGTTGCATGACAATGAGATGGAGCCATTTGCATTTTAATTTTACTTAAATTTATAAAATTTAATAAAGTAATAAAAATAAAGAAGTAGTTTTCAGTATTGTACACAGCGCTTATTGTATTTTAACCTCTCTCTCTAAAATTACATCATGACTTTTTTCTGTCTACAATCTATCCTGTTCTAACCATCAAAACCAGAAATCACAAGATCATTTTTTTATGTAAAAAGTCCAACAGCGGTTTCCAGTCATCAATAAATTTTATCAGTCTTATCCCCATGGACCATAATATCCTCCAGCCCCTGTATCATCTTTATCCCTTTCCTCTAAACCCTCTCTAACTTTTTGAAATGGTTCTGGAAACAAGGATCTCAAGATATGGCTTCACTAGTTCAAGAGTAGAAGAGAATAAAAACTTGAGACATCTTTGGCAGATGATCATGAAATTGATTTTGGGACTCCAGATGCACATAGCGCTCTCTCATCCTGTACTTTTTATGGCTGCCACTACTTCTGATCTGGAAAAGATCCTTGAAAAGGGTTGCCTTTATGATAATCCTTGAAAAGGATTGCCTTCTATCAGGGGTCACCAACCTTTTGGACCTCAGGGACCACCAAACTCCTAATTTTAGATCCCAGGGACCACTAACCGGTTCTGTGGGCATGGTCTAATTTGTAGGTGTGGCTTGGTGGTCGTGCGACTGGCTGGGCATGGCTTGTATGTGAATATTATAAATATTTATATAAATATTGAATTTTTTATTTTAAAAAAGAGCAACTTTTACCCAAAATCAGGCAAAGCAGGCAGATTGAGTTGCTTATAGAATCACAGATTCATTCAGAAATCTATCTATCTGCCATTGGCTAGCTCAGTCTGTCATATAAATTTTGCTTGCAAGCAAACTCATAAAACTTGCTAGCAAGCAAACTCAAAAAATTAACTCACAACACATCATGCCTGTAAATATTGAATTTTTTTTATAAAAAGAGAAACTTTTACCCAAAATCAGGCAAAGCAGGCAGACTGAGTTGCTCACAGAATCATTCAGTGATCTATCTATCTGCCATCGGCTAGCTCAGTCTCTCAAATTTGCTTGCGGTGAGTCTGCACTGAATTTGCTTGCAAGCAAAGCTTCAGTCCTAAGGGAAGCAGAGCTGAAGATCTAAAGACTAGCTAGAAAGCAAGAAATCCAACCATTTCCTGCTTCCTAGCTAATCTAAATCGCCCGGCACAGCAGGACAGATGATGGTTGGAAAAAGAAAAAATAGCAATTTAGTAGGCAAGTTTGCTGGGTAAGGAGTGAGTGGGCAGCCTTGTGTTTCTGCGCAGCCTGGATTAATTGCTTTGGGGGGGGGTGCTCTGGGGGTGAGATTTCTCTGCAGCCCACCAAAATTTTCTCAAGGCCCACTGGTTGGTGGCTGCTGCCTTATATGGAAGATGATGTATCTAGGGATACAGTAGCTCCTCTTGGGATTGTATTTGTCAGGCCCAAACAATCAAGAACAACAGTGACTTCTGAGTAATTCCCTTACATTCCCAACACCTTGCCAAGCTAAAGCAGCTATCTGTAGTGACTATAGATAAACTCTGAGAATTAAAAAAAATAACACAGAAAAAACAGATTAACAGAATTGGAAGGGAAATTGTAGGTCATCTAATCCAACCTCCTGCCGAAGCAGGAGACCCTACACCATTTCTGACAATCTCTTTTTGAAAGTCTCAAGTGATGAAGAGAGGTTTTAAAAAGTTCTTTTGCTTATCTGGAATAGATTCGGCATTTTGCAATTGATAAATGCAGGTAATCTTTGATTTACAGCCACAATAAGGCCCGAAAAGCTCCTTGCTAAGCAGTGTGGTTGTTCAGTGAGGCACCATGAAATCACATTTGATTATGTGGCCTTTATTGCTGCGGTCATTTAAAAGAATCATAACAGTCATTAAGTGAGACATTGCATGGCTATAAGTTGTGACCTTCCCTGCTGACTTCCTTGTTGACTGTACTGGTCAGAAGCCAACTGGGAAGGGTATAAATCAGAGGTGGTATTCAGCAGGTTCTGACCAGTTCTAGAGAACTGGTAGTGGAAATTTTGAGTAGTTTGGAGAACTGGTGGTAGTGGAAATTTTGAATAGTTCAGAATACCACCTCTGACTGGCCCCATCCTTCATCTATTCTCTGCCTCCTGAGTCCCAGCTGATTGGCTGGATCTTCTTTTGTTAGTGAGATGAGGAGGGAATGAGGATTTTACAGTATCCCTCCCCTGCCACGCTCACCAAGCCACGCCCTCCCAAGCCACACCACACCCACCATGCCACACCCACAGAACTGGTTGTAAAAAATTTTTGAATCCGACCACTGGTGCAAATAGCAATCACATGACCCTGGGGTGCTGCATAGTGTATATTGTAAATATACCCTGGTTGCCAAGTGTCCAAATTTTGATCATGAGACTGTGAGGATGCTGCAGTGATTGTAATTGTGAGTGCTGGTTGTAAGTCATTTTTTTCAGTGCCATTGCAACTTTGGATAGTTGCTTAATGAATGGCTGTCAGTCAATAACTAACTGCCATTAGAAAAGGAGCTACCAGGTTCCTGGTTTTCAACAAGAAAGTAAGTTAAAACTTCCCCTGGTTTCCTGTAAGGAAGTTTAAAGTTTGAAAATATTCTGAGTAAAGGGTAGAAAAACAGAAGCATCTTTTGCAAAAAATGTTGGTCTAGCATTAGGAAAATCTTTGGTCACAGGAACATCAAGCTGAGCTGGTGGCAGCTATTTCAGGACTCTTTCAAAGAAATCCGTTTCCTTCCCCACAGCCAGGAAAGTTGATCTAATTTGGTTTTGGAATTAATAGTTTGAAGTGAATTGGACAAATTGAAGTGGCTCTCTCCTTCAGAAATCTTTGTTGCTTTTCTTTTTTAGCACGGCTGCTGCTGAGCAAGATAATAGTTCTAAACAAAAGCTATTTTGGGGTGTGGGGAAGCTATTAGAGAGCTAGTAGACTCACTCCTGGCTATGGAAAGATCTAGCTTGGTTTTCTCTTGTCCTGCTTAGAGCCTAGCTTAGAGATCCAAAATAACCATCCAGGGTATCTTCGGAAAGTTATTTGGGGGCATGAAGCTGTATGCTAAGACTCTTGAAGAAGAGAAAAGCATCTGTTCACATTGCCAATGATATGACAATGGCTGGAGCCCACTTGGACCAGGGGTCCCCAAAACCTTCGAACTGTTTATTGTCTTCTCAACATTTATTATATGAAAATAATTTAATTCCTGCTACTGTAATTAATAGTGCCACAGATAATGACAACAACAACATCTGGCTGACTGTATAACCAACCTACTAATAATAATATAGCAAAAGAATGCGGAGGCCGTACTAATAGTAATAGGCGCTTTGGATGCAATCCCAAAACAACCAGAGCACCACTGGAATACCGTTGGTATTGACAAAATCACCTTTAGTCAATTGAAAAAGGCAGCTTTACTCCGAACAGCTTATATCCTGTAATAATACTTTTAACACCATCAAACCAGAGGTGGTATTCAGCAGGTTCTGACCAGTTCTGGAGAACTGGTAGCAAAAATTTTGAGTAGTTCGGAGAACCAGCAAATCCCACCTCTGGCTGGAGATTTCACAGTATCCTTTCCCTGCCACACCCACCAAGCCACGCCCACAGAACTGGTAGTAAAAAAAATTGAATCCCACCACTGCATCAAACATCCACATCTGTCTATCCCAGCTCCTTGGGAAGGATTCAATAGACGGATAAAAATGCCAGATCCAGTCTGAATATCTGGCTGACTGTGGCATGAACCATAATAGGCAAAGGAGCCCAGTAACAACTCACAGCTGATAAGACAACTGAAGGCTGCCCTTGCTGGTGGCTGGCCACCCAAATTTGGGCAACATTGTTTGGCTTGGAATCTACAGAGTCCCCAAAAGATTAATTGATCCCAATCAACCTTCCATCATTTATCAACCACATATTGACCTCCAGCCTTTATCACCCCTTAGATAATCCACTAATGCATGGAGGTCAGTATTAATCAATTTGGGGAACCCTGATAGAGACAGAAGTTGAGGAGACCCACCACAGTAAATGGGAAGAGGGTGATAATACTCTCAGTGCTGCCTTTTGCACATTTTTCCCTAGACGTGGGTGCCACCACCCACCTTTGGTCTGGGGTGGTTGAGGAGGGTAATGAGATGTTCTTCAGATCAGCCTTAGCAAAAGGCACCCACATTTGTTGGGCTGAAAGTGCATCCATCTTTGAACAGGAGGTTGGGGTCAGTGTGGGATTTAAATTTTTTTTTACTACCGGTTCTGTCAGCGTGGCTTGGTGGGCGTGGCAGGGGAAGGATATTGTAACATCTCTATTCCCACTCCACTCCAGGGGGAAGGTTACTGCAAAATCCCATTCCCTCCCCACTCCACTAACCTGCTTTCCAGCTCCGTTCTCCTGTGCAGGGCAACAAAAGGAGGCCCAGCCAATCAGCTGAGACTCAATGGAAGGCAGAGAAGAGATGGGGGTGGGGACAGTCAGAGGTGGGATTTGCCGGTTCTCTGAATTACTCAACATTTCTGCTACCAGTTCTCCAAAACCAGTCAGAGCCTGCTGAATACGATCTCTGGTTGGGGTCATTCCTGCAAATAGGGGTGGGCAAAGCAGAAGGAGATTAAAAGATGGTTGAGTAAAATTACCCAAATAAATATTGGTTTGATGAAGTTATCTAGATTGGTAGCAAAACATCTGCTGGAAAACATCTATGTGCAGAGAGCATCAAGAATCTATTCATTCAACCCTAAGCTCATATATTTTCAACTAGTGCAGTATTACTTCAATTAACACAATTATTTAATTGTTACCTCCTAATACATATTTATAGCAACCTCTACTCTTTCGTATCTCAATTGATTCTCATGTCTGAAATAAATAATTTTCTTTTGCCTTGCAGGTGCATTCTGCAGTTAGAGGAAAGTTAGAGGGTTAGAAATGGGCAGTGCCAGTGCAAGAGTAGTTGCTGATCCCACAGAATCTGTGGACAGCAGTATCTACAGAGGAACAGGATGCCAAAGCAGCATGGTGGCATTGTGACAGAAGCTTCACCCCTTTTGAAAGCCAAGGTCCTCAACCTTTTTGGCACCAGGGATTTGGTTTCGTAGATGACAATTTTTCCATGGATCTGGGGTGTGGTGGGGAAGGACACAATTTAGATCCCATGCAATTGTGGTTTTTCTCACCTGCCACTCACCTTCAGCTGTGTGGCCTGATTCCTAACAGGCCATGAACTGATACTGGTCCTTGGCCCAAAAGCTGGGAATCCCTGCTGTGGATGGCCTTGGATAGCCCAGCTTATTGCCTGCATTGGCAAACCCTTGGCACAAAGCTTGATCCTGTTTGCCTTAGTTATCCTGAAGCCCCTGCTCCTTACTTGAGGCTCCAGAAGACAGCTTGATGCTTCTACTTATCGATCACTTACTTCATTTCATTCCACCTGTTGGTTCAGTTAGTCCTGCACCCTGATCTTGTTTCTGGGGCTTGAACCACGGTGATATGGTCTCTGGCAATGTAGTCTCTTTCCTCTTCGATTCAGGGCTTTCTGGTAAGATAGGCAAAACCAGCAGCTTCTGGTCTGCCGTTGGGACGAGTTCACAGCAGGGAAGTCAAGAGCACATAAACAGCTTATGGCATCTTACCTGACAGCAATGCATTAAGACAGAGATGGTGGTAATCTTTGGATGGCGGGGCGGGGGGTGGGGGGAAGAGTCAAATAGGAGGGGAATGGCCAGATATTGTGAAGATATTGACAAAGTTTGACCTTGTTTGGGAGTTGTAGAATCTTGTCTGGGTATAGCATCATGTCTATGTGGCATTTAATATTCTGCAGGTGTTTTTTGGATTTTTTGTCCTTCTTTTGCTTATTACAGGTAATCCTGGACTTACGACCACAATTGAGCCCAGAATTTATGTGGCTAAGTGAGAAATTTGTTAAGTGAGTTTTGCTCCAATTTTACGACTTCTTTTGCCACGTTTGTTAAGTGAATGACTGCAGTTGTTAAACTAGTTACACAGTTGTTAAGCGAATCTGGCTTCCCCATTGGCTTTGCTTGTGAGAAAGTCACAAAAGGGACTCCCTTGATTCTGGATCACCATCACAAATGGGAGTCGGTGGTCAAGCATCCAAACGTAAATCAGGTGACCCTGGTAAGTCCCGTTTTTCAGTGCTGTTGTAACTTTGAACGGCCACTCAAGGACTACCTGTATATTTAAGTCTGAAATCAATAGGTACCAGTATGTAATTTCTTCTGGCACAGCGAAGCAGCAGGGCTGTGGTGTCTGTTGATTTCCTTGTAGGACCTGGTCTCCTTGGGGACATCTTTGATTAGGTGAGGCATTTCTTTGTGATGGCAAGGATCCTGCAAGTAAGAGAGGGGATAGGGAAGAACAAGGCAATTTTAGCCGGGGGAAGTGCTGCTTTTTCCCCACTTGACATAAGACCCATGGGTTGTGAGATTCATTTCTGTTGCCTCCTGCAGTCTTCCGGGGAGAGACCTTAGCTGTGCTTCAAATGCATGGCTGAAACTCAGGGACAGCCTGCCCCGCCTGGGTGCAGCTTGTGTATATTCAGAGCGTAAAAATAACTTTGCATGAGTTATGCAAATCACACCAATTTACATAACTGCCATCTTGACTGTTTTACATTATCTTTCGGTTGTTGCTTTGTTTTTCCAGGCTGTGGCTTCTGAGGTAGCATCAAGCCTGATTTCCTTACGTAGGCAGTCCTCAATTTGCACCCATTCTTTTTCTATTTCTTCCATTTGAAGCTACAACTGCATCCCAAAAAGTATACTTACAACCATTACAGCATCCCCATGGTCATGTGATCAAAATTCAGGTGCCTAGCAATTTGCATGTATTTTCCATGGTTACAGCATCCTTGGATTACCTTCCCAGCCAGCTTCCGACAAGATAAGTCAATAGCAGAAGCCAGATTTGATTAATAACCATGTGATTCACTTAACTGAGTAATTCATGTAACAACCAAAAAATAATACAATTGGCCATGACTCACTCAAAAACCACTTTGCTTACCAAACAACAGAAATTCTTACGACCCAGTTGTGGTCATAAATCAAGGACTTCTGAACTTCTTCATATTGTGAGGGCTAGAAACTTGCTCATATGCTTTTTTTAAAAAACAGAATCTTGTAGTACTGTGTGTTGAATTCTGCAGCCAGGCTCTTGTAACATCACACCAAGTGTAGAACATAGCCTGAGCATTAAAGTGGTGCCAAATCCAGACTTCTCAGAAGAGAATTTGGGGAGCATCGTGAAGACCCCAGTATTGGGGAAAGCTGGACAAGACAAATTCAGGCTGACTTTAACTCTACATACGGTTGCTAATTTAGGTGTTCCTTTCTGCATTCTTTCATTGTTTGTGCTGAGTGCAGAATTTTGAATTATCTCTTCTGTCCTTCCAATTTTGATGGACTCCTTTGGGGATTTTGAAGTCTCCTGTGCCTGCTGGCTTGCAAGTATATCTCATCCCCTAAAGCTGAACAATCAACCACCAGTTAATCAGCCAAGCTGTATGGACACAGAAGAGAGAGGCCATAAATAAAAGGTGCTGAACATAAAGTCTGGGTGACACCTGCCTTATAGTTTCTTGGGGATTTTCTTTCCCCATTGAAGTAGCTTCTGCTTTTCTGCCTTATTTCCAGGGTCCTTTGAAGTCTTCAGACACAATTTTGAAGTTGGGGGTATCTCAAGGGTCTATTGCGGATGGCGCTAATTCTCTGTTGTGTGACTTTCTATCATTCTGAAACAACGTGAGTGATCGCCCTTCCCATCTGAAAAAGCCTCATAAGTGGAGATGATTTCTTCTCTTGAAATGGAGTGGATGCGTGAGAACCAAGTGCAAAAACATTCCATCTGGGTGAATTTCATAAAATTATTTTTTTTGTCTTTTGAAAATACTTGAAAGAAATTTCCAAAGTAAACCAGACAAGGTAGGTGATTGGTAGATCAATAGAAAAATTTTAAACAAGAACATAAAAGCTAACACAAATTCACAAAAAGGAAAAAAGGAAAAAAAGAATAAGATCAAAGAAAAAACAACAAGTGCAAAAAAGGAAGTAAAGTTGAAAAAAGCAGGAAAAAAGGTAAATAAGATATAAGGAAGTGGCTTCTGATATTCACAGCAGTTACAAATATAGCTTTACCTCTCTCTACAGTTACATCATCCTACTCTTCTATTTTACAATCTATATTTGTGGATGTGTATAATTATTGATTCAATCTTTAAAAGATAACAAAAACTAATATAAGGAACAAAAGAAAGAGATTAAAGAAAAACCAAAAAGTGGAAGAAAAGAGAAAAGCTAAAGGAAAACAGAAAAGAAAAGAAAAAAGGAGAGGGCAGATTTTCAAAGTGTGTTGTGCAGGTACCTCCACTCACCCTGACTTATCCAGTGAATTTTACCTGTTGTGAAGTGCAAAGAAAATTGGATGGCATCTGTGTGCTTTGATGCCATATCAATCTGAGAAATTTCTCTGGCAACTTAAAAGGTTTCATAAGGCTGGACATCTCTAAGGTAGTGTTTAATGTCTTCCTTTCTCAGCGGGACCCATTGTGCAATACAGTGGGGATTAGACTCTGTCTCTGTTCATTTACAGAGTACAGAATGACAGCGTTGGAAGGGACATTGGAGGTCTTCTAGTCCAGCCCTCTACTTGAGCAGGAGAGCCTATATCGTTCTGGCCAAATGGCTGTCCAATCTCTTCTTAAAATCATTTCCTCATATTTTATTTCCATCATTTCTTGATGTCCACCTTTCCAGAGAAAAACATATTTACTGGTCAGAGTGAATTGCTATAACTGAGAGGAAGGATACAGAAGAAGTAGATAGAAGAAGCAAATTACTTGAGCCTCTTTCTATTGTGGGTTAAGTCTGTGCAGGGAACAGAAGCTGCATTGGTTATGCTGGTGGATCACCTGGAAGTAGACATGGCTGGGGAGATTCCATCCCTCCTGGTTCTTTTAGATCTCTCAGTAACCTTCAGTATCCTTGGTCATGATCATGGGTTCCTTCTGAGGCACCTGCAAGGATTGGAAAGTGGGGCCTGCTCTGAGAAGCTTATGCTCCTTCCTATGTTGATGGTTCCAGCTGGTGATCCTGGTGATGGAGAAATCTGTCGGTGCCAGGCTGGAGAATCACAAAGCTCAGCCAAATTTTCTATTGCCTTTTAACATCAACATAGAGGTATTAAATGAAGTCAGCTGTTAGTTCAGGGTTATATTTTACTGCTTAATTTGAAGTTTGTGGCTCTCTTTCAGTCCCAAAGCTGAAAAGGTGTAGTGGTTAAAAGAAAGATGCAGGTCCTAGTCCATCTTCAGCCACCCAGTCTAATCTATCTCACAAGATTATTCTGTGGGAAAACAGGAGGAGGGACTACTATTACCTGGAGCTTGTGTGTGTGTGTGTGTGTGTGTGTGTGTGTGTGTGTGTGTGTAAAAGTATAATAAACAAACAGCCCCATCCTGAATTGAACTGGTGATGTGGTTGAAGTCTTGACTTGGAACCTGGAAGCTATAACAATCCGAATGGAATAAAAGGGTGCCATGTTAAATCCTAATAATACTGAATTTCTGCTCCTCCAGACAGAATCCATCTATGAATTCAGGTGGTGAGTTTGGTTGTGGTGGTGCCCCTGAAGGATCAATTCTGCAACTGGACAGCCTAGGTTTATTTTATTTTATTTTATTTTATTTTATTTTATTTTATTTTATTTTATTTTATTTTATTATTTTATTTTATTTTATTATTTTATTTTATTTTATTTTATTTTATTTTATTTATTTATTTATTTATTTGATTTGTCAATTGTTTACAAGATAATAAGTATAAGTGTATACACAGTTATGAATACATGAAATGGGTACATATAAGAAAAATAAAAGAAAAATAAAAGAAACAATAGGACAGGGATGGTAGGCACGTTGGTGCGCTTATGCACGCCCCCTAGAGACCTCTTAGGAAAGGGTTGAGGTCAATAGTAGACAGTCTAAGGTTAAAGTTTTTAGCGTTTGGGGAAAAAGACCACAGAGTCGGGTAGAGTATTCCAGACATTGATCACTCTGTTGCTGAAGTCGTATTTCCTGCAATCAAGCTTGGTGCGGTTAACCTTGAGTTTGTATCTATTGTGTGCTCTTGTGTTGTTATGGTTGAAGCTGAAGTATTCATTGACAGGTAGGACATTGCAATGTATGATTTTATATACCATACTTAGATCGGACCGAAGGCGGCGTAATTCTAGGTTTTCTAGTTCTAGAATTTCAAGTCTGGTGGCATAAGGTATTCTACAATGAGTAGAGGAGTGGAGAACTCTTCTTGTGAAATATTTCTGGACTATCAACAACTGTGCTACTGCTCAAGAATCAGATGTGAGCTGGACCTATTGGAGGGGAGTTCTGCCCAGCCTTGGCTGGTGGACCAGTTGTAGCCCATTCTGGAGTGGGAGACTTTAGCAAAAGTAGAATGCAGAATAAGAGGTGGAAGGAACCTTGGATGTCTTTTAGCCCAACCCGCTACTGAAGCAGAGTACCCTATACCAGGGGCCTTCAAACTTGACAGCTTTAAGACTTGTGGAATTCCTCCTCCAGTCATGTTAGCTCAGGAATTCTGGGAGTTGAAGTCCAGCAAGTCTTAAACTTGCCAAGGTTAAAGACCCTTGCCCTACACCATTCCAGATATCTTTGTCATTTCTTAGCTAGATATTTCAAGGCACTCTTTCTGGGGCTACCTTTGAAGACTACCCAGAAACTTCCACTCACCACCATCCAGTCAGCACTGAAGAAGCTTCTTGATGAGAAGCGAAATGTCTTCAAAGAAAAACAAGGAAGTCCAGTTGCCTCTTGAAAAAAACACCTTTGGGACAACCATGACCTGGATGACTGAGAATCTCCATAGATAACCAGAAACTGCACTGTTCCAAGGTGTGGCAACTTATCTGTTAGCCTGTGAAAGCTGTTCTTGGTGCATCACACATCACAATAATGCAAGCCTTGTTTACCAGTAGGTAGTAGATTTATCCAGTAGTAAATTCAATCAATCCAATATGCTTGATTCAGGTTGGGATTCCAAGCGCTCTCAGAATCCCACCTGAACCCCAAGACAGATTCAGGGGAGACCAGGACCAATTTCTTTTCTTGTAATGACACTTCTTCTTCAGAATAGCTTCCTCCTAATCCCCTGGAGGACTCTATGATTTCTGGCCTTCAGAAACATCAGCCTCATAGACCTGTTTCTGAGGGGCATTTAACTGAGAACTATCGTCTCAATCTTTAATATTTTTATTTGGGTGAATTATTAAGTGGATTGCTGGTTTTCATGTATCGTGACATTTCTGTTTCTTTTGAGATGATGACAGTTAAGATTATTTGGCGTTTTTCAATTGTCTCTGGATCTCCGTGGATAAATGAGGCAGTGGGAGTGCTTTGGCACGAGGGGGCAGTGTGCTGCAGATGCTGAAGAAGTCAGGGTGATGAATCACCGCTTGAGAGGACACTTCCATAAAAGAAGTGCAGCATTGAAGAAGGCTAGCTGCCCCCTTGTTTCTTCTCCCTCCGTTTGGGTCCTTTGGTCTTGAAGAGCTAGTGAGAGGGATCAAAAGATTTGGGCTTGCGTTCTCTGATTCTTCCTCATAACATCTTTGCTCCCATCTTCCATTGAAGTCCCTGTGGGTAAAACTTTGTGGAAATTGTACAGGTATTCCCAGGACTGCTTCAGCTGTATGACTATTCCTTGTGCAAAAGCATAGTGGTTCTGTGTGGCTTGGCTGTTCCTCTAGGCCAGGGCTGTCAAACTCATGGCCCGCGGGCTGGATGTGTCACACATTGGCCATGCCCATGCCCGGTTTAGCAAAGGGGGAAAAAAGTCTCGATACGTCACGTGATAATGCTGTGGCGACACGAGTTTGACACCCCTGCTCTGGGGCCTCTGCAGCCATTAGTGTAGAAGTTGGGGCCTTGCAGAAGAAATTATCGTAATCCAGAAAAATGGAAACATGAGAAAGAGAATCAAACACTGTCTAAGTTGTGCTGAAGAATTATCCTGGGAAGTTTTCAAGATTTTGTTACATTATTTTTACCAAAATCTAAGAGATTGGGGTATCCACAGTGGGTAGCCAAAGAAATCAAGATGGTGGGCACAACAGTGCAATAAAAGCTCCACCTATTTTTAATGGGCATCATCAGTGGCATGGCTTGGTGAGCATGGCAGGGGAAGGACCCTGCCAAATCCCCATTCCCACCCGATTCCTAGGGGAAGGATACTGCAAAATCCCATTCCCTCCCCACCCCACTAACCTGCTTTCCAGCTCCGTTCACCAGTGCAGGGCAACGATGATTCTTGACGAAAGTATCTTTCCTTTTATGTACACTGAGAGTATTTTGCACCAAGACAAATTCCTTGTGTATCCGATCACACTTGGCCAATAAAGAATTCTATCTACATAATGCCAGCTACTTGACTGTGCCATTCACTGTAGGCTGTTCCTGCCTGCATCTTATACCCTGCTGCCCCTATGTGTTACACTGTCCTTGAGACCTATCTGCATAGTCTGCACCTCAGGTCCTGTCTAGTGTGGTGGATTCTATGGATCTCGTGCTTAGTGCCTGTTCTTGTGCCACTGTGATCAGTGCCTCAATGGAATCTTTTAGTCCAGTCCTTTCCATCCATTGATAGGATTTCCCAATGTCTGTCAGTGGTATATCCCGGGCAGGGTCCTGCCTTGTAATTTCCTCTGCTTGATCTTCCTCCCTTGTCTGCTGTTGCTTCAGATATTCTCTCAGCAGCTCATTTATATATAGCCTACTTCACCACCTCTGGGCAACTGACAATTTAGAAAAAACCACACCTAACAATATTATATCGTAAGTAAGATAAACATATTTGAAAATGATATCCTTGGATTTTTTTTTATATTGTGATTTTGTAGAGGTAATTGGGTTTAAATACGTTATTCAAATTCTATCAAACTTTACAAGCCATTTGGATCTGTTTTATTCTTTTCTGCTCTTATCAGTAAGAAGGAATACATTTCTGTACCCTCAGTACAGTAAAATCTATTTAATAACTTGCAGCTCTGATAGGAGAATACAAAAATCCAGATGCCATCATTTACTACATGTTGGTGGAATCTAAACTTTAATAGGACTGTATTAATTAGTGATGAGGCATTTTATTTTGGTGGTTAACAGTTAATACAGCTGGCCTTTTGGTTGTAATTAAGATGATCATGTCTTGATAAAAATATAAATACATTGCTGCCTTATTAAAATCTCCGTATCTAATAGAGAACAGTCTTCACCAGTTTTTCACAACTTCAGTTTTTCACAGTCTGATCTGTTTTTCCAGAAAGAAGAGTCTGAAACCCCTCAACTCCTACAGGGCGGGAGAAAGATCATCCTGTCTTTGTTACAAATGTAGGAGATGTAGAACCTACTTGGAGAAGGACTATTTATTTATTTGTTTGTTTGTTTGTTTATTATTTAATATGTCACCCTTCTTGCTGTCCAATATAATATGTGTGACTACAAAGTAGGTATTGCTAAGTGTTGGACTGGACCTTGGTATTTACCATCCAAACATGTAAATGCTCTCCAGTGATGGTTTCTGGAGTTTTCCAGGAAGAATGCTTGAGAAGCAGCGGTTCACAGCCTCCCGACACACATCTTTTGTTCAGCCATGTGCCTGAATAGGTGATTTCCAACAGCACAGAAAGCATTAGATGGAGGTGAACAAAAAAAGTTATCATTAGCTGGTTGCAAAATCAGTCCAATTCGATTGAGAAATGGGGTTGATTTGCTTCTGTTTTCTAAATTGATTAAGGGAGTTTTGGCATCATTGCATTCAGTCACATTTGATGGTTTGGATCAAATCTCTCAACTGAAAATTTGCCCTGAAGGACCCTTTGGTGTTGTTTTGAGGATGTGCTGACCAGAGGAAAAGAATGAGGACTAGTACTATATTGGTTAAGGTGTTGGACCAAGTCTAAGGAGAGCTACCTCAGCTGACTCTAGCCTGGAGTATTGTTGTGAAGAGAGGATGAAGACCAATTTCCATGTGAGCCACCTGGATCACCTGAGGAAGGGATAGGATATTAATCATATCCATCCACCCATCCATTATATTATGTTCATATTGACACCAGGAAATTACATGGACACGACTCGAATTGTGGTTTGACGTGGAGGTGTTATCTTCTTTGTCTTCACTGAGATAACTGTCATCCCCTGATGATTCTCCAATGATTTCAGAGGGGGAAGGAGAGCCAGCTTCACTTCTGCACCATAGCTGGTTTGGCTGCAGAAGGGACATCAGCCAAGGAGTGCAGAGCTGGTTCTACTGAATTGTGAGTTCTGTAACTCAGATGTCCTCACTTGACATACCTCCTTGTTTTGCTGGAAATGGGGGAAGGGGGAGGGAAGAGATTTCTTTGGGGAAATTGAGTTTTTAACAGCACCTTTAAAAATTCCATGGGGAAATTAGCCTTGCGTGCCTTCCATGGATTTTTTCTTGATGCTTCATTATCGCAACAAAACAGGCATCGGGGTTGGAGGTGGAGCTGGGCTGGGCTCGGTTTCCTCTCTGTTTTCTTTGCCTCTGGCGCTCAGAGGGGGTAGGAATTAATGGGAGGGGAGCTAGCGGGGGTCCGTAGCCTGAGCCCCTGGCGGTTTCCAGCAGGGAGATCTGACGTGACTGTCTCAGCCAGGTCTGCTGCTGCATATTGCCTGCCATTTGTGAAGGAGCCTGGCATTAAAGGAACTTCATCTCTATGTGGAGAAAATGAGAAATGCATGTTTTTTGTTTAAAAAAAAAAAAGACCGTGCAAATATGGGTGATGTAATCTCTTATTTTAATAAGAAGAAGAAAAATGGGGAGGGGGAAAGTACAATAGTCCATAAGTCATGCTTGTTCCAGTCTCGCAGTTTTACTGCTTTAATATAACTACGGCACAGAAGAAAAACAAAATAGAAAATGCACAGCAGACAAGAATATATGATGCAAATAAACCAACCAAAGTCACAAACCAAAAACAACAACACCTAAGTGACAATAATTACAACAGTGTGAACATTACTGGAGTTCACTTTTTATACAACAAATCATCCTCATGGAATCGTATTGACTAGACTTTCCTTCATGCTGATAGGGAGATGACGCAAAGGGGCTGAGTTTGACAACTTGAACAGATCAACTTTTGGATCTGGTACACAACTGTCTTTCTAGTAACGCAGTGATCCTATTAGCAATAATCCAGGCATGATAGAGTCATATGACATAGATTCCAATTTTGTGGTGTATAATTCAGTAACACATTACAGATAGTCCCCCACCTATGGCCATTTGCTTAGTTTAAAGTTATGACAGCACTGAAAAAAGTGACTTAAGACTGATCCTCACACTTCTGGCCATTGTAGCATCCCATGGTTACCCTTTGGCAACTGGATTGCATGTACAGCCTTTGTAGCATCATTGGGTCACATGATTGCTGTTTGCGATCTTCCCAGCTGACTTCTGAAAAGTCAATGGGAAAAAAATGGATTCGGTTAATGAGTCCATCAAACTGGGTGCAGTCACACGATGACTTACTTAATGGCCGCAATCACTTAGAAATGGACATTCTAGGCCCAATTGTGGTTGTAAATCAAGAACTATCTGTACTTTAACACTTTTAAGTTTTAGTTTTCTTCCAAGAACCTGTTTCACCATTATATAAATGTCTAGTCAATGAAAGGACATGATTAAAGCATGTGCATTAATGAACCTTCTGGAACATTTGGCTTGGTATATTTTTGTTGTTGCTGTTGTGCAATAAGTGTCTAAAGAATACAGAATAACAGAGTTGGAAGGAACTTGAAGATCTTCGGGTCCAACTTACAGCTCAAGCAGGAGAACCTGTACCATTCTGGACAGATGGTTGTCCAACTCTCCTTAAAAACCTGCAGTGATGGAACAACCACAGATTTTTGAGGGAAGCTGTTCTCACTGGTTAATTGTCCTCACTGATGGGATATTTCTTCTTAATTCTATGTTGGATCTCTCTTTGATAATGTTCCATTTGTTACTTCTTGTCCTGCTCTCAGGTGCATAAATCATGTATCTGAAATGGAGCATAAATAATTATTTTATGCTGAGAATATTACAGGGCTTTTAAATAATTATCAGAACTCTTTTCCACATTTTGTGGTGATAGTAGAGCAATATGGTAAATATTCTGGTTATACGGTACATTGGAATAAATCCAAAATTTTACCAACAAGCAACAGTTTCTATGAGAATAGTACACAAATGAAATTTCATTTTTTAAAAAATAAATTCACATTCCACTAAGTATTTGGGAATAATTGCTAAGAAAATGTACTTCTTGGTAAACTGGACTATTTCTAACTGCATAATACAGATTAATAGTAACATTCATGGATGGCTGAAAATACCAATGAGTCTACAGGGAATAATAAATGTGAAAAAATCCGCAATTGGTATACAGCTGTGTGAAAAAGTCCTGCACACTTTACGGTTTAGGTTTACGGTTGATGACATTTTTTGGATAGGCCATTGATTTTATGATATTTTATGCTGACTGCTATGCAAATGTAGTTATATTTAAATAAATACTGGTGGTTTTTAGGTGAAAAGCATAAGCTTTTTGCAATTTGGTGCTGTTTGGATGGGAATTGTGAATTTTCTTGCATGCTTACAATGCATGCTTACAATGACTATGAAAACGGATTAACTGATGCATACCCTGTGGCATATGTGTTGCAATTACTAAGGCTGATGCTAGTGTTTTGTTAACATTTTTATTGTTTGTGGCCCTGAAAAGGACCATTTAGGTAACCAAACATACTTACTAATATGAGATGGCATAGACTGTACAGTATGCCTAGTGAACCAGCGAACAGTGGGCCATGGTCATCTTCAATTTCTACTTGACTGGGAATCCGTGCAATAAGTATGTCAGAAGATTTCCAGCTGAAGAATTTAGGCCATACTGCCTGAATCTATCTGTGAAGCATCCATTGCACGTGATGATCTGGGGCTGTATTACTGCTTCTGGTATTGGTCAGATACAAGCCGTGCAGGGAATCATGAATTCCAAGCGGTATGTTGAAGTCCTGGAAAAGGCCATGTTTCCTTCAGCTCAGCAACTTGTACGGAAGGATTTTTACTTCCAGGATGACAAAGCTCCTTGTCACTGAGTCAAGTCCATCCAGCAGTGGATGAAGAAGCATGGTATTCGACTCCTGGATTGGCCAGCTCAGAGACCGGATTTGAATCCAATTGAGTACTTGTGGGCCAAGATTGATTATGAAATAAGCAAGAAGCATCTGAAGACCAAGCAGGAGCTAATTGAATCCATTATTACAACCTGGCACCACATTGTCACCAAAGATCACATGCAAAGGTGACTGGAACCAAAGGACTGCAAGCAGAGGTGGGATTCTACCAGTTCGCACCTATTCTCTAGAACTGGCTGTTAACATTCTAAGCAGTTCGGAGAACTGGTTGTTAGAAGAAATTACTGGCCTAATCCTGTAAGGAAGGCAGGAAGGAAACATTCTGGTGTTGCTTACAGAAACTGCCTCTACGTTAACCTTTATTACATTCTTGGCAGGACTAGACTTCCTGTCTCAGGAACTTCCCTGGAGTTTTTTTCCCCTCCTTTGCTGGTACTTTGCTTGTGTGGAGTGAACATTCAAAGTTACAATGGCACTGGAAAAAGTGACTTATGACCATTTTTCACACTTACGACTGTTGCAGCATCCCTACAGTCATTGAGTTGGCCACGCCCAGCCAAAAACATGACCACAAGCCACGTCCACTAGGTCACATGACCACCAAGCCACACCCACCAACTAAGCCATGCCCACAGAACTGGTTGTTAAAAAATTTGAATCCCACCCCTGGGATTATATAGTCTATGCCGAAGCGATGCCACTTGGTGATAAGCAATAAGGGCTGGCCAATTTCATATTAGTAACTATGTTTGGTTACCTAAACCGTCCTTTTCTGGGCCACAAACAATAAAAATGTTAACAAAACACTGGCATCAGCCTTAGTAATTGCAACACATATGCCACAGGGTATCTATCAGTTAATCTGTTTTCATAGTCATTGTAAGCATGTATTGTAAGCATGCAAGAAAATTCACAATCCCCATCCAAACAGCACCAAATTGCAAAAAGTTTATGCTTTTCACTTAAAAAACAGCAGTATTTATTTAAATATAACAATATTTGCATAGCAGTTAGCATAAAATATAATAAAATCATCCAAAAAATCCAAAAATCCAATCCTATCCAAAAAATCATCCAAATAAAATCATCCAAATAAAATCATCCAAAAAATCCAAAAATCCAATCCTATCCAAAAAATGTCATCAACCATAAACCGTAAATCATGCAGGACTTTTTCACACAGCTGTAAGTTTTGAAAGGATGATTCTCATATGAATATGGAGGGCTTGGATGTATCTGTTCATCTGTTTTGTACTGGCCTGATTATGTTAAATCTTTGACATTTTGGCCCCACTTGGAGAATTCTTATTTGGCATCTTTGAAATTGTGGCAAATTCATGGTTCTAAGCATAGCAGGAATTCTGACCACACTTGGAATATTGGATCCAGTTCTGGACACCATAATACAAAAAAAGATGTTGAGATGCTAGAAAAAGTTCAGAGAAGAGCAACATAGACAATAAATAAAGGGTCTGAAGACTAAATGAATGGTTAAGGAAACTAGGTATGTCTAATAAAGAGAACGATTAGGGGTGATATGATTGCTGTCTTCCAATACTTGAGGGTCTGTCTCAGAGAAGAGGGGGTCAATCTATTCTGCTAAGCATCTGAGGGCAGGGCAAGAAGGATGGAAGATAATTAAAGAGACAATCTAGAACTAAATAGAAATTTTCCTGATAATGAGGACAATTAATCAATGGAACAGCTTGCCTCCTGGAATTGTGAATGCTCCATTACTGAAGGTTTCAAGAAGACACTGGACAGGGATTTCTTTGCAATGCTATAAGGGTTTCCTGCCAGAGTAGGGGGTTGGACTAGAAGATCTCCAACGTCCCTTCTAACCCTATTACATTCTATGTTCTACTGAATAAGAACTGAAGTTTTGCTCTTGTTCTCATGGGAAATAGACTTGTTGGAATTAATTTAATTTAAAAATTGTGGGTAATCACCTTTTTTGCAGGGTTAGGGTCAGGGTTAGTGGGCTGTGTATCCTGGATCAGCTAAATATTCACTTTTCACTGAAAAGGGTTTAATTCGACAAGAACAGTTTATTATTAAGTTAAAACATTTGTAATGCTCTGTATGGAGTAGGTGTTTTGGCTGCCTCTAAATTCTCAGGGGAAATAGACAAAGTTTCTTTTAGAAGCCAAACAAGCATTGCAGCTTCTTAAACAGAATACTAAAATGGTTATAACAGAAAAATGGCTAATTTACACAGAGAATTGGAGCTTCATGTTCTACACACTTGGCATTTTAAAAAAGTTAGATACATTCTGTGTGATCTTAAAATGAGGTTATTAATCCATCAAAACATTATTTGGGATGCTGCATTAGATGTTCAAACAGATTGGTTTTTCTGGCTTCAGCTAAACGCCATCATTTGCATCACCGCTTAGCCCTCCATCGCTTCCTTTCCAAAAATTGTAAGCCATTTTTTTAACCTCTGGGTTCAGAGAATCCAATAGATCTTTGCTTTTCCTGAGAGAGTTACATTCTTTTTTTTTTTTTTTCAAATGGAAAACTGAGGTGTTGAGGAAGCAAAATGGAATGCTGACATGCCTTAGCTTCAGTGCCAACAGCTCCAAAGAAGAGGCTCTTGGGAGCTCTTAAGCCAGGAAGCTTCTCAAATTGACTGTGATTCTTGGCTAAAGAGGCCCCCATCCTCTTCTTTCTCATCAGAGCAGTTCAGATAGTGCTGAGGCGTGGTTTGAAAAAAATCTTGTGATATTACTCTAACTAAATCATTTTAGGAGGCGTATATCACACATACATCTAAACCCACTTTATACTTCTGATGTTCTCAGCCACACACTACTAAGGACTGCAAGCAGGAGGACTTCTAGCACAGGGATCTCCAACCTTGGCCACTTTTAAGATTTGTGGACTTCAACTCCCAGAATTCCTCAGCCAGCTTTGCTTTGCTGGCTGAGGAATTCTGGGAGTTGAAGTCCGCAAGTCTTAAAGTGGCCAAGGTTGGAGACCCCTGTTCTAGCACACTTTGAGCTGCAAGCTAAAATTGTTTTGCAACGGAAGGCATGCCAGATGTCCTCCTCCTCCAGTCCATTGTACTGTTTGGCTGAGAACATCAGAGGCATGAAGCAGGTCTAAACACCTTCAGGTGAACTCCTGAGAGAAGAATTGTGTTTCTATTGAATATACTATAGATAATCCTCAACTTATGACCACAACTGAGCCCAAAATCTACATTGCTAAATGAAGCACTTGTTAAATGAGTTTTACCTCATATTTACATTTTTTTTGCCTCAGTTGTTAAGTGAATCATTGCGGTTGTTAAAGTTAGTAACATAGTTGTTAAGTGAACCTGGCTTCCTAATTGAATTTGCTTGTCAGAAGGTCAAAAAAAAGCTGATCACATGGAACCCCAGGAAACTGCAACCATCTTAAATAGAAAGCAGTTATCAAGAATCCAAATATAAGCCATGTGGCCATGGAGATGTTGCAAACACAGTAAAAGCAGGGGTGGGATTCTATCAGTTTGCACCTGTTTGCTAGAACCGGTGTTAACATAACATTCTAAGCAGTTCGGAGAATCGGTTGTTAGAAGAAATTACTGGCCTAATCCTGTAAGGAGAAGGCAGGAAGGAAACATTCTGGTGTTGCTTACAGAAACTGCCTCTCTGTTAACCCTTATTATATTCTTGGCAGGACTGGACTTCCTGTGTCAGGAACTTCTTTGGAGTTTTTTTCCCCTCCTTTGTGGGTACTTTGCTTGTGTGGACTGACCATTCAAAGTTACAATGGCACTGAAAAAAGTGACTTATGACTGTTTTTCACACTTACAACTGTTGCAGCATCCCCACAGTCATGAGAGGCCAGGAGAGGAGATGCGTGCCTCAATGTGAGTGATGTTGAGTTGGCCACACCCAGCCAGTCACATGACCATCAAGCCATGCCCACCAACTAAGCCATGCCCACAGAACTGGTTGTTAAAAAATTTGAATCCTACCCCTGGTCATAAGTGTGAAAAACGGTCATGTCACTTTTTCAGTGCCGTTGTAAGTTTGAACAGTCACTGAATGAACTGTTGTAAGTGGAGGACTACCTGTATCATGTATGCTTGGATATAAACCCACCCAGAGAAAAGCTGACCCTTGGATTTTTATCCAAAACATCACAAAAAAATGAATCACCTGCAGTTTAGCCAACCCAACATTTTACATGATGTTTTGATTAAATATGGGAGGGTTTGCTTCTTTACAGCTGGGCTTATACACAATTACAGGTAGCCCTAGTTTAATGTCTGTCCATTCAGCAATTGCTCAAAGTTCTAGTGGCATTGGACAAGGGGCACTTACGATAAATCCTCTTAGTTATGGCCATTTCGGACGTTGACTGCCAGCTTCTGAAAAGCAATGGGGAAACTGGAGGGAGGTCACAAAAAGGTGTTCATGTGACTGTGGGATGCTGGGACTGCACAGAATTCACCTAATGATGGTAGCTGGGACTGTCATTGTTAAGTCAGAATAATAATTTAAAGTTGTGTCCTACAACTATTTAACTTAGTGGCAGATTTACTGTTCACTAAGGATTGGATTCACAATCCAATTTACTGTTGGTAAAAGAGAGCTATTGCATAGGTATAGTAAATACAGATATTTTTAAAAAGTACAGGTAATACTCAATTTATCACAGTTCGTTGAGGGACTGGATGTATAATGGCACTGAAAAAAGGGACATGACCATTTTTCACACTTATGACCGTTGCAGCATCTCCATGATCACATGATCAAAATTCAGGTGCTTGGAAACTGACTCACATTTACGATGGTTGCAGTGTCCCAGAGTCATGTGATTCCCTTTTGTGACTTTCTGTTCTGACCCAAACCTTTCAAGGAAACAAACACCAAATGGAGATAACAACAAAACCTTTGAATGATTCTTTATGAATCCCAATTCCTTCACGGTTAAAAGGTTATTAAAACTAATTGTCTCTGATAAGAATGAGCCTTGCCAAGATAGTCCGAATGTCCACAAGGCTTGAGTGCAAAAACTTCTTTGCTTCCTGCAAAGAACTCCAGTTTCTCAGCTGGCTTTTATCCCTTGAGGGAGGGGCCATTACCTTGCAGCCTTACTCCCGAGTCACCCATGCTGCTGCAGCTGCTCTTTCCTTCGAGCAGCCCTGCATGCACGTGCACTGGCCATAGGCTCCTCAGGGACCTCTTCATCGCTGCTGCCAGCCTCACAATCTCAGAAGACAGCACTCCACTCCCTGGTGGTCCTGGCCCCATCCCTGCATCACATGGAGGCCCCTCATCTGAGTCCTCGCTTTCCGAGACCTCAGCCATCCACACCTGTTGCCAGCAAACCGCAACACCTTCTGACAAGCAAAGTCAACGGGGAAAGTGGATTCACTTAACAACTGTCTTACTAATTTAAGAACTGCAGTAATTCACTTAAATGTGGCGAGAAAGTTCATAAAATGGGGCAAAACACACATAATAATTTTTTCACCTAGCAACCTATATTTTCACCTAGCAACCTCAATTTTAGTTGTAAGTTGAGAATTCCCTGTATTATCATTCATACTCATGGTCATGGATAGTAAGCTCATCCATGGATAAGCTGAACGTGAAGGTGCCTATGTGCCTACCGTCCCTGTCCTAATGTTCCCTTTTGTTCGAATCCATTTCATGTGTTAATAATCATGTTTATACTTATGTTTGTTAAACAAACAACAAATAAATTGTAGAGGTATATTTTAGAAACTGCAATTCTTGGCCTATTTGCAAGCACATATCTTGGAGAAAAATGGAAATGATTGGAATCTTGGATATATATTTTAAATGTTATGTTGTTATTTATAAACGTTGGTCCCCTCATTCCTCCAGTTCCCCTGCCACATCCCTGTGAGGTAGTTTGTGTTAAGAGGGTTAAGAGCTAAAATCTAATAAATACTGATGTTTAGAAAGTTGAGTGAAGAATGAATAAAGAAACCAAAGCCCAAATCTGCAAAATGAAAAAGAAATGAAACTGAGTCCCGATTTTCTTTTATGATAAGATAGAAGTATAAATTTACATTTGCAATATAATTTGTATTTTTTTTCTATTGTCTATTATTTTTATATCGTCAAATCCATATCATAGGGACTTTCAATCAGCATTAAAATTAATCAATATCTTTTGTTTGAACAAAGCAGTCAGTTTCATCATCCATTCTGTCTTGAGAGATTGTGACTGGCTCAAAGGCTGATAATGGCTAATATTCATTAATGGCCAGAGGAAAAAGTCATACCATCAACCATTTGCAAAAGTTTTTATGATAACATTTTAAGGAATATGCCTTTCAAAATGAGGCCGAGTGAGTGTCTAGGTGTTAGTACTTGAGTGTTCCAGTGTTAGTACTTGAGTGTTCCAGTGTTAGTACTTGAGAATGGGAGAACATGTAATTTCCATCCATACCCGCATTTTCAATTCTTAGCATTAAATTCATTTTGGTCTATTTCTAGATTCATTGGTAATTTCATTTTTTAAAACTGCTCTAAATGTAATTTATACCTAATGTATGTGTTTCTTTTGCTCGCACTTTCTGTATGTATGAGCCTTCTTGTTTATTCTACGTTGAAAAAAATTGGGAAAAATACACATTTTAGTTGATAGAATAATCAGCCTATTAGGAAAGTAGAGCATGCATTTTCATGAAAACATAGTTACTGTTGCTTTTCAAGTGATACACAGACCAAAATATGGTTATCCTTCAAAGTTCTTATTTCTCTAAGTATCATGATGCTATTCTCCCATTAAAAGAAATAGGCTAATATTAGGGGGAAATGCACAACAAATGTATAAGAAGAAGAAACAAATGAACATCTACTGTATTCAGAAATACTGCTCACCAAAGTGCATCTTGGGGGGAAAAGCCCAGGAAAAGGAACATGAATTTTCACATGATGAAAGATAACATATTGTTCCACCCCAGTTATATATGCTTTTGTCAATCAGTTTTATAAAGCTGATATCATCTCAAAATGTTCTGATTTTTCAACATTTGGAAGTCCGCAGGCAAGTAACCTTGGTGGTTATTTATAAACCAAGCAGCCACTGGTAATAGGGAACTTTTTAAAGCTGTATTTAGCATTCTTAGAAAAACCATGTACAATGTTGCCACAGAGAAATATTACCAGGAAGATCAACAGGTTTTCTTGCCCTTCATTGACTATATTATTGGGTTTCTATACAGGTAGTCCTCAACTGTAATTGAGCCTGCAATTATGTTGTCGTGCTAATAGTTAAGTGGATCACCATGTGACCATAGCCAATTCTATGACCTTTTTTGAAGTGGTCATTAAATAAGTGTTATGGTCATTAAGCAAATTCATTATCCACAATGGGTGGGGTTTTTTTTGGGGGGGAGGGAGAAACCAGAAGTAAATGCCAGTTTCTACCCAAATCATAATCATAAATCACAGTTACACAGCTGTGGGAAACTTCAAACTGCCATAAATATCAGCACATCTTTGAATCCAGGGCATAACTAGCCATGGGGAGATCTGTCGTAACTTCAAATGGTCACTAAGCAACTCAGTCATAAGTCAAGTATTAGTGATGATGATGTTATCAATTCATGTCCAATTCTTGGTGATTCTGTGGACCAGGTTTCTCCACATCATCCGATCTTGTACTACTTCTTTGAGTTTTTCTGTGTTCTGACTGGTGTCACCTTTGATGGAGTCCATCCATCATATTTTTTGTCGGCTTTGTTTTGTTAAGTCAAGTACTACCTGCATGTAAATCTTCCTTGGAAGCAAAGGGTCTTTGTATCCTTTCTCTCCTCTCTGAATCCCACTGTCTTTCCAACCGAGCCATGTTATTCTCCTGCTAACAAATTGAAAAGAAGAAAAGGAAGCATTGAAATATCCTAAAAATACATTCTTGGTCGAATTCACAGATGAAATGAAGTGCAGAAGAGCATTAGTGGAGGAGAAAAGAAGGGATAAAGTTGTGAAGAATGTTTGCATTTCCTTAAGGAAAGACAAGAGTAGGGTTTATCAGGATGAATTATGCTGGTCATCTATCATGTAGCAGCAGATTTTATTTATTCCACCCTTAATATTTTTATAAATTATGCAAAGTGGCAAGTACACACAGTATTCCCTCCTCCTATATTCCCCAGAACAACAACCCTGTAAGGTGGGATGGACTGAGAGAGAGTGAGTGGTCCAAAATTACCCTGCCAGCTTTTTTAGCTAAGGCAGGACTAGAACTCACCGTCTTCTGGTGTTTGTCCCAAAGTCACCCAGCCAACTTTCATACCTAAAGTGGGGTTAAAACTCACAGTCTCCTGGTGATTGGCACAAAGTCACCCAGCTGGCTTTCATTACCAAAATGGGCCTAGAACTCAATGTCTCCTGGCTTCTAGCCTGATGCTGTCACCACTTAATGAATCTGGCTCTAAATTCTTGCAAAAAATAGAGATTGATCAGGGACGAGCAATTAATTTTCCCAAGGGGCAGATGAGAAACTGGGATCATTGTGGTGGGCCATCCCTGCATCCTGCTGCTAACCCATATCCTCTCTTCCCTCATGATCTGGACAGGGATAGTCCAAGGTCGGGATGTAGCCCTTGTGCTATGAAGTCCCCACGCCTGGACTAGGTGATGTCCGTAGTCCATCCAGCGCTTTACTTTTGTTGATCCTCCTATTCAGACTTGGGAAGGCTTGGCCTGTGTAACTGGCTCTGTGTTCTCTTCAGTAGTGAGATCAATGTAGTCTTGGTACATTCACTCTCATTTTTCATAACTTACCCTGTGACTCAGCCTCGATATTAAATCAAATTTCTTGGCTGAGCCCTGGCACAAAGGAAGCCCTGAGCAATATCCTAGTTCATGTACTGATTGCAAATGACCACCAATGGCAGATCTACACAGGAGTTGAGAGGTTGCAGCGTGATGTCGTTCACGGTCGGGGAATGCACTCAAGGCAGATGCCAACCCATACGCGGATGCTATTTTCCTTCCAATCCTCTTCAACCCCCACTTCTTACAGGGAGGTCTTTCCATTAAGAGCATCTTCTGTGTGCTGCCAAGTACAGTGTGTTCCAAAGTTGCAGTGCTATTAATTTCACTTGTTTGATATTGCAAGGCACAGGTACGCACTGTTAATATAACAAGGAAAATCAAGCCAGGGAATTGACAGGTGCACAAAACAGCACCCCGGAGTTACTTCAATGTGTAGCTTGCTCTAGAGCAGGAGCCGCCAACCCCTGGTCTGTGGACCACTACTGAGCCACATCCTGGTGACAACCAGGCCATGCAAGTGGCAGATGAGTGTGGAAAGCTCCATTTATACAAGTGGCGTGAGCATGCACAAAACCATCTCTTTCCCCCCCTCATCCTAGCCAGATTGCAGAGGCGGAAAGATTGGGGACAGCTGCAGGGGTGGGATTCAAATTTTTTAACAACCGGTTCTGTGGCCGTGGCTAGGTGGGCATGGTCATGTGACTGGGTGGGCATAGCTTCTTCTTTTCTTTCTTTTTTTTCCAGCACCCCCCTTGCTTTTTGGGCCTTCTGGGCCTCAGGGAAACCTCTGGGGGGGGGGCATTGTTGCTCCCAGAAGGCTTCCCTGGGGCCCTCGAAGGCAAAAATTGGACATGGGGCTGGAGGGGCTCTGCTCCCCACTCCATTTTTTTGCCTCCTGGGCCTCAGGGAAGCCTCCTGGGTGAAGGAGTAAGACAGCAAGGAGAATCCTGGAACAGCTGGTTGTAGGAACAGCTGATCGTCAGGAGGGGAAAAAAATAAATCCCTTAAGGAGTGACTGGGCCAGGAAGAATGCAGTCAGCGATGCTGGATATGCGCAATAAGGACTGATGGGGTGGGGAGGGGATGGGCAGTCAGAGATGGGCAAGGCCAGCCAGGGGCACAATTTGCTAGTTCTCCGAACTGTGCAGAATCATAACAACCGGTTCTATAGAACCAGTCTGAACTGGTAGAATCCCACCCCTGAACGGTTGTCCTAGAGAATATTTTGGGACCTGCTTTTTGACTAGAGCACGACACTAATGAAAAAAACGGGCAACCATTTCTGCACAAGAGGCAACTGGACTTTCTGGTTTTTCTTTGAAGGCATCTCGCTTTTCATCCAAGCAGCTTCTTCAGCTCTGACTGGATGGTGAGGAAGGAAAGGATTGAGATGCGTTGCAGGTAGCTGGTCCTTTGCATTCTTTTAGAGAACCGTTGAGGTCAGAGGTTTTATTTGTGTCCTCAGAGTCACCCGAGTAGTGCAAATTGGTGTGGAGCCTTTTTGGAACTGCTGAAAACACCGTGTTGTAACCTGGCGATCAGGGCTGCCGTATCCCTCCCCCTCTGTTGACAAAGAGCCATTCAGTTTTGACACAGATGGCCTCTTTGACTTCACAGAAAAACCCAGAAAGCCCAG
This sequence comes from Pseudonaja textilis, assembly GCF_049901715.1. Lineage (NCBI taxonomy): Eukaryota > Metazoa > Chordata > Lepidosauria > Squamata > Elapidae > Pseudonaja > Pseudonaja textilis. The sequence goes on from NC_141999.1 coordinate 4,047,726, forward strand.
TGGTTTCTTTGGGACAACCATGACCTGGATGATTGAGAATCTCCACAGAATTTTCTACACCATTTTCACAGGTGCGCAGTCCAGTGTCACTGTGGGTGCTCCTGCCCTCAAACGAAGGGCTAAACATTTGTTTTTGGTTCCTTCTCCTTGACCTGCAGCGAAGGCTTGCAAAAAACTCTTTCTTTCCTCACACACCAGCTTGTTATCTTGACGGGAGTCAAATTTCTGACGGGGGTCATTGAGGCCTCTTAGTATCTGGTTCTTGCATCGGTGGTGCTAATGGGCCTGTCATTTAAGGTGAGGGCTGCCAAGAGAAGTCTAAGCATCGCCCTTCCTGGTCCACAGAGGGTGAAATGCGGAATTCAACACCCTGCACCTGTTCCTGAGAAGAAGACGCCACCCACCTCTTTTCTACTGCTGCTTGGCCCAGCTTCTGCAGCAGTTTATAGGTAGTCCTCGACTTATGACCACAGTGGAGCCCCAAATTTTGGTTGCTAAGAGAAACATTTGTAAAACAAATTTTTAAACTGGCTTCCCCGTTGACTCTGCTTGTCAGAAGGTTCACAAACGGGGATCACATGATCCCAGGACACTGCAACCGTCATAAATATGAATCAGTTGGCCAAGCATCCGAATTTTGACCACGTGGCCCCACGAGGATGCTGCAATGGTCATAAGTCACTTTTTTCAGTGACGTTGAATGACCCATTGGGATACCCATATCAAAATAACTTACGTACCTTATGTCCGGCCAGAACCTGAAAATAACATTTAAAGTAGCACAGTATTTAAACAAAATGATCTGGTTGAGATCTGCCTATGTGGGATTGATTGGGATAGATTGCAAGGGTGACTCCGAAATATAATGTTATTATATTTTATCTATATCTTAAATTATTGTACATTATTACAATTTTATGTTGGATTGTATTTTACCATTATTTCATCTTAAATTGTATTTTGTTTAGATTCCATCTTAAATTCTATTTTATCAAGTTCCATTTTAAATAGTATTTTATCAAATTTCATTTTGAATTGCTTTTATTAAATTTTGGTAGCGATTTGTTGCTGGAACTTTGCCCTTTGATATGGCCCAAGGGCTAATCAATAAAGACTTACTTACTTCAGTGATGTTGTAACTTCAAATGGTCACTAAGCGAACTGTTTTAGTGGAGGACTACTTGTATATAGAAAGAATTCCTGGGATTTGTGCAGACTGGGTGATATTTATTTACAGGATGCTATTTACTTGTTTCTATCCCACCTTTAGTGTTTTTATGAGTCACTCAAGGTGGTGAATGTAGCTAATACTCTTTCGTCCTCCTGTTCTTCCCACAATAACAAGCCTGAGAGGTGAGCTTGGTTGAAAGAGAGTGACTGGCCCAAGATCACTCAGTAGGCTTTCGTGCCTAAGGCAGGACTAGAATCCACAGTCTCCTGGGGATTGGCCCCAAATTACCCAGTAAGGCAGGACTTTTCCTTTAAAAGCAACCCTCCCTTGAGCTCTCTGTCACTTGCTGGTTTGTAGGAACCCACTTGGAGGGCTACTACTGCCTGTAATACACATGAATCAAATTTGGAGAAAGCTTACAAACTGCTATGAATATGAGCAGATGCTTTTTAGTTTGAATTTTTGCACACCGTTCCCATTTCCCAACTGGGGAGATGAGTCTGGAAGAGAGACCTTTGGAATCCAAAGGAGACTCCCTAGATGTTCATGCAAAGCTTCCTATATTGTTTGATCTTTACGAGTCACAAAATGTGCTCTACGGTGTGTCTTTTAAAGCCCCTAAGCGATCAGCCACCTGGGATCTGAGTGTATGAAACGGTGTGTCCAGATGCATAAACGGAAACAAAGTTCACTCTTTATTTATTATTCCCCCTATTGCCACAATTCATCTGGAATTAAAAAAAAAATCACTATTGATTTTTCTCCTCTTTGACAATTGCTCTACACTTACCTTTTATAAAAGCAAATTGGCTCTGGGACCAGTACAATGCTTGCAAATGCCTCCACTCAACTTGGTCCCTTAGTCCTAATTGCAGTGTGTCTTCCTTCCTTCCTCCCTTCCCCCCCTGCCTCCTCCCTTTCATTGAATTTACTATTGGGAAACTGAAGGGACAGGAGTGCAGAAGAAATAAAGGCTAAGGATGCTTCTTTAAAGCATCCAGAATCATGGAGTGAGCACCATATTTGACGCCACATGCTCCCTATTTGGTACAGAACAGACAGGATTTGAACTTCTCCAAAAAAGATGGCCTATTGGACTTTCCTAAAGACACTGTTGCTTCCTGATGAAAGCCTTGCCTTGACTTCTTTATTCTAATTGAATCTATGGATCTAGTTCTGTTTTGCGGGGCAACAGAAAGGAAGTTATGCTGTGTGGGGCAACCCTTTGCTGTAATGGAAAGGTTGTAGGTTGAAGTTCAGAGATCAAATCAAAGGCCATCAGCCTTTGGACACTTAAGAGAGGGACATTTGAGATTTCTCCCTTATTTTTTGAACTTCAAAGACCATGGGGTCCAGCTGGTGGTAAAGTAGAATCACCAGACTGGGAAAGATAACTTTCCCAGGCTATTTTGGGGAGGTGAACCAAGTGAAGAAAGAGATGCATTAAACTGTGTAGTGTTTCACATGGACCTTTAATGCTACTGAATGTTGCTGGTTTGATGGCGCAACGAGGAGAATCTCTGGAAGATGAAACATGGGTGTTGGAGAAGCAAAGTAGGTGTCAATCTCAGTAGATAGACCAGATTGAGAAATCAACTTTGCAGGAAGGCTAAAATTATTTTTATTCAGATCGACAAAAAATCAAAATCTTGCAAGTCGTCCCCTTTCTCCTCCCTCCCCTCCTCTTTCCCCCTCTGCCCCTCCTCCCCCTCTCCCTCTTCTGAATTAGAGAGGCATCTGAGCTGCTTCCAAATGTTGTATTGCTTCCAAAGACCTAAACATGTTCTAGCCCATTTTAAATAAATAATGGTTCTTTGATAGTTCTGTCATCTCCCCTACTCTTCACCAACTTGAAGAGGGGAGAATACCTGGCACACTGATCAGTTGTTCTACAGCTAGCAAACTGGAATTGTTGGTTTTGGGGGTTCTGGCACTCAGCAGCAGGTCTTTCACAGTGGGCAGCAGCATTTTTTTGAAAAAAATAAAATAAAACAAAGCACCAGCAGACTGCATAATGCTGCTTGGTAGGCCACACATGCTCTGCATGTCCGTTCTCAATCATGGGTCATGGGTCAGCCACACTGAGCTAAACCATTAAGGTGGTTTGTCTACTTTTGGCATATTATGTCAAGTAAGCCATTAGGTATTGTATTATATTTGGTGGCTTATAACTTTGCTAATGTGTGAACACAACCAATTACTGTATATTTTATGCAATCAAACATGATTAAACAAACCATGGCTTAATGCAACATTCAAATGTTTCACAAGGTGGTTGGACTGTTCTATTCCTCAAGCTGAGGAAGTAGTATCTATTATTTTAGATATGACTTCATAGAAATAGTACGAAAAAATGTGACCATAGCCAGGCAAAAAAGCCATGGGCACCAAGCTAACTTCTGGCTTCCCACTGGCTTCCCCATTGACTTTCCTTGGAGGAGGATGGCAGGGATTGTTGGAAATGATGATCACATGATAGTAGCTGATGATGGCAGTACAGAGGTACAGCAGATGTGAAATGACCACAAATTTGCCAAATTTCAAATCCATGGGAGTAATGGATCCCGGATTTTGTATATTCTATAAATTAGTCCTCTTGTGGTCTGATGATCTCAAAATCAGGGGTCCTTGGCGCTCTCTGAGCTTGCCTGTTTTCTTGCATTACCCTAACTAGGTAACATCAGTGCACAGATGTTGGGTAATGAAACATCTGCAAGAAAACAAGCAAGCTCAGGGAGCACCAAGGACCCTAATTTCAACCCTGAGCTACAAATATTCTCCTTGATTGATTCTAAAAATTTTGCCCCTTGATTTACACTTTTGCCCAGTTGAAGGTTACAAACAACCAAATAGACATGAGAACAGTAATACCGTGTTTCTCCAACAATACGGCCTCTACCAATAGGAAGGCCCGGCATGTTTTATCAGCATAAAATCAAATTAAGCCCCTCCCCCCCAAATTAAGGCCTATATTAAACATGTGAAATGGGGAATGGCGGGGGGGGGGGCTTGCCGTTAGGAAGTACTTTTGTTGCATACCCGGATATGGTGCTGCCTGCATTGACCTTGGCATTGGTGGGGCACTTCGTATCAGGAGACCTTCCTCCAGCATTGCTTCCCCTTCTCCCTGTGCTGCTGTGGCATTTAGAGCAGCGCCGCGGCATTTGGCGCAGCCAGCCAAGGCTCCTCCCTGCAACCAGAGCCCGGCGGAGACACTCAGCTTCAGGCGTTCCTGTCGCCGCCTTCCCTTCGCCTTCAAAGGCAAAGCCAATTCTTTTAAAAATGACACCCTACTACCGGTACAACAAAGCCTCCCTTGCCCGAAAGGGCAGCCCAACCCCATGTGGGGAGGCGAATCTCCCAGGGCCACAGCGCAGGATCGGCCCACCCTGGGAGAAGCGCCCAGTCGCCATCCCTGCCTGGCACTGGGCAGAGCACGAAGAGCTTTGCCTGGGGCATCCAGCGCAGCTGACAGGCAGGCCCTCCTGCCCAGCAGCAGAGCTCTCACCAAAGCAGTGAGCGCCTCCCCACCGAACCCTCTGCTCATCCTGCCAGGGCCGTGCCAGAGCTGTGAAGGCTGGGCAGAGCTGGGAAAGCAAGCCGCGGGTGCACGCCTGCCTGCCAAGCGAAAGAGCCAGGCCAACCCAAGCTTGGCTTCCTTCCCAAGTCCCTACAGCCCAAACCCGAAGGGGCTACTGGGAGAGGCCGCCCAAGGCAGTGATAGCACCCACCCATCTGTTGACAGGGAGTCAAGGCGACAGCCTGCGCCACGTCCTCCTCCGAGCTGAGCCCCGCCGAGTCAGCACCTTTGCCCGATGCCTGTTCTGCTGCAGCGTTTGGAGCTGCCGGCACATTTGGAGATGCGTGGGGACTGAGATGGGCTGGGCGAGGGGTGAAAAGGATGGGTGGTTTCAGGCTCTCTCCGCTGGCCAGGGAAGCAGAACTGCCATCATTTTGCCTCCCTGTTCGCGGATGGGTGGGTGCTATCACTGCCTCGGGCAGCCTCTCCCAGTGGCCCCTTTGGGTTCATGTTGGAGGGACTTGGGAAGGAAGCCAAGCTCAGGTTGGCCCAGCTCTTTTGCTTGGCAAGCGGGCATGCACCCGTGGCTCACTTTCCTAGCTCTGCCCAGCCCGTATGGCTCTGGTGTGACCCTGGCAGGATGAACAGGGAGTCCAGCAGGGAGGCGCTCGCTGCCTTGGTGAGAGCTCCACTGCTGGGTAGGAGGGCCCGCCTGTCAGCTGTGCTGGGCACTCCAGGTGAAGCTCTTCGTGCTCTGCCCGGTGCCAGGCAGGGATGGTGGCTGGGCACTTCTCCCAAGGTGGGCCAATCCTGTTCTGCGGCCCTGGGAGATTCGCCTCCCCACATGGGGTTGGGTTGCCCTCTCAGGCAGGGGAGTCTTTGTTGTAGTAGGGCATCATTTTAAAAAGAATTGGCTTTACCTTCGAAGGCGAAGGGAAGGCGGTGACAGGAGCGCCTGAAGCCGAGTGTCTCCACCAGGCTCTGGTTGCAGGGAGGAGTCCTGGCTGGCCATACGTGGCTGCGCCAAATGCTACGGCATTGCTCTAAATGCCGCGGCAGCACAGGGAGAAGGGAAAGCAATGGTGGCGGAAGGTCTCCCGATATGAAGTGCCCCACCAACGCCAAGTTCAACATCCAAGCTATCGCTGCCCACCCACCTGAGGATGCAAGGGGAGAGGAATTAAGTCACCCCCGAAAAGATGGCCTAGCCATTTTTTCAGGGGTCAAAAAAAAAAAAAAAAAGCCCCGGCCTTATTTTGTGAGAAACATGGTAATATGTAGTAGTTAGGTTGCTTATTTTTTTTTAAATAAAGAATTTGATGAATATGATTCTACTCTCAATTTGGTGTACAGGAGATGATGGTTTAAGCAACCTTTAAGCAGCATCCAGCAGTTCTACTTAAATTTGAAGGGAAGGAATTTATTTTATTTATTTATTTTATTTTGTCAAGCGATTATTAGATAACAGGTATAAGTATAAACATGGTTATGAATCCATGAAATGGATACTAATAAGAAAAAAAAACAATAGGACAGGGACGATAGGCACGTTGGTGCACTTATGCATGCCCCCTACAGACCTCTTAGGAAAGGGTTGAGGTCAATAGTAGACAGTCTAAGGTTAAAGTTTTTGGGGTTTGTGGAAGAAACCACAGTGTCAGGTAGAATTGGTGCATTGGAAAGGGGAGGCCGAGCATTGGGTATTCCTGCCATGAGGAATGGTCTCACATTCACTTTTTATTTAGTTCACTGTGTTGTTAGGAGTGTATCAGCCTCCAATATTTCCTGTCTGGTATGCTTTAGAGAAACTGCTGGATATAAAACTGGCAAAGGCTATGGGAAAAAAATTTTTCGTCTGGCAACTGGAACCAAAGGACTGCAAGCAGAGGTGGGATTCTACCAGTTCGCACCTATTTGCTAGAAACGGTTGTTAACATTCTAAGCAGTTCGGAGAACCGGTTGTTAGGAGAAATTACTGGGCTAATCCTGTAAGGAAGGCAGGAAGGAAACATTCTGGTGTTGCTTACAGAAACTGCCTCTCCATTAACCCTTATTACATTCTTGGCAGGACTAGATTTCCTGTCTCAGGAACGACTCTGGAGTTTTTTTCCCCTCCTGGTGACCATTCAAGGTTACAATGGCACTGAAAAAAGTGACTTATGACCATTTTTCACACTTACGACTGTTACAGCATCCCCACAGTCATGAGAGGCCAGGCGAGGAGATTCATGCCTTGATGTGAGTGATGTTGAGTTGGCCACACCCAGCAAATAACATGACCACCAAGCCATGCCCACCAACTAAGCCACACCCACAGAACTGGTCGTTAAAAAAATTGAATCCCACCCCTGACTGCAAGTTCTGAACTTCTACCCAGGTGTTCCTCTGTAAATCAAGTAGAATCAAGCAGTAGTAAATCTCTTCTTGGATTCCAGCAGTTCAAGATACCAACAGAAGAAATTTTATTTAAGTTTAAATGCAAGCAAGTGCATAAATACAAGCAGGTTGTATTTGAAGCACACCCTTAAAAAGCCAGCATCTCTGGCAGAAGATTGCCTGAACTTTGCAATATAGAATGTCTGCTGGTATTGGGTGATAGTGGTTTGTGTTCAGTTTCAATTTCATTTATGCCATGTGAATTTTTCTGACATTACAAATTTAATAAACCTTCCCAAATTGTAGAAGTTGTAATCTCAGAGCTGCATGGAAGCATGAGGTTGAAGAAGGCTTCAAAAGAGCAACTTTCACTCAAGCAATGCAGGTAGTTCTCAACTTACAACCATTCAGTGACCTGAGAAAAGGTCAACAAAGGCTCTGAAAAAGTGACTTATGACTGATGCTTGCACTTACAACCATCATAACATCCCCCATGGTCAAGTGATTAAAATCCAGGCACTTGGCAACCGGCATGTATATATGACATATTGCAGTGTCCCGGGGTCATGTGATTGCCATGTGAAACCTTCTCAGTTGGTTTCTGTTCTGACAAAGTCAAGCTGGATTTGCTTAACAACTGTATGCTATGCTTAACAACTATGGCCAAAAATATTATAAAATGGGACATGTTAACATGTGTCTTTAACAATGGAAATTCTGGCCCCTGTTTATTTATTTTTTAAACTTCTATGCTGCCCATTTTGTCTGGAGGCAACTCTAGATGGTTTACAATCCTTGAAAACCAATGAAATCATTAAACAATAATAACATTAAATTTTAAACTAAAATGGACAGAGATATGAAGGAATAGCAATAGTACTTAGACTTATATGCCGCTTCATGAGGTTGACAGAGCCAGCATATTGCCGTCAACAATCTGGGTCCTCATTTTACTGACCTTGGAAAGGTGGAAGTCTGAGTCAACCTTAAGCTAGTGAGAATCGAACTGCTGGCAGCGGCAGAATTAGCCTGCAATACTACATTCTAACCACTGCACCAGCTTGGCTCTTGGGAGCAAGATGCACACGGGACAGATTTTAATCAACTGTGGACAAGAGGGTTTGAGGAAGGAAGTCATGAACTTTGGCAAGCCTGAAAAACTAGGGCCTGAACCAATAAACGTTAGTGTCAGGTGGAATTGGAGGTTGGTCCTGAAGAATAGTCGGACTGTTGGCATGTTCAATCAGGTCAAAAGTTGTCATGTTGCACTGATATAAGCATGCACAGTTACCCTTTGGGTTGAACTGGAGAATCCACATTGTATCAGTTAGAGGTACATTTTGAGCTGAAGGAGGAAAAACGTATTAGAGCTGTATCTCTCAACCTTGACATCTTTAAGATGTGTGGATTTTGACCCCCAAATTCCCTAGCCAGCATGTTGGAAGTCGGCCACATATTGTAAAGTTGTGAAAAACATTGCTTTAGAGGATGGGAGGTGTTCACTTGGCACTGTGTGCATCATCTTAGAGCCCATGTGGAGTCCTTGGTACTCTCTGAGATTGAATGTTTACCTATAGATGGACTTGATAATAAAGTATATTCAGGGCTAGAAGGGAGTGGGGTTTGTTCTCTGTTTAGATACAATAGCTGGTCTGGTAATAAAACATCTGCCAACAAATAAACAACCAAACTCAGAGAGAGCTCCACAGTTTAGCCAAGTTACACATATTATTATCTATTGGTAAAGCCTGTATACCATTGTCCAGGGAAAAAAGCCTTTGGTTAAGGGTCATAGAAAAGAGTTATGTGTGGGCAATTGACCTGGGATTGAGAGAAAGAAATTCAGTTCTGTTAGATTCAGATCCTATCAGACCTCCCACCCCAAAGAATCAAGAAAAACTGCTTCTAAGCAGCTTTTTAACCCCCTATAGATAGAAATCTTGCCTAACTAAAGCAGCTACTTGCCTGTTATAGTTAGTCTACTATAGTCTATAGTTATAGTCTGAGCATTGCTAAGGAGGAGCCACCTTAACTATTTTTCTCCCAATCAAACTATCTAAACTTAGCTGAATTTGGGTCCTCTGGAATGCAGCCCCTCCCTTTGTGGGAATCCAGACTACATTCCACTACAGATCCAGCTATCATCTCTCAAGTTAAGATATCCAAGGGAATTATGTTAAACAGGTGTACAGAACTGTATATTATCACCCTGCGTTTCTAGGATAATTGAGTCAATGCAACAATAATATCTTCATTAACAACTTAGATGAGGGAATAGAAGGGGAACTTACCAAATTTGTGGATGAAACCTAACTGGCAGAAATAGCCAACACCCTACATGATAGGCTCAAGATCCAGGCTAGACCACTGGGCCATATTTAACAAAATGAAATTCAATGTAGAGAAAAGTAAAGCAAAAATGAATCATGGCCAAAAATGGGACCTGGGAAGGCCATGCACATCTCCCCCACAGGTCCCGCTTTTTCTGGCAGAGGCACTATGGGCTGGTCCTTCTCTGTTTCCAGGGTGGCCTTGTGGGCCAGATCCAGCCCCTGGGCCTTGAGATTAACAACCTTGCTTTAGATTAACACCTTCTTATTCTTTCCAGGCTTTAGAGGTTGACTCCACTTACTCTGAATGCCTGCAAAGAATCACCAGATTTTACTACCATAATCTATCTATCTATCTATCTATCTATCTATCTATCTATCTATCTATCTATCTCTATCTATCTATCTATCTATCTATCTACCTACCTACCTACCTACCTACCTACCATCTATCTATCTATCTATCTATCTATCTATCTATCTATCTATCTATCTATCTATCTATCTATCTATCTATCTATCTATCTATCTTGTTTCTTTCTTCCTTCCTTCCTTCCTTCCTTCCTTCCTTCCTTCCTTCCTTCCTTCCTCCCTCCCTCCCTCCCTCCCTTCCCTCCCTCCCTCCCCCCACTCCCTTCCTTCCTTCCTTCCTTCCTTCCTTCCTTCCTTCCTTCCTTCCTTCCTTCCTTCCTTCCTTCCTTCCTTTCTTTCTTTCTTTCTTTCTTTCTTTCTTTCTTTCTTTCTTTCTTTCTTTATTGGATTACTGTTCCAAATCAGGAATCAGTTCCAAATATGGCTTTCTATTCCCCCTCTTCTACTAAAAAAATCCATATCCTTGTTTTTGTCTAAGGAAATGCGATCAACTAATTTTAGAAGAGCATCGTGGCTACTTGCTAAGTCAACAAAGAGCTCTTCATTTATTCAAGGATTGTTGATTATATTTTACACATTTTAATTAATTAATGTATTAAATTTATTTAATTTCCATGGTAGATGGTGAATTAGGCTTAGTCCCATATCTGTACAGTCTAGCTCTCAATCACATTTAAACCTCTGACTTAAAATATTATTAGTATTAAAAGGAAACTTGATTGCTTTGGCTCATTATGCCTGGATTAAAATAAATTTGCTCTCCAAAATCTTCCTCTAAATATTGCCTGATCTTGGCAGTCTTGAAAAGAAGACAGCTACTAAAAATGTCATATTTCACAATACCCAGTACCCAGCATTCTGCACTCTTTCGCGCTTGATAGTTGGCAATTCAACAAATTCAGATGCCATTCCTTTTTGTTTAAAGTTAACACGGGAAATGATCAACTTGAAGCTTTGAATTAAAAAAGAGAATTGCAACATGGGTAGTGTGTTCTTATTTACTTCACTTTTGGTGTTCCTTCCAATTTATAGGTGTCTGGGACAAGTCATGATGATGTCCTATCACTAATGCAAATGAGATGATGATGTCCATAGCTCCCTTTCCCTTCCTTTAGGAACTCCCATGTACTAGGAAACTTTGGGAACGGGGCCAGCAGTGATATATTATCCTTGATTTATTATCCCAATTGTGGTCAGAATTGCCATTGCTAAGCAAGGCAATTAAATGAGCTGCACCACTTTTACGACCCTTTTTTGCCACAGTTGTTAAGTGAATCACACGGTTGTTAAGCAAATCTGGCCTTCCCCATTGACTTCGTTTGTCAGAAGCTGGCAAGATTGCAGATTTGCAATCATATCACCCCAAGATCAGTTTTGGTCACCACACTAAACTGCATTAACTGAGGGATACAATCGAGATCAAGGGAGGTCCTAATACCACTCTATAAAGCCTTAGTAAGACCACACCTAGAGTACTGCATCCAGTTTTGTTCATCATGTTACCAAAAAGATGTTGAGACTCTAGAAAGAGTACAGAGAAGAGCAACCAGGATGTTTAGGGGACTGGAGACTAAAACTTATGAAGAACGGTTGCAGGAACTGGGCATGGTAAGTCTAGGGACGAGAAGGATCAGGGGAGACAGGATAGCAGTCTTCCAATATTTAAGGGGCTGCCACAGAGAGGAGTGGGTCAAGCTATTTCCTAAAGCCCCCGAAGGCCAGACAAGGAACAATGGATGGAAACTGATCAGGGAGAGATTTAACCCGGAACTAAGGAGAAACTTTCTGACAGTGAGAACAATCAACCCATGGAACAGAAGTTGCCTTCAGAAGTTGTGGGAGCTTCATCACTTGAGATTTTCAAGAAGAGATTGGACTGCCATCAGTCAGAAATGGTGTAGGGTCTCCCGCTTGGGTGGGGGGTTGGACTAGATGACCTATAAGGTCCCTTCCAACTCTGATTATCTATTATCTGTTAGGATAATACAACCTCTGTAAATACATGCTGGTTGCCAAGAGCCCATAATTTGATCACGTGACCGTGGGGATGTTGCAATGGTCGTAAACACGAGGACTGAACATAACTCACCTTTTTCGATGCTCTTGTAGAGTCAAACAGTCACTAAATGAATGATTGTAAGGCGAGGACTAACCTGAACTGCCTTTGGTGTATCTAAAGGCATACAGTACTTCCAAAATATTTGGGACTACACAGAATAGATGATATGATCTTGACTTTCTCAAGCCGAATCTGAGACCGTTATGAGGTGTTTGGAAGACATTGTAATAGTCAAAGATGTCTCTGGGTATTCTCAGTCATCCAGGTTGAAGTTGTCTCAAAGGTGCTTTTTTCAAAGGCAACCTGAGTGTTTTTTTCCTTGAGGAGGAAGAAGAAAACACGTTGCTTCTCATCCAAGAAGCTTCTTCCGTGGTGAGGGCAGGAGGAATGGAAGGATAGGTTCTGACAAGACACTGACTAGTACCTATCCTTCCATTCCTACCCCGACCATCACAACTGATGAAGCTTCTTGGATGAGAAGCGAAATGTTTTCTTCTCCTTCCTCAAGGTAAAACCAGTTCAATCACCTTTTAAAAAAGCGCCTCTGAAATAATTCAGAGATCTTTTATGAAGAAATGTTGGATGCCTGTATCTAAAGAAGGCATCTGTTTAATTGAAGAATATACTGAAAAAAAAAAAAGGTGTAGGACAAGATTCTTGGTTGGGATGTGAGAACATGCTTGATAGCAACACAAGGATGAAATGGGTGGGTCATTTTGGAAATGCTTTTGACATTTCCCAGCCTTGTGGCATTCAAATAATTCCTAGGGCTGTTTGAAAAATCAGCTTAGTGTTGATAAGATTGAATCTCTAGACTGAATCGGCTTTTTGAAGTAGATTGATAGTGTTGCTAGAATTAAATCAGATCTCTTGGAATTGATTGTGTGATTTGAAGGCCTTTTGCAATTAGATTCCCCCCCCCATTGATTCAGGGTCCTGATTTAATCGACCCCTCACACTTGATTTTCAAAACCAAATTGATGCCTCAAATCAACTCACTCCTTTGAATCAAATTAACAGGGTGATCTGAATCACCTCATAATTTGTCTATAACTACACAAACAGGAATGGATGGCAATTTCAGAGGAAAGGGGAACACAGTAAGCAGCTTGGGTGTGGCTAAGTTCACACAATACGTTAAACCAAACAACCTGCATTCCAGGTGGATTTTTTTGCTTTGTGTGTGTGTGTGTGTGTGTGTGTTTGCCTTTGACTTAGTGTTAACTTCTGCGATTCCCTGGATAAGTCCAGAGGTTTTCTTGCCAAGGATTTTCAGAATTGAATTGTCATTGCCTTCCTCCCGGTTCTGAGAGAGTGATTGGCTCAAGGTCTCCCAGCTGACTTACAAGCCTAAGGTGGAATTAGAACTCATGATCTCCCGGTTTCTAGCCTGATGCTTTTAAATTTTAGTCAGCACACCATAAACTGTGTTTTTGGGGGGTCTGGTCTCTTGGAATGACTTCTGAAATATAGCACAAGCATATTGTATCAAATATTCTGCTTGTATTCATACCTAGCTCAGGGGTGAATAAAAGCAGGATGTTTGATATAACATGATTTGGCTTAGTGTCTACTATGAACAGGTTTACTCAGTAAATCATACAGGTAGTCTTGACTTACGATCATAATTGAGCCCACCATTTTGGTTGTGGTCATAAGCGAGTCACCATTTTATAGGGTGCCTGGTGTTATGACTTGTTTTGCCGCTGCTGCTGGTGAAGTGAATGGCACAGTCATTAAACAAACACAATAATTGTTGGGTGAACCCATTGATCACTATGGAGCATTTTTTTTTGCCAGAAACTGGAAGTAAATAGCTAGTTTCTGGCAATAACACTGAAAATCATGGCCACATGACCTCCAGGAACTACACACGGCCATAAATGGCCCAGAGTCATCTTGTAGGGGAGATAGGTAGATAAAAATATAATAGGTAAGTAAATAAGTAAACTAGCAAGCAAGCAAGTAAGTAAAGCCAGTTGCTTGGCATCCAAAATGTGGTCAAATCAAAACTTCAAATCTGGGTCATAAGCCCCTTGTCATAACTTGAAGTGGTGGCTTAGCGACTAACCATAAATTGAGGAGTATTGTAGTTAAACAAGCTGCAACCCCAGCCATCAAACTCTTAAAAGTTTCTTATTAATGAATATTCCCCTTTTACATTCATTAATACATGCATGTTCCCTTTATCACACCTAGTTTAGTATGTGTATGCGTATATGTGTGTGTATGTGTGCATAAATACCTATATATATGCATACGTACATGCATGTATACACACACACACACACACACATACACAAAGGGCTATATGCGAGATACTCATTAAAAAAAGTGAGATCAGGGCAAGAGGGAGGGAACTCAGCTGCCTCCTGTCCAATTACTCATCTCGATAATGCACAATCCCTTCATCCGCATAAGTATGTTCCGTGTTTTGCCTGCAACAGGTCACACAGTACTAAGCAAGATTTTGGGAACTTGCCTATATTTTGGGAACTTGCAGGGGTTGGGGGTGGGGAGGGCTTCAGTGCATCAATGAATGTTTTATTTTGTTGAGATTTATGAACATTCATTTGAAAATCGGAATGCATTTAAAAGCAATTTCAGCAAGTATCAACCCACAGCTAGATCGTATCATTAAACGACAGTTGTCACAGCAGCCATAAACCTGCTATTTGCGGGGAGAGGAAGTGGCTTGTATAAAAAGGGCAATTGTAGACTCTCAGCAAAATCTTTTTTTCAGCTGGAGGTACAAAGATCCTTAGAAATTTAGATTTCTCAGACTGAAACTTGACAGGCAGTGTCCCACAGTTATCAGAATCACTGATTGTGACCTAATACACAGCTTGTGTGAAGCCATGGCTGTTTAACCACAGCTGGTTCGCCAAACTACAATTAACTGTGTTCCTGCAACACATAAAAATATAAATTTCCAGCTTTTTCTTTTATATGGACCGTTTCATTCTCCTGAAAACCACTTAAGCGCTTTTATTATAGATGATGGCTGATGAAAGTTATATTTGTATAGGAAAGGAGTAATAAAAACAGAAGTGTTTCTAGTTATTTATTGTGTTCATCCATAAAACATTTCACTGATCACAGCAAATTTACCTGCATTATGGTACATTATGTGAATATGGCATGGAAGATCATAATAATAACAACAATCACAATTTTTCCCCGCTGCAGAACCCTTCTGGACCCCCAGAGGTCCCTAAAGCCCAAATTCAGAGCCTCTCATAAATCATGGTTTAGAAGCCGGAGGGATATTTTGCAAAATGTGCTAAATGCTAATGAAATTATTTTGGGTTTTACATCTTCTCTGATCTCACCTTTAGGTCCAGTGAGATTCCCGACACCATCTCCATGGCAGGGGTGGGATTCAACCAGTGTTACTACCGGTTCGGTGAGAGTGCGTTTTGTGCACAGGTGTAGAGCATTTGCAAAAAAAACCATCAGCTGTGCCACCCGGACAGCTGACAAGCGCTGTGCAAGGGTGCATAGCGTTAGAAAATCGTCTTCTTTCCTGCTTTTTCAACCTCAGCTGTGCCGCGCAAAGCAGCTGAGGTTGAAAAAGCAGGAAATAAAGGACAGCCAAGTGCCCGGGTGGAAGGATGACAGATGACCAAAAGGTCATTGCAGCGAACCGGTTCAGTGTCTGCTGCCCTTCAGAGCTCCCTCTTCTATAGGAGCCGGGCAAAACTGGTAGCATCCCACCCCTGTTCCATGGGCTTAGGACTCGGATGACCTCCTGCAATCTATTTTAATGACCCCTAACTCTTCCCACAATCTTTTGCCACGTGATTCGTTGTTTCAGTGGAAGGCTCTATCCTTCCAGATGATTTGTGTTTCCTTGTTGCCTGGGGGTTATTAATTGTTCTGAAATCTGGCTCTGGTTAATGAGACTGTCAAAACTCTTTGACCCCAGTGCCAAAGTCAAGATGTTAATTAAAGCCCCTCCTTCTTCCAGAGAAAGCAGTAAAGGGCTGGATCGATAGAGGAGCGGCAGTCACCTTGTGTCCTTGAAGGAACCCGCAACTGCATTCTCTGCATGGAGAGAGGGAGGTTGGGGATGAAATTGGCAGCCCAATTAGGAATATCCCCAGCCGGAACCTTGGTGCAATTTCTGCTGCTCTCCGAAATGTGAATGAGATGGTGGAAGCAAGGCAGGGTAGCTGTTGTGGCAAGGAGCGTGTGTAAGCTGTGACCTGGTGCCCTCTGGGTCGCCCAGGTCTTTCCCCCCAGCATTCTCAGCCCAGAGGTGGGAATTGTAGTCCTTCCATTTCTGAAAGGGGTCAGGCTAGAGAAAAACAAATGTTTGATTTGTGAGATGTTTGACAACTTTGGCAAGGGTCCTGGATTAACCTCTTTTTAAACACTGTTGAAAGGTTTTCTTGGCAAGCCAACAATGATCCAGAGGGCTTAATGTAAGAGGCTGGCTCTCTTAACATCCCCCCATTAACACTGGCACCCTTTTATGGGTTCATAGCATCCCCCCAATTACTCATGGGGAGGGCAGGAAGGGAGCTGGGACTCCGATTGCTCTTATCTACCATTTGTACATCATCTATTTGGGATTTTGAAACCATAAAGCTCTCAGCCCATGTTCAGATGCACTTCTCCTTTTGTGGTAGCTGAATTGGGGGATTTTGTGCCTCCATTTTTTCTGGGTTGGGGGTTGTTGTTTTCAGCTTTCTCAGAAAAACTACAGCTCAGGATACCCAGTGGTCATCAGATTGGACAAGGCAGTTGTTTTATAGGTAGTCCTTGAATAACAACCATTCTAAGTTACAATGGCACTAGAAAAAGGAACTTTCCCTCCTCATACAACCATCGCAGCATCTCCACAGTCACAAGATCAAAATTAAGGTGCTTGGCAACTGGCATGTGCTTACGATGGTTGCAGCATCGCAGGGGCACTTGATCACCTTTGTGACCTTCAAGAAGCAAAGTCAATGATGTTTACTTAATGACTATGTGATTCACTTAGCAACTGTAGTGATTTGCTTAACAACACGGCAAAAAGGCCATAAAATTGGGCACAACTCACTTAATGATCACCTTGCTTAGAAACAGAAATTCTGGTCTCAGTTGTGGTCATTAGTTGAGGGCCACTTGTAGTTGACCCAAAGTCTGTCTTGGAAATATGTATTGTTTCAAACCACCCCAATTGTAGCACGGCCTTCAGGAAGCCTAGATGCAGCTCTGGCCTGTAGCTCATGGTATCCTGCCCCTGGATATGTGTGTGTGTGTGTGTGTATTTATGTTTAAACAGTCTAAACTTCCATGGCTTCCATGGCTTTCTCCAGTATCTGCAGTAGCTTTTACAGGATCCGGTCTGAATTGGTAACTGGGACTAGAGATTTGTTCTTCCAAGCTTTTGGATTCATGCTGGAACCCATCTCCAGGAAACTTTTCAATCTCCAGAATGTGTGCACTGGGCTGTTCTCTGTAAAGTATTGATGTGGTACCTGGTTGTGTGTGGTTTTTAGCTGTTGATTGGGGTGTTGATGGACAGCTTGATTGTTGTTTTCTTTTGCTGATGCGCCCTCCCTTCCTAAGTATCTGGTAAGCTGGTGGTAAACCAGCACTCCTGTTGACTGGCAAGAGGCCATCAACACCCCAATCGACAACTAAAAGCCACCTGCCACAGGCACCACGTAAGTTCGATGCATAGTACAGCCCAGTGCATACATCCTGGAGATTGAGAAGTTCCCTAAGGATGGCTTCCAGCATGAATCCAAAAGCTTGGAAGAAGAAACCTGTAGTCCTAGTGACCGGCTCAGATTGGATCCTGCAACATTATTTGTCTTCAATTGCACACGAGCTTTTGTTTTACTCACACCTTTTTCTCCAGCCATCTGAAGTTGTTTCCATCCACACTTTCAGAGCTACTCAGAAAGAAAGAACACGCCAATGCATGCAGCTCTTTGAGGAACGGTCCTGCTAGGTAGTTTCTTCCTACTTAGCCTTAATGTCTGCAAATGTCCTGGAAATGTTGTGCTGTGAAAATTTGCCAGCCTTGTTGTTTCCCTCCTCTCTTTCGCCTTGATGATTTTCCTATCTATATGCAGATCTTTCCAGGCATCTCTGTTTGTGAGAATGGCTCATCTGTCTTGGTGTCCGCCCTCCTGGCTCTGGAGAGAGCGGGGAGTGGGAAGCTTGGTGGGACACCTGAATGGGTCTGCGTTGGATATATTTATTTATTTGATTTGTTAATCTCTTACAAGATAATAGGTATAAGTATGAGTATGAATACATGAAATAGGTACAGATAAACGGGACAATAGGGCAGGGACAGGAGGCACAATGGTGCACTTATGCATGCCCCTTGCAGACCTCTTAGGAACGAGGTGAGATCAGTAGTGGATAGTTTGAGGTTATAGGAAGGAGGGGGTTAGAGGATGTAACAACAGAGTCAGGGAATGCATTCCAGGCATTGACCACAATATTAGGCATATTTTCCACACTCTAGCCATATTATACTTACAGCCCCCAGCCATGTATGACAGTCACTGACAGCCTGTGGCAGCTTATCAGGAGTCAGAAAATCCTTGTAGGCCAACACCTGCCATCGTCCCCAGTTCCAAGCCAACTTGGCTTTCCAAATGGCAAGAGGAGGGCTTTAACTTTTCCTTTTTTTTTTTTTTATTCTGATGACTTGCTTTACAAAAATGCACAAGAGTGGATCCTTCAGTTCTTCATAGTGAGCCTGCCTGGATTAGAAGCATGACAAAGAACTGGTCCATCAACCAAAGGACAGTCATCAAAACTGGGAACTAAACTAACAGCCTTTTTTGGGGAAAAAAAATTCTGTTGTGATTGTGGACCAAGGAGGCTCAAATAACCCTGTCAATGATCTCTTTCCAAAGATGCTTTTCCAAAAAAAACCCCAATGGCACTTGGTTTTTTTTCCTCCAAAATGTTTTGCTTCTCATCCAAGAAAGTGAAAGTTTCAAGGAAAAAAAACACTTGCTTTGGGAAAAGCACCTCTGGGATAACCATGACCTGGATGATTGAGAATCTCCACAGACATTCCAACCTCTTCCTTATTTCTTCCTGGAAAATCTAGTCTAACCTTTTGTTTTAATGCCTCTTTTAATTGATCAGCATCTCCAGCTGCTGATGCCATTTTCTTGGTGGCACAGTCCAGGTCAGCATCTGTTGGAGGAGACTTAGTTGATGGTTATGATGTGTCTCCAGATTTATTTTCTGGCATGGTGACATCCTCGTTCACTTATCTTTTGAAGAAGATTGGATATAACAGGGCAAGGTGGGCCATAATCCAGTTCTCCGAGTGATTTTCCTGTAAATACAAGTTTCTGTGTCAGCTGATAGATGTGTACAATAGCTGGTAGACAGCAACCGCCAAAAAACAGAGAAAAAGCCTCATTATGGCATTAGTGATGTTGGAAACACTCTCAGCCCTTCAGCTAAAGCTGTGTTTTTCAAGCTTGGCAACTTTATAAGATGCATGGATGTCAATTCCCAGAATTCTCCAGCCAGCATTCTGGAAATTGACATCCGTGTTAAGTTGCCAAGCTTGAAAAATATCGAGCTAAAGTCTGAAACCACAAAAGATTTGATAAAGCGAAAATGCCATAAATAAAAAAGGGCTAAGATTCTTCATCTTATAAGACAGTTTTACGCTGGTGTTTCGGAATTTGTTCTATTTCTTTCAGTGGTTACAGGATTCCTTCTACAGCTGACAATTCTGCTGGGTTTCCACTCCCTTGTCAGGTTGGAAAATTGCCCAGTTCTTCAACTGTGTATCCTGTGAGGTTTACGAGGCCAAGGCTGGACTCTTTATGACTCTATAAACAGCACTTACCCGTGTCCAGGATGTTTGTGCTTAACAGCTTGGTAGATTAAAAAGAAAATGTGCCATGCAGGATTGGTGAGTGGAAATCCGAGCTTCAAGAAAGTCAGGCTTCTGCTGCTTTAAGAAGTATACTGCTTTTTATGAACTTGGAAGCAATATGTTTTCTCCCAGTGGGTTGAAATTTCTACCCTGCAGTCTTCCAGTTCATTCTCCTCTTTTTAAAGAGTCTTCTCCCTTGGGACTGCAGGGGACAAAGAAAAAAGAAAACTTGAGAACACCCACTGGCTAGTTAATAAAATGAGAATATCAAACCAGGAATGAACAGCCTTATTGCACTTAATTTTCCATTTTGGAGAGCAGACTTCCAATATAGTAATTTGGGGATCTGATTGGTAATTAAAATCTGCGGAAAATCTGGCATTGTGCAGCATCTGCCCAGTAACTTTAATACTGATTCCAAATAGAAAGCCAAATGGATTTCAGGAAGAGATATAAATGACCCCACCAAAAAGGGGGCAGGCTTTGAACTCTAATGTCAGTAATGGACAATCCTGAATAGAATTCGCACAATGGTGGGATTCAAATAATTTAACTACTGGTTCGCTGACTGGATCCTGGATGTTGCACTGCAAGAAATGGGAGAAATGGGAAACAGAGTGGCCGGCAGGAGGGAAGGAGGAGGAGGAGCAGGGAGAAGAAAGAGGGGAAATGGCCTCTTTTCCTCATGCCGGCCACTCCATTAGTGCTGTGCCATGGGGCTTTCCCCACCCATTGCCACCCAGATGCCTTTGTTTCCCCCAAGTATTTCTTTGCAGACCTGATTTCTAGTTCCATCACATTTCTCTGTCACATTTCTTGCCATCGTGTGCAGGGAAACAAAAGTTTGTGGGACTTAAAGAAAAGTTCAATCAATCCATTCCAACTTCGCAAGATCTCTCTCCAGGCCCGCCACGGGGAATGCCAGCATCTACCGGCACTTAAACCCAGCGCCATTCCAGCTCTATCCAGGAAGGGGAAGCTGCAGGCAGATTGCCTGCTTGCTTCAGCAATCTCCCCAATCCTCTGGCACTCTGCCAGCACTTTGGGCTCGGGATTCCACCCCTGCCACATGCTATAAAGTAAGACCTCCCTCCAAAATAAGATCTAATGGGCCTTTTCAAAAGACCCAGTCTTATTTTCAGAGGAAAACGGTAGTTTTTGGCTGAGTTCCATGATTGAAGGCACCACAGCTCTGTTTTGTTTCCCTCGCTCCTCTCTTGGATTTTGGGGGGAGGGCTTTTTTCCCCCCATCTGAAAGGAAGTTGAACAGAAACCAGATGTGTTCTGGGAAACACAGATTTATCATAACCGGTTCACCAAACTCAACAAATGATTAGGCATCAGTTCTGCTGAACCGGTGCAAACCAGATGAATCCCACTACTGGATTCGCATTTCACAAGGCGTCTGCCGTGACTCTCTTTACAAATGGGGCCCACATCAAACTGAAGATCACATTGTGACCGGCTATAAGCTGTCTGGTTTTTTGTTTTTTTAATATAAATGATGCTGCCCTTCAATGGTTAAATGGCCCAGGCATTGATGTTTGAACATAGATCTTTCTCAGAATTTATATTTTAATTATGTTTTATTTATCTAGGTGAAATGGTAGTATATATTGCTAGTTCATATATGATATGCCATATGCTAAATAAATAAATAAACCACAGAAAGACGGCCAGACTGAGGAGGAAATCTTTGGTGGTCAAAGACTCTGGCCCTGCTATAAGAGCAACTGGGTTTTGAAAAAGTTCCAGTAAAAAGAAAAATTCTCAGTCGCCATGTATAGTTTCAGAAATATGTAAATGCTACTACTTTGAGTTTTTTTCTGCCCCATGGAAGAACAAATGCTTTAAGCAAGTTTAAGATATGTGAACTTCAGTGCCAAGAATTCTAGCTGAGGAATTCTGGGAATTGAAGTACACATACCTTAAAATTGCTAAGGTTGACAAACACAGTTGTAGATGACTTCTAGGGTTTTTCTTAGTATGATTCTAGATGGTCGTGCTACAAAGAAATGCCCCTGTTGACACACACTAGAGTCCAAATTAGGATTCCTTTTAATCCTAATTTTTTTGACAAAGAAAGATACTTCAGTAATAATAACTTTTAGTATTGATCAATGGGTTAAAATAAAACCCTAACCCTGTGCAGCTGTGCAAACTGAAGGATGCTGAAGAAGAATTTTGCTCTCAGTGAACCTTTTTTAAAATTAGATATCAGGGAGAAAAGGGGTAGCCTAACATGATAGGTAGTCCTCTATTTACAACCATTTGTTTAGCAACTGTTTGAAGTTACGACAACACTGAAAAAACTAACATAGGATCAGTCCTTGCACTTATGACCATTGCAGCATCCCTGTCATGCCCCTGTCAGAGTCACCGAGGAGGAAGACAAACAACTGACAGGGAATAGGAGTGTGGCTCCGTTGGCTGGGGAAGGGCAAAGTCCAGCTGGGCAGAGCAGAGGAGAGGGAGAACAAGGGAGAGGGAGTTCTGAGGAAGACCCAAACCCACCCCTTCATCCTAGGGCACGCAGGGAGGAATGGATAAGGAAGCAATGTGGGTTGCATAGCTTATGGGGGAGGAAAGGACCCCGATTCCCTTCATTAGCCACACCTGGGAAGAGAATTTAAAAGAGATGCGTTCTGAGTGTGGCATCTGCTGGGAACAAATGTGAGTCTATCTTGTGTTGACCTTGCCACACTCAGCATGCATCCTCACAACCATACTGAATTACTGCTGTGCTCATGTCTGGAATTCCTTTTCTTGTCCTGCTGGACTAATTGCCTCATCTTGCCTTATTACCTCATCTTGCCTTGATTGGACTTATAGTTACAGTTTTTGTTGACCATGTTTTTGACTTGATTCTCTGCAGCCAAAGGCTGTTCCTTGGAGAGTTTTTCTCCAGCCAGAAGGTAACCATTGGGGACAAAGTTAGAGCTAGTACTGTGTGCTGCAGCTGCCAAAAAAGCCCATGCAGTCCTAGGCTGCATCAGCAGATGTGTAGCATCAAGATCATGAGAAGTGATAGAGTTACTAGTAAGACCACATTTGGAATTGGAACTGTGTCCAGTTCTGGTCATCACAAAAACAGAAAAGATGCTGAGACCCTAGAAAGAGTGCAGAGAAGAGCAACAACAATGATAAGGGGTCTGGATGCTAAATTTTGTGATGAGCCTTTAAGAGAACTAGGTAAGTCTTCAAAGAGAAGACTTAGGAGCAACACAATAGCCATCTTCCAATATTTGAAGGTCTATCACAAGGAAGAGGGGGGCAATTTATTTTCCAAAGCACCCATAAAGATACTCCTACTGATTATCTGACTGTGTTGCCTTTGTGCCACCCCTGAGTCCTCACAATCCCCATGGCCACATGTAAAAATATCAGGCATTTGGCATGTGGCAAGTATTTATGACAATTGCAGTCTTGGGATCAAGTGATCACCACTTGTGATCTACCTAGCTGGCTTCCATCAAAGTCAATGGGGGAAGGCAGATTCACTTAACAATCATACAATTGCCTTAATAATTGCAGTGATTTGCTTCTCAACCATGGCAAAAAGGGTCATAAAATTGGCTGTGACTCACTTAACAACCACCTTGCTTGGCAAACAGGAAATTCTGATCTCTATTGTGGTTGTAAGTTGAGGATTGCCTACATTTCTAACATCGTTCTTCTTTAGATAGAGAAGACCCAATTCTTCCATCTCCTCCTCCTTTTTCGGTGGTGTCACAATGCCTTCAAAAGCTGTACCGTATGACTTTTACCTGAATATGGGTATCTTCTTGTGCCGGTTGTTATTTCAACTCTCTGCATGCATCATTTCCATGCAGTATCTGTCTCAGTGTTTGTGGGGGGAAAAGATGCGGACAAAGTCACCTTCTTTATAATAATTTTCCAGTTGCTATGAGCTCTTCATGGGAAATCTTTGATGAGAGACCAAATCTTTTAATTTAGGCAAAATGAGACAACTATCTGATTAGATTAGATTAGATTAACAGAGTTGGAAGGGATCTTGTAGGTCATTTAGTCCAACTCCCCTACCCAAGCAGGAGACCCTACACCATTTCTGACGGATGGCAGTCCAATCTCTTCTTGAAAGCCTCCAGTGATGAAGCTTCCACAACTTCTGTAGAGAAAGCTGTTTTATCAGTTGATTGTTCTCACTGTCAGAAATTTTTTCCTTATTTCTAGATTTAATTTCTCCTTGTTCAGTTTCCATCCATTATTCCTTGTCTGGCCACAGGTGCTTTAGAAAATAGCTTGACCTGCTCTTCTCTGTGGCAGCCCCTCAAATATTGGAACATTGCTATCATGTGTCCCCTGGTCCTTCTCTTCACTAGACTAGCCATGTCCAGTTCCTGTAACCATTCTTCATATGTTTTAACCTCCAGCCCCCACATCACCCTGGTTGCTCTTCTCTGCACTTTTCTAGAATCTCAACATGTTTTGTAATGTGGTGACCAAAACTGGATGCAGTACTCTAGGTGTGGTCTTACTAAGGATTTATAGAGTGGTATTAGGACCTCTCTTGATCTTGATTGTATCCCTCAGTTAATGCAGTTTAGGATTGCATTGGCTTTTTGGGCTGCTGCTTTTTTGGCTCATATTTAACTGGTTGTCCACTAAGACTCCAGTATCTGCTAATGCTGTTTGCCAGTTACTTTCATGGTGGTCTTTGAGGTACGGGTTTCAGGTTTCAAGTTCTAAATAATTTTGAATTATACCATCAGAGGAAAGGCTGGTCATAAATCTGAACTTATCTGGGAACTGAGGTCTATAGAAGTCCTTCTAGGAAAGCTTACTGGTTGATCAGAAGGCACTTCTGCATTGCTTCTACCTTAGAGCTGTCTACAGGTTTTGATAACAAAAGTCAAGTTACTGGCTGCAACAGTGTAATTGAAGCTCTTCACTTTTTTATGTGCACAAGTATGATGCATGTCACAGGGAAAGGTTCACACACACCCTCATGGCATATTTGTTTTAGCTTATTTTTTACTGTCATGGAAGCGTTATGGATCGAGCAGTGAGATCATTGAAATAAAAAATCTGTATGTATTATTAACAGCTGGGTGTGGAACTGTCCTTTGGGAAAACCAAGTCAGACTTACTTTCTTTATGTCTTTAAGAAAGCAAGTTGGGAGGAAGGAGTGAGAGGCCCTCTGGAAAGGCAAGGTACTGCTGAGTCTAATGTTCATGTTAAAAGGTCATACTTTGCCTGTGGATCTCCAAAAACCTCCAGACTTGATCTGTCTTGCTTCTGCCATAGGATCCATTGGTCCACATTTGTAATTAACACATAATGTCCAAGTGTGGCAATCAACCCCTCTCTCCCCTAGTTTACAAGGAGAGGTCTCAAATTTGGTAGAAAGTCTAGAGAAGCTGAAATGGCTTCAAGACAGGGTGGGATTCTACTTGGTCAGTCTGGTTTTATAGAACTGGTTGTTATGATTCTGCCCAGTTCGAACAACCGGCAAATCGTACCACTGACTGGCTCCACCCCACCCGTACCTGCCCACTCAATCCTTACCTGGCATGCGCACCATCAAATTTACCTGCTAAGTTATTTTTCCTTTTTTTTCACCCAACCATCAGCTGTTCTGCTCTACCGGGAGATTTAGATTAGCTAGAAAGCAGGAAATCGTTGAATTTCTTGCTTTCTAACTAATCTAAAAGCAGAGCTGAACCTTCCTTAGGACTGAAGCTTCTATTTTTCAGTGCAGACTCAGGTAGCAGATTGCAGATAGAAGAGAATCTGCGAGCAACTCAATCTGCCTGCCTGCTTTGTCTGATTTTGGGTAAAAGTTGCTCTTTTTTTAATAAAAAATTCAATATTTACATACATAGTGTGTTGTGAGTTAATTTTGTGAGTTTGCTTGCAAGCAAATTTTATGTGACAGACTCAGGGACCAGATTGCAGAAAGATAGATCTCTAAGTGAATCTGTGATTCTGTGAGCAACTCAATCTGCCTGCCTGCTCTGACTGATTTTGGGTAAAGTTGCTCTTTTTTTAACAAAAAAAATCAATATTTACATAAATATTTACAATATTTGCATACAAGCCATGCCCAGCCAGTCATATGACCACCAAGCCACACCCAGACATGCCCACCCAGTCACATGCCCACCGACCCATACCCAAAAATTAGGCTGCGTCCACATAACCGGTTGTTAAGAAATTTGAATCCCACCCATTTCCTCCTCCTTCTCCTCCCCCTCCCTCTTCCCCATCCCAGAATTAAAAATAGAGATAGCATTCTGGTTTCTTTTAAATGCACATTTTAAAAAACTTTGTTGACTACATTACAAAGGAGGAAGTATTAGGTATGTTTGTCATCTTGAGGTGCTGTATTTAATAAAAAAGGCAGGGTGAAAATCTAATCTAATAAATGAATATATCAGTCCTGCCTTTACACCTTGCAGGGCTGTTCTGTACCAATGAAATGGGTCCTGCTGCGGCTTCTCCCCATCTTCTGGAATAACGGTTTTCTCTTTTTCTCTCCTGAAGGGCAAATGTCATAGGATGAACCCTGCTGGACCATTCTTACTGTCTGTGATATCATGTCTGGTGTGGCTCTCCTGGGGCTTTGATCCGGCTCCAAGTGCTTGCTCTGCCTTGGCCTCTGGGGTCCTCTACGGATCCTTTTCCTTGAAGGACCTTTTCCCTACCGTCTCCACCGGCTGCTCATGGACCCTGGAGAACCCGGACCCAACCAAGTACTCTCTGTACCTCAAGTTCAACCGGGAGGAGCAAGTCTGCACCCACTACTCGCCCATGGTGCTTCCGCTGGACCATTACCTCTCCAATGATACCTGCAGCCAGCCCAGAGCAACCGCCCTGCCCCAGGAGGGGAGAGAGGAGGAGGAGGAGGAGGAGGAGGAAGTGGGCCTGGAACTTTGCCAAGGTGGAGGCCCCTTTGCCTTTTTTCATTTCGACAAGAACTTTGTGCAACTCTGCCTGGCGGAGGAGCCGGAAGCAGCCAGCCGCTTGCTGCCCCCCGAAGCTGTGGAGTTCCGCTTCGTCGAGGTTCTCCTGATCAACAACAACAATTCCAGCCAGTTCACTTGCAGCGTCCTCTGCCGGTGGTTGGAGGACTGCCTTCGGCTGGGTGCCAGCCAGCCTTGCAGCCTCTCACAAACGGGCTGCACCTGCCAGATGCCCCGAACCCTGCCGGCTCCTCCTGTGGTCAACCGGACCCTTTCCAATGCCCTGACACCCCCTGCGACCACCAGCAGCAGCACCAGCAGCAGAAACAACTGCTGCGTGACCCAATTGCATTCTGGGAATGCGAATGATGTATATGCTCCAGAGATTAAGCACGGTAAGGGTAGGTGGAGATGGAGGGGTTGGTTTGACTCTCTGCACCGGCCATTTGGCTGCTCTGCCAAATTGTTGGCAGTCCTCAACTTACAACGGAGCCTAAAATTTATGTTGTTAAGGGAGAAGTTTGTTAAGTGAGTTTTGCCCCATGTTACGTCTTTTCTTGCCACCTTTATTAAGTGAATCGCTGAAGTTGTTAAGTGAATCACAAAGGTGTTAAGTGAATCTGGCTTTCCCCTTGACTTTGCTTGTCAGAAGGTCGCAAAAGGGGATCACGCAGCCCCAGGACATTGCAACGGTCATAAATGTGAACCCCCTTGTTGAGCATCCAAAAGTAAATCATGCGTCCATAGGGGTGCTGCAATGGTTATGTGTGTGAAAATGGTCGTAAGTCACTTTTTTTCAGTGCCATTGTAACTTTGAATGGTCACTAAATGAATTGTTGTAAGTTAAGGAAGGCCTGTATTCCTAGCATACATTGCTTGCTAAATATTCCAATGCAAGAGTCTCCTTTGGATGAGGGGCATACTATGATTTATTTTTGGTGTCACCTTATACAAAAGAACTCACTCTACTGGAGTGTCCTCTCTTCTGTTTTTCCTTCTGGAGCTTTCTCTGCTTTCTCCTTCTCATATCATTTGGTCTTGTCCTCAACCTGCTTTCTTCTCCCTAGACCAGCTTTCACCAATTTCACATTCTAAGAAAAACATGGATTGGATTCTTCTTCTTGTGTCTTCTTTTCTTTCTCTTTTCCTCTCCCTTCTACCTCCTTGCACTAACATTTATTTTTCTAAAGACCTTGAGCTTTATCTCGAATGCTCAAATGCTCAAATACCATATCTGGGGTATGAGAAGATATAGCTTTTAAACTATTTGTGCAAAAGATTGAGTGGTGAGCAAGCTGATTTGTATTTTGTTGTGCACCTAACATTTTATCAAACTGTTACACAAATTAAAGCAGGGCTTTGTTGTGAGAAGTTGTTTTGTCTTTGGGATCTCCAAAGTGAACAAAAGTGCACCAATTGGACCAGTGTATATTTGTGTGTGTGTGTGTGTGTGTGTGTGTGTGTGTGTGTATGAAAATAACAGAAAAAATCTTTGTAGAAGTCATCTATGAGCATATGTATGATGGATGTACATACACACACACACACGTATTTAAAGTTGTCAACATCTATGGGATGTAGTTGGATCAATTATAAAGAACTGAGAAACAAAGAAATAGATTGTGGTTTCAGCTATAGGTAGTTCTCAACTTATGACTATAATTGAGATGCCAATTACAGTGATAAGTCATTGCAGTTGTTCACCATGTAACCAGACTCAATTTTACAACTTTTTTTTGCAGTGGCTGTTAAGTGAACACAATGGTCATTAAGCAAATCTATTTTATCTCATGGACATTTTTTTTGCTGAAAACCAGAAACCCACAGAGAATCATGGTTATGTATCTGCAAGACACTGCAAACATCTGTAAAGATAAGCCAACTGCCAAGGACCCAAAGTGCAATTGTGCAACTATGTGCATACATGTCTGTTGTAACTTAAAAATTGGGATCCTTTTGGAGGATCTGTCATAACTTCAAATGATCACTAAGTGGTTAGCCATAAGTTGAGGATTCCCTGTATAGCAAAGACATCCATCTTCCTTGACCCTAACTTGCCTTCTGGAGCCTCTTTGCTTTCTGCTTTTTTTGATCATCCCAATCACTTATTTCACTGATAAAGTTACTTGGACAAGTAACAAAATGTCTCAGATTAACAAATCTGAAGGAATCTTTGAAAGAAGGGTGTGAATTGGGGGAAGTTGCCATAGATACCCCATAAAAAAGAAACAATTGGACCCCTGAACACAATATAAACTCTACTCTTAATACTTGGGTACAGCATTGCAACATGTATGAAAGGATTGACCTTGCATTGTGGTATCACAATGCACAGTTCATCATGTTGGTATCATTGTGGCTATCTGTGGATGATTACATAGGGTGTTATAGGAGATATACCATTTCTAGAAAGGATAAAAATGGTTTGCATTTCTGGGGAGCTCCAACCAGCTTTGAGAGTTTAGGAAAGGTCAATGGTTCATAGCAATAATTTTGGCAGACTTCCTTTAGAGAAAGGTAGATGTTGTGCAAAATAATAAGTGTAAGTTAATGCATATAATGTATGTGGTCTTCCTACCCAAATGCATGTGGTCTTCCTGTCTTTTAATCCTATGTGTCTTGTTATTCTAACAGAATAACGGAATTGGAAGGGTTCTTGGAGGTCTTCTAGTTGAAACCCCTGTTCGAACAGGAGACCCTATACTATTTCAGACAAATGGTTGTCTAATCTCTTCTAAACACCTCTGATGTTGGAGCACCCATGATCTCTTCTACTGATTAATTGTTCTCTGTCAGGAAATTTCTCCTTAGTTCTAGATTGCTTAGTTTCCATCTGTTGCTTCTTGTCTGGCCTTCAGGTGCTTTGGAAAATAGGATGACCCCCTCTTCTATGTGGCAGCCCCTCAAATATTGGAAAGCTGCTATCATGTCTCTCCTAGTCCTTCTTTTCACTGGACTGGACATACCCAATTCCCTTAACTAGTCTTCAAATGTTTTAGCTTATGGTCTCTGAGTTTCCAGCCTGGTGTCTTAACCAGTACGCCAAATTACCTCTCACGTGCTATGCTAGCTTTAGCATTTGTTTTATTCTATTGTTTTACTACTTATTTGTTGTGCTTTATTATTGAAGGTTAACCATTTTTATTTTGCTAGTTTGGCATCACCCTAGAACAGTTACATGGAACGTGATCCAGAATATATATATAATATTAATACTTATAATAATAATGGATACATTTAGGGATGTAAAATAATGTTGCCCCACATTTCCATGGAAACAGATTTGGAAGTGACAGTCTCCAAGGTATCTAGGATGGGACAAATCCTGCCCCAAAGTCTGGTTGGTATTTTTCCTTGGCCCAGTAAGAAAACAAATCTACTGAGTAGTTTATTACTTTTGTTTGTTTTGAATGCTTTCTTAAAAATGTATGCTGTGACCAAGGGACCTCATTTCAGTTTTGTTGAACCTTTATGAGTATTTACAACACCAGCAGGCCAAGATTATTTTCCACAGTGCTGCCTGGAAAGACACATTTCAGAGGAATTCCCAGGAGCTCCAAAGATGAAGAAAAGACTAGCAGAATCTGTGATGCTGTTGTAAGCAATTTTGATTTTTTTAAAAACAAAGGAAGAGATTCATTGTAAACAGTCAAGGAAACTTCTTCATGGAAACAGGTGCTCTGCAAAGTACCAACACCTTGAAAACTCGAGCTGTTTCTTCACTTAGACATTGTAGGAGAATGATCATTGTAGGTATATATTAGGAAACTGATAGCATCACTTCTGGCAAACAAATTTTATTAAAAGGCACCAGTTTTTGTGAGCTTCAGCTGAAGCCAAAATAGTTTATAAAAGATTAAGCATTGGGACAAAACTCGTTAATCTGAATGAAATGCTACTGGAATCCTTCTGGTTCTTCACTTACAAGTACTGAAGCCAAGAGCAATCCATGAGGGATGTCAGTATTTCAGATCCTTCAGTGAGCTACAGTGAGGATTGACCGGTCCCTCATGGTTCAATTCTAAGAATCTTAAAGGTCCTGATGCTCACTTGTTGCGTTGTGTTGCCCGTCCTTGAACACAAGTTCACTTTTCAAGTTAAAAACTGGTGCTTCTTAAAATAGTTACGGGCTGAGTAACTCCTAGACTTTCCCTGTTGGTTGTCTTTCTGATGAAGAATCAGTGAGCATAAGACTTTTCCTTGCTCTGCATTGGTGGAGAAGAAAACAATTTACAAAGAAAATAACCCCTTTCCTTCTGCAAATTATCCTGACTGTGACAGTCCAGGTGCTTGCTATTCTAAGCCAGAATATAAAGGAACTTCAAGTCAAACTTTCCAGATTATTAAACAGGTAGAATGAGACCATATGCTTATTTTGAAAGATGGATAGTACATGCAGAATGAAGAATTAAACAACCTTTCTTTCGTGGGATGGGTGGTACTTCTTGAACTTTTAGTTGGATGCATCTTCTAGCAGTGGCAGATAATTTCTTATGGAGAGGTTATTATTTTTGCTTTCTCATCATCATCTAATTTGGATTCATGATTATGCCAAACTACCAAGCCCCATGGCCATGTGGGTCCCCCGAGAGACTTCATCTCTTTCAAAGTACCTTCTATAAATCTTTTTTGTTATGTGTGCTGGATAAATTCCATGTAAAAATCAGTAAACAATACCCTGATCAAGCAACAACCAACTCAAATGAACAGTAAACAGCAGCCTAATGAAGGAACTACCAAGAAAAACAAAAACAAAACTCCCACTGAAACAGGGCAAGCCACTTTTTTTATAAACAAAAAGCAAATCTCATTCCCTTCTAGTGGGATTTGATATTACCAACTTGGGTAATGAAATATCTGCAAGAAAACAACCAAGCCCAGAGAGCACCAAGAACCACAATTCCAATATTGACTTGGAAGGATATGTGGATCAGAAATTAGTTACTGTTTTTTAAACATCCCAAATGTTTCATCAAAATTTCAAACTAAAAAAAAAAGTGGTGAAGGAATGGATATGTAGACATAGATTTTCCACAAATGTGTTTAAACAAGGAAAAAAAAACCTATTCATTTGTGCAGTAATTTTATAGGAGTTTGATTACCTATAAACAAGTGTTTTTCAACCTTTGCAATTTTAAGATGCATGGATTTCAGTTCTCAGAATTTCCCAACCATGGTTGGAATGGAGAACTTGGTAGAATATCAGTTAGTTGGTTTTTGACTCCCTGGGTACTCTTTCTTTCAGAGATTGGAAAATTGAAAGATAGTTCTTGCAATGAGTAACAACTGCTATGGAGAGATATTTCCATTAAAAAAAAACCTACAAATCTACAGCTGAGATTCATGGTGGTGCTGTGGGTAGAATGCAGTATTACAGGTAAATCTCTATCCACAGCCTGGAGTTGGATCCTGAGGGGGTTCAAGGTTGACTCAGCTTTCCACCCTTCCAAGGTTGGTAAAATGAGGACTCAGATTGTTGGGGGTCAAGATGCTGACTCTGTAAACTGCTCAGAGAATGCTGTAAAGTACTATTGGGCAATATATAAGTGCTGTTGTATTAAAAGTAGATGTTGCACATCCTGAAAGAAGGGTGTGAGAGAATTTGGAACCAGTTGCATGAGCAACTTTTCATGTTTTTCTAACCTTCTGAAAATGCCTTTGGCTGGCTGACTTTGTAACCATCATTTGCTCAGGTGGAATATATTCTCTGTGATGAGTATTCTACTGGAGTCTATCTGAGAAGAATGACATGAAATTAATATTTTTTGGGAAAGACAACTTATATGAGTTATTATCCTTGATGGACAGAGATGGAAAGAAGTTACTATTCATGCGCAAAAGAAATGAAGTCTGCCCAGCTTCACTGGCCAGCAATAACTCCCCATGTCAGAGTGTCCTGTCCTTCTAGTGAATGGCACAAGAAGAAGAGGGGTGAAATTTCTCATCCTTCTTTGCTACAGGCCTGCAAGTAATTTGCAACCACTGAATTGCTTTCTAAGGGCAGTATCTCAAACTCTCTGTTACCTTCCTCAAATTATGTTTGACATTCAATTAAAACCCCAAGGCACCTAGACATAAAATGTTAGTGTAGCTGGGTGGTTAAGAGGGTAATGTGTTTTTTTTCATTTGCAGAGTCATCACTTGTCAGGGCCCTGGGGGGCATTGGACTCATCCATGAAAACTCATTGACCACAACCAAGGAAGGGCATTGGAGGGGGAAGATGGTATCTAAATAGCATGGAAAAGTTGCCTGATCTGTAAGGAAGATGTTTTGCCCTTCCAGTACTGTTAGAAAAATGTTGATGGTTGTATTTATTTCTTGAAGTGGTAGCCCTACTCTCTTTTGACAGGCCAAGGTGGCATAGATAATCTAGAGTTGGGATAAGAGTATGCAGAATGAGGGGCAGAGTATCATCAATTTAGAGTTCTTGCATTATCAAAAGAGATCCAAGTTCAACCACTCCTGCATTCCATTCAACCTTATTTGGCACCAACTGATTGTTAAATTTTAGTTGACCGGAATCTTGTGTATAGGCTTGAATAAATCTTCTATGCTGGAGCCTTATGAATGGCCCTGATTCTTCACGCCTGACCATAAGGGAAAGTATGGTTTCAAAATAAGTTCCTATATCAGCTGCCATCTCGAACGTGAGCTTCATAACTATTTAGTATCAGCTCCCATGAACATGAGGAGTGGCTGGATGGGAGGTGAGAAGGTTTGAGGGAAATTAAATTTCACTGTATCTCTCTGAGATGGACTACAAGAACAACCGGCTGGGATTGGAGTGCAGCTGCATACTAAACCTTTGCCCAAAGTGACCAGTCTAATAAAATCATAGTTGAATTTAACTGGAGATGGGGGCCCAGTGATTGGAGCCAACTAAGGGAGGGAAAAGTTAGACTTGGGGATCTTGGCGTTCAATTTCTTAATTCTGCCTATGCATTACTGTAATTGACTTGACTTCTAGTGTTCTATACCAGTGGTCACCAACCAGGGACCACTGGTGGTTCGTGAGAAAATTTTGATGGTCCGCAGAGAAAAGTCATCCCCAAAGCATCCCCCAAAGCAATTAATCCAGGCTGAGTAGGAACACAAGGCTGCATCATCCACATGGCCCGTGGGAACACAAGGATTGTGTTGCTTGCATTGCGAACAACATGAGGTAGTGAGGGGAGAGGGGAAAGGGCGGAGGGGGGGGATCTTGCCCTGCTCACTCCATGCACCTGGCCTGGCTACCAGGCTGCTTCTTTCCACTTCTTTTTTCTTCTGCTTTTGGCTGCATGCAAGGAAAGCAGCAAAAGTCTTTCTCTCCCCCAAACTCCAACGGAAATGAGTCTTTGGGACCCTGCAAGGCCTCCTGCTCCAAGAGGCTGTGCTGGCAAAGACTCATTTCTGGAGGAGTTTGGGGCAAAGAAAGAAAGACTTCTGCTGCTTCTGCTGCTTTCCTTGCATGAAGTCAAAAGTCTCTCTCTCTCTCTCTCCCCCGAGACCAGAGCTGGAGACAATATCCTGCTATCCCAAATAAAGAATGATCGATCGGTAGGAAAATGGGGTGGGGAATTTTCCTGCAGACTTTTCTTGGGATTTTCCCAGGGTCTCTGGTCCGTCCAATTTAAAATTATGAGTTTGGAGGTCCCTGAGATCCAAAAGGTTGGCGACCCCTGTCCTTTCTCAATAAATGGAGTTAAGGATTGTTTTTACTTAGGAGTTCAAGCTGAGGCAGGTCTGACATCCGAGATGGTATGGGCAGAGATGGAAGGACTCGTATATACCTACAATACAAGAATAGATGGTGAAATTAATGCTGTTAGCAAAGATGGTGAAATTGACTCCTTTGATTAAAGAGAAGACTTTATCTAGCTTTGTTTCTACTTGGAAACCACTTCTGGATTCCCCACACACACCCCGGGCCTGGAATTGAAATAAATGAAAATGTAACCTTAGGTTTTGATGTTTATGATTTAGGTTTTGATGTTTATGATTTAGCTTATAGCACTTCTATGATTATAGAAGTGCTGTTTGCTGTAATTTAGTCTAGTTCAAAGGGTCATTGATTTTTAGGGTTTTGATCTGAATTAAAGAACATCAGAAATTACTTTTTTCTATAGTGTTTTTTTTTTCCTTTTTGATTCAACTCTGCAATTTTGCTCTTTTCCCATTCCCTGCCCTTTATTTTTAACTCTTTTTTTCTTTGATTTTGTTTTGAAATTCAATAACATTTTTTAAAGGAAGTTTATAGATGGATTCTTACAACTTTGCTTTTTTTTTCTCCCCAGTGGCTTTGCTAACAAAATTGCTATTGTGATGTCCATGTGCTCCTTGAGCTTGGAGTCTCCTGAAACTAACACACTAGCTCAGAGAGCACTAAGAGCCCCACAATTCAACCCCGAGCTACAAATATTCTCTTTTATTGGTAAAATTCCTATCCTCCGAACTGGATGTCTGTCTCCATTGAGTCCTTTCTTCCTTCTCTGGTGGGCTCTGGAATCAACCGGTTTCCAACCTGATAAAGATGCAGGAGATTGTGTTATGCAGGCAACCAGTTGCCCAGTTCCTGTTTATCAGCGAATAAAAGTCTGATTGAAATTTACTAGTCTCCACCCTAAGGTCCATAAGAATACATTAAAAATGGGAAATATTTCAGTTTTGGAATTCTTGAAACAACTTTTCCTTCATTTCAATCCAGAGAGATTTGGGCACGTATTAAGTTTTGGGGTCACCTGATGGGATCTTCATATGGAAGGAGATGGTTCTGCACCTAAGCTGAAGGGTCTCTCTCCCCTTCTACTGGCCTCATATTAATTCAGTTATTTAAAAAATTAGCACTTTCAAATTTTCTTTTAACAAAGAGGGAGGAAAAAACTGGGTGACCTTCTTGTGGTTAGAGAGTGCAGATCTTGTCCTATATTTAAAAGTTCTAAATCTTGGCATCCTGTTACTACTTACCTTCACAACACTTGCTCTAAAATAAATATGCCTATCCTATAAGACAAGGGTCATCAAACTTGGCAAGTTTAAGAATTAACTCCCAGAATTCCTGAGCTAACATGACTGGAGGAGGAATTCTGAGAGTTGAAGTCCACAAGTCTTAAAGCTGTCAAGTTTAAACACCCCTGCTGTAAGATCTGAAAGTGTAGCCTCTTTGAGAAGTTCCATCTGCAGAGACCTCATAGGGATGTGGACCATGCCTTTTAAGAGACCCCTCCTTTTGCAAGTTAAAACCTGATTGTGGGAGAAGCATTTGTGGGATGTTAAGTGTGGGATCCATTCCTTCTGGACTCTGCCATTGTGGTTTATTTTATTTTGTTGTGGTTTTTTTAATCCATATTATTGATAAACTGAACTCAAAAATCATTTGAGGGTGGAGATGGATAGATGGAGATATAGATAGATAGATAGATAGATAGATAGATAGATAGATAGATAGATAGATAGATAGATAGATAAAGAGAGAGAGAGAGACTCTGAGAGCCTGCAGTTTTGCTGGCTTCAGTAATAGCTGATAGCAGATATAGCTTCTCCCAGGAGATTGTAGAACAACAGAGCTAAGAATTAGAAAGCAAGGAGGGAACAACAGCATTCTCCATAGTGTTAACCTTGTGAGGTTGTCTAGGCAAGAAGCACAACCAGGAAAAATAGCTCTATCTGTATCATAAGGTTACATTCATAGAATCTTGCAAGACTGAAATTATTTCTCCCCTCCCTCCCTTTCACTCTCCAGAAAACTAGAAAGGGCCCCTTCTGAAGTGCTTCCCGTGTCCTCTCTGTTTCTGTCGATTGAGATAATTTTTAAGTGAGGTTTTTCCATCTGTGATCCTCCCTCATGTCTCCCAAGGTCTTCCCATATATCATAATGCATTGCATAGATATGAAAGCTACACCAAGTTTGGAGGTCTTCTGTCTTTTGTTAATCTTGAACTCTCCCTCCGAGTCTTGCAAAGGAACCGAATTTTCCCCTGGTTCATCTACAAACAAAATGGCTTCCAGGATCTTGCACGGAGGTCTTTTCTGGTAGACAGAACTGCTGGAGGAGGCCTTGGAGGGACACAGTTTCTCAGATGAGGTGACTTGTGATAGCTCAGAGCCCCCAAATTGCATTGCCCATACAATGCAGAAGGCCTCACTGAAGCTGAACAAGGCTCACCAATATTGGCTTATTTGTTATCTCACTTTAATGAGATAAGCTAAAGGCCTCATTCTCAGGGGAGAGAAATTTATAGGAAACAGGAGAACTGATTACTGCATTGCTCCCCAGGGCTTGCTTGTATGCTAATATCCCGTAATGGCTAAGAGCCCAAGATACAGATCGGCATTGAGTCACATTTCCCCTTGGCAGTGAATTTATGAAGTTGACTTTGGAGATCTCCAAGCCCTTTGCTCCAGCCCTCCCCAGTGTGTAACTTGGAGACAGTCCTACTGAATCCCCTTGCAATGCCTCGTATAGCTTATTTAACAGCTGATGTGCCATAGAAGTGAGAGGCATTATTGTTTTAATCAAAACAATATTTCCACTCAAAGGAAAATGTAGAAAGTCTGAAGCCCAGCCAGGCCTTAAGAAAAGCTT
This sequence comes from Pseudonaja textilis, assembly GCF_049901715.1. NCBI lineage: Eukaryota > Metazoa > Chordata > Lepidosauria > Squamata > Elapidae > Pseudonaja > Pseudonaja textilis. The sequence goes on from NC_141999.1 coordinate 4,084,907, forward strand.
TCTCTGTTGTTTTTTGTTGAGATAAGCAGCCCTCCCCTTCTTGCTCGTTGTACAAGAAATCAAGAGTCAATATAGGTAGACTTTGACTTTCCAACCATTTGTTTAGCAAAAACTACAACAGCATTGAAGAAAGTGAACTTTCAGCCGGCCATTGTACTTAAGATCATCACAGCATCTGCATGGTCATGGTGATGACCACATGATTCACTTAACTGAATTGATGCATTTAACCATGGCAAAAAGGTGATAAAATCAGCTGTAACTCACTTAACAACCACCTTGCCTAGCAACCAAAATTCGAGTCCCAATTGTGGTGGTCAGTTGAGGGCTGCCCGTATGATGGATAGAGATTCATGTAACATGCACAACCCAGGTTAACAAAACTCAGTTCTACGTTCATCTATTCTAACGTGTTATACTCAGAGAGTCTTGGTGTGAGGATCTGCTTCACACCACATGGTTTTGCTGGGTTACCCACAATATGGGGAACTGTAAATTACACCACCTTAGTTTCACCTTAACTCTTGTTTGGAGCAAACCCAGTTTAGCATCTATACGTGACGGAGGTGGGGAAATTCAGAAGATACAAATTCTTGAAAAATCTTGTGAAAAGGGCCCCTTTTCTTACAAGCTCAAATTAATGTGGCAGGATAGGTATGCTTTAGCCTTTTTCTACATTTGGTCTCTTTCTATATCCACACTGACCGGTGGCCCAAAATATGATCCTGGGACATCTTTTGTTCTTGGAATGAAACTCAGTTTCTCCATGTGTTAGCACAATCTTGGTGCAAGAAGGCCAGATAAAATGTTTGCCTCTGAGATGCTATATTTACATCCACCCCACCACACTTCTATCTGTTGAATAAGGAAAGAGCAAGGTGAAAGTGCAGAATGAGCCATACTATGCAACTCATGTGAGTAGCCCTGTTTTTTTTTAATGTTTATGGGCTTTCAGTTGTAGTCTTAACCCCCCTCCCTCTTTTAGGATCTATATGATTGGTTTTATTTCATTCCCATTCAAAAGAAATGTAGAATAGGCAGTTATTCCATGGATTTTTGCAATGGGAGCTAAACCTCTGGGGTACCAAAGAGAGATTCTGTCATGGCTCAGGAGTCTGACTCTGAAGAAACTGCTCCAACTGAACACATGTGGTGTCAGTTTCAGAAGACTCCAAGCTAGGAATTACCTGATGTTCATAGACACCATCAGAACAGGTAGGACAGTCAGAGGATGACATACCACTTCCAAGCTTTCATATTTGGAGAGCAGGGCCAAGATGCTCAACGAGGCTTCTTGCCAAGCACGAGAGTAACTCTCTTGATTAAAGACACCTGGCTACATCTTGATTTAAGTGACAGCCCTGGCCCGTGTTACTCCATTTCAAACAAGCAACTGATTTTCTGTTCTGGTTTGTTGTTCCTCTGTTGTTTGTGAAACTCTAACCTTGGATTGGCTGAAAAACTTGATTTGGGTCTCTGAACTTTGGACTGGATTTTTTTTAAAAAAACAATTTTATTGGTTTTTAAAGACAAACAAAAACAAACAAAACATAAAAACATCCAGCTTTCTTTCATAGATATACAAACAGTGTGACGGTTGGTTTACCAGTTTTTTGTGCATCCATTTCGTAGTCTCAATTACAGTTACATTGCATGATAACTCATATTATCAATGATTAAATACCCTAGTATCACTATTAAATAATCATTTGACTATAATTTTATTAATTCATATTTTGCGAGATAACTATAATTAACTTAATTTATTTTATAACAATTCATATAATCCTACCAAATCTATCCTAAAAACATTTTATAAATATAATTTCAGAAAAATAAATATATCTTTATATATTCATTATTTTCTGAAGTTCTAGATATTTCATTACTGTATTTTATTGTCCAACCATTGATAGAATAGATCCCAAATTTTATAAAATTGTTTATTATCTTGTTCTCTAATTTCAAATGTCAATCTACTCATTTCAGCACATTCCAATATTTTCTTAATGATTTCTTCCTGCAATGGTATTTTCTCATTTTTCCAATTTTTAACAAATACAATCCTAGCCACTGTTAATACATTTACAATCAGGTATTTCAAATCTTTACTATATGTATCAGGTAAAATTCCCAATAAAAAAAATCTCTGGTTTCAAGTCTATGTGTTTCTTTGTCATTTTTTCCAACCACATGCGAATTTTAGTCCAATATTTTCTAGCGTCCTCATAAGTCCACCACATATGGTAATATGAGCCAGGTGTCTGATGACATTTCCAACATTTTTCGGATTTATTCTTGAACATTCTTGCTATTCTTGTTGGGGAAAAATGCCACCCATAAAACATCTTATACAAATTTTCTTTATATGCTGTTGACATTGTCATTTTATAATTTTGAGACCACAATTTTTGCCATTTCTTTAAATCAATTCCATATCCCAAATTCTTCCTCCAAGCAATCATAATTTCTTTAACTTGTTCTTCCTCTAATTAATTTCCAATAAATAACCATATAATTTTTTAATCACCTTTTCATCAGTACTTGTCAAAATCTTATCTAAATCAGTCAATTTATCATAAAATCCTTCTGTTTTAAAATCTTCATCATACCTTGAATGTATTTGCACATATGAAAACCAATTAATCTTTATACCTTGTTCCTCTAAATTTAAGTTCACCCTTTTCATCCAGTATTTCCCCATATCTAACTGTTTGTTCCTTCTTATATGTTATAGGATAGGAAAATGGTTCAATGGTCGATAACCAAACTGGAATTTTCAAATAACATTGTCTTTTAGTCTTCTCCCAATTTAACCACAAAGACTCCTGTATATGATGTCTTCTAAAATAGCCCTGTGTTTTGGTTCCCTTATACCATAGAAAAGCATGCCAGCCCAACAACAAATCATGTCCTTCTAATGTCAACAATCTAGTCTTTCTTAATGTTATCCATTCCTTAATCCACATCAGATTTGCAGATTGACAGTACAACTCCCAATTAGGCAAACCAAATCCTCCTCTAATTCTAGCATCTTGTAAAAGTTTTAACTTTATTCTCGCTTTCTTACCTTGCCATATATACTTCAAAACAATTTTATTTAAGTCTTCAAAATAGTCTTTTCTGAGCCTAATTGGTATTGTTTGAAACAAGTATAAAATTCTGGGTAGGATATTCATCTTGATTGTTGAGATTCTCCCTATTAATGACAATTGTAGATTTTCCCATTTCATCAAATCTAACGCTATCTGTTGTTTAAGTTTAATGTAATTGTTCTCTTTTAATGTACTACATCTTGGTGTCAAATATATCCCCAAATACTTAACCTTATTCGTGACTTGAATTTTCAATAGGTCTGCCAGTTCTTCTCTTTGTCTTAGTAGCATATTCTTTGTCAAAATCTTTGTTTTATCTCTGTTTATTTTCAAACCAGCCACCTCACCATATGTCTCTATCTTTTCCAATAATTTTGGAGCTGTTTCTAAAGGGTCTTCCAAAATAAAGGCCAAATCATCCGCAAAGGCTTGCAATTTAAATTCTTCCTTTTTGATTTTCATTCCTTTTATACTTTTATCATCTCTAATATTTCTATTCAACACTTCCAAAGTTAATACAAATAACAAAGATGATAATGGGCATCCTTGTCTTGTATCTTTTCTTATATTAATAGAATCTGTGAATTCTCCCTCTATCATTACCTTTGCCGTTTGCTTATAGTATACGGCTTCTATTGCTTGGATAAATTTTCTGGCAAAGCCCATCTGTTCCAATAATAGTATCATAAATCTCCAATTCACATTATCAAATGTCTTTTGGGCATCTAAAAATATCAAAGCCATTTGCTTTTCGGGTTGTGCCTCATAATATTCCAAAGTGTCCAGAATTACTCTCATATTGTCTTTGATTTGTCTCTTTGGCAGAAATCCATTTTTATCTGGATGGATAAAGTTATTTAAGTATTTTTTAAGTATTTCTGCCAAAATTGAAGCAAAGATTTTGTAGTCTGCATTTAGTAAAGCAATGGGTCTATAATTCTTAATTTGCAATGGATCAGCCTCTTCTTTTGGAATAAGTGTAATATAGGCTTCTGACCATGTTTTAGGTATCATCTTCTTTGACATAACTTCATTCATGACTTCTAACAATGGAATGCTCAGCAATTCTTGTAGTGTTTTATAAAATTCTGCTGGAAGCCCATCTGGACCTGGTGCTTTTCCATTATTTTGCTTCTTAAATGCTTCAGTTAATTCCATCATTGTTATATTACTTTCTAACATTTTTTCAGTCTCTTTAGGCATCTTAGGTAAATTAGCATTCTGTAGATACTGTTTGACTCTTTCCTCATCAATATTCCCTTGCTTATATAGTTGCCCGTAGAAGTCTTGAATAATTTCCTTTTTTTCTTTATTGCCATAGCAAACTTGGCCTTGATCATCTATTCGCTGCAATATTTTCCTTGATTCTTTCTCCTTTCTCAATTTGTACGCTAACCATCTACCATTTATTTGCATCTTCAAAGTAGTTCTGTTTAGCACTTCTAATTTTCTGTGCCAGTTCTTTTCTCTATTTGACCCATTTTATGTTTGATTATGTCCAATTTTAGTTTAATGTCTTTTTTCTGTGGCATTTTCTGTAGTTCTTTTTCAAGTCTTTTATGCTTATCTTCTAAAACTTTGGTGGCTTGCCTTTTCCTGATGTTCTTTTTCCTTATATAGTCTATTATCAAGCCTCTAGCATATGCCTTCATTGTGTCCCAGACATTCTGAATTGAAGTATCTTCTTTTTTATTTTCTCTAAAGAAAAAGGCCAATTCTTTCTCCATCCATTGTGTAAAGTCTTTTTCCTTTAAGATAGTGTTATTTAGCATCCATCTCGATCTTCTTTTTTGTCCTTTCCATTTAATTGTCATTGGATTGTGGTCTGCCCAAGTACTTGTTTCAATGTTTGTTTCTTGAATGTTAGATATTAGTTCTGTTGAGATCCAAATCATATCTATTCTGGACCATGATAAATGTCTATTTGAGTAAAAAGTATATTGTTTGGTTTTAGCATTTCTTTCTCTCCATATATCTTTTAAATTTAATTCATCTATCATTTTAAAAAAGGATTTAGGGAGAGTCTTTCTGTTTTGCTTTGTTGTTGTTGTTGTATAGTCCAGTTTATCGTCTACAATTCCATTGAAATATCCCATCATAACTATATTAACATAGTCCAGTCCAATTATTTTCATGTGTAATTTTTTGTAGAATTCTTCTTGTTTATCATTCGGAGCATAAATTGCAATCAGGAGTGTTTTCATATTATTGTCCATTATTTCCACCATTAATACTCTTCCATCTTCATCAGTATGAATCAATTTTGCTGGGATAAACTCTTTAATGTATAAAACCACTCCTCTTTTCTTACATTGAGTCAAAGAAGTGAACATTTCCCCTAATTTTGGCTGTACCAACAATTGTTCATATTGTTTTTTAATATGTACTTCTTGTAAACAAATTATATCAAATTTTAATTTCTCTAATTTATGAAAAAATTTCCTTCTTTTAACAGCTGAGTTGTCCATTTATATTCATTGTAATCAGTTTTTTCTCTTCCATGATTATATTTTGTAATTAGGTTTGGTAGCTCTCGTAGATCTTGGTTCATGTTGTTCTTTGATCCCCACCTGTCCACCTACTACACCTTCTTCTTTTTCAGTCCCCATTTGGTCCTCTTGGAATTCAATTAGTGAGATCTCTTTTTCTGCCTTTATCTCTCTCCTTCCAAAAAATTCTGCATAGAATAGTTCTGCTTTCTCAATTGAATCAGTTCTATGTCTCTGTTCTTGCCATGTAAACATTAGTCCTTCTGGAATCAGCCATCTATAATTCACCTCCTTTTTCAATAACATTTTAGTCAGGAATTGATATTCTCTTCTCATCTCTCTCACTCTTCTAGGTATTTGTTTTAAAACCACAATCTCCTTACCTTTGTATTTCAATGTCTTCTCTCTTGCCACTTGTAATATTTATGTTTTAATGGGTTTTTTTTGGTAAATCTGATGTGAACTTCTCTTGGTAGGTTATTTCTCATTGTGTATCTTGTAAAAACTCGGTATACCTCATCTACTCCATCCATCATCTTCTCCTCTGTTATTTCCAAGGCTTTAGCCAGAATTTCTATCATTATCACAGCTAGGTTTTGTCCTTTTTCTTCCTCTATATTTTGAAATCTGAGATAGAATTCTGATCTGTCCATCTCCCACTTCAGCATCCCACTTTTATCTTGTTCAACCACTGTTAATCTACTGTCAATGTTTCCAATCTTCTCATCTCTTTGTTTATCTTCTTCTTCATTTTTTTGGAATCTTTCATCATACTTCGCCATCATTTGTTGAATATTTTCAATTTTTTCATCGGTCTTCCCTGTTCTTTGTTTTTTGTTCAATGTTCTCTGTTCTTTGTTCAGTGTTCTCTGTTCTTTGTTCAATATTCTCTATTCTCTTTTCAATGGTATCTGATTTTGTTTTGAGATCTTGGATTCCTTGCATAATCATCTGTAGAGTCACTTTTTCTTGTTCTTTAACTTGCTTTAACATTGTCTGAATTAAATGTTGTCCTCCAGATGGTGGGGAGGTGGAAGTAGAAGTTGAGGCACCAGAGGGTGCCATGAGCTGAAGACACAAGCCTGAAGATGATGAATGAGACTTCATCGAAACGTTGCCTAGATACTTCCAATCTTATGCGGGAGAAAACCTGAATAACCAAAGATCTATATCTATGTCTATGTCTATGTCTATGTCTATATCTATATCTATATCTATATCTATATCTATATCTATCTATCTATCTATCTATCTATCTATCTATCTATCTATAAAGAAAAATAACTAAAAGGAGCCTCTAATCTAAAAAATTGAAAAATCAAAAAAGAGAAGAAAAAATAAATATATATAAAAGAAAAACCAGTCCAGTTAACAAATGCTAAGTTGCGATAGAAGTCCAGTAATAAAGAAAGTAAAAAAGTAAAAAGCTAAGCCTCACTTTGACATTTCCATTTAAAAACTGCTGCTTATTCAGTTCTGTCAAAACTTTTGCAGATTTTTTCTTTTTCTTAGGGTGTCCTTTTCTCAAAATAATAGTTAAAAAAAAGTTCTCACCAAGCCGATACACTTTCTCTTTCAGTCTCTTCTGTTTTGGAGCTGTCTCAACTTCAGCAGCTTAATGGCTGCCTCTCCGCCGCTGGCAAAAAGGGCTTCTCCTGAATCAGCTAGGGACTTTGCGATGTCCCTGGGATCCACAGGATGTGCCCTTCACTGTCGCCATCTCTATGGGATGGTTTAGGTCCGTTTGGACCGACCAGAGGCAAAGATATGGCTGCAATCTCAGAGCCCCGAGATTGCAAGCCGTATTGTCACGATGTCAGCTCCGCCCTCTCAACTTTGGACTGGATTTTAACTACTCTTCTGTATACACCTATTGAAAGTAAAATACCAAGCAAGTTTTATTTCCCAGATATTTTATTTTACATTTCTTCCCTTGTCTGATACTATCTGTTCAGCTTTGAGTAGATTCCTTTCCTCACATAGCAACTGTGTGTGAGACCTGAAAAATGTTTGGGACAGCACTGGTTGATTCCTATCTATCTCCCTATTTCTATAGGCTGTAGACTTCGATCTTGATCAGGGCTATCTAGATACTTTCTCACCATAACTTCACCCAACTTGTAGCCCAGTAGAAATGATAGATGTTATCTATAGTTCCTGGGATTCTGATAATTCAAATATAACACATTAGAATGATATCCAGCAGGGGAAAGCTGTTCTGAAGTTTCAAGCAAAGCTTCATGTTCACCCACAGACATATGAATGAAATAAACAGCAGGGGGGCATGTTTCCAAGATAGATCATTTGGAGATCAAGAAATGATTGACAGAGGATGTATAACTCCGGTATTGTCTGGCTGCTGTTAATTCCTGGTATGCCGAGTTCCAAGCTGGCTGAACCAGCATTTTCACACCCTTAGTTCTGTAATCCTTTATTGTCATGGTTTCTAGCTATTATTCCTCCAAGCTCTGGATATAGCTTTGGCATTTATTCTAGTTCATTTATCACTGCTACTTGCAGATGTCACACAGTTCCTTCTCCATCAAGACCCAGATTGTATGGAACATTGTTTACTTGATGCACAACTGAGTCTCTGGGAGGCAGATATAGACTTATCGAAATGGCTCTCAGGATCACTGGAAAAGAGAGAAATAAAAGACCAGTGTGAATTCTGCCCTTTCTCTTTCAGTCACCAGCTTTGGAGATGGCAGCTCACTGAAGAGGTTAAAATGGAGGTAGGAAAAAAAACCCACAGCAGGTAGCTATAGCAACTGACAGCTGAAGGAAGTTGCCTTTAGCAATGCTGATTAGGATATATATGTGTGTGTGTGTGTATTTACATATACGTAAATGTATTTTTAGAATAATTCCATTAAAATATAGAAAAATTAACAAAAACTCATATACACTAATGAAAAGAAAGAAAAAAGAAGATAAGCCGAAAAGTCAGGGAAAAATTATGTTTTTCCTTATAGCTGTTACATGTATAACTTTACCTCTTACTCATTGGTTACAGCATGTCTTTCCATTTTTCTATATACATATTTTCCTAACAGTGAAATCATCAAAGTCATGTTCATTTCTTTTCTTGTTTCATGCATAACAGTTTCCAAATATGAATGAGTTTGTTATAAGCAGAGGAGAACTTTGTGTGGAAAAGATACCGGAGCAGTTTTCCAAACAGGATAGAATAGATTTTCATTATTTACTTCCTGGATTTATCATTACATGAAAGGATAAAGGGACCTAAATGACTTCTTGGCTTGAAATTCAGTTTCTATTGGTGTTAGAACAGCCCTGGTGGTGTAAGAGGGCTACAGAAAATTCTTACCTCTGAGATGCTGAATGTAATTTCCTTGCAAAGGTAGTCTGCCCCCACCTTCAGGATGCCATTTTCAGGATCAGGTTTTGTTGGTCTCAGAATAATCCTGGTGTTGGGGAAGATTGAAGGCAAAATGAGAAACGGACAACAAAGGCTGAGGTGATTAGAGAGTTCCCTTGCTTGATGCTGCTGAATAAAGACTAAGATGTGTCTCCCACAAGCTGGTGTTGTTTGGGCCACAACTTCTGGAATAGCTGGCTTGCTTGGTCTAGGGTTCTAACCTTTCTGGAGGGGGCCTCCCTTTTCTTGAGGAAGGCTATGCAGGGAAGAGGGCCTTTTCTGTAAATATTCTGCACACACAAGACTCCAAATGTGCCACCTCTTGGCTGTGCCCCCAAATTGTGCCATCTTTTTCTCAGCATTACTTGTGATCCCAAGAAGTTACACACCTGCTTTAAGGGTGGAATATCTTTATTCCCACAAACTCCTGGGCACTTCCTAGAGGTTGACTCTGATGCACGGCACAGTCATCACCAATTGATAAATGACTCATGGAGATTTTAGGGATCTCCAATCTGCACCCCCTTTTTTGCTGAACTATCACAGCTATGCTGTTGCTGCAAGGGCTTTGAGCCGCTACAGCTCTCGTTATAGTAGGGTGTGGATGTGTTTAAATCTGTACTGTCTCAATTGTTGCCTGCTCTGTTAATCTGTTAAACATAATCACTGTTTTGGTTGCTGTCCTCTTTTCTTCATTTTAGGGATCGTGATCCTTTTAACCTATTGTACTTTACCCAGAATTACTTTGGCAATGGAATGTCTAAACTGGTATAAATAAAATAAAATATAAATAATAAATAAAATATATAAATAAAATAAATAGGAGCTATTTCCCTGCTGCCCATTTTTCATATGTTTAAAGCGTAGCAGGAAAAGGATCATGATCCCTAAATAAGACTGGTCAGGGTTGAATGTAAAATCTTGAATTTGGATATTAGTAGCCTGGATTAACCAAACTGGTGACTTCACCATATACAGTACCTGTGCTTAGCAATCTTTGATTTACCTGTTCTACCAGGTGAAATATTGTTAGCATCTACTTGCCTATGTCTAAGTTCATCGAGCCAAGCCTAGAGTGGTTCTGAGATTGGGGCAGCATCTTTGCTAACAGTGACCTTTTCTGTTCTGAGTGAGGAAAAAGGACAAATATTTTGAGTTACCTTCATTTACTTATTACTTGACAGCAGTAATAAGCAAATGAAGGGCAAAAACCCTGCAGAATATTAAATGCCATATCGATATTATGGTATGCATAAACAATATTCTGCAACTGGACCCCTCAAATGATTGCTGAACGATATTATTTATTTTAGTATTTATTTGATTTGTCAGTCGCTTACAAGATACAGGTGTAAGAATAAACATAGTTTTGAATACATGAGATAGATACTTATAAGAAAAATAAAAAGAAACAATAGGACAGGGACGGTAAGCATGATTGGTGCGCTTATGCCCCCTACAGGCCTCTTAGAAAGGGGGTGAGGTCAATAGTAGACAGTCTAAGATTAAAGTTTTTGGGGTTTGGGGAAGAAACCACAGAGTCAGGTAGAGTGTTAAGTTCGGATAATGAGAGGCTGAACCAGGGCATGGGTGCAACAAATACTTTATTAGGATAATAAAGGACTGAACGTGCTTGCCAAGCCTGGAACTGGCTCGCAGCGATCAGCGACTGGTTGGACCCCGCAGCCTGCTTTTATAGCTGGCTGCTGGGGAGAACCAGCCAATGAGAGGGGGCAACCGCCCCCGCAGCGCGAACGGACCTGGGTGGGAACTTCTTTAAGTTCCAGGGACATAACATAGAGTATTCCAGACATTGACTACTCTGTTGCTGAAGTCATATTTCCTGCAGTCAAGTTTGGTGCGGTTAACCTTGAGTTTGTATCTATTGTGTGCTCTTGTATTGTTATGATTGAAGCTGGAGTATTCATTTGCAAGTAGGACATTGCAATGTATGATTTTATATACTATACTTAGATCGGACCAGAGATGGCATAGTTCTAGGTTTTCTAGGTCTAGAGTTTCAAGTCTGGTGGCATAAGGTATTCTGCAATGAGTAGAGGAGCAGAGAACTCTTCTTGTGAAATATTTCTGGACTTTTTCAATTGTGTTAATATCAGATATATGAAATGGGTTCCAGACTGATGAGCTGTATTCAAGTATAGGTCTAGCAAAAGTTTTGTATGCTCTAGTTAGTAGTGTGATATTACCAGAGAAGAAGCTACGTAGGATTAGATTAACAACTCTTAATGCCTTTTTGGCTATGTAGTTACAGTGGGCTCTAGCACTTAGATCATTAGAGATGAGTACTCCAAGGTCCTTGACAAAGTTGGCATCCTCAACATATTATATTATATTATAATATTATACAATCCTTACATTGTGCCTGGTGGAAAGTTATTCCTGCTGCAGGTCATGAGAAGATTTCTCTCTCTCTCTGTGTGAGTGTGTGTTGTGTGTTGGTTGTCCTTGTTTTTTCTTTTCTTTTTTTACAGTCCATTGTAAAAAAAATGGAGTACATGCATGTTGCTGACAAAGATAGCCAGTTATGGAGACTAGATTAAAGAAAGGGAAGCTCCTGTAGGAACCTCATTTGCACCTCTTTTATGAAACCAAAAATGATCAAGCTGATACGGGAGACACAGGAAGCTGATAAGAAGGAATGGGTGACATCCCCCCCCCCCAACTTGCAATATATGCAAAATTTTGCAGCCAAAGAAAATTGCTGTTGACTAGTTTCATTTGGTAGATGTCTGTCAAATGTAATGTCCAGTAAGAAGGCAGAGGAACTGTAAATAGAATAGAATAGAATAGAATAGAATAGAATAGAATAGAATAGAATAGAATAGAATAGGAATTCATTATTGGCCAAGTGTGATCGGACACACAAGGAATTTGTCTTGATGCATATGCTCTCAGTATACATAAAAGAAAAGATACCTTAATCAAGAGTCAAAAATCATAAGGTTCAACACTTAATGATAGTCATAGGGTACAATAAGCAATCAAATCATAGTAGGAAACAGTCAATTTTGATCATAACGTTGCAAATGACGAAGTTGCAGTCATACAGTCACAAGTGGGAGGGGATGGGTGATAAGGAGTGATGAGAAGATTAACCATAATAGTAGTGCAGAATAAAAAGACAGTTCTATGAATGTCTATAGCTGTCATCCTCAATCTTGGCAACTTTTAGATGCACACACTTCAGCTTCCAGAATTCTCCAGCCAGCATGCTGTCTGAGGAATTCTGGGAGTTGAAGTCCACACATCTTAAATTTGTCAAAGTTAAGAAACACAGATCTACAGGAATGTAATGAATGCTCCTCTAATCTGTTTTTGCTGCCATTCAAAGTCCCAGTCAGTCAAGTATGAACTGTTAGTTTTTTCACCATCACAAATCTGGAAAAAACCTTAGCATTAAAAAGTTGAATAACAGTTTTGGAAAGAGAATGTTATGCACATGGGTTGAGCAAATACTCAGAAATGTTTGGTGTTTCAGCTGATATTGGGGAAAAGATTTCAGGGAATACTAGGAAAAAAGAACATGGTAAAATCAGTGGAGATATAAAGCATTGGATTTGGGTGAGGGGTGGTCATTATAGTAGAGACGAAATCCAATTAGCATTTTCCCACCAAAGAAATTGAAGTATTTTTTTAAAAAATATGAAATGACCAGGACTTCCTGCCCACCTTGTAATGCAATGCATATTTTTGTTTTTGCAGCACTTCCTGGAATCACTGTGTAAATCAGGCACACTTGTGCTTACGTGGCCAGTCCAGGAAGCATTGCAAAGAAACAGAATTTGGGGTATCTAAGGCATAAAAAGAAAGAAACCAAAGCCCTAGGCACCTTGTATATTCTCAAAAGTAAATAAAAACCTTCTCTATCCCTAAAAGACTAGTGAATTTATGTCTAGATATTTTATTCAAAATCTGGACATAAATCTTCTGGAATAGAATTCTGCCTTGCAAAATGAGCAGTTAAATGGGTCTGATTTACAACAATCCATATATCTTTTGATACCTGCCAAGGAGCTAGGAATAGTAATGATGAGTTTCACCTGAACATTGCCAATATGTCTCTGCCCACTTTTTATGGGGTCAGAGAATTGGTATGGTGTAAATTTCAATCTGGCACTCAACAGTTTTACCAAACTTCTCATCCAGGCCTGTAGCAGGAATTCCTGCTTTCAAAGGGTATCTATGGAGATTCTCAGCCATTCAGGTCATGGTTGTCCCAAAGGTGCTTTTTCCAAAGGCAACTTGACTTTCTTTGTTTTTCCTTGAAGACATTTCACTTCTCATCCAAGAAGCTTCTTCAGCTCTGAATGAATGGTGGAAAATGGAAGGAGAATGACTTCTGTCTTCACAACAAGGAAAAGCAAAGGTCCAGTTGCCTTTAGGAAAAGCACCCTTGGAATCTTTCAAAGAGTGCAGAAGTTTCAACCATTGGAATTTCTTCCCAATGGTTAGTGCACCCTGGTTAAATTAGGGTGAGAATAATAGCCTTGCTGGGATAGAGGTGCAAAGAAGCCCTTTTGTTTGACAAACTGGACTCCTTAGCAGTCTGCTGTGGCACCTCGATTTAATCTTCCCTTCCTTCTGTGCGTCATCTAGGACTGCTATTGGTAGCATCCAGGCTGATAAGTGTGTTTGCTTTTTATTCCTTGTCATTTGTTTTCTTCTGATGTGAAGGACATGCTAAGTAAATAGTAGGACTATTTGCAGCTTCTGGCCAGCCAAGACATACTCACAATTAATGGATAGTCAGTAACCACTCATCAACCATAAGATGGTGGGAGATTTGGGGTACAGGAAGCAAAATTGCTGTGTGTAATTTTTAGACAGTTTAGCAGAAAGATGATGATGATGATGATGATGATGATGATGATAATGATGATGAAGGAAGAAAAAGTCTCACATTTTCTTTGATGGCAAAACAGGGCTAAAAGGAAGCAAAGTTTTGAAAGATGGTTGATTGAATTTGAGGAACAGGGAGGTGAGGTACAATTGGAGTAGAATCCTAGTTGATACTGTGGATATTTGCAAAGGGAGAGACATATGCATCATGGTGCATCTGACACAGGGGTGGGATTCAAATTTTTTAACAACCAGTTCTGTGAGCGTGGCTTAGTTGGTGGGCGTGGCTTTGTGCTCATGTGACTGAGTGGATGTGGCTTGGTGGTCGTGTTATTGGCTGGGCATGGCCAACTCAATATCATCGAGGCACACATCTCCTCACTTGGCTTCTCATGACTATGGGGATGCTGTAACAGTTGTAAGTGTGAAAAATGGTCATAAGTCACTTTTTTCAGTGCCATTGTAACCTTGAATGGTCACTCCACATGAGCAAAGTACCAACAAAGGAGGGGAAAAAAACTCCAGAGAGGTTCCTGAGACAGGAAGTCTAGTCCTGCCAAGAATGTAATAAGGGTTAATGGAGAGGCAGTTTCTGTAAGCAACACCAGAATGTTTCCTTCCTGCCTTCCTTACAGGATTAGGCTAGTAATTTCCTCTAACAACTGGTTCTCGGAACTGCTTAGAATGTTAACACTGGTTCTAGCGAATAGGTGCCAACTGGTAGAATCCCACCCCTGATCTGACATCATTGTGACTTGAACCAAGACATTTGTGATTGATATGAAAGGCCTTTTAGCTGTCTTTTTCTTTCTTTTGCTTGCAAAGAAAATTCTCTGGATTTATCAGACTGAGCAAGTCAGAGAGGAACAGGGAGTTTATGTGCCTCATATTTCTTTCACCTTCCTTTGTTCTTTTCTTCAAGTGTTCAATGCAGATAAGTCTGTTCTTATTGCACATCATTAAATCAAAGTAAAAAAAAAATCAAGAACAGTGAAACAAGCCAGTCTGAAAGCCAACACAAACTTCACTTTTCCATTGGAAGGGACCAATTTGATCCTAAAGTCCCATTCCCTACTCACTGCAGAAATTGAAATTTAAGCATCCCAGACAAAGGACTGTTTCGTCTCCTGTCTTATTGACAGCTCACCACCACTGCTAATAAGAAATGCCTCTGCTGAACTGTTGTTACCATATGAATATTTTTCGGGAACATGGACACATTTGGTACCAGCTTTTTTTTAAAAAAATCATGATCTCATGACAAAAATGATTATAGATAATCCTTGACTTATGACCACAATTGGGACCAGAATTTCCATTGCTAAGCAACGTGGTGGTTAAATAAGATCCGATTGATTTTACTACCTTTTTTTACCATGGTTGTTAAGTGAAACTTCCCCAATAGTTGGTAGCCAATAGGGAAGGTCATATATGGGGTCACATAACCCCAGGATGCCGCAACTATGGTAAATATATGTCAAGCACCTGATGGTGGAGATGCTGCAGTGGTCATTAGTGTGAGGAGCAGTCGTAAGTATTTTTTTCAGTGTTATTGCCACTTGAAATAGTTACTACAGCAAAATGAATGGTGGTAAGTTGGAGATTACTTGTATCTCCTTGGATTTATACTACCAGCAGAGTTCTGAAGAGGGCAAACTCCAATTGTCTACATTCATTAATGTAAATATGGCACCGACAAGTATAAAAATCTCCATAGTAAGTGTGTGCAGATCTATAAGCAGGTGCTTTGCCTCATCAAAGATAGAGACCAGCACTAGAGGTATACAAAACTGTTTGAATTTAAAATATAGTTTTGAGTTTGAAACAGCTGGTCCAGCCCTCCTGGAAGAGTCTTATGATTAAATTGTTCAATTCAAACCCAAAACACCTGTTTCCAATTGAAAGATGTGTCATTCTGAGCTTGGAATGGTTCCAAGATCCTTGGAACAATTTTGGAACATCTTGATAAGGTTAGAACAACCCATTTCAAGCTCAGGATAGTTTAAGATTTGAGTCATATGAAACTCTTTAAAACAATGCCATGAAATAGAGCAGTGTCCATTTAGTGATCAAATTTCTATTCTTCTAGAATTGTAATTAGTCTCTTGGCAGCTGACAAAAAGACAATAACATCCATAATAATAATAAAAATACTGCACACAATCCTCAAACAATCCCCAAACATCCTCTGGAAAACTCCCATCACAACTTTTTCTGGAAAGTTACTAACATTGAAATCAACGGAATCTTCTGCAGAGAAGATTTTGCATCACAGAGAAGCAATGCCTCCAGTCATAACTAAATCCCATTTCTAGTCAAAACAGTAGAATCTCTTCCTGTACTCGGTCACAGGAGCTTCTGAAGATACACAAAGAGCAACTGGTATGGCCAAGTGAAGTGAATCATCCCTCCTTTTATTCGTTGTCCAGATGTTTGGCTGATCGCTTAGAATACCTAGCCCGCTCCTTCTCAAGACTATCTTGATCATGTCCATTTTCTGAGTGTTGCCCTTATGACTGGATAACCTCTGAAGTTTCCAGGCCTTTTTTACTGATCTGGGAAGACTGAAGAATCCTCATTGGACTCAGGTTTGCACTCCAAAAACATCTGGGTCCAGTACAAAGAAAGGCAAAGATGAAACAAAGCCCCCCTAAATGTAACAGTCATCTTTGAGGAAGGAAGAACTTGTTAGTCTCTGGGCAAATAGAGCATCTCGGAAGCTATATTTCCAGTCCTAATTTTCAGAGTTCATTCAGGTAGAATCTCTCCAAATGATCTGAAGTATTTCTTCCCAGGTTTCTTATTAGCTGAGATGAGTTTATGAGATAAATACCAACAGATCTTCCCTCTGTCACTTCATTGTTTATGTCTGGTCTTCCTTCTGTTCCTTTCTCAGCCTCTTCAGGATTTAATAGGATACTAAGCCTAGTTAATAAGAACCCTTTTGCTGGATTTAGTCATTCTCTCCTTCCATTGCCATATTAATTATAATTGAAAGCCAGCCCTTGGAGAACCTCGGAGGCCACATCCAATGTTCTGGAGGCACACCTGGCTTCTGTTAATGTAATCTTAAAATAAAGTAGACTGTACTTCTTTGTTGGATCTACCTTGCAAGGGTGACATCAGTCTTGCAAGTCTGAAGGTAAATCTCTCTCCCTGTATCCTTTCCAGCCCAAGAAAATGAGGAGGTGTCAGGCAAAATAAGAATGTCAGGGAGCAGATTTTCCAAGCTGAGTTCTTAGTGTTTCACACATATAAAAAAATATAGCCAGACTGAAAATTCTACTATCTGTATCTACAATATATTCTGTGAACTATTAGGGAAGGGCTGTCTTTACCTTCTTTCTCTCACACATGCTATCTGGACTAAGTTGCCTCTTTCTCCTCCTCTGGAATACACTTCATCCCTCATTCCATCTTCTGAGCCTCTTGCCCAACCTGCATTCCTGCTGCAGGCTAAGCTGCCTTTTATCTGATCAATCTCAGGGCTGCATCTTGTTGTTGCCCTCTTTCCCAAGGTCCTTCCAAAATAGCATTACATGTCCTCTTTGGGACAGGACTTTCTGGAGAACATCTCCATTTATATGTTATCCCTAGATTCCAAGGGGAGTTTCCTCAATCCTCGGAGTTGGGTATTTTGCTTGCTGGTTTTCCATCTTTTTAAATACCCCATATTTGGGACATTTAAGACAACGATGCATGGCTTGACTCTTAGCTGCATCAGGTCCTTTGGACTCTTTGGACAACTATTTCCTGTAACATTAGAGTATTATTAACTGCATCACCATCACCTTCACTTGTTTTAGAAGATAAGACTGTTTTGAATATGCAGCAGAAATTAAAATCCATCTGGAGGCGTACCATTTTTATATGCAGACATTTTTAACCATGACACCACGGGGGTCTTAGTTTTTCAGTCATTGTATTTTGTTTTGCTATTTATTACAAATGTTCTTTAAAGTAGGTCAGTCTTGCAGGAGGGTGTAGGAAGTACCAAGAAATAATATTCACTGCTAAGTTTTCTAATTACACCAGAGATTCTTTTTAGGTACCTTTCCCAAATTGGTATCCTGTGGGTATGCTAGGACTTCAGCTCCCAGAGTTCCTAGTCATAAACATAGGGATTCTGAGAACTTCAGTCCAATACAGAAGGCATCAGGTTGGAGAAAACTATTACTCCTTGGATTTGATCATTGCCCTCATTCTTCAATATTCCTGAAGGTTAATTCATTTAAGATGAAGTTATTATGTGGAATAAATGGAATCATATTTGTGGGGTGGCAAACAGGGCCAACCATGTAACTTCTGGTATGGATTCCTTTGTAGGTATTTTGGGCAAGTATGGAAAACAGTTGATTTAATTGAACTAGGCAGATGGCAGAAGGTGGGTGGGAATAATGTCTGCTTGATTCCTTTATCTTTTTCTCTTTTTCGAGCACTGTTGAGAGTCTCATGAACAGTTTGAGGGTTGACAGGGACCTGGACTTCAACTCTGGAAGTAGCCCGGGGCCTTTGGACCAACCACTCTCCTTCTCAGCTGGTTGCTGTGATGGACCTGAAACTGACAGAGTCAACGTCTACATAGATGCCTTCTTAGCCACTGGTGAAAAGACAGGATCAAAACAGAATGCCAATAAATGTCCTTAAATGCATTGAGCTTGTGGTTCACCCCTCCAGCAGATCTCATGTGGAATGCAATCTCCTTGAGAGGATGCCGTTTTGTAGACACCCTTCTTGGCCATGCATTTATCCCATCCTTTCCTGAGAACAGGGTGGGTGTTTTCTATTGGGTAGATTATTCTGGTGTCCTGAATCTCTAAGCTGGGTCAGCAGTTTTGGACAAAGGTGTGAAGCTGCAGTACATTCCTCCTGCTGGTTTTATTCTTTGCTACCAAACATTGCCTGATTAAGTGATTGTGGCCCAATGCTACTCCCTTGGCACTTTGCTCACTTCCTAATAGATCCTTCAGCCTCTGGGATGGCCCTCTGTTGCTCTTTTCCTGGCTCATTTCCTTTCATCACTGCTCATTTTTGCTTCTGTCGATCATTGGGTGACACCGTCTGGCCCCCATTACCTCAGCAAAAAGAGCCACCTGGCTCTTCGGGTATTTACGGTTACAAGCACCCTGAAGAAGCCAGGACCACATTACAGTCTTTCTCAGTCAGAAAGTCAAACCATGAATTTGTTCTGTGAACCGGGATTTTCTTTTTTTCTTTTTTAATGTGTTTATTATTCCAGCCAGAGATGGATTATTACAGATTTTGCAGCCAGGCGTTTTGAACTTCTAGGGTGGAAATGTAGTGTTCCTGAAACGGAATCGCTGCCAAAGTTCCTGCCTTTTATCCTCCAAACCTATCTCTGTTGCTCTTTGACCCAGCCAAGTTTCTGCCTGAAAATCCTTCTACAAGAGGCTTTATCAACCAACTACAACCCCTTTTTTCATTAGGATGGGTCACATTCTAGCAGCTGGAGAAATAGATAGCAAAGTTTTTACTGGTTTTTTGTGTGTGTGTGTGCAATGGCTTGTTTGCTTGCTTGATTTATTCTTCCCTCTGTAGCCAACTTAAACCTGTAAGGGATTTTTAAGACTATCAAATCCAGCCTCTTACTCCCTTTTTATCCTCCCTTTTTTATGACCGTATAGTTTCTATTTGGAGTAGATTCAGGGCAACTGGGTGGAGCTGAGGGTTTACTGGCCGGATGTTCTTCCTGACACCTATGTGAAGTTCACAGTAGAGATTTTTTTCTTTGAGCCCTAGGAGAGAAACATCTGCTGCTACCTAGGATTGAACTCTCAACCTTCCAAGAGGGAGGTGAGCGTCTTCATCCTTAGGCCACCACACCACTCCACATCCAGCCTCTTATTCTATGCAGGAAACCATATTAAAGCATTCCAGAGAGATGCCATCTGCCTGGACACATCTGGCAAAAGAGAGACTACCATTTCTCTGGGTGATTGGTTTCACCACCAGCCTGCAGCCCCAAATTGTTTTCCATTATGCAACCAGAATGCCTTTTCTTTAATTTAAATCCATTATTCTGGGTTTACACTCCAGAATAATAGAAAACAGGTCTTGAATGTCTTTTCTATGACATTCTTCTACCCAGGTGCTTGGAAGGAGCTACCATAATCTCAGTCTCAGTTTGGTCTTCTCAAGGTAAATACTGCCAGTTTCTTTATTTATTTTTTCAGTTTCTTGTCAAAACCCAGTACACTAGTGGTTCCTCAGTGTATGTTTTGTTTGTTAGTTTTGGAAAATCAGTGAGAAATCACACAGCTGGTTGTTTGGCAGTTTGCCAGCAAGTTTTAGTGGCACAATTTTAGGAGGGCTCCCTGAGTGACAAAATATGGTTTGAACAGCTGCTTGTCTATCCCAGGTTTCTATGCAAAGCATCCTGGAATTTGTTTGCTATTTATTAAGGTCATACCTTGCCCTTGCATTAGAAAAAAAATAGCACTCAAGAGAGTTAACAATAAAAGGCTGATAAAATAGCAAGGCTATCATGGAAACTCCTCGAATAAAGCACAACATATAAAATCTTAATGGTACCAGCCTCCACCAACTTAAAACACACAAGAGCAGCAGGATTATTCAAATATCAGAGCCGTGACTAAATGAAAATAATTTTATCTGCTGGTGAGAAACAGTGAAAATAGAGCTCTCTGGATCTCAGTGGGTGGATGCTTCAATGTTTTGGTTTGGGAGCAGCTATCAAGAAGGCCCTCTCTCATACAGGAGGATCAATAGGCAAAGAAGCTGTATAAGGGAATATTTACAGCTCAGGGTTGAATTTGGTGTTCTCTGAGCTTGCTTGTTTTCTTTCAGACGTTTCATTACTCAAGTAGGTAACATCATCAGTGCTAGAAGAGAATGGGGTTGTTATAGCCGTTATAAGAAAGGAATTATGACCTGCCTATATCAAATCCCCATTAGGCTAAATATACTTCATTTCCTTAGTTGTTCATTGCAGTTTTGCCTCCAGACCCCTTTATCATTTTTGTTGCTCTTCTCTGCACTCTTTCAAGGATCTTCTTATATCTTTCTTTCTGTTGGAGTACTATTGTCTTTCCTTGACTGACTCAGAAGTAAAGACCTGGGTGGGAGATAACACCAGTTTTGGCTTAGTTGTGCTCCAACCCATCTGCACAACCGCTTCATCCACAAGATTGTTTCCCAAAGTCTCTCTCTCTCTCTCTTTTTAACCTCCAAAAGACATTTCTAAAGCAAATAAAGACATTTCTCTTTCATCCTGATGAATAAGCACCAATAGGTAAAAATGCAGGGTTTTTTTTACCTGTGGAGCCATACACAATACTAAAAGCACTTTAGGTATCTTTGGGATAGTTTAGCCTGAAGCCTTTTCAAGCTCCATAAACATGTAATAGTGTTGACACCTTTTGAACATAGCAAAGCAATCAACAAAGTTTCACAGAGTAAGTAGTCAGAGATGTGTAGAAACAGTTTGGTTGCTTTAACCATGCCAAGAAGTGACAGTTCATCTCAGTAAAAAGCAGAAATACAATTTTCAATGCTATAGGATTTTGTAAGTGGTTAGAATTTAAGAAATCTCCAATAGATAAAGCTCATTTTCTTTATACAGTAAAAGTGGAGGGAGTCAATGCTTTGGCCATCCTGCAGATATTCTTTACAAAAGGGGTGAAGGGATCATCATGGAATTGCAGAGTTGGGTGGGACCCTAAGAATCGTTTAGTCCAACTCTCTGCAATGAGTAAAAAGGTAAAGGAGTTTCTGTGGGTTTTACTCCACTAGTTGTAGCCACCTTTAGGGGACGGTGATCATCTCTAGGCCATTGAGCCAGGGCTGTCCAAAGATATTTCGCCGGTTATATGGTTAGCATGACATCACATTGCTGCATGGAGGAGCATGGAGCAAAACACAGAGCACTGTTACCTTTCACCATTTATATTTATCGAATTGCATTTGCATGCTTTCAAACTGCTAGGTGGGCAGGAGCTAGGTCATGACCCTGGTGGAGACTGACTCTGAGGGGGAGGAAAAACAGCTGACAGGGAGTGGAAGTGTGCCTCTGGAGGTTGTGGAGGAGGCTGGGGAAGGGCAGAGGCCAGCTGGGCAGTCAGAGGAGGGCCCAGGCCCATCCCCTCTCCATCCTAGGGCACGCAGGGAGGAGAGGATAAGGAAGAGACATGGTCTACTTGGTAGGAGAGGGCCTTGATCCTCTTCATGGGCTGCAGCTGTGACAACTGGATAAGAGGACAGACATGTGTACAGGCCATTGCTGGAAACAAAGCATGGAAATGTCTCTAGTTTATTGTTCCTCTCTGAGTTTGACATCCTTCCCAATGTGCGTTCTGATATCTGTGGACATCTTCAAGCCCTTATCTTGCCTGGTTTGTGTTGTTTTTTACTTTTTATAATTTAAACAGCATTTCTTCCTAACTGCTTGTGTGGGAGTTTTTCATCTCCAGTCAAGGATATTTGGAGTTTGGAAGCAAAGTGGAGGAATAAAAGGGCTTCACCTGTTTTTGGTAACTGTGTTTATTTTGTATCCCACCCTGGGTCATCACATGGGGGAAGTACCAGGAACGCATGTCGTTGCACGGTGCTCAGGTCTCAAACCTGGACTGCTTGTCAGCTTTCTAGCTGACAAGTCCAGCATCTTAATTGCTGAGCCATTAGTAAGAAAACTAATTAAACCATCTATAAGGGGTAACTTTCCAGTCCTACTTAAAATAACTTCCAGAGATGAAGAACCCACAATCCATAGCTTTACCTTTAACTTTACCAATGTTGTACAGATCTTATTCCCAGCAAGTTTTCCTTATGTTGAAATGAAATGTTCATAGCTGCAACTTGTATGTGTTATTTCTGATCCTAGGTTTTTCTGGCATTGGAAAACAGTTCCTGATTATCTTCCCTGTGGCACTATAGTGGTATGGGGAAATAACTTTGGGAGACTGGGCCTAGGGAACAGTTAGATAAAAGGTATCATAGTCTTCACCAGATAATGGATGGGGCAAGAGGCTGGGAAGAGACCCTTCCTAAGTTCTCAGGGAGAAATGGGAGAATTATACCTTCAGACTTGCAGGATTTTGTCAATGTAGCCTTTCAATAAAGTCAAATTAGCTCATTAACTCATGTATCCTGTCTGGTCTATCTGATGAGGCTTACCGGCACTTTTGGGGGGGGCTACCTGAATATTGCTATCATGTCTCTTCTCCAACTTCCTTTTTCCACTCTGAAAGTCTTCTATTCCTTTAGTCTGTCCTCCTAAGGCATGAGCTTCTTACCGTAGTTGCCTCCTCTGGACCTGCTCTGACTAATGTTATATTCTTCTTGATATAACATATGGTCTCACCAGTGCAGAGCAAAGAGAGGAATAAATATTTCACCTGATTTTGCTACAGTGTGCTCCTAATGCAACTTAGTGTTTTAACCCTATGAGGAACTGTCTCACATTTCTGGCTTATGTTCAGATTGTTTTTAATGACCCATATTCAAGTTTTTCAGTGTAGTATTTTTGACTCTTCCCAACTTGTACATGGGGTGGAATTTGGAGTGGAGAGGAGTGAAAAGGCTGACTAGCTTTGAATCACTGATGGGGAGGAAACATCTGAAAGGAGATATTCCCTAAAACTTTGCATTGTTCATCTAGTAACCATGTAGTAGGTGCTTTAGTTTAGTGAGATTCTTGTCTATAAACAACCAGTATTAAATGTACCATTCTGATCAGCTCCTGGTGTTCTTTTCTGGTTCCTTGCAGTATGTGGGCTCTACATTTTTCTGCTCTATTGAAGGACATCTCGTTTCTTTCCACTCAGTCTTCCAACTTGTCCAAATTCAATGGCAATCTTGTTCTTCTCATTTTGGATGTTAGCTAGAGCTCTCTATGTTATCCATAAATTTGGGAAACAACTCATGAAACCCATTATCTTGATCATTAATGTTGAATAATACTGTCCCAAAGACTGATGCCAGTGGAAACTCACTGGCTATTACCTAGCAGCTCTGTGTAGATCCATTAATGCTGACATTTTGAGTGTGATCAGCCATCCAGTTGTAACTCTACTTTGCTGTAGTGACATCTAGACTAGAGTTTAAATTCCATTTTCCTGTGCACTGATGAGATTACCTACCCTGGTACAGGCAGTCCTTGACTTAGACCATTTGTTTAGTTCAGAGTTATAATGCTGAAAAAGCTACCAATGACCAGTCTTCACACTTACAACCATTGCAGCATCTCCTCAGTCACATGATCATGATTTAGGAACACGTGTTTACAATGGTGGTGTCATTCTGGAGTCACATGATCACTATCTGTGACCTTCCCAGATGGCTTCTGACAAGCACAGCCAATGGAGAAGCCTGCAAGGAAGGTCACAAATGGCCATCATGTGAGGTCTCAGTTAATATCCATAGCAAAAAGTTGTAAAATTGGGTGTGGTCATGTGATGCTTCATTTAGTGACTGCACCGCTTAACAATAAATTTCCCAGTGCCGGTTGTGATCATAAGTTGTAGACTACCTGGGATGAAAATCTTGCAGGAAAACAAACAAACACCCCTCAATTATCCTGATTTATAGCCTATCTCCTCTACTCAGTTTATCTTTGCATGTTTTCCCCAAAGACTGTCATCCACAAGCATTATTATTTAAGACAACTAGGAAACCTCAGTGGGCAGTTTTGCTTGGGAGCACTGCAGTTTCTCGTATAGGATTATTTTCTTAAGTGAATGCGGAAATGGTTCAAGTAGGTGTCAAGGAGGTTCAAAAGACATTGCTTATCAATCAAAGCATTGAAAACCCAAGGAGTTGCTGTCCAGAGGGAAACTCTTAACTCACTGGTTGGCATGAGAAGACCCTCTGCATCTCCTCTCGGTGCTCTTTCCCATATTCATTCAGGTTGGTTTGCTGTGCTTGGGAGAGTATTGACTCTGTATGAATATGACATCCTACAGTTTTGTATCGCATACAGATTTGGGCACAGAGTTTCTTCAGTGATAGGCTCTTTTCCCATGACTTTGTGACCTTTGTCCATCCCTGATCTCAACTGCAGGACATTGTTGAGCTGGGAACTTGAGTGAAGAGAACCTCTGTTTCTACCATAGACTCTAAACTGGGAAAATCACCAAGGTTCTTCTTCCCCTTCCCCCTTTTAGTCTTACAGCTGAGTATGCATCTTTGTCGTGCTCTTAGATTTTCCTGTTAATTTCACACAAAGTGCTCTTGATGGATCTCTTGTTATTTTTTGTGAGCTGTGCCATAAATTTGTGACATCTCACTGTAGCAATCTGTTAAGTGCATGTTAGAGGTGGGGGAGGATGAAGAAGGACAAGCTGCTGCTAAACTAGACAACCATGTGCAAGCAAAGAAGTATAACTCTGTTTTTCGATGTGGTGAGAAGGTTCTGCTTGCAGGTTGTATTTCCATCTTATGCTAATTACCTATGGAGAGGAAGCCAAGCAAGAGGTTATACACTGATGACACTCCACCAATGTGTATTTATTTAATCTGCATTTGCCTTTTTGCTGGGAGAAAATGGCTGGTGGGGTGACAATAGGGACAGCAAATGTCTACCTATTTGTCCCAAAGGGTTGTTGTTGTTTTTTTTCAAGAGACAACTGGACTTTCTGGTTTTTCTTTGAAGATGTTTGCTTTTCATCCTGGAAACTTCTTCAGCTCTGACTGGATGGCCATTCCATTCCTTGCCATACAGTAAGAAAAGGTAAAACGTCTTCAAAGAACAGCCAGAAAGTCGAGTTGTCTCTTGGAAAAGAACCTTTGGGACAACCATGATCTGGATGGCACAGTGGCAGATAGGAAAGCACTCCAGAGGGTTAATATCATTGCCCAGAAGATCATTGGTTGCCGTCTCCACTCTTTGCAAGAGCTTTATAGCTCCTGCTGCCTTAAGAAAGTTCAAACATTCTCAAAGATCCATCTCATCCTGGGAACCCTTTTTTTTTTAACTATTACCATCTGGCAGATGGTACAGGACAATAATAAAAACAATGACAAATAGGCTGAAAAATAACTTCTATCCCAGGGCAGTAGCTCTATTGAATTCTACTGCATAGTATAATATTAATGCAATATCAGGGGTTTTCAATTCAATATATAGGATGTGAAGGATGTATGTTTGTGTTTATTTTCATGGTCATGATGTGCACTGAAGATGGTGTTTGCATGAGGTTAAATGACAATAAAGAAAACTAAACTAACTTAAAAAAAAACTAAACAGAATCTCCATAGACATCTACCTATTTGCTTCATGGTCACTGTATTCAGATATACCCAAGTCACTTAAAGATTTACACAAGAGGCTCAACATGGTTAGATTTTACCTTGATGTCTACCCTCAAATAGTGGGCACGAAGAATGAAGAACTACTCCAGTGTGTTTAACACTAATTGGAGTACAAATACAATCTTATAACATATCCAAGGAATTTCCCAAGCTAATTTTTAATGATTGGATTAAGGAAGAATCTTTTTTAATCATCTGAAATACTTCCTTAGATGTTTTTGAGCTAAAGCTTCAACTGATGTGCTCTCTGATTCCTGGTTGCTTCTGCCCACTCTTCCTTCTATTCTTTCCCATCCTCCCCATGATCACAAGTGGTTAGTTATCTGGTAACTTAGGATGTTGTGTGAATGTGGACCATTTGGTGACTGTTGATTTAACTTGTGCAAAATCAGAAAATGAATTAATTCATTGCCTAGGCTAAATATATTATGTGAAACCAACCCATCTCTCTCTTTCTCTTATACTTTTATTTATTCTTTTATTTATCTTTCATTTATTGTTTACTCTGCTATTTGGATTAACTTTAGAGGACGAGGGTGCTTCAATTCAATATTCCTTCTTAAAAAATTATATGCAATTATCTAAGGGACCTTGGTCTCTTCACAGTTGAGAACTCCCCCTTTGAAAAGGAGAGGAACTAATAGTTACTGCTTAGTGCAGTCTTCTGCCTTAGCTAGTTCTGAATTTAGACTTGGACTAGGATCAATAGAGGTTGAGGCTTTCCAAACTAGGAGCATTTGTATTTTAGAGCCCTCCATTTACTAGTTCATTGTTTATTGATCAGTCAAATAAACATATCAAATTGTAACATGTAATCAGTTAGTAAAAGAGGGCAAAACTAATACAGAGTATTGCAATATCTAAATGTTTGACAAAATAATCAGATCATCCCCTTGGTCACAATCTGATTTAGCCACAACATTCATTCAGCTATAAATTCTATTCTGGGCTGCAACCTTGAGTGTCTTGTCCAAGGTTGTGTTATACAAGTTGATTGATATGCTCCTGCAATCTTGGTTTTTCTATTTCTTTTTACTTTAGCATTTTTATGATTGTTATGCTGTTTAATTCTCACTGTGGTTGCACACCGCTCAGATTCACATTCTGCGAGATGGGAGGCTGTATACATCTGTCAAATAAATAAATAAAAGGCCTGTCCCAGTGCCTGAAGGAAAAAAACAACAGCAAACAAACAGCTCTTTCCAAAACGCTAGGAGAATGAGGGCCTGCCTGCCAGGTCTCTCCATCGTGTGAGAGGGAGAGATTGCTGACTATCCAAGTGTTGGGACCTTGAAGGAAGTAGGATAGCCCGTTGAAGATGTCCCAATGAGCTGCCCTGCCACAGTGTGGCTTTGAAGGCTGTTCTCTGGCAGAGGTGTGTAGTTGGCAGCCCAAGAGGGCAGGAGTGGTGTCTTCTATTTGTGATGCCCCACATATGCATATCTTCTCTAAATGGAGAGCCTGATGGAAGTGCCAATCTCTGCTTACCAGAAGTCCAAGCCAACTGTCTCCAACCTTAACTTATAACCTCAGTTGAGGTCAGAGCTTCCGCTGCTGAGCAAGGTGATCGTTAAGTGAAGGGCGGCCAATTTATAATCTATTTTTTCCCATGGTTGTTAAGTGAATCACCATGCTCAGTACAGGTAGTCCTCAACTTACAGCAGTTCATTTAGTGACCTTCAATGTTACAATGGCACTAAAAAAAGTGACTTATGACCATTTTTCAGAGTAATGAACTTTGCAGCATCCCCAGGGTCACGTCATCAAAATTCAGGTGCTTAAGAGCTACTTCCTGCTTATTACCTGTGTTCCCAAGGTCATGTGATCCCCCTTTTGCAACCTTCTCACAAGCAAAGTTCAATGGGGAAGCCAGATTCACTTAACAACCAGGTCAGTAACCAATCTACTGCAGTGATTCACTGAACAGCCATGGCAAGAAAGGTCATAAAATGGGGCAAAACTCGTTTAACAAATGTCTCGCTCAACCGCAGAGATGTTGGGCTCAATTGTGGTTGCAAGGACTACCTGTAAATTATTTGCATGGTCATTCATTTTATCTGGCTTCCCCCACTGACCTGGTTTGTCAGAAGTTGGCTGGGAAGGTCACAACTGAGTGTGAAAAACAGTCATACGTCAGTTTTTTTCAGTGTCGTTACAACTTTGAACAGTCACTAAATAAACCATTGTAAATCAAGGACCACCTGTATGGATGATCTTCCTCTTGAACAGTAAATATTCTCTTGCCTCCCATAGACAGATATACACACACATATACACCCATTAATGTTTTCTCGGTCACTTATTACAGTGGCTTCCCTTATTCTGTGATCATCAGATAGTGCTGTGGTTCGCCAGCAGCAGGTGCAGATGGTTGAGGTCTCGGAAAGCGAGGACTTGGATGAGGGGCCTGCGTGTGATGCAGGGATGGGGCCAGGACCATCAGGGAGTGGAATGCTGCATTTAGAGATTGTGGATGCTGGCAGCAGTGAGGAAGAGATCCCTGAGGAGCCTGTGCCCAAGTGCACATGAGTGCAGGGCTGCTCAAAGGAAAAAGCAGCTACAGCAGCACGGGTGACTTGGGAGTAAGGCTTCAAGGTAATGGCCCCTCCCTTAAGAGATAAAAACCAGCCCAAGAGACTGGGATTCTTTGCAGGAAGCAAAGAAGTTCTTGCACTTCAAGCCTTGTGGACATTCGGATTATCCTGGTTTGTGTTTGGAGACTTTTTGTTTTGAATATTTCTTGGCTATTTTATCTAGTGTTCTTGGCAGTCTTGCACAACCTTGGCAAGGCTATCAGAGACAATTAGTTTTCATAACTGTGAATGAATGGAATTCACAGAGAAGCTTTAAGAGGTTTTACTTTTACCTCTGTTTGGTGTTTGTTTCCTTGGAACAAGGTTTGGGTCAGAACAGATAGCATTCCCTTGCATGAGAACTTCAGATCTTCGGCTCCACTTTGTTGGCCTATGTATCATCCATCCCCGCCATGACTTTTATCTCCTGCAGAAAGCTGCAGAAGAAGAAAAAGACAGGACAGCAGAAGGGAACAATGGAAGGAGGGGAACAGGCAGCCCTCCCTGTGCAAAAGGAGAAGTATGGTATTCAAAAGGCATCAGGATGGACTCCACTTTGCATGGACCAGGGATTCTTTGTCGCCTGCGTACAAAACCCTTGTCTTCTCTGCCACCTCCTGCCAGATCTCTTTTCATTGGAGAAAGCAATGGAGTAGAACCTTCCTCCTTGCAAAGCTCCCGTTACAGGGCTTTGGCCTCTCTGCTCATCATCCTGAGCTAGCTGGGGATTCTGGGAACACTGGCATTGAGTTTCAGGGAGGTTTTCAAAGGCTTGGCTATAAATAACTGGCAGCAAATTATATTTCATGGTGGATTTGGCAGAGGTCCTTTTCAAAGTTCACCTGCAGCGGGTTTCCTCATTGAAGGCAAGCTAGACTGGCAGGGGACTAATGGCATTATGAATAATGAATTATTAATGACTAATGGTGGCAGAGAAAATTCCTGCATGGAGTTAAAGTGGAACAAAACGGCCCCTTCCCAACTCAACTCAACTTCCCACAGTAGGAATCAGCTGCTAATATATCGGTCTTGCATTGTGCTGATTGATACACATGTAAGTTTGAGCTGGACAGTTTCCTTGCTATGTTTCGATTCAGAACGGAGGCCCTTTGATATTGCGGAGTTTTTAATGAAACTGCCCATTCTCTATGTTGATATGTTTTGTGGCACACGACCCAGGGTTCCATCCTGACTGTGATGCTGAATGGATGAATGCTGCACAACTTTGGTTTTATCTATATATGTATTTCTATCCTGCTTTATTGTTTTTTATAAACAAATCAAATGGACCGATATATCTAATACTCCTCCCTCCTCCTATTTTCAGCCCTGTGAGGTGAGTTGGACTGAGAGAGAGTGAATGGCCCAAAGTCACCCAGTCAACTTTCCTTTCTAAAGCAGAACTAGAACTCACAGTCTCCTGCTGACTGGCCCAAAGTCACCCAGCTGGCTTTCCTGCCTAAAGTGGGACCAGAACTCACAGTCTCCTGGTTTCTAGGCCAGCATGCTAGGCTCTCAAACTGGCTTTCTTGGAAACTTACTTTTTTCAGGCTACAGTGACAAAAGAATCTGCTCAGGGAAGTCAAAAAAGTCAAGATGGTTGCTGTGATGATTGAATCCTTGCATGCAACCACGGTCTGTGGGAGAAAAGGAAGCAAGGCTTCAATCACACCCTTACGGCTGCCATCTTGATGGCTCTGAATGAAAACAGTCTTTCCTTCTGTTGCCATGCCTTACTATGGATTTGCTTTGCCAAGGGTCCAGCAGCGACCAGATGCCAGAAAAATGGTTCTTTTTAGGAACTAGAGACAATGATTACACAGGTAGGTAAGGAGAATTTTAGGTTTTACTGTTAAACTGCAAAAAGTAATTTGAACAGAAAGAGCCAAAAAGTAATGTACCGATCAAGATTCCCTCCCTTCAGCTACTGGGAACCCCATTTAAGAAGCAAAGATACTCCAAGGCCCTTAATGCACAGCACAGAGCTTTCAAGCCCGTGCAGAAGCTGCATCTTAATGAGCAATTTTCAATAATTTTGACCCTAATATTTCATGGCCTTGCTTCTCTGGTTATGATATGGCAAAATCTAACCTTGGTTAGACAACTCCAGAATGGGGGACTAAAAGTTTAATAAGGCAGGGCTCTCTGCAGTTGAGTGAACCCCCCCGCCCCATATATCTATATCTATATCTATATCTATATCTATATCTATATCTATATCTATATCTATATCTATATCTATATCTATATCTGTCTGTCTGTCTGTCTGTCTGTCTATCTATCTATCTATCTATCTATCTATCTATCTATCTATCTATCTATCTATCTATATCTTGATATATATATTCATATATATATATATGAATGAAAGAAACCAATGAGTACAGAATAATCTATGAGCTTCTGGACTAGGGATGGGCACTTAATTTTCCCAAGGGGCCACATGAGAAACTGAGACTGTTGTGGAGGGCTGAACAAATGCAACCTGATTTGATGTCCTCAAACTCCATCAACTCCTCAGGCTACTCCAGGCAAGGGATGAGCACGTTACAGGCACAGAAAAGCACCTTCTCTCTTCCTCTTTCAGGGGCTACCGGCTGACTGAAGGAGTACATGGTAACTGTGTAGAGCCAGGCATGACTCGCTTCTTCTCCTGCCCCTACAATACCCTTATTTACAAAAAAACTTTAAACTTAGACCTCACCCCTTTCCTAAGAGCTTTGTAGGGGGTGTGCATAAGCGCACCAACCTGCCTATTGTCCCTGTCCTATTGTTTCTTTTATTTTTTTTTATTTTTCTTATATGTATCCATGTATTCATAATTATGTTTTTACTTATACCTATTATCTTGTAAGCAACTGACAAAAATAAATAAATAAAATAAATACATTTGATTTCTAATTTTTGTTTGACCTCACATGGGCAGGACAGGAAAACGGAAAGGCCTGATGTGGCCCAGGGGCCATAAAATGCTGAGGTCCATTCTAGACATTTCCTAATATGAAGGGGAAATCAAAATATTTCACCAACTTCTTGAAATACAATTTTATTTAGCGCATGGCATGTTATGTTAGCCAGGAGGCTACAGTGTTAATACAAAGTACAGTAGTTGTTTGATTGAATACTCATTTGTGTAGTTTAGAAACACTCCCATGAATATCATTCTCATCGCTAAATCCTAATATAACATGGTTTCACAGGATATTTTAGAATTTCCGAGTTGAAAAATGGAACCCTACACACACACTCTCCCGTTTTATAAATGCCTTGGTATCCCTCTCCATCTTCCTTCCTGCTCCAAGTTACTATTATTTATTCTGATGCCTATAAATGCCTGTGAGGATGAGTTCTCCAAGCTTGTGGGTTGGTTTCCAAATGTTTTGTTACCAGGCGAGGTAACATCTTCAGTGGAGTTTAGGGGATGTCAGTGTTCTTCTGTTTATAAGGGTTTCAGGTGTGGGTGTGCCAAGGGAGGATCTTCTGATGGGTCAGCAATGAGTCATCAGTGGGTCCTGTGATGGGTTTTGTGATGAGGAGATTACATCAGGTCAGGGAACCCCACCTCCCAATGACCCTGACCTGATGTTATCTCCTTATTACAAGACCCATCCCAAGACTCACTGATGACTCACAGCTGACCCATCCCAAGGCCCTCACTTGACACACCCACATCTGAAGAACACTGACACTGAGTTCCCCTAAACCAGGGGTCAGCAACCCGTAGCTCGGGAGCCACATGTGGCTCTTTTGGTCCTCTGCTGTGGTTCCCTGTCAGCTGATCCCACCACTGGCTGGCCCCTCCCCTCTCACCTGGCCTGAGAAAGTGATAAAGGTGATGGTGGGGGATGGAGACTCGCTGCATATTCCAGAGCAGGTGGTGACTGGGTGGGAGTGAGTGACATCGAGTTGGCCACACCCACCCAGTCACACCAGTTGTTAAATTATTGGCTCCCAGTGTTTTCTTTTTTGTGGGAAACATGTCCAAATGGCTCTTTGAGTGTTTAAGGTTGCAAGTCCCTTCCCTAAACTCTGCTCAAGATGTTACCTAGCCTGGTAATGAAATGATGAGAAACCAACCCACCATCTTGGAGAACGAGCCTTCATCCTACACCCAAGCTACCGATATTTGCCACTATTGCAAACCTCTGAGAGTCTTCACGTGATCCTGTTTTTCTTCAGATCTCTTCTCAGATACATTTTTTATAATATCTTTGACACATTTCATTAGTCCCATATGAAAGTTGACCCTAACTAACATGTCACTGTGATATAAGGAATGCTTTCGACAGTTCAATTCCATTTCATCCTCCCTTCTCTTCTACCATTCTGAGGACCCCCCTGGTTTGAAAATTACAGTGAAGGCTTGGGTGGTGGGGGCAGAAAACTGTTTCATGTGCCTTTTGCAAAAGTGCATAAGCATTGCTGTGGCTGATGCTGATATCCTGATTAAATACCCATACGACTGGAATGGTATGTTGCATTATGAGAAGACATTTGCACAGATTTTCTCTAGTGAGAAGGTCTCCACTTGCTCCCACAGCTTTGAGGCTTGCACAGCTGTTCATGGTTCTTTCCATCTTTTTAGGTAATGGTGTGCAAGAAGATCAGAAGGTGAAAACTCAGTGGCCACGATCTGCAGATGAACCGGGAGTCTATATGGCACAAACAGGTAATACATTCTGTCATCAGGTCATGGTTGAACATTTCACCAAATATTCTTTCTAGTTGGTTTAGTTTATTGATTTTAGTTTATTGATAGGCCACATCAGAATACAGAGTTCTGAACACACATTATGACTAAAGTCCTATATTTTTTAAAAATGAAATTGGAATAAAATACAATTTAAAATGAAATTCCAACAAAATACAATTATTAAATCTATAGATATGTAAAATAAGATAAAATTATATTTCAGTCTTACAATCTACCCCATCAGTCCCACATATGCTGATCTCAGCCGAACTCTGCTAAACAAATAATTCCTTCAACATTGTTCAACTATTTACAAAGTGTACACTAATATTACTGTTAATCTTCTCATCACTCCTTATCACCCATTCCCTCCCACTTGTGATTGTAGGACTGTAACATTGTTGCTTGTATCCTTACAATTTATATTGACTGTTTCCTAGTATGATTTGATTGTTGATTGTACCCTATGACTATCATTAAGTATTGTACATTATAATTCTTGATTCTTAACTAATGTACCTTTTCTTTATGTATACTGAGAGTATTTACACCAAGACAAATTCCTTGTGTGTCTAATCACCACTTGGGTAATAAAGTGTTCTGTTCTATTCTATTCTATTCTATTCTGTTCTGTTCTGTTCTGTTCTGTTCTGTTCTGCTCTGTTCTATTCTATTCTATTCTATTCTATTCTATTCTATTCTGTTTCTATTTCTATTTCTATTCTATTTCTATTCTATTCTATCTGAATTTTACTCAAGCATTGTGCTTAAATTTTCCTGCTGAAATTGAAATATGAAATTTGCATATTTTTGAACAAGGAGAAAAAAAATCCTGCAGGCATAATCTTAAGATAGGCTTAAAAAAATAGAAGAGGAGCCTTCCACTTGAGCTCAGTTCCTTGCTGGGATTGGCTGTAGCCTTCTTCTGAAGTGCTTTCTCACCTTTCCAGTCTAGCCTACAGCCTGGGGATTTCCTAATAGGCTTCCACGTGAGAGCTGACTAGGTCAGAGCGGCTCAGGTTGCTTGAGAATTAGCCAGCCTTCCCAATCCAATACATGAATAAAATAAAAAATAAATGAGTAAGTCTGTTAAGTGCTGCTTCGTGCCTGAATTGAAGAAAGGTGGGAAGGGAGGAAGAAAAGGAAGGAAGAGTGAAAGAGAATTAAATAGGAAGGAAGGAAACACAGAAAGAGGCAGGCAGGCAGGCAGGAAGAGTATGGGAGAGAGAAGAAGGGAGGGAGGAAGGGAGGGGAAGGGAGGGAGGAAGGAAGGAAGGAAGGAAGGAAGGAAGGAAGGAAGGAAAACAAGGAGAAGGAAGGAAGGAAGGAAGGAAGGAAGGAAGGAAGGAAGGAAGGAAGGAAGGAAGGAAGGAAGGAAGGAATCTTGAACTTTCATCCTCTCCCCACCCATTTCAGGCCTTACTGCCATCCCAAAAGGTCTGTAGCCCTGAGAGTTGTTGTCCATGCTGACCTAAAAAACATGCAGTGCACATTTGGAAAACCATTGAGGCAAAACATACTAAGAATTTTAAATTATGTGATGATGTAAAGATGAATATGATAATATTTCTGGCTTCTAATTGGACCAGCACATAAATAGCCTGGATCTAATTACATTAGATAGCTCTGCTAAGGGAGACTTAAGTAGGGAAGAAACTTTCTGGAGCTCCCAAAGAGCCAGTATGTTTAATTATATTATGATTCATATTTATGCTCCTTTAATAACCTATTTCTGTATCAGAAATTACCCTGACAATGACCACTTCTCATTATATCCAGTCAGTGAATCCTAAAGTAACTACAGTATTTCTAGTTGTAGTTCATTTGTCCCATTAGGACCATAAGAGAAGTATGGCTTTTGAAGGAAACTTCCTTCTGGACATTAGGTTTTGATTTGGTTTGAAAGACGTTTCCAAGACTTCAGGGAGTAAACTTCCATCAGCTCAGGTTGGAACTAAGTCAGGAATTGTAAGCATTTCTAGAAAACAACTTGAATCCCAGCCAGAATTTTAATGGAGTTTTAATCCTGACTGTTAACAGATTGTTCTGGTTTGACAGCTAATGCTAAGCAGGCAAATTCTCCATTGTTCTTTGCCAGATTGTCTCCTTTCCTCTCCTCTCCACCTCTTCCCCTCCCCTCTCTTCCCCTCATCTCTCCCCTCTCTCCTCCTATTTTCCCCTCCCCTCCCCTCCTATCATATCCATATCCTCCCATCTGTAAAACTCTTTGATTTGTACAGTCATGTACAGTTGAAGAGCTTCAGAGACGTTCTTAGGACTGGAGCATAATTTTCTTGTATTTATTTAGTCATGAAAGGATGTGCCTGACTGTCATGTCATTCACTGTGGCAGTGTGCAGCCTCTTTGGCTTCCCACATTGCCATTCTTTTCCCAGGAAGAATCTCAAGAGAATGATTCTCTGTAACTGTGCAACTTCCACCACTGAGTGGGAAGTTTTGCTTTTACAAATTCTTGGAGTATTTCCTCCTCCTCCTCCTCCACCTCCTCCTCTTCCTCCCCCGATCTCTGCCTTCATCTGTGGTGGTTAAGTGGCAAAGTGCTGTTTGTCCAGACTCCCGTGTACCTGAATGATTCCTGTGTAAAATTCAATAAAATTACCCAAATAAGTCTTCCAAAGTCTAGTGAAATTCAGACTTTTTTTTCTCCTTGGCACTTTAAAGGTATGCTACATCTGGAGTTTGTCTAGCCAAGAGTTAGGCACTTCCACATTTGGTAAGGCTCAGCATTTTGTCAAGGATTACCCTTTTTCTACACTTGTTCACACCGCTTATCATTCCTTTCAAGAGTGTTGAGACTGACCAGGGTGAATTGAGACTGACCAGGGTGAAATTTTGGAATTTGTTCAGATACATGTGGAAGGCAACCAGTAACGCAGTGTTTTTTTTCTTTTTTACTTTTTCATTCCTAATGAATTCTAAAAACCTCTTAGAAGCATCTGCATTGTGAAATGCAAATTGGAGCATTTGCATTACTAAGAAAATTAGTTTCTGAAACAGACGGTTATGGAGTCTAACAATCTCACTTGCTTTGATGAAATTGGTGACCTTTTTTTTCAAATTGGTTCTTGGTATCTCAATTCCATAATGGCTGTGAGGACCAATCTTTGTGGACTCTGTGAATCTTCACTGCTCTGAGACCTGCTGGATGTAACATGCCCGGGTCTGAGAACTCAAAAGGAAGGTTTGATATTTCAGATGTTGAAAATGTGAGTGTGGATGGAGATGTCCACCAGGGTGACTAAGGATGACAGTTTGTATCTGACACAATCCCAAAGGTGCTTTGTCAAAATAACAACTGGGCTTTCTTTGTTTTTGCTTGAAGATGTTTCACTTCTCATCCAAGAAGCTTCTTCAGTTCTGATTGAATGGTGGAGAAGGGAAGGATATTCCATTCAATCAGAACTGAAGAAGCTTCTTGGATGAGAAGCAAAACATCTTCAAGCAAAAACAAAGAAAGTTTAGTGGCCTTTTAGAAAATAATATTTGAAAACAACGATGACCTGGATGACTGAGAAACTCCATAAACATTAGACTCAGTCAGACTCAGACAGGGATGCTTGAAGTGAAGCTGCCAATCTCCCCTCTCCCTTTTTATTGGATCGCATTTTCAGTTGTGGAATTGAGCATGAGTTTCAAATTTAGAAAATGCATCCATTGGCATGGTTCCCCCTCCCCTCAAAAAAAAAAAGAAAAAAAAAAAGAAAAAAAGGAAAAGAAAGACAGGGAGAAAGAGGTCAACTTGTGACCTCTTCCTGCAGCTTAGAGTTGTTCAAAGGTGACCACTTTGGGAGAGAAGAACGCCAGCTCTTTAGCTTAGTAGCTTACTTAGCCCTGGAAGACGCTCTTATTTCTCAGTGCCTCCTTGAGCCTTAATAATCAGATACAATTTAATTAAGAAGCAGGCTCCAATGGCTGTGAAGCTGCATCTCATCTTCAATTCCGGTTGGTCCCCGGGGGACCATCATCTTCATGGCGACAGCAGATTGAGGAGAGGCAAGATCCTCTTCCTTCCTCGTGCTCCGCCCCGCCTCTCCCCAGTGCAACTGAGTTTAATTTGCTCCATTTATGTGTTCTCTTAGTGCCTTCCTTGGAGACCTATAAAGAAAACAAATGTATTAATTGTTTAGCTTCTATGTATTTATTTAGCAAATTCATCTGGGTAATGTGAATGCCAGTCATTCTGCCTCTCCCCTATCCTTCTCCTTGTCTTTGATTTATAGTTTCCAAGCCGTTGTGTGCCTTGCAGCAGAAGACAAATGGTGCAAAAAATCCAGGAGTTTGGCAAGATGGGCTAGGCCAGATGTGCAAATACAGATACAGGGTAGTTTTTAAGCCTTGCTATCTGTAAGCTAGCAGGATGTCTACATTGACGGAAAGGTCAGGCACCAGCTTAGCACACAATAGCTCTGGATGAGGAATATCTCTGTGGTCTTTCTTTGGGGGAGGAATGTAGCAAGGAGAGGATTGGGGTCTTTTTGTCCTCCTTATCAGTAATAAAAACAATTTCCCCCTTTTATCAGGACCAGCACCAATTTCTAGCATGAAGTACAGTGTTTGGCTGCATTTTAGAATAGGGCAGAAAACAATCATGAATAATTAAACCTGATTCAGGATGAGAATGATAACAAAATAAAGAAAAATAGTTTTTGTCCCCTGGACTATCTCCAGCTGTGTAGTAGAATCAGGACTCTATTTTCTATTTAAGAGGAAGTGAAATTTAATAATGAAGGCTTTATTTTGCATCCCTGAAAGAAGGCATGGGAGGAAATGAAGGCAAGCTGAATGTCCCAAGATCTTCCTTAAACCATGGGGTCTTTCTTTCCTTCCTTCCTTCTTTCTTTCTTTCTTTCTTTCTTTCTTTCTTTCTTTCTTTCTTTCTTTCTTTCTTTCTTTCTTTCTTTCTTTCTTCCTTCCTTCCTTCCTTCCTTCCCTCCCTCCCTCCCTCCCTCCCTCCCTCCTTCCTTCCTGCCTGCCTGCCTTCCTTCCTTCCTTCCTTCCTTCCTTCCTTCCTTCCTTCCTTCCTTCCTTCCTTCCTTCCTTCCTTCCTTCCTTCTTTCATATAAACTACCTCTCACTTGCTACACTGCTTTCTTGATATCCTTGGAAGTAAACTGTATTTTATCCAACCTCATATGGCCATATTATTCTCAGGGGTTTTTCTGAATTTTGCCTTTACTGGCCATATTCAGACAACAGAAGGGCTCCTTACCTTAATAGTCATTTTGCCCTCGTATCTGAAGGTCAATTTTCTGCTAGAATAGCTTTCTCACATAGATTTCCTTTCAGCTATTGCTAATTCATTCTCTCTCTCTCTTTTTGCTTTCTTTCTCATGTTCTTTGGAAAATATTAGCCACCCACATCCCCTCCTCCTTCCTCCATCTGCTCCTCCATAATTTAAATGGACGTCCTTTACTACAAGGCTGTCCAATAACTTCAGATAGATCATCAAGTCTCATCAAGAAGCAGATTGTTGTAAATGACTTGTCTGCCCAAGGTGGACAGAAAGAAAGGCTGTCTGACTGAGATCCCTGTTTGAGACTGGGGTCTGCAACGGCTAACAATGTGGAGTGTAAATGGCAGTTTACACCTTCAACTGTGAAGGGTGTATCTGTGTCTGATAATGTGTGTGTGTGTGTGGGGGGGGACTTAGGATAGCAGTGCAAATCATTGTCAGTTTTTGGAATCTGCCAGAGTGCTTCTTAATGTCATAAAAAGCAATCTAGAAGACCCAGTGAAGGTACAGGAATGAGGCACCCAAAAATGTCCACATAGGAATCTCATTTCCCATAAATCTCTCATGGAAGGTGTCCATACGTATCTGGCTGTTTGTCAAGCAGGAATTGTATTCTGGATCTGGGGGCCTAGCAGTGGCCTTGTTGACTGGAAGGTAGCAATTCGAGACCCAAACACTGGATGACGGAGTGAGCTCCTCTTCTCGTCCCAGCTCCTGCCAACCTAGCAGTTCAAAAGCATGAAAATGCAAGTAGATAAATAGGTACCACTTTGATAGGTAGGCCACAGCATTCCACATGTAGTCATGGTATCCACATGACCATGAAAGCATCTTCAGATAGTTCCGGCTGTCTTAGCTAGGAAACAGGGGAGAACTGGCCCCTAGAATCAGATACGAGTGGACAGGGAAAACGTTTACTTTTTACCTTTTTATTCTGGATGATCCATCTGGAGAAAGATGCAAAGTGGCTCCAATTCAATCTAGTTTTG
The DNA here is from genome assembly GCF_049901715.1 of Pseudonaja textilis. Taxonomy (NCBI): domain Eukaryota; kingdom Metazoa; phylum Chordata; class Lepidosauria; order Squamata; family Elapidae; genus Pseudonaja; species Pseudonaja textilis. The sequence goes on from NC_141999.1 coordinate 4,124,530, forward strand.
TTTGTAGGAAGAAGAGGGAAACTAGTCAAAAATTGGAGACTACCCCAGCAGCAAAATACACATTTGTTGCTTGGGGTAATCTCCAAGTTCACTCAGAATGTTGTGTTAATGAAAATTCAGCCCCAGGAAAAATAAAAGCCACCTTGGGTATACATGTCATTCAAGGAGCTGTCCAGCATAGTGGTGCTGAAACTTTTGTGTGTGTGTGATAGTAGTTTCCTTGCAGGTAATCCCCAACCTACATCCGTAATTGAGGCCCCAATTATCATTGTAAGTGATTCTGGTTGCTAAGTAGGTCATCAGGTAACCCCATCCTATTTTACAATCTTTTCTATGATGGTTGTTAAGTGAATGCAGTCAATAAGTCATTAAGTATAGGGCATTTCTAGGGGGCATTTTTTTCCAGAAATCAGAAGTAAACCCTGATTTCCAGCAAAAAGATCCTAATCATGATCATGTAACCACGGGGCACTGCAAAGACCTGAAATGTGGGCTGGTTGCCAAGTACCTAAAACAAGGTGACATGACTGCGGTGGTCATAAGCAGTTACATGGGGATATGTTGTAACTTCAGATGGTCACTAAGCAACCAGGCATAAGTCAAGGACTACCTGTATTAGCTGTTCTCAATTCAGTGACCTTTGTTGGACTACAAAGTCCACAGTACCAATAGCAGAGGATGTTTATAGCTCAGGGTTGAATTGTGTGGAGTCCTTGCTGCTGTCTGAGCTTAGAGGTTTCCTTGCAGGTGTTTCATTACCCAAACAGGTAACAAGTAGGTAGGTGGAGTGCATTGATGATGTTATCTAGTGAGGTAATGAAGCATCTTCAGGCAAGTAGCCAAGCTCGGAGAGCACCAAAGATTCCACAAAATCCCATAATTCTCAGACAATAGAACCATTGAATGTATTGGGAGAATACTAATTGTTTTTATCACTGCAATGTAGAGTAGTTTAAATTCTCCCTGGTGTCTTTGTCCCATGATTGTTCCGTTTGCATTCTTAAAATGCTCTCTAGTTAATGCCAAAATGCATTTAGCATTACACAAAATGTGTGACCTTTCCAATAAATTAATACCCAAAATGCCTTTTTTGCCACTTGCAAAATGTAAATATATATATAAAAAAATCCAATTTGAGCCAACAAGCAATAGCAGTGTCTGGAGTACCGGTACTCAGAATGATATACAGGGCTGCAGGTTCAAGCAGTATTGGACAAGATAAGTTGCAAATGTATGTGAAAATTCCAGGAAGTACTTTTCTTTTGTGAGCTTTCAGTCGCAACACTTGGAAGCACTTCCAAAACTTCAGGGTTGTGAGGCCACACTCCTCTGGCAAATGACACAGCTGGGCCTGCTCTGCGTAGTCATCAGACGGTCTCTTCAGTGAGGTGAAGTAAGCAGCTGAGGTGGTGAAACAGATGCATAGAATCAAAATGCAACTCTTAAATGGTGGTTGGAGTGCAAACTGTTGCCACCCAATTCAAATCTTCACCATAAAGTAAACTATAGAAACAGCAACAGCACTTAGATGCTGCATATGCACCACAGCCCTCTCTAAGTGGTTTACAGATTCAACTTATTGCCCCCAATAAGATGGGTCTTCATTTTACTGACCTCAGAAGAATGGAAGGCTGAGTCAACCTTGAGCTGGTCAGGATTGAACTGCTGTCAGTCGGCAGAATTAGCCTGCAATACTGCATTCTAACCACTGATCCATCATGGCTCTGAGTGAATTTCTTCATGGCTTTTTAAAGAAAATAATGGAGGTGGTAGTGATAAACTTAGACGAGGGGAAACAGTAATTTCAAAAATATACAGGTAGTCCTCAATTTATGACTAGCTACTAAGTGATTGTTTAAGGTTCTGACAGACCTACCTGGAGGTTGCTCAACACCCAAATTTGAAATCCTGATGGTTGCCCCTTCCCCCCACGGTCACATGATTTCAGTTGCTTGACAACTGGACCACATTTAGGGCTATTTCCAGTGCGCCGTGGTCACATGACTGTGTTTTATGATGGTTTTGCCAAAAACTTGGCAACTTTCGGATTTTGGCAAAACTGGCCCCATTGTGGTTGTTAGTCCACTTAACAACCCCCAGTAGATGCTTATGACCCCAGTGGATGCTTATGACCCTGGTGGTCATTTAATAACCACACACAAAAAAGTTCATAAAATAGAATTGGTTACATGATGACTTGCTTTGTGACCACAGGCACCATTACGGTCATAACTCAAGGACCACCTATATCTCATCGTGTTTATCCCCTTGTGATTTGTGATTTTGATTATTATCCTCAGACTCAGGCAGGAGGCTGAAAAAGTTGTTCTGCATCAGGCAGGTTGAAAAATATCTGCAAAGGAAACATTTCTGTTTTGTTTTTGTTTTTCCCACATTTTGAGAGGTAAGTTGGCAAGACTGGTGCTGCTGTCCTTGGAAAAGCTACACATGCATATGCCCCAAGGGGTGGGTCTCCACAGGGTGGTAGATTTGTTAAAAAACTGTTTGTGGTTTGAGTGATCATTACATGATGCTACCGTTTGGTTTAATGGAAAACTATGGCCCTTTTATGACTGTGGACTTCTGAGCCAGCCAGAATTCTGGGAGTTGAAGTCCACAGGTCATAAAGGGAACCATCCCTGATTTATTAGTTTGGGTATATCATATGTGGATACAACTCTTGGCTTTTATTTTCCCATTTGTAGAATTTACCGCCTTGTATGAATTCAGCCACTGTGTGAAGACGATGTCCGGTGGCACCTCTGCCAAGAGAAAGCATAATATAGGACTATAATAAAGCTGCTGAGCCATAAACCATGATTAAGAGCCATGTTGGCTGACTTCATACCATGCAGTGCTCCTCAAGAGGCAGGGCAGAAAAAAAAAGTCAAAATGGCGCTTGGAGCCACATGATTTGAACCCCACCCCCTTTTTATATACATTATTCATAGCAGACAAACAAGAGACAGAGCTTTAATAATGTCACAGCCACTATCTTAACCCCCCCCCCCCCAATGCATGGCCCTACAAAGCAAGCCAATGTTTGTTTTAGCCTATTGCATTAAACTAGACCTTTTCTAGTGGCTTCTGTGAGGTTGTTTCTGCTTCTCATTGCTTGTGGCTGGCAATTAGTTTAGCAAAAAGGAGAATGCAGTAGTAGAATTCTAGATTTGACCACTTTAAATGTGTTACAACACCATTTTATGGTTTTCTCTGGTAGAAAAATGGTAAAACGAAAAAAATCTGCACATAGAAAACTACCATATGGAATGAAACCATTGTAGCATAATTTTCACCTTGATTTCATTCCAGGGAGAGATCTCTTCCTCCCTCCCTCTTCTCCTTTCCCCCTCTTTCTTTCCCTCTCTTTCCCTCCCTCTCTCCCTCTCCTCTCTCTCTCTCTTCCTCCCTCTCTCCCTCTTCCTCCTTTCCTCCCTCCCCCTCTCTGTCCCTCCCTCCCTCCTTCTCTCTCTCTCTCTCTCTCTCTCTCTCTCTCTCTTTCTCCTATCAGTAGTCCGTGATTTATAACTGGAAGCAGACTTACAACTGGACCAGAATTTCCATTGTTCAGACATCCAGTTGTTAAATGCCTGATTTTAAGACCTCCTTTTGCTGCAGTTGTTAAGTAAAGCACTGCAGTTGTTAAAAGACTAATGCAGTCATTAAGCAAATCCAGCTTCCCCCATTGACTGTGCTTGTTGGAAACCAGCTAGGAAAGTCACAAATGGTGATGACACACCCCAGCCAGGCTGCAAGTGTTGTAAATACATGACAATTGCCAAGTGCCTGAATTTTGATCACATGACCATGGGGAGGCTGTTCAGTTGTATTGTGAGGTTGTTAGTCACTTTTTTTCTGTACTGCTCTAATGTTAACAGTTGCTAAACCAAGGATTGTAAGTCAAGGACTGTATCTGTCTACCTACAATATCTGTCTATCTGTCTGTTCATCTATCTTATCTATCTATCTATCTATCTATCTATCTATCTATCTATCTATCTATCTATCTCAAAGCCATTTTGGAACTCCCAAAAACATTTGTCATCTCTTTGGAATTTTTAAGGCAAAGTGTTGCAGTTCACATGATACAGGATTGTGTCCACAATGATAATCAATTTCTGTCCTGTTCACCCATGCAAGCTTGTTTGCTTTCAGCAGCAAAGACTTGGTTCTAATTTTTCATATATGAAGATTATTAAAGGCTAATATTTATAACCCAAACTTGCTCAGTCTTCTCAATAAACATTCCAGAACCAAAGTATAAGTGGAGTTTTATTTTAAGAATCCCAGATTTAAAGCAATTTTGCAAATTCTAGTGTAAATGGAACTGACTGCCTGTGAATCAATCTTTAATTGCCCAAAGTCTTTTGCTATTTACACACTTGGTCTGAGAAAATTCTAGCTCCAACAATAGATTAAAGTACATCTAAAATGTATATTTTAGGGAGAAGGCAATTAATTTAAATAGATATTTACTTTTCTTTAGTAATTGCATTTTTATTATGACTTTCCCTTTGAAAGTTCAAAGACAGGATAAAGAGGGTTCATTACTTATTTCCACACACAAACACCGATCCACACCAACAATCTAACAGGGTAGCTGTGTTGGAAGAAAGAGAATGGCCTGTGTCATCTTACTAAACTCAATGGTTGATTTAAACTTGGCCCTCAATAAGTCAAAGCAAACACATCTTTAAATGCTGTACTATATAATGAGACTTTTAAATCTATATTGATAGAAAAACTCTAAGCCACAGTGTTGATGCAACTGAGTTCTTGATTGATCCATCTGTCTGCAGGGAAGGAGATAATTTTGGGGGGGAAATGGCTGAATACACTAGTAGAGGGTTATATTTAGTTCAGGGTTGAACTGTTGGGGTCTTGATGTTCTCTGAGGTTAACTGTTTTTCTGCAGATCTTTTGTTATCTTGTTAAGTAACATCATCAGTGTATGGGAATATAGTCCAATTGGTTGTCTCAAAGTTGCTTTTCAAAAGGCAATTGGACTTTCTTGGCTTATTTTTTCCCTTGAAGACATTCCACTGCTTATCTAAGAAGCTTCTTCAGTTCTGGCTGAATGGTGGCGAATGGTGACCAGACTAATGACCAGATAACTGCTAAGGAATATAAATCCTTCCATTCCCCACCATTCATAAACATTTCCGTTGGCTCAAAAGGTAGCAGCCCACATGGTTTTGTGCATATGTGTCATCTCTCCTGTGGGAGCTCCATTGGCTTCGGATTTGCCTCAGGTTCCAATTCAAGGTGCTGATTGTCCCTTTTAAAGGCCTACATGCCTTGGAACCAGGTTATTTGAAGAACCACCTTCTGGTTACATCTATCTGAACTACCAGAGCAGGGAGGCAAGGAATGCTAGAGGCCCCCTCTTCTAAAGGAGCTATATCTAGAGGGACCCAGAAGAAGGGCTTTATGTGTGGTGGCTCCCTCCCTGTGGAATATCATTTCTGCAGAAATAAGATCGGCCTCCACTGACACTCTTGTGCAAGGCCCTGAAGACCTGGTTGTGGACATCCCAACCAGGCAAGTACTAGTGAGACGATCCAATCTCTGAAGGCAAAACTTTATTGAGTACATCATTTTGGCACTGGTTAGGGCAAAACCAGATCTAGCTAATTCCCATGCAAGCCCACACAATTAAAGTATATAATTCTCCCTCCCCCTATTTGTGCAGGTCACATTGTCCAATTGAACCTCATAGTATTGTTATGAGAAAAAGTCTTTGGCTTTAGCAAACACCTGATGGAGTGTCCTTTGCTCTCACACTCATCTTCTTGATGTTTGGAGCCTGCATTCCATCTTCCCCCTCCCTCCCTCTGGTTCATTGGCAAGCTGAGAAGCAATAATGGTTGCAACAGCAAAAGCACACTTTGAATCTTGACACTGGTTTTGCCAACCAACCTGGAGAACCCAGAGAGGGATGGAGCCCATCAAGTGGCTTATCTGATTGATTGTTGTCATCAAAGGGATAGAGGGGTTATTGCTTTCTATCATTTTATATTAGGTTTTTATTTTCATAAGTTGCCCTGAGTCACTTGTGAGTGAGTTAGGCCATATCAATTTTGATCAATAAATAAATTGTTCCAGTTAGGTAGGAATGTGGCTTCCTTGAATGTTTCTTGATTGGGGTGTTGTTCCTCTGATGGTCTTACATGCTTACTATATCTGTGTGTTGGTTGCTAGGGAGTGTTTCTTTGACTTTTGCTTGTCAATGCTGTATGTAGATGGATTTTTGCAATAGCAATAGTATTTTAGGCTTATATACCACCTCATAGTGCTTTGTAGCACTCTCCGGATGGTTTACTATGTAGAAGTATTATTTGCATATGGCCCCCAACAGTCGGGGTCCTCATTTTACAGACCTTGGAAGGATGGAAGGCGGAGTCAACCTTCAGCCATATCAAGATCAAACTTTACGCTGTGGGCAGAGTTTGCCTGCAATACTGCACTTTAATCACTTCGCCACATTTAACTTGCAGATCCATTTTTCTTTCTACTGGTGCGCTTGGACATACATGTCTCTCTTTCTCCCCAGGAGATCCAGCAGCAGAAGAGTGGTCCCAATGGAGTGTCTGTTCTCTTACCTGTGGGCAGGGCACCCAGGTGCGAACACGCTCCTGTGTCTCCTCACCCTATGGGACTCTGTGTAGTGGCTTGCTGAGAGAGACCAGGACATGCAACAACACTGCCGTTTGCCCAGGTAGGTGAAGAGAAAATGGAGAATGGATTTTCTTCCTCCTTCTTGCCTTCTTGCTGTTTGTTTCCTTCAAGGTCTTGGGTCACTTTCCCCAGAGTTATCTGTTGGCCATGATTACAGGCAGTCCTTGACTTATCTCCATTCATTTAATAACTATTCGAAGTTACAAAAAACAAGTGACTCATGACCCATGCTTGCTCTTATGATTGTTGAAGCATCCCCAGAATCGTATGATCAAAATTCAGGCCCTTGGCAACTGGCATTTATTTACAAAAGGTGTGGCATTCCAGGGTCCTTTTTTCCCCATCTGCAATCTTTGCATGGCAATTTGATGAGCAAAGTCAATGGGGGAACCTGGATTCATTTAATGACTATGTGATTACTTAACAGCTGCGGTGATTTGCTTAACAATTGTGGCAAACGAGGTCTTAAAATCAGGCAGGACTCACTTAACAATTGCCTTTCTTAACGATGGACATTCTAGACCCAATCATGGTCCAAAGTCAAGGACTATCTGTGTTAGGATAGAGTGAGGATTCAACGACTCTTGCTCAAGGAGAAAATGGCAGTTGTGGCTAGGAGTTCCCCTGTTCAACTTCACCTTATACACCCATTGTGCCCTTTACTGAATTGAGAAGCCCTTTCACTCAATCATACCCTTATCTTCTCCCACATGGACTACAGGTAGTCCTTGACTTACAACAGTTCATTTAATGACCATTTGAAGTTACGGCAGCACTGAAAAAAATGACTTATGATCATTTTTCACACTTATGACCATTGCAGCATCCCCGTGACCACGTGATTTATATTCAGATGCTTGACAATTAGTTCATATTTATGATGTTTGCTAATAAATAATAACCATGTTACTAACTTAACTACTTCAATGATGCAGTTTGGTCATGGGGCTACTCTTGAAGACTTTCCAGAAGTTGCAGCTGGTGCAGAATGTGACTACATGGACAGTTTTGGGTGTCCCTAGGGTTGTGCATAGACAGCTGGTCCTTGACTTACAATAGTTTGTTCAGTGACTGTTCAAAGTTACAATGGCATTGCAAAAAAATTGCTCGTGACTGTTCTTCACGCTTATGGCCATTGCAGCATCTCCATGGTCACGAGATTAAAATTCAGACATTTAGAAACTGGTTTATATTTATGACTGTTGCAGTGTTCCTTGGTCATGTAATCCCCTTTTGCAACCTTCTGACAAGTAAGGTCAAGGGGGAAGCCAGATTCACTTAACAACCAGGTCACTAAGTCAACAATTGTGGCGATTCACTGCAGCAGGAAAAAATCATAAAATGGGGCAAAACTCACTTAACCAATATCTCAGCAACATAAATTTTGGGCTCCATTGTGTTTGTAAGTTGAGGACTAACTGTAGCTCCTCTGATACACAAGTTGCATTAAGTGCTACTATGTTTCCAGATCCAATTCAAAGTATTGGTTATTACCTTTAAAGCTCTGGCATAGGACCAGGTTACCCGAGGAACCATCTGGTCTCAATTACATTGTCCCATCCCAATTGATCAGGCAGGTGGGGCATGTTATGGATCCTGCTGGTTAAGAAAATTCAACTTGCGGGTGTCAACACTCTGACTAAGCAAACCCAAGGAAAGTAGGCACTCTCGGGAACTTTGAACTCCAAGAAGCAAAACTTTATTGGAGATACCATTCCAGTACTGTGAAGAATCAAAACCAAGTCTCAGGGCTCCAACAAATCCACCCTCATTCAAATCAAAAGTCTCTAGCCGCATCTCAGAAAAAGTAAATTGGTTTATTAGAAATTGCCATGTTGGCGCGTGGTTGAGTGCAGCCAATACTAAATCACACCATACATTTCCCCCTTGACCCTGGTCTTTCCCCCACCCCCTGGATATGACTTCTCTAATGGGACACATCCGTCTCCAAGAGTCATCCATCATACTCTCCAATAACTTTCTTATGCTCCGACAACTTTGGGCTGCCGAGGTGATTATCTAGGCATTTCAAGAATGCCTTGTTTTCCCGCACTCCCTTTTTCTGGCAACTGAAAAAACCAAAGGAGTCTCTTTTTACTTGACACCAACTCTGGTTTTTCCCGCACAATGCATGCATAGTTAAGCAATAGCTTTCTTTCTTCTCCACTCTTGGTTAGTCACATTGTCTGATTATGAATCGTTCTTTTGTTTTGAGAACTGTTCATTTTCTGTCGGACATCTGCATCAATGGCCTTGGTGGGTTCTTGGTTCTCATGGTCCATCTGCATTCTTTCTCTCTTTTCTTCCAGTTCTCTGGCAAGTTGAATAGCGATAAGACATAAGCGTTTTAAAAGCAGTTCAGTCTTGATAGCAAGATCCAGGAAGAGAGAGTCATCTCTGCCATTGCCCTGACCCTATCTTAGCCATAGAGGTGAAGTGAAGCAGGCCCCCATTCTCCAGATTTTCAGAAAAAAACATTAAGACCTACTGGCATGGGGGGCTGAAGAATGATATGCAACCTTGTGGGTAGTTTATGTCTTCAGAGTGTTTCTCTACCTTTTTTTAAAAAAACCTCTTTACCTTGTAATATTTTAACCCTAACCTTTAAAATTCTATTTTTTAACTTTCATATTATATCTTTTTTATTGTAAATCTCCCAGAGCCACTTTGGTAAGGTGGATGATGTAGAAATGTGATGAATAAAGAAAGAAATAAGTCATACTCATACATTTGAATTAAGTCCCCTTGAAGCAAGAGATTGTCCATAAAACCCGTGACTTGGTTCCCATTTTGATGTAACTGTGTGCTTACTTTTGGTCTAGCCCCAGAACATGCGCTATCGTAATTCACTCCTCCATTGAGCTTGTCCTTTGTCTCCCCCTTCCTCTGCTAGTTCAGATCTTGTTCACACATGGAAGGAAGTCAATAGGTCTGATTACAAGCCATGACCTGTGCTTACGATGGAGAATTAATGAAATAATAAACCCAAGGACTCCTAATGATAAGCATGTGTAATCTGTGCTATTTCATTAAGGAATTTTCCACCCTTCATCTTTTAAGTGCTGCTAGGTGACAGGCAAGTATTTCCCCTCTCTCATTCTCTTTCACCTCCCACTGTCCAGAACTCTTGATATTTATTGCATTTTTAACTTAAAGCAAACTTTGCTCTGCTGTCTGTTTGGATAAGATACTCATACTCTAAATTCTGATCTTGCTTTGTCCATCTGGGCTCCGCAGCAAGTGCCAACCAATTTCTGCCTTGTGATCCTTCTGCCATGCTGAGCTTTTTTCAAAGGTTCTTTTAATGAAAGATAAATGAGAAAATTGGATTGTTCCAAAAACTAGTGCCAAACTCAAGCACCGTCTTTGTTTCCAAGAATGTTCCGAGCCACATCAGTTCCTCAGACAATGTAAATGGTGCTTGAATGAATGAATGAATATTTTTATTACAGGCACTGTCCTGAATTGCAAACAAAAAGTGCATTAAAAACAAAATAAAAACAAAACCATAAAAAATGTTACAACTGACGGTAAATGTGTTGGTGGATAATCAAAGTCTACCTAATTTTATAGGCTGTATAACAAACTTAGATACATTCAAGGAAACTGACTCAAGATCAGAATTTTCCAAGTGTTTCACTGGGTAAGGAGTTGCGAGGTGAATCCTTTAGTCCTTATATCGATAGTCCTTGACATATATTACCACAATTGTGACCAGAATTTTCATTAGTAAGCAAGGCAGTTGTTAAGTGAGACATGCCCGATTTTAAAACCGATGCTTTGCTCAAAACATTTTCCATCTATGCTGAAAAAAATGAAATAGTAAATTGGAAGGATCCTGGAAATCTAAAAAAGTTTCAGAGGGAGGAAACCTCTCCGTTTCCTTTCTGGAAAATGGGTGATTTGTGATTGACTTCAGTAGACCTTGACTTAGACTGTTCCAAGTTATGGGGCACTGAAAATAGTGACTGTCAACCGGTCCTTCCATTTAACAAGCATTGCAGCATCCTCATGGTTATGTGATCAGAATTCAGTCACTTGGCAGGTGACATGTATTTATCATGGTTGTAACATCCCGGTCCCATTTGCAACCTTCCCAGATCGTTTATGACAAGCCAAGTCAATGGAGAAAGGCAGATTTGCTTAACGACCACATGATTTGCTTAATGTCTGTGGCACAATTCACTTAACAATTGCCATGCTGAGCAAAGGAAATTCTGGTGGCCATAAGTTCAGGATTATCTATATGTCCCCCATGGCCCCCATTGAGAAAGTAGGTACACATTCAACTATCCCAGTACATTTATGAATGCCTACAAGAAGGAATGTGTACATCTGAAGATCTTAGTAGTGGGATATCTTTGTTACTTAAGTGTCAAATGGCTTATCTGGCATTGAATAGTTTGTTCAACTGACAGGTGATTCCTGGCTCCCTGAGGCTGAGTCGCTTATCAGGTGCTTTGCAGGCTGGAAATCCAGCAGGGAAAACTGTACTTGTAAAAGCAATCTATGTGTGAAAGGAATGGAATACCTGCTAGTAGTCCACATTTGTAGGCCCAGGTAGACTCAGATAAAGGTTGACGGTTCCAAGAAAGTTAGGAGCATTAATGATGACTGAAAAGAAGAGAAGAGAAAGAAGGAAAGAAAGAGAGAAGAAAGAGGGAGTGGGAAGGTGAAAGGAAGGGAGCAGAAGGAAGGAAGGAAGAGAGGATGGAGCCGAGGGAAATAAGGAAGGAAGACAGGGAGGGAAGAGGGAAGGAGTTGGATGGTTAAGAGGAAAGGAAGGAAGGAAGGAAGGAAGGAAAGAAAGAAGGAAGAAAAGGAGAGGTAGAGAGGGTAGAGCTAATGGAAAGAAAAGGAAGATGGGGAGGGGGAGGAAAGGAGTTGGAAGGTTGAGAGGAAGGAAGGAAGGAAGGAAGGAAGGAAGGAAGGAAGGAAGGAAGGAAGGAAGGAAGGAAGGAAGGAAGGAAGGAGAGAAGAGAGAGAAGGAGATGGGTGGGTGATGCCTTATCCTGATTTCAAGCCAGGCTGCTCTTAGATTAGTCCCGCTTTGCCCTAGGCTGGCAAGCACTCCTTGCCTTCCGCACTCCCTGGTTTCTAAAAAGAGACAATATGATTCCTGTTGGTTGTGTGAATGTCAGCTCTTCAAGGTTGTCCAGCTCAGGAAACAGACTCCATAGGAAGATTAGAACTAAACTTTATTGAGCTAGGCTAGATGAATAGAACCTTGCAAGTTTGCTCATATTTTTCCTGTCCTCTTTCTAGCATTTCTAGCATCCAGGGAATTCTGCTCTTTTTGTTGATGCAACAGTTTCTAAATAGTTCGTCTCCATGGCTCCTTAGAGCGGATAAGACTTGATCATAAAGTGTGGCTCACAAAACTCAGGCGTGGATTCTGATACCAACTGATATCACTGTTGTTGGGGCCACCTCTCCATCTCCTTGTCTTGATCCACCTCTTCTACCTTTAAGGATGATTTTTCAGCCAGGAAAGGACAATACTAGGAGAGCTTTAGGTCTTAGGTGGTCAGATTGGGCCCCATGAGCTACCTAAACCCTCTAAACCAGGGGTCCTCAACCCGGTCTGTGGAATATTTCCTACCAGGCCGCTGGTTTGCTGGGCGCCGCCATCTTGTTTGACGAGAAAGTGCTTCCGGGTGAGCTTTTCCGGTTGGAAAGCAGCATTTGGGTCCTGAAGGAATCCTTGCACCTTAGTTTCATCGAAGGGGTGGGGGCTTCAAATGAAACTAAGGCGCGAGGATTCTTTCAGCACCCAAGGCAAGGCGAGCCGAGCGACCGTCTCGAAGCCATCCCGAAGTGAAGCCCATCGACAAAGGTACAAAAGGAGGAGTTGAAGGTGGTGGGGAGAAGCGGGGGATGGCTGGCTGGCCAGTCGCTCGGCTCGCCTTGCCTTGCCTTGCCATGCGTGGGCTGATGCCAGTACTGGGCCGCGGATCATTTTGTGATGCCAGTACCAGGCCGTGGCACAAAAAAGGTTGGGGGCCACTGCTCTAAACCCTTTCAAAGCCCCCTGAACACCAGGGGATGCCCTCTTAATAATGTGCAAACCTTGTTCTATGTTTAACACGTAACTTCCTTCCACAACCAAGTTGTGAGACATTGCTGGTTCATCATTTTGCTCACCAACATTATTTTTTAAAAAAATTGTATCCCCGCTTTCATATTCTATTTCAGATAGTAAAGAAACTGCCTCAAACCATTCGTTTGAGCCTGTTCTAAGTTACAATGACACTGAAAAAAGTGACAATTGGTCTTTGCTCTTAAGATTGATGCACCATCCCATGATTAAATTTTGGGTGATTTACAGCTGGCATGTGTTTAGGACAGTTGCTGTGATGACCTGAGGCATAGCACAAAGGCAACACAGTCAAATAAGCAGGATATGTCCCTTTAATATCTCCAACTTTCCCCCAAAGTCCAGGCTGGAGAAAAAAAACTCTCCCAAGAACAGTCCTTAAGTGAAGGAAATTCAGTCCGAAAACAAAGTACATACAAACTGTAAATAAAAATCCACACAAACCACACTGCAGCAATTAACTGAAAGCCCAGCAAAACACACAGTTGGGAAGATGCCAGGAACACAGATAAGCCTTGACAATACTTCACAATAATTCACAATTTGCTCTCAACAGTTTGCTGCCTGCAATTTCCCTTTTTAAACACTGTGTTCCCAGCTGCAGCTAATGAAGGGAATCAGGGCCCTTTCCTCCCCCTGTAAGCCACACAACTCCTGTTGCTTTTTTCTCTGTTCCTCCCTGCGTGCCCTAGGATGAAGAGGGGGTGGGCCTGGATCTTCCTCCAAATTCCCTCTCCCTTGCTCTATGTCTCCCCTGCTCTGCCCAGCCAGACTTTGCCCTCCCCCAGTTTCCTCCACAGCCAACGGAGCCATACTCCCACTCCCTTTCAGCTGCTCAGCCTCCCCCTCCAAATCAGACTCTGACAGGGCATGACAGTTGCAGCATCCCAGGGTCCTATGATTGTCATCTGCAACCTTTGCAGCTGGTTTGCCACAAGCAAAGTCAAGTGGGGTGGCGGGCAAACTCTCTTCAAGGTCATATGATTTACTTAACAACCTAAAATAATTTGCTTAACAACTATGGCAGGAAAAAAGTGATAAAATTGGGTGCAGCTCACTTAACAACTGCTTTGCTTAGTAACAGAAAACCTGATTCTGAGGGTGGTTCTAAGTCAAGGACTGCATGTATTGAAATCATCGGCTTTCCCACAGACTGGGCTTCTAGTCTTAAAGCTCGGAGACACCGAGGCAGAAGATCAAGGACACATCCTTCCATTGAGATAAGATTAAATTTCTACCCCATATACCTACTCCAATATTTATTGCTCATTAATTGATAAGTGAGAACTTTAGATGCACTGTTGACCTTCAGTAATAGAGTTGTACCAGACTTCATTCTCCACAGAACCTCTTTTATCTTGCAGGACAGCTTTAATTCAATTCTTCTCCTCTAGCTATCGCAGAGGCACGCCTGAAATTTTCCGTAGCTATTGTCTTCCCGAGATTTCATTATGAATTCTTCGCATAACCCTTCCCAGCGGAGAACCCTCCCGATAGTGTGGAACAGGAGTTCTCAAAGCCACTTTCTTCTCACTGCATCGCTCACCTCTATATATTCCCCACTCTCTTGTTTTTTGTCAATTGAAATCAATGGTGCAGTAAACGAGAGTGTGAGCGGACACCTCAACTACACTGAGAACACTTTGGCTTACATTTCAACAGATTAGTTCCTCAAAAAGAAAATACTGAACCAGAAGGCAGCGCGGAAAAGGGCTCTGAGCAAACAAACACTGCACAATACACAGGGATTGACAGCTTTTCACCTTTGCTAGGACTCTTGTTCTGTTGTTATTGTTTTAGTTGATTAGGCTGTTGTATAAAGCAGCCTCTTGCAAGAGTTCATGATTATATGCAGCAGATAAAGACAACAAATTGGTTAATTGATCAGCCAGGTGAATTGGGCTGAGTTCCCACAATAGTTTCCCCATCGAATTGCTTCATCTCTTTTGGGGTGTTTTTTTCTTTCTTTCTTTCTTTCTTTTTTTTTTGGGGGGGGGGGAATAAAATAGAAGGGAGCAGAAGAGAAGAGAAGAGTTGAAAAGAGGCCATCTAGTCCAACTCCCTGCACAAGCAGGAGAGCCTATACCATTTCAGACAAGTGGCTGTCCAGTCTCTTCTTGACAATCTCCAGTGATGGGATACCCATAACTTCTGAAGGCAAACCCCTCTACTGGTTGACTGTTCACACCTGTTCTAATTTCTCTTTAATTATAGGAAGCTTCTCTCCTTGATTAGTTTCCATCCATCCATTGGTTCTTGTCTTGCCTTCTGTTGTTTAGGTAAACAGTCCCCCCATCTTTGTGGCAGCCCCTCAAATATTGGAACACTGCTGTCATGTCACCCCTAGTTCTTCTTTTCACTAGATTAGACATACCCCATTCCTCCAACTGTTCTTCATATGTGCTGCTTTACAGCCTCCTAAGCATTTCTGTTGCTCAGGCTTTTTCTTATTCTGGTTGAGAATTTTAGATTCCTTGGGGTAGCTTCCTTGGAGTAGCATTTTATTGTTGGAGGTGAGGAAGGATATGCTATGCAGTGAAAGACAGGACATTGTAGACATCCCCTGGATCCGTTGTAACTAAACCAGTACAGGAACAGCATATAGATAGTCCTCAATGTATGACCACAATTGGGACTGGAATTCCAGCCACTAATCAAAGTGCTCATTAAGTGAGTCACCATTTGATCAGACTCAACCTTGCAACAATTTTTACCATGGTGGTTAAGTGAATCTGTCGGTCATTAAGTGAATCCAGTTCAGGAAGGTTGCAAATTGTAATCTCATGATTCCAAGATGCCGCAACCATCATAAATGCAAGCTGGTTACCAAACATGTGACCACAGGGGTGGTGTGACGGTCGTAAGTCACTTTTTCCAAGGCTGTCATAACTTCAAACTCTCATTAAATGAATGGTCATTACATTGAATACTATGAGTATTCTACCCAGGAGTTCTCTAATAGCTTTTTCTCCTTTGAAGTGCATTTTGAAAGCTTTCTTTTCTTTGAAATTCTTTCCACCTTTGATAGAAAATTCTAAAATAAATTTTCAGATGGAAAAAGGAAAACACTGGCTACTAGTTTTATTGTTCTGATGATCTTACTTTCAGGGGTCCTTCAATGATTCTTTCTGACAAGATCCTGAGCAAAGTAAATCAACAATTTCTCTGCAATCTTCTTAGCAAATAATGATTATCCTGGAATGAACAGCACAGGCTGAATTCTACTTGTTCCCACTGAAGTGTTCCTAGGACTGTAGCTTTCAAGCCATGTGCCGATAGGAAACTAAGGGAGTGGGGCTAAATGAGAGAGATGCTTGACCGTTTGTTTCTCTTTTTTAAATCTAATTCCTGATAGCTGAGGAGAGAACTTTAATTCAAGATTAATTCAATTACCTCAATTCAAGATAAACTGATCCTAGGGAAAAGTTTGAAATTGAGCAAATGGGCATAATGAAAGAAGTAAATATTCATCTCTTGTATGGTTGTTTCCAGTCCACAGCTTTTTATTTCCAGCAATAAACCATGCACCAAGCTTTTAGTTATAGGTCTGCAGAAATGCAGTGTGGCTGCATCTTCCAATTTGCCTTGGGCGGCGGAGGTGGGGGGGTGGGATAGGCTGTAAGGATTGACTTCCTATTGAATCCACCCACAGAGCAGACCTGCATAGTGTTGCATTGATTAGATTAGGTTCAAAAGAGAATGTCAAGGCAATTTATCAGATTCAGACATCTAGCTAGCTTGGAAACCCAGACAATCTAGGAATCACCGATCTCACAATTTCCTTAAGGCAACACCTCACAACCTTGGCATCTTTCAGATAGGTAGATTTCAGTTCCCAGAATTCCCCCAGCTGCTACCACAGCTCTGGATACCCACTTGAATTTTCCTGCCAGGATTATAGCTTTCAAATGTGCTGTATAATACTCAACGCTCATCAGTTTTTAACCATCCAAATCACAAAAAAATTACTTAAGGAACATCCATACCTATATATTTGCAAGTAGCAATGTCAAAGCTCCTTCAAATTGGCCTCTACTAATCCTAACATGGGATAATATAGAAGGGGATCCCTTTTGACATCTTCTGGGGCAGGTATGATTAAATTAAATGTGTATGTGGGAGGAGAGGGTTGTACCTATTTATTAAAACACATTAATCAATTGCTTATTGAAGATTTTCAGCAATATGTCATTAAAAACCAACATTAAAGGCAATAATTAAAATTGAGTACATTTTTAAAAGGTGCATTTTAGGTTGCGTTGTTGTTAAGGTAGATTGTCGCGGAGAAAAACTATCCATGTGGTTGCTAAGAGCTGATATCAACTTTATGGTGCATAAACATTGGACTAGGATGAGGAAGGATGACTGCTAAGATATGTAGATAAAAATGTCCACAAAGCCCTTAGAAGTCACGGAGAAAGTAGTTTTAAAACGCACACCCAACTGCAAGAGGAAATGGTGTAAGTTGCCCAGAATCATTAGAGTGGAATGGGTAGCTATGTAAAATGTATAAATAGGGTCATAATTCATTCTGCATCAGTTATGTCATCCTAACTGGCGTGAATGCAAGACATTTTTTTCCCCCACTGGGAAAGTCATTCAAGGTATCACATTGTGTCTCTGAGGATTCTGCAATCGAGCTCTGGGAGAACGGAGATGATATGTATCAGCCTCTTCAGACTCAAAACAACTCAGCAGGCCATGAGTTTGCAGATGCAATACACGCTGGAAAAACGGCTTTTTTTACTGCATGTTGTTTCCACGGTGTAAGCCTTCAAATGCGCTTCACGCTGGCCCTTGCCATATTTGAGCTGAGTCTTCCTCTATCTGCTCCCTCATCACCCCCCTCACCTCTGCACCTTTGCGCATTACCAGCCCTCTTTCATGAGTTACTGAAGGGTCCATTAAAGTCAGTGGTTTTATCTCCTGAGGTAAGGACTTTGGGGTTTTAGATCAGGTCACTTAGGGGGGCACCACCTCTGAAACAAACTTAACGGGGCTCCAGGGAAGAATTGCAGGAGGGTGTAGAAAGTTTTTTAATGCCAGGTATCAACCAGGGCATCAGACTCACCTAGTAAAGTAACAAGGACTTTCCCAAGTTTCCTTTTAGAATTCAAATAGCATTTTTGGAGAGCCACCGTCATTGGTTCAGTGCCCCCCCACAAAAGAAAAGATGTACCCAATGGGTCAATCTTCCCCAGAGAAATACAGATAGTCCTCACCTTACAATGGTTCATTTAGTGACTATTCGAAGTTACAACGGCACTGAAAAAGTGAAGCATGACTGTTTTTCACACTTACGATCATTGTAGTGCCCCTCCCCCGGTCATGGGATCAAAATTCAGATATTTGGCAACCGGCTTGCATTTATGACCTTTTGCAACCTTCTGACAAGCAAAATTAATGGGGAAGTTCAATTTACTTAAAAACCGTGTAACTAATTTAACAACAGCAGTGATTCACTTAACAAACTGTGGCAAGAAAAGTCATAAAATGGGTCAAAACTCACTTAACAAATATTTTACTGAACAAGAGAAATGTTGGCTCCATTGTAAGCCAAAGTGGTCTTTGGCTTACAATGGAGCCAACATTTCTCTTGTTCACTTACTTCTAAGCACTTAAGCAGTTTTTTTTTCTTTTAATAATGCATGGTTGTGTATTCTTCTTTTTTCTTTTTCCTTTTTCCGTTATCATTTTGAAAGCAATAAACATTATTTTAAAAAGTAGGGAGTTTAGATGATGCCACTGAGAAGGCCACAGAAGAGAAGGTGGCCTTTTTATACCACTCCTTCATCTCCCTCCTTTCTTTGGTAAAGTCATACTGGTCTCTGCAAGTCCTGCAAAAACTTTTAGTAGGTTGGTCTTAAAAGAAAGAAAGAATGAGTTTACCAATGATTAATAGTCTGCACTCATGGTGGTGAATCGGTATTAGAACTCCAATGGGTTGCCAAGCCTGAAAACATCAAATGGAGCTGAATTTGCTGGCCTCCATTGGGGCATTGTGAGAGACCTGGATTTTTGACACAACCTTGTCACTGGGACTCATCAAAGGGTCGCTTCTTCCATTTTTCTCTTCAGGGTGCTGTGGGCAAATTATTCTTTTTGAACCCGGTTTTCAGTTTCATTTCCTCTACAGGTAAATAATAAATGGTGGGGCCTTATTTGGAAGAACGGTGTGCTGAAAATTTGGAGGGAAAAGTGAGTCATAACAGCATGCAATTGGTATGTCAAAAAAGGGAACTCTGCATAAGAAACAGGACGCTTCTATAGGCAGGTATAATGATACCTATCTTTTATTAAACCTGATTGGAAATCAGAAAATAGTAAACTGGCCTTTGCAGTTTCACGATAAATGCTGTCAAAGCCAAAAAGTGTTCAGTTTGATTTAAAATAGTGCAAAGTGCAGTGGGTAGCACAAGCCAGCTGGCTGTGGCTTAGTGAACCATATTGAAGCAAACTATGGCTTTAGCTCTGTTGGAACACAAGCTACATAATCTATCTTTGGACATGCTGTTTAAAATAGCCACCAATGGGGGAAAGGGGACCAGATTGTTTTGTAGTCAGTATTGTGGCACATGCCAAATCTGCAGTATTTTTAATCATATTGTATTCTTCATGGGGTAATTATCCTGCCTTGGACTCAGTGCAAGTTCCACTTAGCATCCTGAGATGAAGAAGTTATGACCAGTCTCTAGCCAGCAATTATTCAGGTGTGCTTCAACTGTTAAACTGCCAATGTCTGGGTCTCTTGAGGAATGGAGAGATTGGAATTTAAAAGACAAAGCAAGAACAGTATAGAACAAGGTAATCCTCTAGCACAGCTGGAGTAATTTTAGAAGGTAACCAGCCATTGTCAGATTTCAGGAAAGTCAAAGTGTTTGTTTGTTTGTTTGTAAAATTTATTGACCACTCATTTTACCACAGGGTTACTCTAGGCAGCTTACAATATTAAAAAGATAAAATTATACAAAACCAAACCAAAAATAGACAAAATAAATAAAATGTTATAAAGATCCAAATACTTGGTCCTAACTAAAATAATAGAATAGCAGAGTTGGAAGGGATCTTGGAGGTCTTCTATTCCAACCCCTTGCTCAAACAGGTGTTCTGACCAAGGCTTCCTCGACCGTAATTATGCACATGCTTATTTTAAAAACAAGTCTTATTTTATTGCAACGCTGGGAATTGTTTTCATTCCCAGCCAGTAATGAATCTCAAACAGTCCCTCAAGATAAGCATCCACCTTTCTTTTCTGTGAAGTGCTGCCAATAACAGAAGTGTAAATTGAACCAAAAAAAAACCACCGAAGTACAAAGAGCTTCAAGAATGAATCTGAACCGAACGAACAACTTTGCTTCCTGCAAAGGTTTCGTCAACTTTGCCTGTCCTTTATCCCTTATGGGAGGGATCACCTCCCAGCCTTACTCCCGTGTCACCCTTTTGTTTCAGCTGCTCTCGACTTCTAGCAGCTCTGTGCACACGCACACTGGGAACAGGCTCCCTTTGTTCCTCAGCCTCACTGCTGCCATACTCCGGAGGCTCTGTAATCAGCACCCCACTCCCAGATGGTCCTGGCCCCATCTCTGCATCAGACGCAGGACCCTCATCCGAGTCCTCTCCAGACTTCCAAATTGGTCCCCATTCTTCCCCACTGTCTGATTCCACTGCCGTCTGCACCGGCTGCTGGTGAACCACAACAACAGGAGACACTACCTTTTCTTAAAAGTCTCCAGTGATGGAGCACTTCTGGAAGGAAGCCATTCCACTAATTTATTGCTCTCACTGTCAAGAAATTTCTCCTCAGTTCTAGGTTGGTTCTGTCCTTGATAAGTTTCCATCCATTGCTTCTTGTCCTGCCTTCAGGTACTTTGAAGAATAGATTGACTTCTTTGGGGCAGACCCTCAGATATTGGAACACTGCTGTCATGCCCAGTCCTTCTTTTCATTAAATTAAACATACCCAATTCCTGCAATCATTCTTAATATGTTTTAGCCTCCAGCCCCCTAATCATTTTTGTTGCGCTTCTCTGCACACTTTCCAAATTTGGAGGGAGGAAGCAGGATGAGAA
The DNA here is from genome assembly GCF_049901715.1 of Pseudonaja textilis. NCBI lineage: Eukaryota > Metazoa > Chordata > Lepidosauria > Squamata > Elapidae > Pseudonaja > Pseudonaja textilis. Next base: position 4,145,374 of record NC_141999.1, read on the forward strand.
CAGGAGAAGTGAGGTTTGTTATTAATCTATCAATGACACCCAATGTGAAAATCCCCTTTGGAGCTCAAACCAACTGGCAGAGCCAAGGAAGGTCTAGAGGATTAGAGCTGATCTCACTCTGGAGGACAAGGTGTTCCAAAGGGCTGAGTAAAAGCATTTGGCTTAAGTATAAATGAAACAGAGATGAAAATTGAGTAGAAAATTACCTAGTTCTTTCCCAGGTGATCATCCTGGTAGAATCTGATATTTCTTGATGGTTGGAAATTTCAGCAGAGTTTTCCAGATCATGCTCACATTCCCTCAAATGTCCTCCTTTAGCATGTTCTTTGGGCAATGAGAGATGTGTTTTGGGTAACAATGGAAAAATCCATTTTGACTTTGAGTATCATTTTGCTCAGTTGGGAAACCTCTGGGCCAAGTATAAAAATGAGACCAGAAAAAATAGAGCAAAAAAACCCCAAGGAACAAACTTCACCCCTTACGCTGACCTCCTTGAAGGCAGATCATCCCAAATGGATGGAAACTAATCAAGAACATAACCCACCTAGAAATAAGTATAAAGATCTTGACAACAAGAACGATTAATCATTGGAATGGTTTCTCTTTAGAAGTTGTGGGTGCTCCATCACTGGAGATTTTAAAGAAGAGATTGAACAACCATTTGTCCAGAATAGTATAAGGTCACCTGCTTGTAGGGGGTTGGACTAGAAGACCTCCAAGGTCCCTTTCAACTCTGTTATTCTATTATTTACTTTATCCTCCCAGAATGTCTTTGTGCTTCCCCTCTTAACATGGCCATTTCATGGTTTGTAACGTTGGTGGTGCTGGTTCTTGGTTAGTCTCAAGAAAACATCTTGATAACAGATCAATCTATTAGCAAAGCATGAGATGAAGAGAAACCATCACTCCCAACAACAAGAGAAAGACATGTAGCCCTTATATACCTCATGGTTGAGATAAATTGGTACAAGCAATTGAACTGTGATTTCACTATAAATAGCCCTTGGGTTTGATTCACAGCAGTCTCTGGAATTATTTTAAAATGGCTTCTTCAGCTTTCCTATAGTACATCAACTTATCAAAGATTTCATGTCCTTGAAAAATGTATTATTGCTTTTTCTTGACTGGCCAGTCAACAGAAACCTGATGGGTACAATGCTGAAGACAGGATTATATTGTGTGGCTACCCACTGATTTAATTTTGGAAGAATTGTTTTGGGTCCTATAGGAAGGTTCAGGAGCATTTTTGGAAATAAATATGGCACCGGAGGTGATTGCTTGCTTTGAGGGAGGTCTTAAGAAATGAATTGACAGAAGATGCCAATGGTTAAAGAAATGCATGGCTTGCTTTTTCATTTCCCCAGCCTACAGCCTTCTAGAAGGTGAGAACTTCTAGAATATCCAGTTATTTGCTGTGCTGTGTAGGACTTCTGAGAGCTATAAATCCCAAACCTCTGGAAAGCTGGAGATGCTTTTTGGAGAGTCCTCTGAGTAGTGCTTTCCTTAAATCAGAGGACAGGTGGCCTTTTAAAGTTACTTATCACATTTGGCAGGAGAGAAATGGACCAAGTGATTTCTCCCAGATTCTTAAGGAGAGGAAGACGTTCTGTGTCATTTTGGAGTGAAAACAGTGCCACTGTTGAAACTTCCTCTGACAGAAGTTCCCTTTTTCTCGAGACTGAGTGGAAAGTAAAAAGCCAGGAAAACTTTGTCTGAAATCCTTTTCTCCTTGGAAATAATGTGGAAAATCAGATTTTGTCAGAGATGTGCCTGAGTTCAAATACAGTGATGGTTCAGTGGCCCCAACATTTTGTAGAGTTGTTTTCAAAAATGAGTCCAGCAAATGCATATTCATCCATACAATAAATGCCATTGCAAAAACCAATCCCAACCAGAAAAAACTTCGCTCAAGACCAGACTTATCCATACTGCAAAGAATCTTCCCCCGTGAACTCCGCAATGAACTCAAAAGACGTCTAGACAATGGAGAGAAGGATCTCTACATTGACTACCATGCTGATTGTATCAAAAGTAAGTCACACAACTCAAAACTCCACATCCAACCCTACTCCATCCAACCCACCATCACTCAAAACTAGGCACACATGCCCCTAACTACCTCAATTCCAACTACAACTGGCCTTAAATGCAAGCTACTCAATGCAAGAAGCTTTGTGAATAAAATACCTGAATTTATCCTCTTACTAAATATGGCTAAATTCGACATCATATTTGTCTGTGAAACATGGATCAATGCATCTCTCCCTGATTCCATTACCACAGTAAGAGACTATCATGTTTACCAATCAGATCGTGAAATTCGTAGAGGAACTAATGTTGCTATCTTCTAATTTCACTACTAACATGGGCAACATCCTGCCCACACCCTTTTATCTTTCTTGGTGACTTCAATCTACCTCACATTAACTGGACCCTAAATGAATGTAAAACTGAACCCATACATGCAACCTTCTACAATGCTGTAACAAACCTGGGACTGGAACAACTAGTAACCAACAATACCAGACTTAACAACTGTCTCAATCTCATCTTCTGCAATAGTTTGAATTCAATGTATGGAATACAAATTAAAGAACCCTTTTCCAACAGTGACCACAATATGATTGACTTTTGTCTCAACATATGTCCACACAAAAATCAACACAACAATGTGATCCCCAATTATAACTTCAGAAAAGGCCACTATGATCTTATAGACAACAATCTCTCGTCTCTTGATTGGCAATTTCTATTCACTGGATGCAATACTGTTGAAGACCATTACAACATATTTTTACTTGAAGTCAAAAGAGTCATTAAACTATATGTACCAATAACAACTCCAAAACCAGAAAAAACAGATTACCCATAACAATAAGGAAGCTTCAATCCAAAAAGAGATCACTCTGGCGGAAAAACAATTCTGGTCACGTTGCCAACTTCAAAAGCCAATGCAAAAATTTATGCCACCAGATAAAGACTGAATGCACCAATTATCACACTAAACAAGAGGAAAACCTTCTATGCACCAATTCTACCTGCTCTTTCTACAATTTTGTAAACAACAAACTAAAAGACTCAAGGTCCATCCCACCCCTGAAAGGACCTAATGGTAAAGACTGCAATGATGACACCATTAAAGCCAACCTCTTTAACACATTCTTTGGCTCAGTATTTGTAAACAGCAATGGATCATGCCCATTATTTCCTAGTCGAACCACAGACAACTACAATGATCTAATGCATATCGATTTTACAGAAGACAATGTTGAAAAAGCACTATGCAATCTAAAACCATCTTTATCTATTGGACCAGATGGAATATGTGCCTACGTCTTAAAAAAGCTATCCACTGTTATAGCCAAACCTCTAAGCATAATCTTTGAAAAATCTTTCAGGACCAGCTCCTTGCCAAAACTATGGTCACAAGCCACAGTCATCCCCATCTTCAAAAAGGGAGACCCCAGCCTAGTTGAAAATTACAGACCAATCTCTTTATGCTGCGTCACCTGTAAAGTCATGGAATCAATTATTAACCAATCCATTATCCTCCACTTAGAGACAAACAACCTTCTCTCTAATAAACAATTTGGTTTCAGAAAAATACTATCCTGCAATCTGCAACTCTTACACTGCAAAAACATATGGTCTACACAACTTGATCAGGGCAAAGCAACAGACGCAATCTACATAGACTTCTGTAAAGCCTTTGATTCAGTGGTACATGACAAACTACTCCTAAAACTGAAATCTTATGGTATCTCTGGACACCTGCATAACTGGATAGAAGCATTCCTGTCAAACAGATAACAAATGGTCAAAATGGGGAGCGTCCTATCAAATTCTGTACTGGTCAACAGTGGTATCCCCCAAGGCAGTGGTCTAGGACCAACTGTCTTCATACTCTACATAAATGACCCCTGTGATCATATTAAGAGCAACTGCGTCCTCTTCGCTGACGATGTAAAGCTATTCAACACCACAGAAAACACTGCTACCCTTCAAAAAGACCTCGACTATGTATCAGAATCGTCAAACAAATGGCAACTTCAAATCTCAATAAATAAATGCTCTGTCTTACATATTGGCAAAAAAAAAAAAATCAGAATATAAAATACAAGCTGAATAGTCAAGACCTTGTTAATGATCCAAACTCTGTCAAGGAACTTGGAGTACTCATCTCTAATGATCTAAGTGCTAAATCCCACTGTAACTATATAGCCAAAAAGGCATTAAGAGTTGTTAACCTAATCTTACGTAGCTTTTTCTCTAGTAATATTACACTTCTAACTAGAGCATACAAATCATTTGATAGACCAATACTCGAATACAGCTCATTAGTCTGGAACCCACATTACGTATCTGATATTAACACCGTTGAGAAAGTCCAGAAATATTTCACAAGAAGAATTCTCCACTCCTCTACTCGTTGCAGAATACCTTATGCCACCAGACTTGAAATTCTAGACCTAGAAAACCTAAAACTACACCGACTTCAGTCCAATCTAAGTATAGTTTATAAAATCTTACATTGCAATGTCCTACGTGTCAATGAAAACTTCAGCTTTAACCATAACAAAACAAGAGCACACAGTAGATACAAACTCAAGGTTAATCGCACTAAACTTGATTGCAGGAAATACGACTTCAGCAACACAGTGGTCAATGTCTGGAATACCCTACCTGACCCTATGGTTTCTTCCCCAAACCCCAAAAACTTTAACCTTAGACTTTCTACTATTGACCTCACCCAGGGGTGGAATTCTACCAGTTCACACCTGTTCGCTAGAATCAGTTGGTAACTTTCTAAGCAACTCGGAGAACTGGTTGTTAGAAGAAATTACTGGCCTAATCCTGTAAGGAAGGCAGGAAGGAAACATTCTGGTGTTGCTTACAGAAACTGCCTCTCCATTAACCCTTATTACATTATTGGCAGGACTAGACTTCCTGTCTCAGGAACTTCTCTGGAGC